>NC_138502.1:2507230-3107230 GCF_964252035.2 Podarcis erhardii | reverse complement strand
CACATCCCACCTGGTCCTCACGCCGGGCACCGTGCCCGCGGTTCTGGCTGCCGCCTCTTACCTGCAGATGGAGCACGTGGTGGAGAGTTGCCATCGCTTCATCCAGGCCAGGTACGCGGGTGGGGAGGGCAAGAGGGGTGCCCCTGGAGAACATGGCTGTCAACCGTCCCTTATCTGGCGGGACAGTCCCTTATCCCAGCGCCGTGTCCCGCTGCTGTCCCTTCTTGATGATGTCCCTTAAATTTCCCGGGTTTCAAAGGAAGCAGCTCCTCTCCCTCCCTCCCTCCCTGCCGGCCAGGGAGGAGGGAGGCTCCAACTGCGTTGCTTGGCTGCGTTGCTCACCCAATAAGGAGTCTAAGAACGACTGGGGGGTGGAGCTTGCATGCCTGGTGCCCATCAAATCGGCCGCCTTGCCTGGGGACTCGCCTTTGCTCAGCGCTTCCCAGCGGAGAGGGGACGGTGGTTTTTCTTGCTGCATCCCCTCTGCCGGGTTGCTGCGCTGTGGGAACCACCGCTTGAGGCTTCGTTTGGCTGCTGGCTGGGCTTTCTGCCTTTGGCTCAGAAGCTGAACATACCTGTGCTGGGAAAATCCCTTATTTTGGCTGCTAATCCCTTATTTTTGAGGCTACTGGTCCCTTATTTTCAAATCTGTAAGTTGACAGCTATGCCAGAACAAACCACAGAGAAATGGGTTGGAAGATTCGAGGCAGGCGCAACGAAGCACTTTTTTAGGCAGAGGAACTGCGGAACTCCCTGCCACTTGAGGCAGCGACCACCGCCAACTTGGATGGCTTTGAAAGAGGACTGGACCAATTCGAAAAGGCAATGGGGGGGGGGGATATTAGCCAGAACGGCTATTCTCTGCCTCCATAATTAGAGGCAGCAAGTACTTCTGAGTCCTGGTGGCTGGAAAACGCAGAAAGGGAGCGGGGTCTTGTGTTCAAATCCTCCCTGGGGGTTGCTCATCATGGGAATCTGGTTGGCCGCTGTGAGAGCAGGGTGCTGCCGGACCAGAGAGGGGCCAGTGAAATCAAAAGTGGTTGTGAAATTCAACAAAATATAAGCACTCTGTTGTTCTTAAAATATATCTAGGAGGCTTGCCTAAGGAATAAGTTTTAAGCGGGTGCTAGGACCAGTCTGGATAGTTAGCCTTGGTGAAGACTTGACGTTTTCACCCCCCCCCCCCAAAGTTTTTGATTGAGTTTCCACTGAAATGAGGCTGCATTTTAATGTTTTTAATGTTGTATTTTAATCTTGTTTTTGAAGTTGTATTTCAATCAATTGTTTTTATATTTGGCGTTAGCCACCCTGAGCCCGGTCTTGGCTGGGGAAGGTGGGGTATAAATGAAAATTATTATTATTATTATTATTGAAGCAGACCGGAGAAGGGCCCTTCCTCATCTTAACGGCAGCCGTGGAAGTTTGGGAAGATGACAACAAAGGCTTCTTTAATTCAGAAGCCCAATCCCACTTCCTCCTTCACTGGTTCAGGGCAGACAAAGCATTTTTTCCCACGCAGCCCAGTGGAACTCACTGCCACAGGACGGCTTAAAAAAGAGGTGGTCCAGGCAGATTCACAGAGCAGCCAGCTATTGAAGGCAACTAGCCAGGACGGCTAAGCTCCGCCACCTCAGTCGGAGGGCGGCAAATGCTTCTGAATAATCCCAGTTGCTGGGAGTCAGAGGTCCTGTGTTCAAATTCTGCCTGTGGGTTTGAACGGGACGCTAGCCCTTCTGACTTTCTTCTGTTCTGATGTTCTTACGCAGCTACGACCGGGTGACCTTCTTCCTGACCCCCCCAGCGCCCACCTTCCTCCACCACAGATCCCTGGAAGACGCCGGGGGGTCCCTTGCCCCCAGTTTCCCAAGGGAGGGCCAAGAAGAACCCCCCACTGTCGCCGGGGCCTCCAGCTGCCCTCTGCCGGCTCCCTACTGCCCGAAGGACAAGGAATTGGGGTCTGTGATGTCGCCGGGGGCCGGGGACCAGTCCCCTCCGGGCCAGCCGGCCTCCCCCCGCGAGTCCAGTGGCTGCGCCCCCCCAGGCGCGGACCCCAAAGCCTGCCACTGGAAGAAGTATCGCTTCATCGTCCTCAACTCCATGCTGCGCGAGGGGAGGCCGGACCCCCCCGAATCGCACGGCCAGGCCGGCCGGGATCGAGACCCCGGGAACGGAAGCCGCCTTCACAGGTCAGGGAGCCAGTAGGGGCTTTACAGATGGACTGCGGCCTGCAGGTTGGGAAAATGGTGTTTAGTTTCCTCTTGGGGGGGTAGGACAGCAGGCAGAGGTCAGCTGGGTGCAGTATAAGCTAAACAAGCTATAGCTTAGGGCCCCACTCTCTTGGTAGCCCCCAAAAAATTTAAAGGGGAAAAAACTGGATGTACATTTCCAAAATTTAAGATACAGTTCCGCCGCTGTGAGAAGCCAAGTTACAGGGAACCAGGCAGAGGGCCTTCTCGGTGGTGGCTCCCGGCCTATGGAACACCCTCCCACCAGAAGTCAAAGAGATAAGCAACTATCTGACTTTTAGAAGACATCTGAAGGCAGCCCTGTTTAGGGAAGCTTTCAATGTTTAATAGGTTATTGTATTTTAGTGTTCTGTTGGAAGCCGCCCAGAGTGGCTGGGGAAACCCAGCCAGATGGGCGGGGTATAAATAATAAATTATTACAGTGGTACCTTGGGTTAAGTACTTAATTCGTTCCGGAGGTCCATACTTAACCTGAAACTGTTCTTAACCTGAAGCACCACTTTAGCTAATGGGGCCTCCTGCTCTGAGACCTGTGATGAAAGGCTGTGAAAATCCCTGAAACCAGAAGTAATCGACTAGAAATATTATCTTATAGAATTAAACTAAATAACAAAAATCAAAAAGTTTAAGGGAAAAAATCAGAAAAACCTAGAACTGAACAAAGCCTTAACGGGATGCCGGCTACAAATCTCGTTTCACTGGACTATTCAGTTTCCTCAGAAGGAAATCGAGAAATCGTAAACTTTAAATGATTTTAAACAAACGCAAGAACAGGGCTGAAACGCTCCCCTGAGTTTACAAAAAGGGTTTGCAAACCGAAATGGCAAGTTTTAGACATGTTGTTGTTGTTGAGTCGTTTAGTCGTGTCCGACTCTTTGTGACCCCCTGGGCCAGAGCACGCCAGGCACTCCTGTCTTCCACTGCCTCCCGCAGTTTGGTCAAACCCATGCTGGTAGCTTCGAGAACACTGTCCCACCATCTCGTCCTCCGTCGTCCCCTTCTCCTTGTGCCCTCCATCTTTCCCAACATCAGGGTCTTTTCCAGGGAGTCTTCTCTTCTCATGAGGTGGCCAAAGTATTGGAGCCTCAGCTTCAGGATCTGTCCTTCCAGTGAGCACTCAGGGCTGATTTCCTTCAGAATGGAGAGGTTTGATCTTCTTGCAGTCCATGGGACTCTCAAGAGTCTCCTCCAGCACCAGAATTCAAAAGCATCAATTCTTCGGTGATCAGCCTTCTTTATGGTCCAGCTCTCACTTCCATACATCACTACTGGGAAAACCAGACCTTTAACTATACGGACCTTTGTTGGCAAGGTGATAGCACAAATTCAAAGAAAGGAATGCAAGATAAACGGTTTTAGATTTTGAAACAAACCCAAGAACAGGGCTGAAATGCTCCTTTGGTCTAGATGTTACTGTTGATGTTAAAAACTTATTTCTAGTTGATTACAGCGGTACCTCGGGTTAAGTACTTAATTCGTTCCCGAGGTCCGTTCTTAACCTGAAACTGTTCTTAACCTGAAGCACCACTTTAGCTAATGGGGCCTCCTGCTGCCGCCGGAGCACGATTTCTGTTCTCATCCTGAAGAAAAGTTCTTAACCTGAAGCACTATTTCTGGGTTAGCGAAGTCTGTAACCTGAAGCGTATGTAACCCGAGGTACCACTGTACTTCTCGTTTCAGGGATTTTCACGCTATTTCATTTGTATTGTGTCATTTCTCGGTCCTTTGTCTTTTTTTCTACTGTGATGAAAGACTGGCTATAAATAGGAAGGACGTTTTCTGCCTGGTTCTGACCCTTCCTTCCTTCCGCTCTTGCCCAGGCTGCCGTCCTCTCAGCCCCACTGCTCCACCTGCAACCAGCCAACCCCCCTCCTTTGCTCCCACCCTCCAGAGGACGCGTCCATGGGGCAGGGAGACCCCTGTGGTTCTGGTGAGTAGGAAGGGGCGATTTCTGTTTCTTTCTTTTCAAATCTGCCCCCATAGGAACCGAACCCAGACCCTGTGGTCACCATGGGCACCTGTCTTCATGTGCCCCCTCCTCGGGAGGGCCGGAGGTTTGCAACACGAGGATGGGGCCTTTTTGGTGGTGGCTCCCCGCTTGTGGAACACTGTCCTCAGGGAGGCTCGCCTGGCGCCATCATTAGACATCCTTAGGCATCTCTTTTCTGCCAGGCTTCGAATTATCTGCAGCCTCCTTTAGGGGGTGGGATGTTTCAACCCTGCTTTTTTCCAAAGCGAGATCGCAGAGGGCCTTCTCGGTGGTGGCGCCTGCCCTGTGGAACGCCCTCCCACCAGATGTCAAGGAAATAAACAACTATCTGACTTTTAGAGGACATCTGAAGGCAGCCCTCTTTAGGGAAGCTTTTAATGTTTAATAGGTTATTGTATTTTGTTGGAAGCCGCCCAGAGTGGCTGAGGAAACCCAGCCAGATGGGCGGGGTATAAATAATAAATTATTATTATTATATTATATCTGAAGGCAGCCCTGTTTAGGGAAGTTTTTAATGTTTGATGTTTTATCGTGTTTTTAATATCCTGTTGGAAGCTGCCCTGAGTGGTTGGGGAAACCCTGCCAGATGGGCAGGGTATAAGTAATAAATTATTATTATTATTATTATTATTATTATTATTATTATTATTATTATTCCTCCTGTGCTGGTTCTAACATATGCCTTTGTCTATTTATACATTGTAAGTTGCTCTGAGTTCCTCTGGTTAAAAAAAAAGTGACTGATAAGTTTTTATTTTATTTTTCTAAAAAAAAAATTATTCATTTTTCTTTTTCATTCATTACAAACATCTCAATTTCTTAGCATTTACTATATATTCCTCCCTCCCTCCCCTCCAAGACTTCCCCCAACTTCCGCTCCTCGTTTGTTTCTATTTTCACTCACTTTGCTATCTCTTAAAAGTTATTAATGAAATAACATCAATCCTAAAAACCTAAAAATAAAAGTAAATACACCATCATATTTCACTATCTTCTAAACATTTTCTAATGCTGATAATGTGGATGTTTATTTAAATCTTGCAATCAGGTCTATTGACTTTCTTTTTTTCTGCAAATATAATAGGAATGGTTCCCAATCTTTTTCAAAGTCTCTGTTGCATTTTTCTCTTAGCCTCTCCGTCATTTTTGCCAGTTCTGCATAGTTCATCAACTTCTCTTGCCATTGTTCTTTAGGGACTGATAAATTTAATCAATGAATAAGTCTCCATCTCTCCGCATCAGTTCGCAATTCATTTATTTTTCTAAAAGGGTCTCGTGAAAATCCACCAGGATTTTAGTGCGAATTTCTCGTAACGTGCACAGGGTCAAACGCCTCGTTTACACATTTTTGGCTAAGCGAAGTTGCATATCGCAACACCTTTTTAACACTAATAATAATAATAATAATAGATGAGTCAGTTGGTTAGAGCATGGTGCTGATAACGCCAAGTTGCGGGTTCGAATCCCGTACGATATTCCTGAATTGCAGCGGGTTGGACTAGATGACCCCCTAACCCTAACCCCTTGCAACTCTACAATTCCATGAGTCTATGAAAAAGGGATTTTGAGGCAGAGAGAGTGTTTTTGCGCAGACCCAAACGCCTCACGCTTGTGACTCCCCAGGGGCTGGCCCTTACGACTGCAGTGCCTGCAAATTAGGATACCTGGAGGAAGATGAAGAAGAGGGCGGAGGAGGAGGAAGGAGCCCCCCGGACTCAGGAAGCGCCTACGAGGAGAAGCCCTACAAATGCCATTTCTGCAACTCGGCCTTCCGCTACAAAGGGAACTTAGCAAGCCACAGATCTCTGCATACCGGTTTGTTTCGCTTTACTTTGAACAATGTCTAAACTGGGCTTTCATCCAGAACATGGGCTCCGGGCCGGTGCATATAAAACTCAAATGTCTATACAGTGGACGCTCGGGTTGCGGATGTGATCCGTGCGGGAGGCACGTTCGCAACCTGCAGCGGTGCGTCTGTGCACGTGTGGGTTGCGATTCGGTGCCTCTGCGCATGCGCAAAGTGCAATTTAGCGCTTCTACGCATGCATGACTGCCGAAACCCGGAAGTAACCCGTTCCAGTACTTCCAGGTTTGGCGGTCCGTAACCCGAAAAAACAAAACCCGAAACGTCTGTAGCCTGAGGTATGACTGTATATCTATACAGTGGTACCTCGCAAGACGAAATTAATTCGTTCTGCGAGTTTTTTCGTCTTGCGAATTTTTCGTCTTGCGAAGCACGGATTTTGGAAAAGCTTCAAAAATCACCAAAGTCTTCAAAAACCTCAAAAAAGGCTACCACACCGCGTGCTATGAGTTGCTCCTCGAAGTCAAGTCGCAACTGCACCCCCTGAATGCACGGTTTTAAGAAAAAGGAAGCAAACTTGCAAGACGTTTTCATCTTGCGAAGCAAGCCCATAGGGAAATTCGACTTGTTAAGCAGCTCAAAAAATGAAAAACTCTTTCGTCTTGCGAGTTTTTCGTCTTATGAGGCATTCGTCTTGCGAGGTACCACTGTATATCAATATGGATCAAAACAATAAATTAAACTTCAACAGGGACCAATGTCAGGTTCTGCACCAGGCTTTGGGCAGCTCTCCGCAACCCTTGGGAGCCCGGCATGACTTCCCGCCGGGCTCCCTAGGCTTGCGGATAGCAGCCTGTTCTGGGTGCTGGGTCAGGGGAAGCTCGGGCTTCCCCCGCCCCAGCCCCGTGCCTGGGGGAAAAAATTTCTTTATTCCCCCCCCCAAAAAAAACCTAGGTGCACCCTATGGGCCGGTGTGCCCTATGGGGCGAAAAATACGGTAAATAACAACACTTTGGAAGTCCGAGCCCCAATGAGGTTAGATTGGACTCAACCAGGGGCAGGGCCTTTTCAGCTCTGGCCCCGGCCTGGTGGAACACCCAGCAAAAGAAGCTAATGATATTCTAATCTGCATCCGCAGAAGTCTAGTGCCCAGATCAAGGGAAGGAATAGTCCCACTCTTCTCTTCCTTGGTTAGAGCCCACCTGGAGTCCTCTGTCCAGTGTGGGGCACCACCATTTAAGGATATTGATAAGCTGGAAGGTGTGCAGAGGAGGGCGAAGAAGATGGTCAGGGGTCTGGAAACCAAGCCTGATGAGGAATGGTTGAAGTAGCTTGGTATGTTTAGCCAGGAGAAGAGGAGACATGAAAGCCATCTTCAAATACCCGAAGGGCTGCCCCATGGAGGAGGGAGCAAGCTTGCTTTCTCCTGCTCTGGAGGGTAGGACTCGAACCCACGGCTTCAAGTTTCAAGAAAGGAGATTCCAACTAAATATTAGGAAGAACTTTCTGACAGCAAGAGCTGTTCGACAGGGGAACAGACTCCCTCGGGAGGTTGTGGACTCTCCTACCTTGAAGGTTTTTAAGTAGAGGTTGGACGGCCATCTGTCATGAATGCTTTCGTTGAGATTCCTGCATTTGCAAGGGGTTAGGCTGGATGACCTTTGGGGGTCCCTTCCAGGAGTCTATTCAGAATGGGGAGATGGAGTCCCCTATCGGTGGGTGAGGGGGGCATTCAGAATAGTGTGATCGGCCCCTGAAGCCTCACCTGTGCCACTGCTACCTGTCACGCTTAGGAGAGAAGCCGTACCACTGCGGGATTTGCGGCGCCCAGTTCAACCGCCCGGCGAATCTCAAGACTCACCTGCGTATTCACTCCGGGGAGAAGCCCTACAAGTGTGAGACCTGCGGATCTCGTTTTGTGCAGGTAAACAAAAAAGTGGGGAGAGATACCTGGCAGGTGTGGGGGACTCCCTGGTCCTGAATGGGGCAACTGTGCCCCTGAAGGACCAGGTGCGCAGCCTGGGAGTCATTCTGGACTCACCGCTGTCCATGGAGCCGCAGTCAGTTCTGTATCCAGGGCAGCCATCTACCAGCTCCATCTGGTACACAGGATGAGACCCTCCCTGCCCGCACTGTCTTGCCAGAGTGGCGCATGCTCTGGTTATCTCCCACTTGGACTACTGCAGTGCGCTCTATGTGGGGCTACCTATGAAGGTGACCCAGAAACTACAACTAATGCACAATGTGGCAGCTAGACTGGGGACTGGGAGCAGCTGCCGAAACCACATAACACTGGTCCTGAAAGACCTACATTGGCTCCCAGGACGTTTCCAAGCAAACGTCCAAGATGTTTCCATCAAAGTGTTGGTGCTGACCTTGAAAGCCCTAAACGGCCTTAATTGCCCAGTAGACCTGAATGAGCGTCTCCACCCCCATCGTTCTGCCCGGACACTGAGGTCCAGCTCTGAGGGCCTTCTGGTGGTTCCCTCCCTGCAAGAAGTGAGGTTACAGGGAACCAGGCAGAGGGCCTTCTTGGTGGTGGTGTCCACCCTGTGGAACGCCCTCCCTTCAGATGTCAAGGAAATAGATAGATAGATAGATAGATAGATAGATAGATAGATAGATAGATTCTTTATTGTCATTACACAAGTGCAACATTGCACAAGTGCAACGAAATTGGATGCCATCCCTTAAAAACAACAAAAGCAAAACAACAACAACAACCAAACAAACCACATTCCAGCCACACCCACACCCACACCCATCAAACTCCCAGGTCACACTATCGAGTTACTGCATTTAAGAAGGCCACAGCTCTTGGATAGAAACTATTTTTCAGTCTATTTGTCCTTGACTTGATGTTTCTGTATCTCCTGCCAGAAGGCAGTAGTACAAACAGACTGTGTCCCGGGTGAGATGCATCCTGCAGGATATTGTTTGCTTTCCTAAGACAACGGGAACCGTACAGTTCTTCCAAAGATGGGAGGGGATGACCAATAATCCTTTGGGCTGTGGTTATGACCTTCTGGAGCACCTTCCTCTTCCTAGCTGTACAGCTGGAGAACCAGGCACAAATACAGTATGTGAGAATGCTCTCTATGGAGCCTCGGTAGAAGGACACCAGCAGTCTCTCACTCAGATTGTTCTTCTTTAAAAGTCTGAGGAAATAAATTCTCTGCTGGGCCTTCTTCACCAGAGCAGTGGTATTTGCGCTCCAAGTCATGCCCTGATAAATAAACAACTATCTGACTTTTAGAAGACATCTGAAGGCAGCCCTGTTTAGGGAAGTTTGATGTTTTATTGTGTTTTTAATATTTTGTTGGAAACCACCCAGAGTGGCTGGGGAAACCCAGCCAGATGGGCGGGGTATGAAATAATAATACAGTGGTACCTCTGGTTGCAAACGGGATCCATTCCGGAGCCCCGTTCACAACATGAAAAGAACGCAACCCGCATCTGTGCGAGTCGCAATTTGCTACTTCTGCGCATGCGCGTGACGCCATTTTGAGCATGTGCACATGCACGAGCAGCGAAACCCAGAAGTAACCCTTTCCGGTACTTCCGGGTTGCTGTGGGACGCAACCTGAAAAGATTTAACCTGCAGTAAACATAACACCTGGGGCGCGGGTGGCGCTGTGGGTAAAACCTCAGCGCCTAGGACTTGCCGATCACATGCTCGGCGGTTCGAATCCCCGCAGCGGGGTGAGTTCCCGTCGTTTGGTCCCAGCTCCTGCCCACCTAGCAGTTCGAAAGCACACCAGTGCAAGTAGATCAATAGGTACCCCTCCGGCGGGAAGGTAAACGGTGTTTCTGTGCACTGCTCTGGTGCCGGTTCGCCAGAGCAGCTTCGTCACACTGGCCACGTGACCCGGAAGTGTCTGCGGACAGCACTGGCTCCTGGCCTCTAGAATGAGATGGGCGCACAACCCTAGAGTCTGGCAAGACTGGCCCATACGGGCAGGGGTACCTTTACCTTTACCATTAAACATAACAAGAGGTATGACTGTAATAATAATAATAATAATAATAATAATAATAATAATAATAATAATAATTTGAGTGGCCGCCCATGAATCACCCTGCCTATGCTGGGTTACTCCCTATTTGCCCCAGCGAAGGTCTCCCCCACATGGTGGCAGCTGGTATTGCACCCTGGTTGAGGGGCAGTTGGGTTCTGCCAACCAGGTTCAGCTGACTGATCAATTTGGTTAGTTCCTGCACCCAGGTTTCCTTTATTTACACCTGCAGCCTGTGCTATCCTGGAGGCTGAAGGTATGCAGTCATAGAACCTGTTGTAAACAAAAATTGCCCTTCTTCCCTTATGGGGTATCCAAGAGCCCATATAGAGTCCTTACATCGGTTCCCTATTGGTAGGAGAAAATAACAGAGGCCAACCAGAGAATATTGAGAAGCAAAGCAGCTAGTAAGCCTGATCTTTATTGATCTGTTGTAACAGGGTGCTCCCCTCACCCGCAGGAGAGAGGAGGGACCCCGAAAAATGGTGTGCAAGGCCTTATAAAGACTTTTGAAATTGCCACCCTGTAGATCAAGACCACCCCCAGAAACATCATACATACATCACAGAAAAGGCGGTCTAAAACAGAATTTTTAATATTGTTTTTCTTCTGTTGTTGTTTTTCTCCTGTCTGGCAGGTTACTTGATTGGATTTCCTGGGTAGCCTGGCCAGTCTTTTGTAGTGATAAATACTTAGTTCCTGGGCCAGGTCACAGGCTCACACCCTATTCAAACACAGACATACCCTTAAGACAGGATTTGTGAAGGAAAAGACAATGGGGAGGCTTTTCCATTGTCCTTTGACCTTGCAGAGAAAACATTTGGTCAGTTTGGGAATCAAAATGGTTCCAGGTTGGCCTTCCTGTGCTGATCTATGTATGTGCTTGGTTGGTACACTTATGAACATTACCATATAGCTAAGACCTCAAAATTCCTATCACAAACCGCAGAGCTTTCCACCCATCGGTCATTCCTCCTTCCTTCTCCCAGGTTGCTCACTTGAGAGCCCATGTCCTGATCCACACCGGGGAGAAGCCCTACCCTTGTGGGACATGCGGGACTCGATTTCGGCACCTCCAGACCCTGAAGAGCCACCTCCGTATCCACACGGGAGAGAAGCCTTATCATGTGAGTGGAGAAGGAGCTTTTTCACGGTGTGTTTGGTGTGGTGGACGAGAAACATGTCTTGGTGACCAGGGGTGTAGGAAGGGGGGGCGGTGCACCCCAGGTTCCATCATGGGGGGGGGGACACAAATTATCAAGGAACAATTACTGCCCTACTAGGGCGGTTCATAATTTATTTATTTTTAAATGTCTCCTCCAAAGGCCTTATCTTACTACTGTTGTAAATAAAAATATGCCCTTTTCCCTTATGGGGTATCCAAGAGCCCATAAAGAGTCCTTACATAGGTTCCCTGTTGGTGGGAGAGAATAATAGAGGCCAACCAGAGAATATGGAGAAGCAAAGCAGCTAGTAAGCTTGATCTTTATTGATCTGTTGCAACAGGGTGCTCCCCTCACACGCAGGAGAGGAGGAGGGACCCCCAAAAATGCTGTGCAAGGGCTTATAAAGACTTTTGAAATTCCCATCCTGTAGATCAAGACCACCCCCAGAAACATTATGCATGCATCACAGAAGGGGTGTAACCTAAGACCACCCCTCAGATACATCCCACCTACATCACAGAAATTTAAATGTTGTTTTTCTCCTGTCACAGTTTATCTCCTGTCTGGCAAGTTACTGTACTTGATTGGATTGCCTTGGGAGCCTGGCCAGTCTTTTGTAGTGGTAAAATACTTATTTCCTGGGCCAGGTCACAGGCTCACACCCTATTCAAACAGACATATCCTTGAGACAGGATTTGTGAGGAAAGAGACAATGGGGAGACTTTTCCAGTTTAACCTTGCAGAGAAAGGATTTGGTCAGTTTAGGAATCAAAATGGTTCCAGGTTGGCTTTCCTGTGCTGATCTATGTACGTGTGGTTATGAACGTTGTCATATATCTAAGACCATAAAATTCCTATCACACTACATGTTACGGCAAAAATCTGGGTGTGAGGCTACTCTGCCACCCAGCTCATCGGACTAAGTCCGTGGGTCCCTGCGGAGGAAAATGAGCTCAGCCGGAGACAGGAGCAAACTGCAGAAGATCCAAGTTTATTGCGCAACAGGTTCAAGGCGAGATTGAACAGTGAGAAAGGGGTGACATGAGTTTTTGAAACTCCCTCCATGTCCCAGAATACAGTGCAAAACACGTCATGAATACATCACAGAAAGGTGGGGTTACACAGATCAGCACTTCAGGAAGGTGGGGGGTTACACAGATCAGCACTTCAGGAAGGTGGAGGGGTTACACAGATCAGCACTTCAGGAAGGTGGAGGGGTTACACAGATCAGCACTTCAGGAAGGTGGAGGGGTTACACAGATTAACATATGGAGGAGGGAGGGGGAAATATGCAGAGCTGGAGATATGCACAGATAAACACTTCCTGGGGATGAAAAAACAATGGTCTCAAATATGCATAGTCTGCCACCTGACATTGTCTGGAGGAAAGGCTGATCAGAACAATTTGAAAGGATTAAGGTCTTGACACTTTGCTTGAGGGATTATGCTGGACAGGGGAGATGTGATGGAGTCCTAGAGTAATTGAGCAAACTGGCACGCTGATTTTCTATGAATTTTATAGATTTTAGTCCCTTTTGACAATTGGAAATAAATTGATATATTGTAGCGAAGAAGAAGGTGAAGAAGACATGCCCCCCCCCTTCCGTAACACACTACACTAGGGATTATATAGCTATATATGAAATTTCATGTATATCAGTTAATATCTTGACCCTCCTCCAGGACAATACAGTTTACGCTCAGGTTGCGAACGTGATCCGTGCCGGATGCACATTCGCAACCCACAGTGCTCACAACCCGCAGCGCTGCGTCTGCGCACGTGCGGGTCGTGATTTGGTACTTCTGCGCATGCAGTTAGTGCCTCTGCGCATGCGCCAAAACCCAGAAGTCACCCATTCTGGTACTTCCGGGTTTGGCGCGGTGCGCAACCCGAAAGCACCCAACCCGAAGCGCCTGTAACCCGAGGTATGACTGTACAACTTAGCAGCAGCATAAAAGACAGTATAAAATCATGAATGACAATAAAATTCAAAGTTCAGAAATCAAAATGGGGGAAATCCATCTAATAAGTACAGTGGTACCTGTCAGCATCGCCCTTGAGCCAGTGCACCAACTGGACTCATGCGCTACAACCCCGACTGGGCTAGGCGAGCTGGGTAGCACTGCCAGCGACCACCTTTCTCACAGGGACAGGTCACCGTGCTGTGGACTCACAGCTTGGAGCTGAGAGCACCGGATTCACTTGCACAATAATACAGTCGTTGCGCAGCAGAGTCTTGCAGAGTCTTGCAGAGTATAAACCACTCGGAGAGCAGCTCTGTAGAATATCTTCCTTTTATTCTATAGCTACAACTATGATACAAAACTATATACAGAGCTAAAGGATCTAAGCATAAATCAATGCTACACTGAGAGTCTGCAGCTGCTCTTAGCAGCAACCTTACTCTAGACACGATCTCTAACACTCTCTCTCTCTCCCCGATACACTGACTGACTCGCTCACTGACTGATTCACTCACTGACTAACCTCAGGTTACAGACTCCGCTAACCCAGAAATAGTGCTTCAGGTTAAGAATTTTGCTTCAGGATGAGAACAGAAATCGTGCTCCGGCGGCGGCGCGGCGGCAGCAGGAGGCCCCATTAGCTAAAGTGGTACCTCAGGTTAAGAACAGTTTCAGGTTAAGAACGGACCTTCAGAATGAATTGAGTACTTAACCTGAGGTACCACTGTATTAGATAGTCACCGGGGCTAGCTGGCTGAATTAGTCCTATTTGGGCCAGCGAGGAGGCCAGGGGAGAATTAGCTGTGGGGTCTCAGAGCGGGTGATGTTCATAAAAGGGGAGGGGGAGGGAAGAGAAGGGAAATAAAAGATCAGGCTGAATTCAAATTAAAAACCAGGTGGAATAGCTCTGTCTTACAGGCCCTGCAGAAGGAAGTTAAATCCTGCAGGGCCCTGGTCTCATGGGACAGAGCATTCCACCAGGTCGGAGCCACCACCGAGAAGGCCCTGGCCCTGGTGGAGGATAGTCTGGCTTCCTTAGGGCCCAGGACCCCTAAACTATGGTTATTCATGGACCTCAAGGTCCTCTGCGGGGCACCGGGTTGGGGAAAGCCGCCCTGCAGCACTCTGGGACGTAGGCGCCCGCCTTGACACCTGTCTGTTTTCCGCAGTGCGAGAAATGCGACGTCCGCTTCCGCCACAAAAGCCAGCTGCGGCTGCACTTGCGGCAGAAACATGGCGCCATCACCAACACGAAGATCCGCTACAAAGTCCTTGAAGGCCCTTACGCCGGTCTCTGCTGAGTGGGGAGCGTGTTGCGCGATTTTGGCCGGATCCAAAAATCCGCTGGCCAGCAGATTCTGCGCTCAGGTATCTGAGTGGAATCATCTCTATCCTGCACCTGAGAGCTGGACCTTTTCGGTGTCTGAAACTCAGAATATCCGACGCCCTAAATGACGCATGTCACATTCTTGCATAGCCGTCAACTTTTCTTGCGAGGAATCCTATTCGGAATAAGGGAATTTCCCTTAAAAAAAGGGAAACGTTGGCAGCTATGCATTCTGGGTGACTGCATTTTTTCATGATTTAAAGAGGTTCCTGCAAATAATTATATCTAAAAAAAGAAACATTCTGATGTCTGCCGGATTCAAACCCTGAAATTTAGATAATTCGGCGAGTTTCAAATGTTTAGATTGAGAGCTGATTATTATTATTCAGAATCAGGGCGGGGGAGATACTGAGCAAACATTCTTGGTTCATGCCCCCAACTCCCAAAATATAAACCCACTAGGCGCTACTCCCCTCTTGGGGGTTAGAGAAGAAACCCCAAAAGCTGATGCACGGCTCTGCAGGCAGAGCCGTGATAGTAAAAGCAGAATTTCCAAGCCACGTCTAGTCTCTTGCCTTCTTAGTTTATATGTTCCTTTTTGTGCCGCCTGGGAAGCGGTGCAAAAACTCGGTGCTTGAGTAAGGCAGGCGAGAAAGTCTGCGAATTAGGAGCAGAAAAAGCTGTTACGCCTGCTATACACCTCTCGGGCTGCATAAATGCACCGTCCCTTTAAAGCGCGCCCTTTCCCCCAAAGGATTCTGGGAACTGTAGTTTGCTGAGGCTGCGAGGGGTTAAAAACTACAGTGCCCAGAATTATTTGGGGAAAAGAATTTGCTTCCGATGTGCTTTATAGGGTGGCCTTAATACCACAAAGTTGTAATTTGTTAGGGGCTGCTGGGAGTTGTAGCGTGGCTCATTAGCAATGATCAAACCCTGAACAAACTAGATTTCCCTCCCATAATTCACTGGAGGGGGACCACGGCTATGGATCCCCAAGATGCTTTGGGGACTGTGGATTCCCAGAATCCTCTGGGGCACATTCAGCCCAGAACTTGACTCCTTTGACCAGCAGAGTCTCTCAGGCAGACTTTTCCCTGCTCCTGGCAACCAGAGATTCGAACCCAGAACCTTCTGCATGCAAAGCAGGGGTCCCTGCTACTGACCCCACACCCTAGCTATGGACTCTGCTTTCCTCCTCCACAGGGCATAAGCTAGAATTAAGAGGAGTTTATTAGAATCATTGTTCGACTTCATTTTGTTTTTTTAACGTTATGTGTAGTGTACTTTCCTCTTTCTAAATGTGTTATTTTGCTGGCCAAATCTGTCTTGTCTGTTCCTAGTGCTCTATTGGTATTCTTGATTATTATTATTATTATTATTATTGCTGCTGTTTCCTTCTTCCGACTGCAATGCTGCTTTGTTTGCCAATCTTCCTCTTAACATCGAAGAGAATTTGCAGGTTGCGTGGGACGATTCCACCTCGTACCATTAAAGTGCTGTGCTATACCACTTTAAACAGCCACGGCTTCCCCCAGAGAATCATGGGAACTGTAGTTTGTTCATGACACCGAGAGGGAGCCTTCTATTCCCCCCACAGAGCAACAGTTCCCAGAATTCCCTGGGAGGTGAGATTGACTCTCATGGGAGTCCTGGGAGCTATAGTTTGCTACGAGTGTTGAGGGGAGACCCCCACCTGCCCCTCGTAGTACTATAGTTCCCAGAGTGCTTTAACCATCGATCCCTCTTCCCAGGGGATTCTGGGAATTGTGCCTCTGCAGTGGGGACGGCGGATGAGATAGGGTCCCATATTTCAAGAAGTAAAAATCTGGACACAAAAAGCTTTTCTAAAGGAAAGTTGTTGAGCCCAGATTTCCCTGGATACTTAATTTCGTCATTGGAATCCTGGGAAAATCCGGATTCCAAAATCCGGATTCCTTCTCAGCACCCTTGGGTGTCAGTTCCCATAATTCCTCGGGGGAAGCGCCGGCGGTTTAAAGTGGAATCAAAGCGCTTTAAAAGGATGGTGTGGACGAAGCCATATTCAGAGAACTTTATCCGGAATTGGGCCTGGCAGGCGCAGAAAGAAAGTGGGGGACGCAGCAAGGTCTGGAACCTCAGCCTAAGAACTTTCCAGAAGTTTCTAGAAGAGGTCTGGAACCTCAGAAAGAGAGGGAAAAGCTAATGAACAATAGGAGACGCCTTGCACCAGCCTGCCTCCTCCAGATTTTGCTTTTTCCTTTTTCTTTGCATGCATGCATCAGTTTTCAGGAAATGAGACAATTCCCATTTTTAAAGGGAGTTATTAGGAAAAGGCCTCCCCTCCGGTGAGAGAGGAAGGAAGGTTCTGCTTTGACATGGGGCTGAAGACGAAACCGCCCCCCCAAGTGGAAAATGAATGTTGGTGCCTGATCCCCAAAGACCTGGGTTCGAAAGGTGCGCTTTTTGAAGGCGCCCCTGGTGTCTGGGCAAAGGGGCATGTCGTGGGATTGTGGCTTTCAATGCCAGGAATTGGATCAATCGGGCTGGTTCCCTTTTGGTCTGGGTAAACTTGGGGGGGGGCAGAAAGATACAAGGGTCTGTCTGGGTTTTGAAATATATCTATATGTATTTATTCACGCACGCCTGCAACAAAACAATCTCTTTGTAAGGTCGCCAAACTTTATATCCTTGCGTTGTTTCAATAAAAGCTAAAGTTGTCCGGCGATCGTTCGTCATTTCTCGAACACCTTGAATGGGGACTTTAAAATAAAAAACTCAGTCTTGTTGGGTAGGCCATATATATATATATATATATATATATATATATATATATATATGACCTTAAATTATTATTTCAGCAATGAGGGTACCTGAGGGGCCAGATAAGGCCATTTTCTTGCGAAGAAACTTTTCGGACTGGTTCAGCAACCACCTCTCTTAGATGCTGGCTTAGAACATATGTCAGAGCCCGCTGGATCAGGCCCATGGCCTCAATGAGAGACCTGCAAACAGGAACCCTCTCTCCTTCCTGTGGTTCCCAGCGCCTGGCACGGAGAAGCAATCCTTTGCCCCCCCCCCCGATTGCGGAGACCAAGCCGTCGATAGCCCTCTCTCCTCTGTCAATTTGTCCAGTCCTCTTAGGTAAATCTGAGGTTGCAAGCGCTCGCTACCTCCAGTGGCAGTGAGTTCCACAGCTGACCTCAGCTCTCAGCTGCAAGAATGGGAAGGGATAGATAGATAAAACTTTACAGTGGTACCTCTGGTTACGTACTTAATTCGTTCCAGAGGTCCGTTCTTAACCTGAAACTGTTCTTAACCTGAAGCACCCCTTTAGCTAATGGGGCCTCCTGCTGCCGCTGGAGCACGATTTCTGTTCTCATCCTGAAGCAAAGTTCTTAACCTGAGGTAATATTTCTGGGCTAGCGAAGTCTGTAACCTGAAGCGTATGTAACCTGAAGCGTATGTAACCCGAGGTACCACTGTATTTGCATTAGGCAATGGCCATGGCAACATAAAACAAGCAATATATACAGATAAAAAGACAGCAGTGGGTAAAAAGGGCAATCAAATGACCAAGATTATCGTTCAGATAGTGGCCCTTAATCTCATTGCACCCTCGATAAACCACAGCTGACCTCAGCGCTTGGGCTGCAAGAACGGGAAGGGAACCCAGGGCATCATCCAGACTGACCCGCTCCCCACTAAACCCACCGCAGTATAACGCAGATAGGGCCTGCTTTTGGCGGCAGCTGGTTCTCTGAGTAGGGTGTTCCCGTATGCGCCAGTGGCCAAACACACACACAAGCTCAGCACCGCCCAAGCCAGCTACAAGCCCAACTGTCTGCCCATCTGAAAGACTTCTGCTTTCTCCGAAAAAAGAATGGTTAAGGGAATCCACCCTGCTCTGTTTCCTGGCCTAACAAAGCCTCTCAGGGCAGCTGCATCCTGTGATGAATCTGTACCACCGTCTCATGCGCCAAACCATCCCATTTTTCCTCCCTTGGGGGAGCTGCACATGGATGGGGTGGGAGTTACATTTGCAAAGCCCGAGTCTCAGATCCGGAACGTGCCTGTACACTTTCCCTTTGCAGAGGGTAGGCAAGGGGTTTCGAAGTCACAATTTGCTCATCCTTCACAGGAAAGCAACTTTTCCTCCGTTGCCGTTTTTTTCATATCAAAGGTGCCGGGATTAAGCAAACTTTTACTACGGATACTGGGAGTCTATCCTGTTTTGGTAGAGGTTTTCCTGGTGCTGGGTTCTCCCTCCACCAGGGACGGATGTGTGCATTACGCGATTTCTCCCGGAAACTCTCCGCTCAGGGACAAATAAGGATTAAAAAACGGTACTCCAGAACGGCTGCCAAGTTCCGGGCGGGTTTGCTAGCTTACCTTTCGGAGAGGAAGGCCTGGGCAGAAAGTTTCTGCAGGCAGAAAATTGTGGGTCGTGGCAGAGTTGGGCCCAGCAGGCTGGGGGGTCTCTAATAATAATAATAATAATAATAATAATAATAATAATAATAATTTATTATTTATACCCCGCCCATCTGGCTGGGCTTCCCCAACCACTCTGGGCGGCTTCCAAAAAAATATTAAAATATTGTAAAGCTATTAATATTTTAATATTAAAATATTAAAAGCTTCTCTAAAGAGGGCTGCCTTCAGATGTCTTCTAAAAGTCTGGTAGTTGTTGTTCTCTTTGACATCTGGTGGGAGGGAGTTCCACAGGGCGGGCGCCAACACCAAGAAGGCCTTCTGGCGGTTCCCTGTAACTTGGATTCTTGCAGGGAGGGAACCGCCAGAAGGCCCTTGGCGCTGGACCTCAGTGTCCGGGCAGAACGATGGGGGTGGAGACACTCCTTCAGGTATACAGAACCGAGGCTGTTTAGGGCTTTCAAGGTCAGCACCAACACTTTGAATTGCGCTCGGAAACATACTGGGAGCCAATGTAGGTTTTTCAGGACTGGTATTATGTGGTCTCGGCGGCCGCCCCCAATCACCAGTCTAGCTGCCACGTTCTGGATTAGTTGTAGTTTCCAGGTCATCTTCAAAGGTAGCCCCATGGAGAGTGCATTGCGGTAGTCCAAGCGAGAGATAATTAGAGCATGCGCCACTCTGGCGAGACAGTCTACAGGGAGGTAGGGTCTCATCCTGCATACCAGATGGAGCTGGCAGACAGCTGCCCTGGACACAGAACTGACCTGCGCCTCCATGAACAGTGGTGAGTCCAGAATGACTCCCAGGCTGCGCACCTGGTCCTTCAGGGGCACAGTTGCCCCATTCAGGACCAGGGAGTCCCCCACACCTGCCTGCCTCTTGTCCCCCCAAAACAGTACTTCTGTTTTGTCAGGATTCAAACTCAATCTGCACAAGTCTCGTGGAAACAGGGAGGAGGTGAGTTTGGCCCAGCAGGAATCGGCACAGCTGCCATACGCCAACAAGGCCTCCCTGCTGTCAGCAATTGTTCTGCAGCATTCTGCTCTAACCACAGCTTCAGGATCAAGCGCGAGGGAAGCCCCATGTAGAGCGCATGGCAGTAGTCCAGCCTCAAAGCACCTCATGAAGCTGGGTAGGTCCCACACCCCAGAAAAAAGCCCCGTGGAGCCCCAATCCAACCCCCAGCAGCCCACACCAGATACTATTCAACTCTAGCTTCAGTCCTCTCTCCTGTGCCCCACACATTCTGCTCCCGAAATCCCTCTTATTGTTCTTGAACCCACCACACCCGGCTTGGCAGGAAAGTCGGATGAATCACTCGCTCAGAGGTGGCCCTTCTGGAAGAGGCTCCAGCCAGCTTGAATTTTGCTCGTGCGAGAGATTCGCACTCACAGCATTATGGTACCCTTTTAAACAGCCGCAGCTCTTCTTCCCCCAGAGAATTCTGGGATATGTAGTTTGTTGAAGGTGCTGAGAGTTGATGTAAGGGTAAAGGGACCCCTGACCATTAGGTCCAGTCGTGGACAATTCTGGGGTTGCGGCGCTCATCTCGCTTTATTGGCCAAGGGAGCCGGCGTACAGCTTCCGGGTCATGTGGCCAACATGACTAAGCCACTTCTGGCGAACCAGAGCAGCGCACGGAAATGCCGTTTCCCTTCCCGCTGGAGCGGTACCTATTTATCTACTTGCACTTGACGTGCTTTCGAACTGTTAGGTTGGCAGGAGCTGGGACTGAACAACGGGAGCTCACCCCGTCGCGGGGATTCGAACCGCCGACCTTCTGATCGGCAAGTCCTAGGCTCTGTGGTTTAACCCACAGCGCCACGTGCGTCCCTTGAGAGTTGATGGGATACCCCCTATTCCTAGGGTTGGCATTTTCCCAAAAGTGAAAATCTGGACAAATCCACCCGGATGTGACATGACGGCCCAATTCCCAGACATGTCCAGAAAAACCCAGGTGTACGGCAGCCCTACTATTCGACCCAGGGCCGGATTTAGGTTTGATGAGGCCCTCAGCTACTGAAGGTAATGGGACCCTTTATATGTCCAGCCATCCTTTGTCAACAACAAATTGTCGCTGTTCTTTTTTGTGTCAAATATATGCTATATGGTAATTTATGGATGGGGACAGCAGCCACGAAATTAAAAGACACCTGCTTCTTGGGAGAAAAGCAATGACAAACCTAGACTGCATCTTAAAAAGCAGAGACATCACCTTGCCAACAAAGGTCCGTATAGTAAAAGCTGTGGTTTTCCCAGTAGTGATGTATGGAAGTGAGAGCTGGACCATAAAGAAGGCTGATCGCCGAAGAATGGATGCTTTTGAATTCTGGTGCTGGAGGAGACTCTTGAGAGTCCCACGGACTGCAAGAAGATCAAACCGATCCATTCTGAAGGAAATCAGCCCTGAGTGCTCACTGGAAGAACAGATCCTGAAGCCGAGGCTCCAAGACTTCGGCCACCTCATGAGAAGAGAAGGCTTCCTGGAAAAGACCCTGATGTTGGGAAAGATGGAGGGTACAAGGAGAAGGGGACGACAGAGGACAAGATGGTGGGACAGTGTTCTCGAAGCTACCAGCATGAGTTTGACCAAACAGCAGGAGGCAGTGGAAGACAGGAGTGCCTGGCGTGCTCTGGTCCAGGGGGCCACAAAGAGGCGGACACGACTAAATGACTAAACAACAACAACACAGCTATTTGCTCCAGTTGGTGGCTGGCCTCCTTCTTTTATTCCGCAGGGACCCACGACGAGCTGGATGACTGAGCAGCCTCGCACCAGAGGTCTAGGGGGTCACGAAGAGTTGGACACGACTAAACGACTAAACAACAACAACAATTTATGGATCTAATAGGTATCTAAAGCCATTTGCACATAGCAAAATATGTATTTTATCAAAGTAATCGTTGAACTGAAATACAATTAAGAAGTATATTAATAGTGAATAAAATCAAGAAGAAGTATATTTGTTGTTGTTTAGTCGTTTAGTTGTGTCCGACTCTTATTTAAAGAAACAACAAAACGAATTGGACTCCTTGGCAGGCTTTGAAGAAACATACACACATTTATTTGTTAACATAATAGATGGATAATTTAGAGATTTTTGTAATATGCAGAGAACAATATATGTTAACAAATCAGAAAGAGGAACTGAGGGAAGTCGTAGGGGGGAAATGGGGGAAAATACAATTGTTGGAATAATTTGTTATGTGAAAATAGTTAATAATTTTATTTTATTTTTTAAAGGTATGCTGTGGATGTGGCCACAGACTGCCTTGGGCGGCTGGGAGTTGTAGTTCGAGGGCACCCAGATGGCGAAGGCTGGATTAAGGCCTCGGATGGGGCCTCCTGGCCTTTTTGCGCTACAGCCCCGCTGTCTCTCGCTTCCACCCACGCGGCGCAGGAGGTCTGAGGCAAGGGAAACAGCCTCTGGCCTTTTTGTTCAGATTCCTGCCGGACGCCTGCAGTCATTTTTCCTGCTGGGATATTTTTAGCTCCATGCCGCAGCAACCCACTTCCTGTGGAGAAAGGATTTGGAAGGGGAGGGAAAGGAGGAGGTCCCGATCCGTTATCCTCCAACCCCTGACACACAACGACAGCGCAGGCACCGCAATCACAACATTGGCATATCAATTTTTTAAATATATAAATTTTTATTAAATTTTCTGCTTCACAATTTGAAATATTCATGTAGGCAACCTTAAAATATCACTGACTTCCCTTCTTCTCTTTCCATGGTTCGTTTTGCATATCATAAACCCCTGCATAAAAAACGAAGATCGTGGCCACTGGTCCCATCACCTTCTGGCAAATAGAAGGAGAGGAAATGGAGGCAGTGAGAGATTTGACTTTCTTGGGCTCCATGATCACTGCAGATGGTGACAGCAGCAACGAAATTAAAAGACGCCTGCTCCTTGGGAGAAAAGCGATGACAAACCTAGACAGCATCTTAAAAAGCAGAGACACCACCTTGCCAACAAAGGTCCGTATAGTAAAAGCTCTGGTTTTCCCAGTAGTGATGTATGGAAGTGAAACTGGACCATAAAGAAGGCTGATCGCTGAAGAATGGATGCTTTTGAATTCTGGTGCTGGAGGAGACTCTTGAGAGTCCCATGGACTGCAAGAAGATCCAACCTCTCCATTCTGAAGGAAATCAGCCCTGAGGGCTCCCTGGAAGGACAGATCCTGAAGCTGAGGCTCCAGTACTTTGGCCACCTCATGAGAAGAGAAGACTCCCTGGAAAAGACCCTGATGTTGGGAAAGATGGAGGGCACAAGGAGAAGGGGACGACGGAGGACGAGATGGTGGGACAGTGTTTTCGAAGCTACCAGCATGAATTTGACCAAACTGCGGGAGGCAGTGGAAGACAGGAGTGCCTGGCGTGCTCTGGTCCAGGGGGTCACAAAGAGGCGGACACGATGAAACGACTCAACAACAACAACAACAACAACAACGAACCATTCAGCATTCCCTTATTGCATCCATCAAAACTTGTTTACGCTGTTGAATTTATCTTAATGTTGCCATCTTTTTCAAGTGTAAACAATCCCCCCCATATATTCAATTAAGGTTTTCCAATCTTCTCTAAACGTACTGTATGTTCTTTTTTTTCCCTTATTCCAGGCATGTCCAAAGTCTGTTTTGGGGACCTAATTCAGCCCCGCCGACTGGATTAATCTGGCCTCCATGGGCAGTTTATTTCCTGGGGTAAAATCCTTTAAAAAACCTCAACAGCTTCAATCCCAGAAAAAGCTCAAGAATTTCAACCCTAAAAAACAAGTTCTATCCTTTAAAGAAGCGCAACAAGAACACAACTTTGGGGTAAAATAATAAAAAAAGGTCAACAAATTCAACCCTAAAAAAAGGTGAACAATTTTGGTTGGCCCTCATGGCCCTTCACTTCATCAAATTCGGCCCTCTTTGAAAAAAGTTTGGACACCACTGTCTTATTCTATATGTTAGGTCCGCAAGCTGCGCATATTCCACCAGTTTAAGTTGCCATCCTCCTTCAGTTGGGACCTCGCTCGTTTTCCATTTTTGGGCTAACGAAACACGGGCCGCAATGTTGTTGTTGTTTAGTTGCTTAGTCGTGTCCGCCTCTTCATGAGCCCCTGGACCACAACACGCCAGGCCCTCCTGTCTTCCACTGCCTCCCGCAGTTTGGTCAAACTCATGCTGCTGGCTTCGAGAAGACTGTCCCACCATCTCATCCTCTGTCGTCCCCTTCTCCTTGTGCCCTCCATCTTTCCCAACATCAGGGTCTTTTCCAGGGAGTCTTCTCTTCTCATGAGGTGGCCAAAGTATTGGAGCCTCAGCTTCACGATCTGTCCTTCCAGTGAGCACTCAGGGCTGATTTCCTTCAGAATGGAGAGGTTGGATCTTCTTGCAGTCCATGGGACTCTCAAGAGTCTCCTCCAGCACCAGAATTCAAAAGCATCCATTCTTCGGCGATCAGCCTTCTTTATGGTCCAGCTCTCACTTCCATACATCACTACTGGAGAAAACCACAGCTTTAACTATACAGACTTTTGTCGGCAAGGTGATGTCTCTGCTTTTTAAGATGCTGTCTAGGTTTGTCATTGCTTTTCTCCCAAGAAGCAGGCGTCTTTTAATTTCGTGACTGCAGTAGTGGCGGACATAAATAACCTTTTGACATATCCTTTGCGGACATCAGCTTGTTCACAGAGCCTGTGGCGTCCTTGGGATATATAGTTTTATTTACACATGTGCGCAACCTGAGCAGAGGAGGGAGAGGCTCACAGCATCGACCCCCCAGACAGATCTTACTTTGCACAAAGCTGGGTCTCTGTTTCTCCACCTTCCATCCTGTTTTCCGGCTCGGCTCACAGCCCAAACCATAGCTGTCAACGTTTCCCTTTTTTAAAGAGAAATTCCCTTATTCCAAATAGGATTCTTCGCAAGAAAAGGGAAAAGTTGGCAGCTATGGCTCAAACTCTGCCTCTTGCTCCCCTACCTAGCAGCCAGCTGACGGAAGGCTTGCCCTTTTATTTGATGGCACAGAGCAATTTACAGTGGTACCTTGGTTCTCAAACAGAATCCGTTCCAGAAGTCTGTTCCAAAACCAAAGCGTTCCAAAACCGAGGCACGCTTTCCCATGAAAAGTAATGGGAAACGGATTAATCCCTTCCAGACTTTTAAAAACAACCCCTAAAACAGCAAATTTAACATGGATTTTACTCTCTGACGAGACCATAGGTCCATAAAATGAAAGCAATAAACAATGTATAGTGGTACCTCGGCTTACATACGCTTCAGGTTACATACGCTTCAGGTTACAGACTCCGCTAACCCAGAAATAGTGCTTCAGGTTAAGAACTGTGCTTCAGGATAAGAACAGAAATCATGCTCCGGCAGCGCAGCGGCAGCGGGAGGCCCCATTAGCTAAAGTGGTGCTTCAGGTAATGAACAGTTTCAGGTTAAGAATGGACCTCCGGAACGAATTAAGTACTTAACCCGAGGCACCACTGTACTGCAGTCACACAATCAATCCATCAGTAGCTGAACTGGGTTCCACACAGTCACAAAAACGAAACGAAAAAGAGCCGCGAAAACAAAACCGCAAAATAAATGGCAAAAACAGACAGGCCTCATTGTAACACTCAAAACGGAGAGCGTTCGGTTTCCAAAAAAAATGTTCGCAAACTGGAACACTTACTTCTGGGTTTGGGTTCCAAGAAAAATATGTATTTGATCAAAGTAATTGTGGAACTGAAGTACAATTAAGAAGAAGTATATTAATAGTGAAATACAATTAAGAAGAAGTATATTTTGGGGAGCCCCCAAAAGAGCGGGGCCCTAAGCTATAGCTTGTTTCGCTTATACGTAAATCCGGAATTGGAGTCACCCCATTTGTGGATTTCCACTGCTTTGAAATGATTCGCGCCTTGTCGTGACTTCCATGTCTGAAAACCATTTCTGCAAAAGGTGATTTTTTTTTTTTTTTGTCCGCCCCGATGAAACCGCGACGGTGCTTACACAGAACAAGCGAGAGGAACAGGAAGGAAAAGGGCCTTGTGCCAGGGTGACGATGGGCGCTGGCGGCCCGTTCTGCCCTGGGATGATTCACCAGCGGAGAAGGCGGTTCTGCTGGCTTGGAGAGAGGCCTGGGCACCTGTTTCCTGCGGCCGCTGGACTGAAGGAAGGAGCTCGAGGAGTGTGTGTGTGTGTGTGTGTGTGTGTGTGTGTGTGTTTGGGCAAAGTCTCGTTTCCCCCCACCCCCCCCGACTTGCCACTGTTGCAGGAATTTATGTATAGGGAAGAGTCGGTGGAAGAAGATTGGAAGAAATTTAAAGATTATCTACAGAAATATTGTAAAATTAAGGAATGTTAGAAAGATGTTGGAATGAAGTTACATGGCTTTAGCAGAAATGTTATAAAGAATTAAGTATAATAGATTGTAATTGGATTAAAGGAAAAAATAATGTTAGAATTTGTTAAGTTAAATGATAGGACAGAAGTTTGAGGAAGATGGGAAGGATTTGCTGAAACAATTAATCGAAGCAGAATACAAAAAAAGGGAGGTGTGAGGAGGTCGCTGAAACAAGTAAAAGAAAGTTAATAACATTGAAAGTATTGGTTGTGTTTCTTTTTTCTTTTTTCTAATTGTTTTTGTTTTATTTTTGTCATGTATATGTAATATTTTTGTTTTTCTATTGTATTGTATGGTTTTGTTATGTTTAACTCTTTTTCTTTTTCCTTTCTGTAACTTTCAAAACTTTAATAAATTTTTTTTTTTTTTTTAAGGAATTTATGTATAGGTTGGGGCGAGGGTGCCCCTCCAGCAGATCTCATGCACATGCAGCCCACTACTAAAACCAGCACAATCGCTTCTGTGACTTTTGTGATTTGTCCCCACAAAACACTTCATCACAGTTTCTTCCTATCTATTCAAAGGGCCTCTGCTGCACGATACCAAATGTAAGAATTCACTGATAAATGTATCTATGTACTGGCTTACTGGGAAAACTTCAGAAATTCATATACTGTACAGTGGTATCTCAGGTTAAGTACTTAATTCGTTCCAGAGGTCAGTACTTAACCTGAAACTGTTCTTAACTTGAAGCACCACTTTAGCTAATGGGGCCTCCCGCTGCCGCTGCGCCGCCAGAGCACGATTTCTGTTCTTACCCTGAAGCAAAGTTCTTAACCCAAGGCAGTGGCGTAGCGTGGGTTGTCAGCACCCGGGGCAAGGCAAGTAATTTGCGTCCCCTAACCCATGGATTTGCGCCCCCTAACCCATGGATTTGTGCCCCCTAACCCTAACCCCCAGATGTTGCGCCCGGTGCGGCCGGCCCACCCTTCACCCTCCTCGCTACGCCACTGACCCAAGGTACTATTTCTGGGTTAGCAGAGTCTGTAACCTGAAGCATATGTAACCCGAGGTATCACTGTAGACATGTGAGCTCAGCACCTCAGCAGCCCCTCTGCCTGAGTGATAATCCCTGGCATCCTGATACCTGAGTGCCAGACAGGTAGCCATTCCAGAATATCCGCCCTCCCTTCCCCACAGGTGGGCGGGGTTTGCGGCACCGAGTGGGGCTCACCTGGGCGGGTGCCACCCACCTGCTTGGGCCGGCCTTTGACCTGCCCTCGGCCAGGGCGGACAATGGACGGCCAGCCAGGGGTGGACCTAAGGCCAAAAGAAAAAAGAGGTTGCTCTGTTGTCCAAACCTCTTTTGCTATTCTTCCTTCCAGGATCACCCACCCTCCCTCCCTCAAATTAATAATTTCTTGCCTCCATAATTTCATCCTAGGTCAGCGGTCCTCAAGTTAATGATTCTTTTCCTTACAGGCTAATATTTTGCGTTCCAGGTCAGCGGGCGCTGCCGCGGTCGTAACATGGTTGTTGTATTCAGAACCGCGAAGGAATTTCCCTGCATTGGCAGGTTTCGCCTTAAATGCATTTTGTCACAACTTTGGCGCTTTGAGGCCTTGGCAAGGTATCTTTTAGTCTTACATCAAGTTGGGGGGGGTGCATTCATGCTTCCTCCCCGTGCGGCGGCGCTTGCAGGGCCCGTTAAAGGGCAAGAACCGGGAGTCCCTGGCCCTAGAGCAGCGGCATGTAGGTCAAACTCCCAGGACGAGGTCGGTGGAAGGGCATGCTGTGTAAGTCTGCGCTTTGCAGTCCCCTCTCACTGGATCTCATCAGCCTGCGAATTCTCAGCCAGACAGGCTGAGAGGGTTACCTGCCAAGCCTATGCAAAGTTCAGCGGCGTAGCGTGGGTTGTCAGCACCCGGGGCAAGGCAAGTAATTTGCGCCCCCTAACCTGGGGCATGGCAAGTAATTTGCGCCCCCGAACCCGGGGCAAGGCAAGTAATTTGCACCCCTAACCCCTAACCTGCCGCCGCTGCCAGCTTCTTCTTGCTGCTGCCTGGGCTGGGGTATTTACGGTAAGGTAGCCATGGCGGCAGGTCCATGTCAGGTGATCTGAGGCAAGTTGCTGCTGGCGCCCAAACGACGCCGCTTGCCCGGAGGAGGAGGGCAGAGAGGCGAGGAAAATGCAACATGGCCCAGCAGCTGCAGCAGCAGCGGGGCTGTGAGGAGAGGCTGCCTGGCGCCGTGACGCGTGGGGACCATGGCGCGGGGACCACGGTGAGCGCTGAGAGCCGCTGCCTGCCGGACGCCTTCAGCCCGGACGCGCGCACAGCTCGTCGGTTCCGCAAGACATGGGGCTCTGCTACAGCCTGCACCCAAGGCTCTTCGGCGACTCCGGAGGCGGCGAGCGCGCCCCCCCCAGATGTTGCGCTCGGTGCAGCCGGCCCCCCCTGCACCACCCACGCTACGCCACTGGCAAAGTTTCCCACTTCTGAAGCTCAATAAAGTTGTGGCCAATTTGAACCCATAATCTGGACTCTTGTCTCATCATTTGGGGTAAAGGGGTAAAGGCACCACAGACAGGGTTAGCGCATGTGCCCGCAAAGAACAAGCCCAGATGAAGACAAAAGGGTGTGATTCACTTGGCTGGGAAACAGGGAAATGTAAATATCTCTTTTGTTTCACTTGAGGGGTGTTTGGTGGAGGGCAAGGGGAACCATGGGGCAGGGTCCAGGATGCTCAGATTACGGCCACCAGACCTCCCCTTTCATGATGTAACCGTGATGTAGTTTGGGGGGGTGTAACATGGGGATTAGCAGCTAATAAAAGTTTGGGGGCTCTTTTCTTTGGGGTTTCCATCTTGTTCCACCTGGTGGCAGGTGGGAGTCCTGTCGCGACAGTCTTCAATAAAGACCTACTGGCTGCTGTTTTGCTCTGGTATTCCTGGCTGGGATCCTTGTTTTTTGTCCAAGGGAGCCCTTGGATTTCTCCATTAACACCTCAAACGTCCAGAGGAACTGGGCTCCAGCCAGGCTGATCTAGGAAGCAGGCCAGCTGACCTCCTGGTACAGCGGCTGCTAAAAATGTACTGGTGTGCTAGGCGCTGTACAAAATGTGACGCATGGATAGGGTGCCCAGGTCTCGAGCATCCCAGACCCTGTGGTTTCAGGGTCCAGTGCTGAGACCTAGGGGCTGCCAGGATGCTCACAGTGGCTCCTGGCTGGTTGCCCAGGAAAGTACAGTGGTACCTCAGGTTACAGACGCTTCAGGTTACAGACTCTGCTAACCCAGAAATAGTGCTTCAGGTTAAGAACTTTGCTTCAGGATGGGAGCAGAAATCGTGCTCCGGCAGCACGGCGGCAGCAGGAGGCCCCATTAGCTAAAGTGGTGCTTCAGGTTAAGAACAGTTTCAGGTTAAGAACGGATCTCCGGAACAGATTAAGTACTTAACCTGAGGTACCACTGTATAAAGACAAGCGAAGGTTTCTGACGGTCCGTTTTTATTCAGTATTTACAGAGAGAGGCTATAGGACCCAGCCCCTTGGATAATGGTGTTGTCCCGAGTGAATGTCTGACGCTGTATTGTTTTTAATATTCAGTTGGAAGCCGCCCAGAATGGCTGGGGAAACCCAGCCAGGTGGGCGGGTTATACCGGCAGGTAAATAAATAAATAAATAAATAAATAGAAAGGGGGAGGGAATCAAATTGATTCCAAGCCAAAGGCCAGGCGGAACAACTCTGTCTTACAGGCCCTGTGGAACGAAATCAGATCCCGCAGAAGAAGCATAACATGCCCCCCACTCACCCTTTCTTAACAAATGAATAAATAAATGAAAAGGGAAGCCCTAGCAATTAAAATAAGTGCGTCTCCACCAGCTGCCCCAGGAAGTTTCGTACACAGTGCATACACAGCACCAACATTTGTGCTGTCTTATATCAAGAGCCTTTGGATAAAGGTTTCGTGGCAAGGAAAAGTCGGCCTGGGGAAAACCGCACCTGTTGAATTTCTGGCTGACCTACAACGAAGGCGCCCCCTCCTTGCACCTCAACCAAAGTTGCAGCCTTTGAAATAAACCCTCCATCCATCCTGTTAAATGGACACAAGTTTCCTTCCAGGATCTTGTAGTGTTATGCCTCCCCCTGTGGGTCGGAAGTGATGTTGCCTATTTGGAAATAAGAGCTATGAGACAGGACCCACACGCCCCACGGGCAGCTGCTCTTTGGGTTGTTAACGGTGAAATCCGAGGGCTCCCTTGGACAAAAAACAAGGGCACCAGCCAGGAATACCAGAGCAAAACAGCAGCCAGTAGGCTTGGTCTTGATTGAAGACTGTCGCGACAGGACTCCCACCTGCCACCAGGTGGGACAAGATGGAAGCCCCGAACAAAAGAGAACCCAAACTTTTATTAGCTGCTAATCCCCATGTTAGGTAAAGGTAAAGGGACCCCTGACCATTAGGTCCAGTGGCGGACAAATCTGGGGTTGCGGCGCTCATCTTGCTTTATTGGCCGAGGGAGCTGGCGTACAGTTTCCGGGTCATGTGGCCAGCATGACTAAGCCGCTTCTGGCGAACCAGAGCAGCGCACGGAAATGCCGTTTACCTTCCCGCTGGAGCGGTACCTATTTATCTACTTGCACTTTGACATGCTTTCGAACTGCTAGGTTGGCAGGAGCAGGGACCGAGCAACGGGAGCTCACCCCGCCGCGGGGATTCAAACCGCCGACCTTCTGATCGGGGCAAGCCCTAGGCTCTGTGGTTTAACCCACAGCACCACCCACGTCCCTAATCCCCATGTTACACCCCCCCAAACTACATCACTCATACATCACGGTTACATCATGAAAGGGGAGGTCTGGTGGCAGTAATCTGAGCATCCTGGACCCTGCCCCATGGTTCCCCTTGCCCTCCACCAAACACCCCTCAAGTGTAACAAAAAAATATATTTACATTTCCCTGTTTCCCAGCCAAGTTCATCACACCCTTTTGTCTTCATCTGGGTTTGTTCTTTCTGGAATGGCACCCAGGTATCAGGATGCCAGGAATTATCACTCAGGCAGAGGGGCTGCTGAGTAGCTGAGCTCACGTGTCTATATGAATTTCTGAAGTTTCCCTGTGAGCCAGTACAGAGATACATTTATCAGTGAATTCTTACATTTGGTATCGTGCAGCAAAGGCCCTTTGAACAGATAGGAAGAAACTGTGATGGGGTGTTTTGTGGGGGCAAATGACAAAAGTCACAAAAGCGATTGTGCTGGTTTTGGTAGTGGGCTGCATATGCATGATATCTGCTGGAGGGGCAACCCCACCAACCTATACATAAATTCCTGCAACAGGGTCAAGGGTTGTGGGGGGGAAAACTGCCCGCCATTCCTCTTAGTCCGTGTTGAGCTTCTGCCTATTTTTCCTCTGGCTTCCTCTACCTGCTTAGGGTTCTGGTCGCCTCTTCCCAAAAAGGATATTTTAGAGTTGCAAAAAAAATTTGGGAAGCCAAAATGACTCGAAGGGATGGATAACGCTTGTTTTCTGCGTTCTTCTCCTTCCGCTATTGCGAATTAGATAAAGAATGCCTTGTTCTGCAAAAGATCAGGCGTTACGAGTTTATCTCAACTTTGCAACACCAGGGGGCCCACCCCTGCCCACATTGTTCCCACATTATCCTGGCTGCAAACTGCAAACTTTAGGCAGAAGAAACGAAGAGCAAACTTTAATGCAAAAGGGGAGGAATTGGGGTGGAGGGCAGTGGCGAAGAAGAAGATAACAAAAATGGTCTGAACCTCCCTTTTAAAAGCTCTGGGCATCTTCCCTTTAGGTGCAGGGAGAATTGTGGAATTGTAGAATTTCCAATGGAGGAAAAAACTGAATAATATTATAATTGTAGAATACCTAACTGTGAAGATACATAGAATACAAGGGTTTAAGGTCAGTGAGAAAGAGGAGGATTGGTTTGAGAAGATGTTGAATTATTTCATAGAATCATAGAATCGTAGAGTTGGAAGAGACCCCAAGGGCCCTCGAGTCCAACCCCCTGCCAAGCAGGAAACACCATCAGAGCACTCCTGACATATGGTTGTCAAGCCTCTGCTTAAAGACCTCCAAAGAAGGAGACTCCACCACACTCCTGGGCAGCAAATTCCACTGTCAAACAGCTCTTACTGTCAGGAAGTTCTTCCTAAAATCAAACCTATTTGGGTAGGTTTGAACAATTTGGGGCAATTAAAATGTGAAAAGTTAAATAAACCTTGTGGAGGGAGGAGTGTTAAGGTACATAGACGTGTACATATAGTTGATTTGAACATGTTATTATTGAATATTATTGAATATGTATATGATTGAATAAGTATATTATTGAATATGTATTTTATTGAAACTTCTTCCTGAAGTTTAGAGGCCCGTTGTTTTTGTTTGTCGTTATGGTATGTATTCTTGTGTTTTTATATTGTAAACTGCCCTGTGATCCTTGGATGATGGGCAGCCTGTAAATTAATAATACATAAATAAATAAATAAGAAATAGGATCTGGAAACCAAGCCTTAGGCCTGGAAAAGAGGAGACTGAGAGATCTGACAGCCATCTTCAAATATCTGAAGGGCTGTCACGTGGAAGAAGAAGAAGAATTTATTATTTCTACCCCGCCCATCTGGCTGGGTTTCCCCAGCCACTCTGGGTGGCTTCCAACAGAATATTAAAATACAACAATCTATTAAACATTATAAGCTTCCCTAAACAGGAAGACGGAGCATGCTTGTTTCCTCTTGCTGTGGAGAGTAGAACTCGAACCCACGGCTTCAAGTTTCGAGAAAGGAGATTCCGGCGAAATATACGGGGGGAAACGGTGAAAGCCGTTCGACAGTGGAACCGTGGACTCCCTTGGAAACTGGCGGACTCTCTTTCGTTTGATATTTCTAAACAGTTGGATGGTTGGACCTCGTGACCCTTAGGGGTTCCAGGGGGTCAGACTAGATGAGCCTTGGGGACCCCTTTCAATTCGGTTCCTTTTCATTTATTGCCCCCAATTTGCGCAGCACTTATGTTTGTTTTCTACGAAGCCATTCCAGCAACTTGATTTTGTTTATCTTTTTTCTTATGTGTTTTCTTGTATTGCATTACAATCTCCTGGTGCCGTTGCCCTCCTGAAGTTTTAAGAATGATAATAATATCCCCCAAACCAGCAACAAGTCAGACATTCTTAAATTCTGCGGTGACTTTCAGCTGTTTGGCTTTGGAGTTAAGAGACTCGGCTGGAGCGATGAACGATCTCTCCTGGGCAGCGGCTGTTTAAGCCACAGGGAAGCCTGGTGTCCTATTTGGTGCACGCTCCTTTGAGAACTAAATGGAGACTTTGGGTCCTGTGGAACTCTCTGCCACTAGATTCAGCAGCACTGTTTCAACTTTTAAATGCCTGCTGAAAACTCGAGCAGGCCTATGCCAGGCAATGAAGAATACTTTCCACAAGGGTTAACTGGCACCTGTTTTTTACTTTATGCATATGTGTGTCTTTACTGTATGGTTTTCCTAGAATTGTAGCGTTGGGAGGGGACCCAACGGGTCATCTAGCTCAACCCCCAGCAATGCAGGAAGGCTTACAGAGCCAGTGCCACTGGCACGGCGCGTCAAGTCAGGGATGAGCCAGAAATAACACCGATGGCTTCTTGCACGCCTAAAAAAACAAGACCGCGCAGAGTATCAAAACATCAAATTTAGAAGAATGCTAAATTGCTGTAGTCAGGCGGAGGGGAAGAACAACATCAGCAGCATTCTGCCTGCAGGCTTACAAGCTAAATAAACCGGCCCTGGATGAAAAGAGGGAGAATTGGGGACACCAGCGAGGAGACAAACGGGATCAAAATATAGTGGTACCTCGGTTCTGAAACGCCTTGGAAAAACCTGGAACCCAAACACCGCAAACCTGGAAATAAATGTTCCGGTTTGCGAATTGTTTTCAGAAGCCGAACATGCTTCGTTTTGAGCGCCACACATCTGTTTTGAGAGTCGTGTCCACCTCTTTGTGGCCCCCTGGACCAGAGCACGCCAGGCACTCCTGTCTGCCACTGCCTTCCGCAGTTTGGTCAAACTCATGCTGGTAGCTTCAAGAACACTGTCCCACCATCTTGTCCATGAGACTCTCAAGAGTCTCCCCCAGCACCAGAATTCAAAAGCACCCATTCTTCAGCGATCAGCCTTCTTTATGGTCCAGCTCTCACTTCCATACATCACTACTGGGAAAACCAGAGCTTTAACTATAGGGACCTTTGCTGGCAAACATCTAATTCAACATCCATATTCATTTTCTAACATAAACCTGTTACATAATTAACTAAATTAAAATATACTAAACAACGGGTGCTCACCCCGTCGCGGGGATTCAAACCATAGAATCATAGAATCATAGAATCCTAGAGTTGGAAGAGACCACAAGGGCCATCGAGTCCAACCCCCTGCCAAGCAGGAAACCCCATCAGAGCACTCCTGACATATGGTTGTCAAGCCTCTGCTTAAAGACCTCCAAAGAAGGAGACTCCACCACACTCCTGGGCAGCAAATTCCACTGTCAAACAGCTCTTACTGTCAGGAAGTTCTTCCTAATGTTTAGGTGGAATCTTCTTTCTTGTAGTTTGGATCCATTGCTCCGTGTCCGCTTCTCTGGAGCAGCAGAAAACAACCTTTCTCCCTCCTCTATGTGACATCCTTTTATATATTTGAACATGGCTATCATATCACCCCTTAACCTCCTCTTCTCCAGGCTAAACATGCCAGGCTCCCTTAGCCGTTCCTCATAAGGCATCGTTTCCAGGCCTTTGGCCATTTTGGTTGCCCTCCTCTGGACACGTTCCAGTTTGTCAGTGTCCTTCTTGAACTGTGGTGCCCAGAACTGGACACAGTACTCCAGGTGAGGTCTGACCAGAGCAGAATACAGTGGCACTATGACTTCCCTTGATCTAGGTGCTATACTCCTATTGATGCAGCCCAGAATTGCATTGGCTTTTTTAGCTGCCGCGTCACACTGTTGGCTCATGTCAAGTTTGTGGTCAACCAAGACTCCTAGATCCTTTTCACATGTACTGCTCTCAAGCCAGGTGTCACCCATCTTGTACTTGTGCCTCTCATTTTTTTTGCCGACCTTCTGATCAGCAAGTCCTAGGCTCACAGGTTTAACCCACAGCTGCCACCTGCGTCCCGCTGTATAGCGGTCAACGTTTCCCTTTTCTTGCGAGGAATCCTATTCGGAATAAGGGATTTTTTTTTAAAAAAAAGGGAAAAGTTGACAGCTATGTGGAACCCGGGGGTAGACTGCGCCCGGCCTTGGAGGCTCGCCGCAGGTGCAGATCCCGCCCCAAGCCGAGGATCGCTCTGCGCCTTGCTTTCCCTCCGCGCCGGATTGGCCCCCGGACCCCGCAAGATGCTCAGCCGGCTCAACCTGCCCTCGGCCGTCGCCACTGCGCCTGCGCGCTCTCGCCACCCACCGACACCTCCATAGCGAAGCCCTTTCGGGAGCAGGAGAGAGGCGGGGGGCGGGGCTTCCCGACCCGGGCCCCGCCCCTTTCGAATCCTGCAACATTGTAGCCGCTCACGCGGAGGCTCCCGGCTTCCCCCCTCCCCCGGTAGGAACGAAACGGCGGTGGGGGGGGGGAGGAAAAGGGGGGGGTGTTCTCTGGGAGGGGGGAGCCCCCCAAAGAAGATCACCCATTTATTTCTTTTAAATGGGGCGGCGGGGGAGGTGTCCCTTTAGGACTCGGGTTTGGGGGGGATTCCAGCAGGGGTTTTTTTTGGGGGGGGGACGATCAGGAATTCCTATTGGGTAGGGAACTCCTAGGAGGCCTGTAAGCCCCCCCCCCGCAAAAAAAAAACCCCTGGGTCTTCTTATCATGCGATTTCACGTAATTTTGTTTCCAAATGCCCCCCCCATGGAAAACGTTTATTTAGAGGTCCTAGGTTTTTTTGGGGGGTGATCAGGAATTCCTCAGGGGGGGGAGTCCCAGGAGGCCTGTAAGCCCCCCCCTAAAAAAAAAACCTGGGTCGTCTTCTTATCATGCGATTTCACGTAATTTTGTTTCCAAATGCCCCCCCCCCATGGAAAACGTTTATTCAGAGGTCGTGCTTTTCTGCAAGGCGCCTGGCTTTCCAAATCCCCCCCCCCCCCGTTAGTGGAGACACTATTGGGAATTAAGACCCCTATTATTATTATTATTATTATTATTATTATTATCATCATCATCATCATCATTAACCTTGCACTGATTTATCAGCTCTGTGTGTGTCTGTTTGCAAATCCGTTTCTGTGGTTTCCCCATCTCCCCCCCCCCCATCGCTTCCTCTCCCCTCTCTCCACCTTGAAAGCTCTTTCTAAAAGCACCCCCCCCCTTTGCCAGATCGCTGACACCTCCCTCTAGGATCCAGGGTGCCCTTCCATGGCCCACCAGTTTGAAGAACGCAGGAAAAAAGGTTTTCTGGGAGCTGATTGAGGGGTGAGTAGCTCCCAGGTGGAATACAGGTAGCAAAGGCATCCAGGAATTCCCAATTTCTCAGGCGGATCTGCAGAACCCCAAGGGGTTTGCAGGGGGAGAGAAAACCCAGCAGTGTTAGGGTCTGGAATTCTGCTGGTGGGTGGCGGCAGACTCTGCACGTGCTCAGAGGTACCCTTGTTTGGGCATATTTTATTTATTTGGTGGCAGGCCACGGTTTTCGCTGCTCTCCGTTTTATCCTCACAACAACCCTGTGAAGTAGGTTGGGCCGAGAGGCTGGCCCAAGGTCATCTTTGGAGGGATTTGAATTCTGGTCTTCCTGGTCCTATTCTGACATGCTAAACCCAGATGGGATTACCTACTGGGTGCTAAGAGGCATGGTGGTGTGTGGTCTCAGTAGATCAAGTTCATCAGCTTTGTTCAGTTGAACTAAATGGCTCCAACAGGACCGGAATAAATCTGCAATTAATTGTGTACTGTTTTGGATTTTATTGTTATCTGCCTTAGTATGTCAAGCAAGCCACTGTTCTGAATAATGCTTTTTTTGTAGGGTAGGGGGGCACTGGGGATGACCGGAAAAGTCCGCGACCAGAAGAAGGAGGAGTATCAGGAAGAATGGATGAAATTTAAAGACTATTTAGCTAAATATGTTAAGATAACTCAATTGGAAAAGCTTGCAAATAATAGATTTAAATGTGTAAGGATAAGACTTAAGATGTTTAAAGCTAAATTAGAAAGAATGAAAGATGTTGAGTGATCGAGTTAATTTTTTGAGAAAATCGATTTGGAAAACTGTTAAAATGATATATGATGAAATTCAACCAAGGGGATTTGAGGAAGTCACTTAATAATGTTACCAAGATTTAAACAGGATGTCTGTATGTTTGTTTGTTTGTTTGTTTTGAATTTTTGAAAATTAATTTGAAAAATTTGAAAAATTTAACAAAACAAAACAAAAGTTTGGTAACCACTGCTCTAACCACTGCACCACATTGCCTCTCTTGCATGTGGGAATCTAGAGATCAGATGCTTCCCTGTCTTTCTAATGATGCGGGGGGGGGGGCAGAAAATAATTTAATCTCGTGCCAGGAAAAAGTTGGGTGGGTGTTATTGGAAGAAGCTGCTTGAGCAATAATTAGGAAATCTAAGCTTCATTCATAATTAGGGTTTTCTTTTCCCCTGATCCGTCTCCCTCGCTCTTCAAGCAGGATCCATGCTGGGCCCGGTTGTGGTCCACCCTGAAGCCCCGGACGGCGGCTGGGGGTGGATTATCGTCCTCTCAGCCTTCCTCCAATCCGCGTTGGTCTTTGGCGTGATCCGTTCCTTCGGCGTCTTCTTTGTGGAGTTCGTGACGTACTTTGACGAGCTGTCCGGCCGGATCTCCTGGATCACCTCGATTGGGATCGCGGTGCAACAGTTTGCGAGTGAGTGGAGTGGCGGCGGGTGTGTTTGTTTGTGCGACACACACTTTGTCCTGCCTGCCTGCGCTTGGCGCGAAATCCTTGCCCCACATGCGCGGGGAAACTGCCTTCCGCGTCCTTCCTCGCCATTGGCCGGGGTGCTGTGATGTCACGGAAGCGCTCGCGAACATTCTGCGGCTCAGGCAGGATGGGCATGGAGACAGAACGTTGCCCAAGGATGGGGCGACCATCTCTGGAAGGACTAAAAGATCAGAAACTGGTCCTAATATATCTATTAAAAATAAATATTATAATAATTAATACATGGTGCTATGGGGGAGTTCTGCTCCATATTTCTGAATTACAATGGGGTTGGACCAGATGACCCTTTGGGTCCCACGCTTTCGAACCCTGCAATTCTGTGATTCTAATAGCCCATAGCAGCGCCGGGTGCGAATTCCTGTTCAGAACTGGGGAAGGGTGATTCTGTTCCTTGCATCAGCAATGCAGTGACCGGCATCCCTTTCTCTTCCTTGGCAGGTCCGGTGGGCAGCGCTTTGAGCTCTCGCTATGGGGCCCGCCCTGTCGTCATGGCCGGCGGGTTTTTCTCGGGCCTAGGCTTCCTGCTGGCCTCCTTTGCCACCTGCCTGGCTCACCTGTACCTCTGCATCGGACTCCTCTCAGGTGCGTCGAAACCGCGTGACCTGCGTTGCTATCGTTTGCAAGAAACCAATCTTTCAGTGTGGACTTTGGAACTCCCTGCCTCTTGACACCAGGCGAGGTCCCTTCAAAGTGCTCTTTTCGGCACCTGCTAAAAACACCTCCAGCGGTGCAGTGGGTCTCTGGCTGTTAACCTTGAGCCCACCCAAGGGCCAGGATTCCCGCATTGTAGGGGGTTGGACTAGATGACCCTCAGGGGTCCCTTCCGACTCTACATTTCTATGAGTCTTGCTTAGGCAAGGCCTGTCCCTGATACTTACAAAGCTGATGCAATTTTTAATCTTTTTTTCAGCATTTTTTTGAAAAGTCATTCATTTTTCCTATTGATAAATTTATTGCTTTATCATTTTTGCAAACCACCTTGGGGTCCTTAAACGATCAAACAGCATCTAAATGTCATGAAATAACAAATAATCAACGTACAAATCTGCTTATCCCCCAAACTATCCACTCTTGTCAGAGTTTAACCCTGACTCTGCAACTGCGATGTGTTAGTTTTCCATCTTTTTGCTTGCCGGGCATAATTATTATTATTTTTGCTTCCAAGATCTCAATATATTTATTTGGCGGTCCTTTTTTTTTTTTAGCAAAGGCTAAGGTAACAGAGAGATGAGGGGAGGAGAGCGTTGGTGGGCGAGAGCCAGTCTTTGAAGAAAATGGCCGCCATTTTTTAAAGGCAGCTTCCTCCAAGCCAATGCCCTCCAGATGTTTCGAACCACAGCAGATACCCTCCAGATGTTCCGGTCCAAAATGTTTTGGTCCGAAACATCTGGAGGAGAGAAGGAGAAGCCATATATCCAAGGGGATACTTGGATATCTGAGGAAGAAGCAAAGTCAGGCTCTGGTTCAAGATGGCTGCCGTTCCCATGAGGAAATAACCATGATACACAATGGGTTATTTGTTCATTTTATGTGCTGGTTTTGCAAACTTCTTTTTTCTCTTCAATTTTTTTTATTAATTTTCCAAGTTTATAACAAACAGATAAGAAAAAGAAAATCAAAACAAACAAACATTTATCCTGATTATAATAATTCCACTTTTGTTAATATTGTTAGGTGACTTCCTTGAATTGGCTGAGTTTCCATATAAATCATTGCAACAGTTTTCCAAAACTATTTCCCCATAAAATTTACTTGGTCCATGAACATCTGACTTTCTTTTCATTTTTAACTTTAACATAATATTTTACACATCACATTTTCGAATCCTAGGCCTGTTTGGTACTCGCATGTAATTCTAATTATATTATCTTAAGATATTTAGCTAAGTAGTCTTTGAATTTCTTCCACTCCTTTTGGTCACGGACTTTTCCGGTCAGATCAGCTAGCTCCAAAAATCCCATCTTCATCTTCCATTCCTCCACTGTTGGTACTTCTTGTAATTTCCAATTTTTGGCCAGCAAAATTCTAGCAGCTGTTGTGGCATACAAAAACATCTTTTGGGGGCAATTTCAAACCTATTATTCCAAGTAGAAAGGCTTCTGGTTTCTTAATAAATGTATATTTCAACATTTTTTCCAATTCATTGTATATCTTTTCCCAGAAGTCTTTCACTTTGGGGCAGGTCCACCACATATGATAAAAAGTACCTTCTTTTTCTTTGCACTTCCAACATAAATTATCATTCGTGTGGTAAATCTTTGCTAATTTTACCGGGGTTAAGTACCAAGTGCAAAACCATTTTCATAATTGTCAGGGGCTCAGGAGCAGAGGCACAGGGGAGAGAGGAAACGGAGAGCGAAGGGGAAGAATCGGAGGGCAGCGTAGGGGAGTATGACAGTGGTCCGAGAGATTCCATGAGCTTCTCCAGCGATTCAGAAGATTCCCAGAGGGGGGCGCCGATGGCCAGGGCAAGGGGGGTCCCAGGGGGGATGCACCAGAAGCAAGGGGCCAGCGGGGACTCCCAAAGCAGCAGCGGGAGATCAGGACCAGTTCCCCCACCAGAGCGTAGTGGGGGGGAAGAGTCCCATGTATCAGGGCCAGCGTCTCCTCCAGCAGGGAGAGAAGATGAGTCCGGGCTGACCACGCCTCTATCAGAGAGTGAGGGAACGGAGGGGAAGTCAGGTCCAGCTAGCCCCCCCGAAGGGGGAAGCAGTGACAGGAGCAGTGTAACGGTCAGGAGGAAAAACAAAACAAATTCCTTCCAGTAGCACCTTAAAGACCAACTAAGTCAGTTCTTGGTATGAGCTTTCGTGTGCATGCACACTTCTTCAGATACACACTTCTGTGTATCTGAAGAAGTGTGCATGCACACGAAAGCTCATACCAAGAACTGACTTAGTTGGTCTTTAAGGTGCTACTGGAAGGAATTTGTTTTGTTTTGACTATGGCAGACCAACACGGCTACCTATCTGTAACTGGTCAGGAGGAAGGTTGCCGGCTGGGCGCGGGCGCTAAGCTCGAATGTACAGGCGCGCGGGACAGCAGAAAACCCGGATTGGGAACCAGGTCCTAAAGCCCGCCGGAGGCAGGGGGAAGATGCAGGGGACTCAGCGTCAGAAGAGTCCAGAAAGGGCAAGACCCCAGTGGACAGGTGGACGCAGAGGAGGAAAGAGCAAAGGAAGAGGTGGAGCAGGGCTAGAGTCTTAAACTGGTGTCTGGGGGGAGGAGATTCAGACGGAGCTTCAGCGGTCTAGAGTTCAAGACGTAGAGCTGCGCGCCGCGGCTTTGGAATCGAAACTGAACTTCAATAAAGACTTTTGTATATAACAAGAACTGGCGTTGGTCCTTTGTGAGCTGGGACCTCGGGCAGCTCTGACAATAATGTTTTCTTTTAATGCAGTACATGCAGTGAACTTAACCCCTTTCCTCCACAAACTTTCCCAGTCTTCAAACATTATATTGGATCCAACATCTCTTGCCCAATCTATCATCACAGATTTAATTTGTTCGTCCTTTGTATGCTACTCCAACGTGGTTTTGCAAACTTTAGCACACACGGACATGGTTTGAGTTAAAATTCCTGAGGGTGGCTAACTGAGGGAAGGGTTCGGCCTCATTTTAGCGTAATGGTTGCCATCAATTTGATTTTAACTAATTTTTATAATGAAATGTTTTTTAGAATGTTGCACTATTTTATTGTTGTTAGCCGCCCTGAGCCCGGCTTCGGCTGGGGAGGGCGGGATATAAATAAAAATTATTATTATTATTATTATTATTATTATTATTATTATTCCCCTCATGGAAGGCCGCCATCTTGAAAAAGCCACCTATGGCATCTCATTTTTGCCTATGGCGACGGTTGGGCGCAAGGATGGAGAAGGAGCGGTCAGCTTATGGCAACAGGATGCTGAGCTAGACAGGCGCCATTTGGGCTTGATCCCGGCAGCCATTTTTGGCCTGATCCTTCTGTTCTTTGGGGGATCTCTGTGCCTCCCTTTCTGCGTTTCGTTCTGGTCGCCTTGCCTCAGAAAGGGTATCGAGTCGAGTTGGGGAAAGGAAGGGTCCAGAAATGTTTATAGAAAAGATGGAGATTGCAGCTAGAGAAAAGCCTTTTCCCAACAGGCTCTTTATTGATTTATTTGATTTGATTTGTATATTGCCCTTCCTCTGTCGATCGCAGGGCAGCTCAATAAAAAAAGAAAAACACAAAATGCACGATCAAAACAAGAACAAGAATAAACCTCCCACAAACATGTTTTTGTTTTTTTTTAGTATTTAATAAATATTTTTATTAAGTTTTAGAAAAGACAACAAACATAAGAAAATACAAGAGCAAATACACAAAAATTGTAAAATACATAAAAAATAACAAAAAATAGTTTCGAAAAAAGAAAAAACAAACACATTTTGAGACAAAAAAGAAAAAACACAAAAATCCCTCTTTTGGCTTCTCATCTTTGATTCACTTCTTTTCTTGACTTCCTCGCATCTCCCTCTTTTGTATCCCTGTTACAAATTAATTCAGCAAATTCATATCCAGTTTATTTGTCTAACTATCCATCCAATCTTATTTTTAACCTCGTTGCTAGAACCCCTTCAGTTCATTTCAATGCCATTAACTTTCAAAAATTTTACAATATTTCTGTAAGTAAATTTTAAATTTCTTCCAATCTTCTTCCACCGACTCTTCTCCCTGGTCTTGGATTCTGCCAGTCATTTCCGCCATCTCCATATATTCTATTACTTGCATCTGCCATTCTTCCAGGGTGGGTAGGTCTTGTGTCTTCCAATCCTTTGCGATGAGTATTCTTGCTGCTGCTGTTGCATACATAAAAAAATTCCTGTCCTTCTTTAACACCAATTGGCCGACTAAGCCCACAAACATGTTTTTAAAAGGGTATCAGATGTTAACCAGCCCAAGCCCTCGTTGAAGAGGGAATGTTTTTGCCTGGTACCCAAAGGTGTATAATGAAGGCACCAGGCAAGCCTTGCTGGGAGGAGCATCCCACGAATGGGGAGCCACCACCAAAAAGGCCTCTTCTCGTGTTGCCACCCTCCTGTGAAAGAGGCAAACATATACGGGCCTTGGAGGTGGATCTCAGGGTCGGGGTTGGTTCATAGGTCCTTGAGGTATTGGGATTATTATTATTATTATTATTATTTATTATTATTATTATTATTATTTATACCCCGCCCATCTGGCTGGGCTTCCCCAGCCACCCTGGGCGGCTTCCAAAAAAATATTAAAATATTGTAATACATCAAACATTAAAAGCTTCCCTAAACAAGGCTGCCTTCAGATGTCTTCTGAATGTCAGGTAGTTGTTTATCGCTTTGACATCTGCTGGAAGGGCGTTCCACAGGGCGGGCGCCACTACCGAGAAGGCCCTCTGCCTGGTTCCCTGTAACCTCACTTCTTGCAATGAGGGAACCGCCAGAAGGCCCTCGGAGCTGGACCTCAGCGTCCGGGCAGAACGATGGGGGTGGAGACGCTCCTTCAGGTCTACTGGACCGAGGCCGTTTAGGGCTTGAAAGGTCAGCACCAACACTTTGAATTGTGCTCGGAAATGTACTGGGAGCCAATGGAGGTCTTTCAGGACCAGTGTTATGTGGTCTCGGCGGCCGCCCCCAGTCACCAGTCTAGCTGCCGCATTCTGGATCCCTGTAACTTGGCTTCTCGCAGGGAGGGAACCGCCAGAAGACCCTCAGACATCTGAAGGCAGCCCTGTTTAGGGAAGCGTTTAATGTTTAATAGGTTATTGTATTTTAGTGTTTTGTTGGAAGCCGCCCAGAGTGGCTGGGGAAACCCAGCCAGATGGGCGGGGTGTGAATATTATTATTATTATATTATCTTGGCAGGTTTCGGCTGGGCCCTGGTCTTCACGCCCTCCCTGGCATCTGTCGCCCGGTACTTCAAGCGCCGCCGGACGCTGGCCACGAGCCTGGCCTTGACGGGCGTGGGCCTCTCGTCCTTCGCCTTCTCGCCACTCTTCCAGCTCCTGGTGGACACCTACGCCTGGCGAGGGGCCCTCCTCATCGTGGCGGGCATGTCCTTCAACCTGGTGGTCTGCGGGGCCCTCATCCGCCCCATCACCCTCAAGGAAGACTTGCCCGGTCCGGCGGGCCACGGCACAAGAGGGACGTGCTGGTCGCGATTCTCCTCCCTCTTCGGCCTCCACCTCCTGGGCCACTTCGCCTTCATGAGGTTCGTCCTGGCCGTCACCCTGGTCAACACAGGCTACTTCGTCCCCTACGTCCACCTGGTGGCCCGCGCCAGGGAGCTGGGCTTTGACGAGTACCAGGCGGCCTTCCTCATGTCGCTGGCGGCGGTGGCTGACCTGTGCGGCCGCCTCTTCTCAGGCTGGCTGGCCAACTGCCACGGCTGCCGCCTTGCCCGCATCCTGGTGGCTTGGACCTTCCTGACCGGCGTGGCCTTGGTGGCCGTCCCGTGGGGCCGCGACTACCCGCTGCTGGTGGCCATTAGCCTCTGCTACGGGTTCTGCTCGGGGGCCCTGACGCCCGTCGTCTTCTCCATCATCCCCGAAATCGTGGGCATCGCCAACATCTTCAGCTCCATGGGGCTGCTGCAGATGATCGAGAGCATCGGGGGGCTGCTGGGGGCGCCCCTTTCTGGTAGGTGGTGCCATTTATCGCATTTATTTGCCCACCACGTAGGCGGTTCGAATCCCCGCGTTGGGGTGAGCTCCCGTTGCTCGGTCCCTGCTCCTGCCCACATAGCAGTTCGAAAGCACGTCAAAGTGCAAGTAGATAAATAGGTACCACTCTGGCGGGAAGGTAAACGGCGTTTCCATGCACTGCTCTGGTCCGCCAGAAGCGGCTTAGTCCTGCTGGCCACATGACCCGGAAGCTGTACGCCTGGCTCCCTCGGCCAGTAAAGCGAGATGAGCACCGCAACCCCAGAGTCGGCCACGACTGGACCTGATGGTCAGGGGTCCCTTTACCTTTAACTTACCACTGTAATTAAAAAAAAAAGAATGTAGAATCGTAGAATTGTAGCAGTTGGAAAGGACCACAAGGGTCATCTAATCCAGGTTAAGGGGTTAAGGGGTGATATGACAGCCATGTTCAAATATATAAAAGGATGTCACATAGAGGAGGGAGAAAGGTTGTTTTCTGCTGCTCCAGAGAAGCGGACACGGAGCAATGGATCCAAACTACAAGAAAGAAGATTCCACCTAAACATTAGGAAGAACTTCCTGACAGTAAGAGCTGTTCAACAGTGGAATTTGCTGCCAAGGAGTGTGGTGGAGTCTCCTTCTTTGGAGGTCTTTAAGCAGAGGCTTGACAACCATATGTCAGGAGTGCTCTGATGGTGTTTCCTGCTTGGCAGGGGGTTGGACTCAATGGCCCTTGGGGTCTCTTCCAACTCTATGATTCTAGGATTCTAGGATTCTAACCACTGCAATGCAGGAATCTATCCAAGAGGCCTGATCCAGGCAGGGCACCTTTCCATGTTCCTAGCGCAGCACCATCCCCTTTCCGAAGTGGGCATCCGCAATGGGCATTCCCATAGCTGTCAACTTTTCCCTTTTCTTGCGAGGAATCCTATTTGGAATAAGGGAATTTCCCTTTAAAAAAGGGAAGCGTTGACATCTATGGCCCAAGGTCTCCCAGTGAGCTTCGTGGCTGAGTGGGGATTTGAATGCCAGCCTCTCCCAGGTCCTATTCTGACACTTGCAACCACTGCACGTGGCTCTGATCCTGGCCTGCATTTTCCTCCCGTATTAACTGTTCCGGCACATAAATGAGCCTTTTAAGGTAAAGGGTAAAGGGACCCCTGAGCATTAGGTCTAGTCGTGACCGACTCTGGGGTTGCGGCGCTCATCTCGCTTTACTGGCCGAGGGAGCCGGCGTACAGATTCCGGGTCCTGTGGCCAGCGTGACTAAGTTGCTTTTGGCGAACCAGAGCAGCGCACGGAAACGCCGTTTACCTTCCCGCCGGAGCGGTACCTATTTATCTACTTGCACTTTGACGTGCTTTTGAACTGCTAGGTTGGCAGGAGCTGGGACCGAGCAACGGGAGCTCACCCCATCGCGGGGATTCAAACTGCCAACCTTCTGATCGGCAAGTCTTAGGCTCTGTGGTTTAACCCCACAGCGCCACCTACGTCCCTTAAACGAGCCTTTTAGCTCCTCACAAATAATTGGTTCCATGCCGGACCTTGTGAGAGCCAGTGTGGTGTAGTGGTTAAGAGCGGTAGTCTCGTAATCTGGGGATCCGGGTTCGCGTCTCCGCTCCTCCACATGCAGCTGCTGGGTGACCTTGGGCCAGTCACACTTCTCTGAAGTCTCTCAGCCCCACTCACCTCACAGAGTGTTTGTTGTGGGGGAGGAAGGGAAAGGAGAATGTCTCAACGCTTTGAGACTCCTTAAAGGGAGTGAAAGGCGGGATATCAAATCCAAACTCTTCTTAAATAAAGCAGGTTTGCAGCTTCTGGAATTGGAACTTGGTTAAGGGGTGTGTGTGGCCGAACATGTTCCAAATAAATTTCTGTCTCCGCAGGGAGGCGAAGCGGGTTTCCTATGCAGTTGCGTTTGGTTCCCAGCTCAAGGAGCGAGCTAGGAACACAGGAATGGCCCTCTGTCAGGGGGTCCATTTACCTCCGTGTGGCCTGTGCCAGCGGGTAGCCAACACGGTTCCCGTCGTACTGCAGCTCCCATCATCCATGAAAAATCATCTCACCTGACTCAGGATGATGGGAGTTGTAGTCCAACAATGTCTAGGTGAGGGGCATTGGGACTGAAGTACTTTCCAATAGAGCAGCCTTTCCCAAACTCGAGTCCCCAGACGTCATTGGACTACAACTCCCATCGTCCTTTACCACTGACCCTTCTGGCAGGGGCTGATGGGAGTTGTAGTACATGACTAGCAGCGGTTCACCAAGAGTCTACCTTGATATGAACCTACCTTGATATGAACCTGGGAGTATCTGCCTCTAAACCAGCGGTTCTCAACCTGTGGGTCCCCAGATGTTGTTGGACTACAACTCCCATCACCCCTGACCACTGGTCATGCTGGCGAGGAATGATGGGAGTTGTAGTCCAACAACATCTGGGGACCCACAGGTTGAGAAACACTGCTCTAAACAGCCCTTTCTGGGCAAAGTGACGGCACTGCCAGTTATTATGTTCTAGGTGTGTCTTGAGGCTTATGTTCTAGGTGTGTCTTGAGGCTTATGCTCTAGACCGCCCTTCCCCAATCTCATACCCTTCAGGTGTTTGGGACCTCATCTCTTCCCGTCTGTGACCACTGGCTGGGGCTGACAGGAACTATAGTGCAAAACACCTGGAGAGCACTAGGTTGGCACTGACTGTTCTAGGTTGTTCCAGGTCCCTCTTCTTTTCTCTTCCAGGTTGGCTGAGGGATGCAACGGGTGACTACGTTGCTTCTTTCTTAGCGGCCGGGTCATTCATGTTCGCCGGAAGCCTCGTCCTGATGACTTTGCCCAACTTCTGCAGCTGCCTTGCCCCTCCGTCTGTGCCAGAACCCAGTGCCAAGATGGAAGCTGGCGAGGGCACTTTCTTGGCACCAGCAACTGCTCCCGTGGGGGTCCTCTCTCCCCACGACTGCCACCCTTACAAGGTTATGCCTGAGACAGAGGAGCCGCTGACCAAGAGCTGATCACCCAAGGCCAGCCTTTCCCAGCCAGGTGTTGCTAGACTACAACGCCCATCGTCCTTGGCTGTTGGCTAAGCCGGCTGTGGATGGTGGGAGTTGTAGTCCAACATCTGTGTGGTGGGCAAAGGTTAAAGAACAAGAATGGGGAACCTGAGGCCCTCCATATGTTGCTAGACTACAGCTCCCATCATCCCTGGCTGTTAACTGTGGATGATGGGCGTTGTAGTCCAACAATACCCAGAGGAGCACATTGGCTACTCCAGGACTAGAGAGAATAACCTTGTTGGGACCAGCGTGGGGTGAGAAGGTTTGGGTGGCATCTTCAAACCATGCATTGAAAGCAAAAAGTAATAATCCTGGGAGTTGTAGTTTGTTAAGGGCACTGGGAATTGTAGTTCTGTGTGATGTGCAGATGCGTCCTTGAAGAGGAGCTGGTTTTTTTGTTGTGGAAGCTGGTATTTGCCTTGCCTGTGCCTTAACTAACGCACCACTGTTCCTCTGAGCCGCCCACAGAGGTTGGACCAGGTGCATGAAAACAGACTCACTCCAGCAACCGAACGTGGAGGCGAACTTTGGACCGCCGGTTTCCCCCAGAGGAATGCCTTCTGTAAACTTTTATGAGGCTCCTCATCGATGCTCATGCAAGTGACTCAGTACCCCCCGGAAAAGACCCTTGTGGCATTTGGGCATTCCAGGACGCTCATGGGGAGGGGGCTTCAGTATCCCATAACCCGGTCAATCCGCAGACCTCTGAAATAGTAAACACCGACCCCTTAACATTCTCCGTTTGGCTAGCACAGCCGCCGTCTCTTGTAGCATCCCCCCCCCCTCTCCCTTCACGCAATCGTGGGGTCAATTTTGCAACTTTCCGTAAGGGAGGAAGGATCATAGCGTCCATTGTAAACTCTGAAATGTGGCTCCTTCCCCGCCCCGTTCAATTTAGGATTAAAAACGTGACCTTTTGACGGAACTGTTTTCTGCAGTCTGCGGCCGTATTTATTCTTAATTTATTAATTTGGTCATTCCGGCAGTTTGTGAAAATAAAATCCACAGCGAAAATGGCATGAGCCACCTCTTGCGAGGAGGGGGTGCCTAATCTTTGGGGGGGGGGGCTTTCCAGATGTTCTCAAACTCTCACCTGTGGCCACATGTTGGGGGGTCAGGGTCCAACATCTGGAGGGTCTGCAAGTTAGCCACCCACTGTTATAAGTGTTTGTGGGGAGTGGGGTTAGTGAATCACCCTTGAGCCCTTTCATTTTTCGCTCTATAAGACGCACCAGACCACAAGACGCACCTAGTTTTTGGAGGAGGAAAACAAGAAAAAAAAATATTCTGAATCTCAGAAGCCAGAACAGCAAGAGGGATCGCTGCGCAGTGAAAGCAGCGATCCCTCTTGCTGTTCTGGCTTCTGGGATAGTTGCGCAGCCTGCATTCGCCCCATAAGACGCACGCACATTTCCCCTTAGGAGGGGAAAAGTGAGTCATATAGAGCAAAAAATACGGTAGTTCGGGAAATGAAGCATTTGGTTCCGAATCTGGCGCCTTCTGATGGTTGCAAACCACAAATTCCATTAGCCCTTGCTCATTGCAGCTATCTAAAACATCAGGTTGGCAAAGACTGCCCTAAGGGAATACATTATTTTATTGTATTTATTTATTTAAAAAATAAGGCTACTATTTCATTTAAAAATAACAAAGTGGTTTACAACACAAATGCATTGCAAAATAGCTGTCAACTTTTCCCTTTCCTTGCGAGGAATCCTATTCGGTATAAGGGAATTTCCCTTAAAATTGCAGGGGTTGGGCTAGATGACCATTGGGTCCCCTCCCGACGCTACAATTCTAGGAAAACCATACAGCAAAGACACATATATGTATAAAGTAAAAAAAACAGGCACCAGTTAACCCTTGTGGAAGCCGTATTCTTCATTGCCTGCGTAGGCCTGATCAAATTTTCAGCAGGCATTTAAAAGTTGAAACAGTGCTGCTGAATCTAGTGGCAGAGAGTTCCACAGGACCCAGAGTCTCCATTCAGTTCTCGAAGGAGCGTCGCCAACTCTGTTTCTGAATAGGTAGAGTTTGGAGAGTCTCAAAGGAGTCCCTAGCTCAATCCCAGCAATGCAAACAACATCTTTTGCTGCTTTTTGGGTGCAAATACATATGTCGAAAACAGCTGGAGGGCACCAGGCTCCCTACCTCTGCTCTAGAGCAGTGTTTCCCAACCTTGTGCCTCCAGCTGTTTTTGGACTACAATTCCCATCATCCCTTGCCACTGGTCTTGCTAGTCAGGGATGATGGGAGTTGTAGTTCAAAAACAGCTGGAGGCACAAGGTTGGGAAACACTGCTCTAGAGAGCTGGAAGAGGGAAGGCAAGGATGATCTCAGGCAAATTCGGCAAGCAGCTGACCTCGAAGCCACCTGGTGGACTTTGAGGCCTTCGGGTGTGCTGGGCCCCTCTCCACGGGCCAGAATCTCACCCTTTGGAACTTGTTTTTCCCCTCTGCAATAAAATCATTATCCTTTAAGCCAGAAAGCTTGCAGCCAGCGAGGGGAGAGGAATTAGGCTGGCTCAACACTTTCACCCATAAGTTTCCCAGTCCTAAATTTGCATAGAAAACAAACGAGAGGGAAAAGGGACAGGAAGCAAAAAAATAAAATAAATTAAGGCAATTTACTTATTGCATTTATATCCCACCTTTTGTGGGAGCTCAAGGTGGCAGGTACATGGTTCTCCCCCAGCCCCTTCATTTATTCTGCACAACGACCCTGTAAGGCAGACCAGGCTGAGAGCCTAAGGGCGCCCAGGGAGCTTCATGGGGAATTTAAACCCTGGTCTCCCAGGTTCCACTCTAACCACTGCACCGCACTGGCTAGGCAGTGAATGAGCCCAATGGGACTCTCAGAATGGTACAGTTGGAAGGGACCCCCAAAGGCCTTCCAGCCCACCCCCACCCCGGCAAGGCAGGAACCACTGGTAAGTGGGTAAAGGTAAAGGTCATGTGGCCAGCATGACTAAGCTGCTTCTGGCGAACCAGAGCAGTGCATGGAAACGCCGTTTACCTTCCCACCAGAGTGGTACCTATTTATCTACTTGCACTTTGATGTGCTTTCGAACTGCTAGGTTGGCAGGAGCAGGGACCGAGCAACGGGAGCTCACCCCGTCGCGGGGATTCGAACCGCCGACCTTCTTCCACATGACCTTCCGCCGTGTTCCATTCTGGGCAACCTGCTGAGGGCCGGGTGCCAGCGGTGGGCATGGCCAGAGGTGAAAGTGGGTGGAGCAACTGGTGCAAATTTACCTTTGTGATGGAGGCTGGTTTTATGCATAGATAAATTCCAGTCTCCGTCCTCCGTATAGGCAGAAGGCAAGAGCAGAAGACACAACCCAGCCAGCTGAAAACATTTGAGGTGTGTGTGAAGCAACGGGTGTTGCCTGGGGGGAGGATTTTGAGGGCCAGAAAGAGCTGGAGGGCCACACTTAGCCGCCCCCACCCCACCCCGGACGTTAGGTTCATTCACTCTCTTGCAAACTCTCTCTCAAGTTTATTCGCTCTCTTGCAAGACTCAACTGATCTGTGCCTCTTTTTGCAAATTTTCCATGGGTGGTGCTGTGGGTTAAACCATAGAGCCTAGGACTTGCCGATCAGAAGGTCGGCAGTTCGAATCCCTGCAATGGGGTGAGCTCCCGTTGCTCGGTCCCTGCTCCTGCCAACCTATCAGTTCGAAAGCACATTAAAGTGCAAGTAGATAAATAGGTACCGCTCCGGCGGGAAGGGAAACGGCGTTTCCGTGCGCTGCTCTAGTTCGCCAGAAGCGGCTTAGTCCTGCTGGCCACATGACCCGGAAGCCGTATGCCGGCTGCCTTGGCCAGTAAAGCAAGATGAGCGCCACAACCCCAGAGTCGGCCATGACTGGACCTAATGGTCAGGGGTCCCTTTACCTTTACCTTGAACTTTCAAGTCGGCTGGCAACTGATCTCTTGCAAAGCTTACTTTTCATAGCTGCCTTGCTGATGACATCACTAATGGGGAAATGAACAGACACTCTGATTCCTTGACAAAATCTGCAGGCCAGGCCTGGGGACCACGACCCTAAGATTTGGGGGGGGGGGGAAACACCATCCCAAAATGGGAGAGAGGGTGTTAAAGTCGGGAGAGAGGATGTTAAAGTTGCCACAACACAGCTTAGGTCACTGTGCTTTTTAGACCCTAAAATGCTGACGCACATACTTTGGACGAAAGATATCTTTAGTCCAATCTTCAGCGGCAGAGTATAATAACCCGTGTCCTCGACTGACTCGCTCTCCTCTGATCCTCTGAACGGAAAGATAGCGACACCGCTCTCTGGCGAAGGACGGTACTGGTTATTTCAGCCCCACGGCTCACAATTTGCTGCCTCTCGCTCATTGTGTTTAGATAAGATAATTTATTACGGTCGGAGACCAGCTTATAAAACACACTTGGCGGTATAGTCACAGAAGTAAAACAGACGATTAAAACAATGTACAGCAATAAATTTAGAAACAATGTACAACAATAAACTATCCCAGGGAGTTGACTCAGAGTCACCCATGGAACCGAGTTTGGGGATTTTCATGCCGGACTATTTTGAGTTGGGCGATGGTCTGCGCCTAAAGATCTGTACACAGAATCTGGCGACCATCCAGGTCATCTTCTGATCTTTGCCTAACAGGAAAAGGTCAATTTTTTGCTTTTGCGGGAGGTCGGTGAGCCTCACCAGTGGGGATCCATGATCTTACTACGTGCCTCTTCATAAAAGGGACATCTAAAGAACAGGTGTTCTGGGCTTCCTATCTCTCCCAATGGACAGGTGCAAAGTCTCTGAGCATACAGGACTTTTCCAGAGGTAACTGTGTTTTTATTAAATTGGAATACCACCTTTCATCCGTAGAGCTCCGGGTGGTGAAAAGACAAAATAAAAAGGCAACGAACAAGCGAACAAAACAATAACCTGCCCCCCCGCACTCTAAACCATATTTAAAACGACATTCCCGCATTGCAGAATGACTCTCAGGGTCCCTTCTTAAAATTCTATGATTCTATGATAGAATTAATCCGCCAGAGGCCTGGTTGAAGAGGAATGTGTATCATGTATTCTGCAAAGCGTTCAGATAAAACAGCTGTTGGTGCTGAAATTTGGTGCCCTGCTGTCAACTTTCCAAGTTTCTAGACCTCAAGGGGGCAGGGCCTGAGGAGTCCTGAGGTTAGCCCATGAAGCGGACACGCCTGATTCAGACGATTCAGACTATGGCGTCCTAGGTGAACGTTTCCTCGATGCTGCTTGCTGGGATATTTGAAAGTCAAAGATGACGCAGGAATTGGTGTGATTGGTGTTTTCATTCTCAAACAGCAGCTGCAGAGATGCAGTTAATTCACACACACAACTGGGCAGAGGGGAAAAACATGGACATTTTGGACTGCAATTCCCATCATTTGCCCCCCGCCTCATGCACAATAATACCCAAATTCTCAACATTTATATATATATATTTAATAAAAGCGCAAGTTTTTAGCTTCTGTAAAACCCGAGAAATAAGGCAAAATCTGCAGGTACTATTTTCAGGGGTTTTTTCTGCTAAGAAAAGGGGCTGCTCTATCCTTTCAGTGTTTTATTCACTTCCCCCTCTCCTGGAAACAACAACAACAACAACAATTTATTATTTAGTTGTTTTTCTCTTTCACATCTTGTGGGAGGGCGTTCCACAGGGCGGATGCCACTACCGAGAAGGCCCTCTGCCTGGTTCCCTGTAACTTGGCTTCTCGCAGTGAAGGAACCGCCAGAAAGCCCTCAGCGCTGGACCTCAGTGTCCGGGCTGGACGATGGGGGTGGAGATGCTCCTTCAGGTCTACTGGGCCTTTGAGGCCGTTCGGGGCTTTCAAGGTCAGCACCAACACTTTGAATTGTGCTCGGAAACGTCCTGGGAGCCAATGTAGCTCCTTATGTGGTCTCGGCGGCCACTCCCAGTCCCCAATGTGGCTGCCGCATTCTGGATTTGTTGTAGTTTCCGGGTCACCTTCAAAGGGAGCCCCACATAGAGCACATTGCAGTAGTCCAGGCGGGAGATAACCAGAGCATGCACCACTCTGGGGGGAAAAATTCCTGCAGCTGCCATCCATTCGTGAAGACAGCCATCTAAAAAAATACCCAAAGGGCTGTCGCGAGGAAGATGGAGGAAGCTTGTTTTCTCCTGCTCTGGGATGCAGGATCCGAACCAACGGACTCAAATTGCAAGAAAGGCCAATCTCACTTAACATTAGGAAGGACTTTCAGACGGTAAGAGCTGTTTGACGGGAAGAGCCCGTCCGTCCGTCGGAGCGCCACAGCTCTGTGCCGCGGGCAGCTCTGGGCCGCGAGTTCGGGGGTGAAGAAGAAGAAGAAGAGGTTGGATTTGATATCCCACTTTATCACTACCCGAAGGAGTCTCAAAGCGGCTAACATTCTCCTTTCCCTTCCTCCCCCACAACAAACACTCTGTGAGGTGAGTGGGGCTGAGAGACTTCACAGAAGTGTGACTGGCCCAAGGTCCCCCAGCAGCTGCATGTGGAGGAGCGGGGAAGCAAACCCGGTTCCCCAGATTACGAGACTACCGCTCTTAACCACTACACCACGCTGGTTCTGTTAGTGGGGAACAGACTCCCCACAAGAGGGGAGGTTTTTAAGCAGAGGTTGGAGAGCCATCTGTCAGGGATACTTTCGCTGTGACCCCTGCATCAAAGGGGGTTTGATCTAGATGACCCTCAGGGTTCCCTTCAAACTACAATTTCTATGATTCTAGGATGCAGGTGGCACTGTGGGTTAAACCACAGAGCCTAGGACTTGCCGATCAGAAGGTCGGTGGTTCGAATCCCCGTGACGGGGTGAGCTCCCGTTGTTTGGTCCCAGCTCCTGCCCACCTAGCAGTTCGAAAGCACATCAAAGTGCAAGTAGATAAATAGGTACCGCTCCGGCGGGAAGGTAAACGGAGTTTCCGTGCGCTGCTCTGGTTCGCCACAAGCGGCTTAGTCCTGCTGGCCACATGACCCGGAAGCTGTACGCCGGCTCCCTCGGCCAATAAAGCGAGATGAGCGCCGCAACCCCAGAGTCGGCCACGACTGGACCTAATGGTCAGGGGTCCCTTTACCTTTACTTTATGACCCTGGAAGGTGGTGGCCTCTCCTTTTCTTGAGGATTTTAAACAGAGGTTAGATGACGATACGACACGATAATCTTTATTGTCATTGTCCCATACAGAACGACGAAATTGAAAAAATCTACGTCAGGCATTCAAAAACCAACAAGCCTGCTACCCGAGCCTGGGTAACCCCCTAAAAACTCTGATACCTCATAATTAAATGCAATATACTCCCACAGAGACTACCTCACACTGCGTTTAAAACCCAAATCACATTTGGATAAAGACTGTTTCTCAGGCGGCTAGTCCTAGTCTTTATAACGCTACGACCATCTGCCAGGGACTCTTAAGCCACTGTGTCTAATGTGTACATCAAATAATATTAAAGTATTTAAAGTGGGTTGTTTTTTTAAAAAAAACACCTTTCTTTTTCACCAAAGAGCTTCCAAGAATTACACAAGATCAATAAATGCAAGATATTCCCTGCCTGCAGGCTCCTTTGTTTTGGTTATTAAATCGCTAATAAACCTGTCACCATTACAGGGGCCCTGCTATCAACAAACAATTTTGACATTATCTATTACGCTCCCTCTGTTGGCATTTAACGATGAATTTAACTAACTCGCCCTGCCAGGGAGGAGAAAACTGTTTTGATTTATCCTTTTACATGCAGTCGAAGTTAATTTAGAGTTAGGAATGAACTCGTGATTTCGATTTAGCCGCTTTCGAACCAGACGGTGGCTTGTAATTTTGATCTGAGCAGGCTATGGTTTGTTAAAGCCCCGAGGGATAGTTTTCTCGTTGCAAAATAGACAGCCTTTGCCAACCTGGTGCCTGCTGGATGTTTTGGACTACAATTCCCACCATCCCCAGCCAGCACATCCGTCATAGATGATGGGAGTTATAGTCTGGCAAGCACCAGGCTGACAAAGGCTGCTCTAAGTCAGTGCTCTTCATTCTTGAGTCCCTAGACCTCATTGCACTACAACTCCCATCATCTGTGACAATTATTATTATAATATTTATATTTAAATCCTGCTTTTTCTCCTGACTCAAGGTGGCTTACAGCTAAAACAGAAACAGAGGGGGAGGGAAGCGATAATTAAAAATCAATTATTAAACATTAATATCATAGAATTGTAGAGTTTGAAGGAACCCATAGAAAAGCAGCAAACTGTGCCATCTACTGAAACACAGAGATCATTAAAATAAAAACAGTGCCTGCCCTTTCCTTAAAAGCAATTGTCTTAGCTAACTCAGAATGTCGGGAGTTGTAGTCCATAATTTCTGGAGGGCAATGATTTCTCAAAGCCGGTGTTTTTCAACCTGGGGTTTCCGGATGTTGTCAGACTACAACTCCCATCATCCACGACAATTGGCTAAGCTGACTCTGGACGATGGGAGTTGTAGTCCAACATATCTGGTGGGCTGCTCTAAGCCGATGCTGATTACAGATGTCGCTCCCTTGTTGCCGGGCAACTTACAGGCCCGTACGTATCAATCACCCACCCAAAATCCTCGGGCAAAGATGACAGGAAGAGTTAGAGGTCAGATGAAACAGAGAGTCTATGAGGAATGGAGAATATATAAAGAATACTTTAAAAACTATGGTGTAAACAGAAATCTCCTGGCAGAATTAGACTGATCCTTGAAATTCATATAAGGCAACTGAGGTATAATAAAAAGAAACAGGTAACTGTGTGGTATAATGTATATAACAGATAAAATACAATGAAAATACTTGGAAGACTTTTTAAATGTTTGCAGCACTTTTTATTTCTAATTGTGTGAATAATCACTGCATTAACAAAATACTTAATGTTGAGGAATTCCATAATCACCTATGTTTTTTCACTCCTTTTCTCCTTGATTTTTATACACTTGTCCTTATCTTGTGTTTTCCGTTTCTTTCTTTCTTATGTTATAAGCTTGTAATGCCAAATCCTGTATGGATATATTCATTTTAACTCAATAAAGATTGACTAAAAAACCCCCACAAAATCCTTGGGCTCCCAAGTCTCAAAGGAAAATGCTTCCAAGCAGGTCCGAGTCCTGGATTTGGAAGCAGCCCAAGTCCGTCCACCCAAATCGCTCAGATCCCAGCACACAGACGTAGGCAACCTCGTCGATTGTGGCGTCTGGAAAAACAAAGTTGCACAAATGAAGAAGCCTATTGAGTGAGGAGTGAAGATGATTTAAGGACACCGGCGGAGGAGACTTTGTCCTGGCCGAGACGGTGCCTCTGGGGTGAAGCCCAGATTCTCCGCCAGTTTCTCGAAAGCCCCAGATTTCTTGGACGTATGAAGACAGAAAAAGTCCAGTCCAGAATTTCACCCCCTGCGGCTGTGCTGGCCGGGACAACGCCTCCTGGTGGAAGGGTGAGTAAAGGTAAAGGTAAAGGGACCCCAACCATTAGGTCCAGTCGCGGACGACTCTGGGGTTGCGGCGCTCATCTCGCTTTACTGGCCGAGGGAGCCGGCGTACAGCTTCCGGGTCATGTGGCCAGCATGACTAAGCTGCTTCTGGCGAACCAGAGCAGCGCACGGAAACGCCGTTTACCTTCCCGCCGGAGCGGTACCTATTTATCTACTTGCACTTTGACGTGCTTTCGAACTGCTAGGTGGGCAGGAGCAGGGACTGAGCAACGGGAGCTCACCCGTCGCGGGGATTCAAACTGCCGACCTTCTGATCAGCAAGTCCTAGGAGCAGGGGAAGAGGTACAGCTGGAGCCTTGGAGAGATCAGCTGCGTGGTTAATTTTATCAGGCGTATAGTTTGATTTCTGTGCTTTTTCGGTGGTGGGGAGTGTGCATTTGTGGTTCTTTTCTGCAAGGGTACTACAGCAACAGAAGTGCAATATCAACAGATCTGTGTTGGACACGGCATTCTACTTTATTAGCTGTTCTACAATGAGAGGCAGTATCGTGCAGTAGTTAGAGCATCAGACAGGGGTCGGCAAGGTTTACCTCGCCTGGGCCGGTTCACTCCAGTGGAGATCCCTCTGTGGGCTGGATCACAGCCGCGATTTCCAACGTCTGCGTCTGCACAGGCACAATTTCCGGCGCTGCGGAAGTGAGTCCCTGTGCTGCGCTGCACCACTTTAGCGCAGCGCGCGGGGACTCATTGACCAGGCGGCTTGGTTCAGGGCCGGTTAAACGACTCCCGTGGGCCGCTTGTGGCCCATGGGCTTTAGGTTGCCTACCCCTGGACTAGGGCCTGAGAGACCTGGGTTCGAATCCCCACTATGCCCATGAAACTGACTGAGTGACATTTCAGGTCACTCATGCTGCTTCTCTGCCTAATCAAACTCACAGGGATTAAGTGAGGAGGGGAGAGTCAGGCATTTGAGCCCCTCCTTGGAGTAAGAAAAAAAGGTGGAATATAAATGCAAAGAATAATTGCAATAAATTAAAATGATTTCCCCTAGAGAAAAGGTGAGTAAGAAGTGATGGAAGGTTATAAAACAATACATGGCATTATGAAAGTGGATAGAAGGGGAGGGGGGAATTATCCCTCTCTCCTAATGCTGGAACTCATGGATGTCCCATGAAGCTCCCTGTTGGCAGATTCAGGAAAGGCAAAATAAAGCCCTTCTTCACACAGTGCTTAGTTAATCTGTGGAACTCCCTGCCACCGCTCTAGAAGGCTTTAAAAGAGGATTGGACAAATTCATGTAGGAGAATCATAGGAAAGGGAAAGGGAAAGGGAAAGGGACCGCTGACCATCAGGTCTAGTCGTGGCTGACTCTGGGGTTGCGGCGCTCATCTCGCTTTATTAGCCGAGGGAGCCGGCGTACAGCTTCTGGGTCATGTGGCCAGCAGGACTAAGCCACTTCTGGCGAACCACAGCAGCGCACGGAAACGCCGTTTACCTTCCCACCCGAGCGGTACCTATTTATCTACTTGCACTTTGACGTGCTTTCAAACTGCTAGGTGGACAGGAGCAGGGACCGAGCAATGGGAGCTCACCCCGTCGCAGGGCTTCGAACCACTGACCATCTAATTGGCAAGTCCTAGGCTCTGTGGTTTAGCCAACAGCGCCACCCACGTCCCACAGGGGAATCGTAGAACTGTAGAATTAGAAGAGGGCCCATCCAGTCCAACCACCTGCAATACAGGAATATGAAGTCTGGATCGAACCCGCAACCTCGGCATCATCAGCCCCATGCTCTAATCAACTGAGCTATCCAGGGGGCCATTTGATGGCTACTACCCAGAATGGCTACGCTCTGCCTTCATGGTTGGAGGAAGCCAAGCTTTTGAATCCCAGTTGCTGGAAGTTGCAGGAGGCAAGAGAATCAGTGGCGTAGCATGGGTTGTCAGCACCCGGGGCAAGGCAAGTAATTTGCGCCCCCTAACCCGTGGATTTGTGCCCCCTAACCTGTGGATTTGCGCCCCCTAACCCTAACCCCCAGATGTTGCACCCGGTGCGGCCGGCCCCCCCTGCACCCCCCACACTACGCCACTGAAGAGAATTGCTCTTGTGTTCGAATCCTGATGGTGGGCTTCCCACAAAAAGCATCTGGGTGGACAGTATGCCGGATCCAGCGGCCAAGTTCTGCTATTCTTAGACAGAGCTGGATTTAGGTTGGATGAGGCCCTAAGCTACTGAAGGTAATGGGACCCTTCATAGGTCAACAACAAATTGTTGCTTTTTTGTGTTGAATTGTGAATTGTGCACGGGTGGCGCTGTGGTCTAAACCACAGAGCCTAGGGCTTGCCTATCAGAAAGCCGGCGGTTTGAATCCCTGCGATCGGGTGAGCTCCCATTGCTTGGTCCCTGCTCCTGCCAACCTACCAGTTCAAAAGCACATCAAAGTGTAAGTAGATCAATAGGTACCTCTCCGGCGGGAAGGTAAACGGCGTTTCCGTGCGCTGCTCTGGTTCGCCAGAAGCGGCTTAGTCCTGCTGGCCACATGACCTGGAAGCTGTAAGCCGGCTCCCTTGGCCAGTAAAGCGAGATGAGCGCCGCAACCCCAGAGTCGTCCGCGACTGGACCCAACGGTCAGGGGTCCCTTTACCTTTACCTATATGCTATATGCTATATGGTAATTTATGGACCTAATAGGCATCTAAAGCCATTTGCACATAACAAAATGGGAGCCTACACAACACAAAACACTCTTGCTGTATGTAGGTTTTATTTTATTTGTTTTTAATCTTATATTTTGGAAATGTACATCCAGTTTTTCCCCCCTTTAATTTTTTTGGGGCCCGCCAAGAGACTGGGGCCATAAGCTAGAGCTTGTTTACCTTACACATAAATCCGGCACTGTTCTTATGCACAGTAACTCGCCACCAATTTAATTCTCTCTCTCTTTCCATTCTCTCATTTCTTTTCAAAGACCCCTCACCTGTGCAAAGGAAGAGGACTCCATGGCCCCTCGCACGCATCCTGACAGCAGCTGGGGATGGATGGTAGTCCTGGCAGGTTTTGTGCAAACGGCCCTGGTCTTTGGGGTGATCCGCTCCTTCGGGGTCTTCTTCGTCGAGTTTGTGGCTCACTTCAAGGAATCCACCAGCACCGTCTCCTGGGCCCTGTCTCTTGGCGTCGCCATCCTGCAATTTGCGAGTAAGGGGCGTTCCAGGTTTCGGGGGTCTTCTCCAGTGTGGAGTTTTGAGTGCCGGCTCTGGGACGGCCGAATCCTCTCCGCTCTTATAACCCCAGTCCCAGAGTCAGGGAGGAATCAGAAAGCAGCTGGGTTCTATCCAACGTTGCTTTCGATGCACAGCCAGCGTCATCAAAGTTAAACAGTAATTTGGATACATCTGCCTATGCCGTGTGGCGAGGAAATGGCTCTTTATGTACCAGGGATGGGGAACCTGTTAAAGGTGTTTATGGGCTCCGGCGCCCATTGGGAAGGGGTCGTGGCTCAGTGCCAGAGCACCAGAGTGCCCGTAAAAAAATTTTGAGGGATCTCAGCAGACCACAATCTGAACATGAGTCCGCAGCGTGATGCAGAAGCAAAAAAAGCTAGCGCTATTCTAGGCTATAGTTACCAGATTTGTTTCAATGAATCCATGGACACTTATTTTCTTTTTTCTTTTGAAGCTGAGTAGCAACAGGGATTCAGTAGTGGGGATGGTGAGGCAAAAAGCCCTGGGCCCAAGCACACATGCATATTGTATAAAGGTGCAAAGCCCTTCTTTCGCACCCTGTGAAACATAAATGCGCAGAGTTTTAAAAAAACTGGGCAACAGCCTGCCACCCGCCCGTGACTCCCAATCCTCCCCCAATCTCCTGCCCCCTTTCCCCTTTGTTTTGACAGATCGGGGGAGGCTCAGGATTTGGGGCCGGGCGGGCGCTGCCCAGGAGGGGTGCAAGGCACGTGGTTTCTCTGCCAGGCAAGATGCAAAGCCCTTCTTTGGCACCCTGTGAAACATAAACGCACAGAGTTTTTTAAAAATTGGGCAATGGCCGGCCATCCTCAACTCCCTAGGTAAGCGTAAAGGGACCCCTGACCATTAGGTCCAGTCGCAAACGACTCTGGGGTTGCGGTGCGGGCAGAGGGAGCCGGCGTACAGCTTCCGGGTCATGTGGCCAGCATGACTAAGCCGCTTCTGGCAAACCAGAACAGCGCACGGAAACACCGTTTACCTTCCCGCTGGAGGGGTACCTATTTATCTACTTGCACTTTGACGTGCTTTCGAACTGCTAGGTGGGCAGGAGCAGGGACCGAGCAACGGGAGCTCACCCTGTCGTGGGGATTCGAACCGCCGACCTTCTGATTGGCAAGCCCTAGGCTCAGTGGTTTAACCCACAGCGCCATATATTAATCACGTGGGATTGCAAAACCTGCCACAGAGGTAGCTGAACGTTTGCATTGATCCAGCAGCTCAGCTCCTTTGCATTGATCGAGCAAGCTCAACGCCTGCCAACTGTAAGAGAACGTTGCCACATAATTATGCATGTGCTGCCCCCTACAGGCCCGGTGGGGAGCGCCCTCAGCGCCCGGTACAGGGCACGCCCAGTGGTGATGGCCGGAGGCCTCCTCGCTAGCCTAGGTTTGCTGCTGGCTTCGTTCTCCGTCAAGATATCTCACCTTTACCTGAGCATCGGCCTCATCTCAGGTGCGCCTTCTTCTAAGCCGGGTGGGGGGTGGGGGGCGGGACCCTTTGCAGTTTGAGGGCTGCATTCTCAAATGGGCAGCCTTTCGAGGGCCACATGGACAGGGCCAGGGTGAAAGGTGGTTAGGAGAATGGATGCAAATGCTCACCTTTGTACAGTAGTATACCTAGGCCCAGTAGACCTGAAGGAGCGTCTCCACCCCCATCGTTCTGCCCGGACACTGAGGTCCAGTGCCAATGGCCTTTTGGCGGTTCCCTCCCTGCGAGAAGTGAGGTTGCAGGGAACCAGGCAGAGGGCCTTCTCGGTGGTGGCTCCCGCCCTGTGGAACGCTCTCCCGTCAGATGTCAAGGAAACAAACAACTATCTGACTTTTAGAAGACATCTGAAGGCAGCCCTGTTTAGGGCAGTTTTTAATGTTTGATGTTTTATCGTGTTTTTAATATTCTGTTGGGAACCGCCCAGAGTGGCTGGGGAAACCCAGCCAGATGGACAGGGTATTAATAATGATGATGATGATGATGTTTATTGAGACAGAAGGATGCCCACAAGCGTAGGTTAGTTTGGATACACATTCACATTGGTGAGCTAGGCCTATGGGACAATGGTCCCTCATCCGTTCCCTAAGCAAGAGGAGAGGAAGAACTGAAGTGTGGGAATGTTCAGGGGTGCAGGAGCAGATATATTGTTTGGTTATATCCTTTTCCAACTTGTGTTAACAAGTTCCACAATTTAGCAGAGTAACATCCCCCTTTTTAAACTCGCAGCGGATGCGTTTGCTCAGGCTCGCTAAAGCCTCTAGAATAACTGTTCTGGTATTTTCCCCTTATTCCCACATAAAAGATAAGATATGACACAGTCTTCTACAAAAGTATAAAAAAAGGCTTACTCACACATCATTCTGTTCACAATAGGATCCCAGAAGGCAGACTTAGCTTAGAAAAGTAACATATACCTAGAAACTATCTCATATGAAGACAGTCCCTTTGTCCTCTCTTGAGGGCATCTTTGGCTAAGCAGATGTTGCTTCTTCGATGCATGTAGTCAAAGAGAGAGAGATGGCTGCCCTGCCCTGTGCTTTTGTCCTTACCTGCACAGGTGAGGCCACGCCCCCTTCTAGTCACATGCAGAGGAAGTCTTTTTTTTAAATAATATTTATTAGATTTTTAACAAAAAAGAGTTACAAAATAATAAACACACAAGAAAAAGAAAAAGTACAAAGATACAAAAACCAAAAATTTAACATAAAAAGAAAAAACAAAAAAACAAAAAATCCCTCTTTTATAATATCTTACATTCATTTACTTATTTTCATGACTTCCTCGCACCTCCCTTTTTTGTATTCCATTAAAAAAATTATTCAGCAAATTCATAACCTCATATTTTACCCTTAATTATTTATCTTCACATATTCTAACTTCAAATTTTCATCTGATATCCATCCCTTCTTGCATATTCTTATTTTACCTTATTACTAGAACCACTTCATTTTATTCCAACGTCTTTAACATTCAATAATTTTACAGTATTTCTGTAAATAGATTTTAAATTTCTTCCAATCTTCTTCCACCGACTCTTCTCCCTGGTCTCGGATTCTGCCAGTCATTTCAGCCAATTCCATATAGTCCATTCACATGCAGAGGAAGTCTGTCCCAGCCAAACATTCCTCCCATGTGTAAACTCTAGGAATGTTGTACTTGACTGCTCTTGTGTTTCACATCCCACATGAAAAATTGGAAAGGGACAGTCCACCCCCCCACCCCACCCCAAAAGCCTTCTCATGGTATGAGGGAAAGGGGGCTATAGGGTCAGCAATGGGGAACCTATCCCAGTCCCTGATGCTGGATCTGCCAGCTGTCCAAGAAAAAAGCACACCAAGAACTCTGGCCAATATAAGTTTCTGTAGTGGGAGTGGTCCCTACTGGCAAATCAATAGTCAATTGTAACAAAAACCAATCCATTCAAAAGTATGTATTCTGACAAGGATTACAGACTCAAATAGAGATTACAAACTCAAACTCATAAGGATATGTATAGCCAATTATGGATCAGAAACCAGTAAATTCATGATCTTACCGGTTTCTGATTCATAATTGGATATAATCTTGTAATCTCTGTTTGAGTTTGTACAGTGTTGCCCCGCAAGACGAACGTCTCACAAGACGGAAAACCCGCTAGACGAAAGGGTTTTCCGTTTTGGAGGCGCTTCGCAAAACGAATTTCCCTATGGGCTTGCTTCGCAAGACAAAATGTCTTGCGAGTTCCTGCGGGTTTCCCCCCCTTCCCCCCCCCTTTTCCTAAGCCGCTAAACCGCTTATCAGCTGATCCGCTAAAAGCCGCTAAACCGCTAATAGCGCTAATCCGTTAAGCTGTCAGTGGGCTTGCTTCGCAAGACGAAAAAACCGCTAGATGAAGAGCCTCACAGAACGGATTAATTTCATCTTGCGAGGCACCACTGTAATCTCCCACTACCGAAATTCATATTGGCCTGATTTCTTGGTGTGCTTTTTTCTTGGTATATTTAATAACAAGAACTCCAACTTATTTAACGTTAGCTGTCACGAGTCCAACAACGACCCCTGGAGACTGGTTGTGGGTTCCCCATCCCTGTCCCTGTCTAACTCAGCCACTTATCTGGATCCATGAGGACTACAAACTTGCTTTATTTCCAGGGGGGTTTGGCTGTAGCTCAGAGACAGAGCAGAATGCACCTGTTCAATCCCCGCCAATGTCTGGCAGCCCGGAGAGCAGTTAGTTGCTGCCAGTCCCCGTGCCGAGCCGGGGTCAGACTAGATGACCTGCAGGGGTCCCCTTTCCAAGCCTGTGATTCTGCGATCCACCGCCTGATCTCACCGCCTGCTTTTCTCTCCCCCTTCAACCACAGGGTTTGGCTGGGCCTTGGTGTTCACCCCTTCCACGGCCGCCGTCTCCGATTATTTCCAGGAGCGCCAGGCTCTGGCCATGGGCCTAGCTGTCTCGGGCGCCGGCGTCTCCTCGCTGGTCTTCTCCCCGCTCTTCCAGCTCCTGGCGGACTCGTACGGCTGGCGAGGGGCGCTGCTGGTGGTCTCGGCGATGTCCCTCAACCTGGTGGTGTCCGCCGCGCTTCTGAGGCCCTTGACCGGTGTGGGAGACGGACAGCTGGACGTCCAGGCCCAAGATTCAAAATGGCGGCAGACATTGGCTTCCCTCTTCGCCCTGGAGCTACTCCGCCACGGAGGCTTCCTGCGCTACGTCTTGGCCTTCGTCCTGGTCGACGCCGGCTACTTCGTCCCCTATGCCCACCTGGTGGCCCATGCCAGGGAAGAGGGCTGCGATGAATACCAAGCCGCCTTTATCATGGCCGCCGCCGCTGTGGCGGACATGTTTGGCCGGATTTGGGCCGGCTGGCTGGCAGATACCGCCGTCTGCTGCCGCCTCGTCCACCACCTGACCCTCTGGACTGTCCTCACAGGGGTCTCACTCGCTCTGGTGCCCCTAGGGCACAGCTTCGTCGTCCTGGTGTCCCTCGGCCTCTGCTACGGGTTCTTCGCCGGTGCCCTCGTCCCACTCCAGTTCGCTAGCCTGGTGGAAATCGTGGGTGCCGACTCGGTGCTGGGCGGTATCGGCCTCATGCACATGTTGGAGAGTGTGGGGGCTCTGGTGGGGACCCCTCTGTCAGGTAAAGGGCCCCGGTTTATTCCCCTTGTTCCCAGGCTTCCGAGGGCTCTTTTGTGGAGGGTTCTGGTCGCCTCGCCGCAAAAAGGGTACTGAAAAGAGCTGGGAAAGGTTCAGAGAAGGGCAATCAAAACAATTCAGAGGATGGAGGGGGTCACCTGTTTTTTTCTAAACCACAGAGCCTTGGGCTTGCCAATCGGAAGGGTGGGGGTTCAACTCCCTGCGACAGGGTGAGCTCCCGTTGCTCGGTCCCTGCTCCTGCCAACCTAGCACATCAAAGTGCAAGTAGATAAATAGGTACCGCTCCAGAGGGAAAGTAAACGGTGTTTCCGTGCGCTGCTCTGGTTCACCAGAAGCGGCTTAGTCATACCGGCCACATGACCTGGAAAAACTGTCTGGGGACAAACGCGGCTCCCTCGGCCAATAAAGTGAGATGAGCGCCGCAACCCCAGAGTCATTCGCGACTGGACTTAACTGTCATGGGTCCCGTTACCTTTACCTATTATTTAGTCAAAACAAAATAAAAAAATTCCTTCCAGTAGCACCTTAAAGACCAACTGAGTTAGTTCTAGGTATGAGCTTTCGTGTGCATGCACACTTCTTCAGATACACTGAAACAGAAGTCACCGGACCTTTCTATATAGTGAGAAGGTGGGGAGGGGTATTACTCAGAAGGGTGGTGGGAATGGGTGATTGGCAGATAGCTGAGTAATACCCCTCCCCACCTTCTCACTATATAGAAAGGTCCGGTGACTTCTGTTTCAGTGTATCTGCAGAAGTGTGCATGCACACGAAAGCTCATACCAAGAACTAACTCAGTTGGTCTTTAAGGTGCTACTGGAAGGAATTTTTTTATTTTGTTTTGACCATGGCAGACCAACACGGCTACCTATCTGTAACTGGAACTATTATTTAGTCATCACTTTTATTTTTATCTTATATACTGCAGTATTTTTATATGAACCACTCTGAGACCTCCGGGTATAGGGCGGTATATAAATTCAATTAAATAACAACAACAACAACTCCCTCCCACGGTGACTGCCACCAATCTAGGTGACTTTAAAAGAGGTCAGATTTGTGGTGGAGAGGGCTATTGGTGGCTCCTAGTGTTGTAATTAAAATCTGCCCTTTTTCCCTTATGGGGTTTCCAAGAGCCCATATAGAGTCCTTACATAGGTTGCCTATTGGTAGGAGAAAATAACAGAGACCACCCAGAGAATATTGAGAAGCAAAGCAGCTAGTAAGCCTGATCTTTATTGATCTGTTGCAACAGGGTGCTCCCCTCACATGCAGGAAAGGAGGAGGACCCCGAACAAAGGTGTGCCCGCCCTTATATAGACATTTTAAATTCCCTACCCTGGAGCTCTAGACCACCCCTCCATACATCATACAGACATCACAGAAAGGGTGTAACCCAAGACCACCACCCCCAGATACATCATACCTACATCACAGAAAAGGCGGTCTACAGCAGAAATCTGAGTGCTTTGTTTATCTCGTCTGATAGGTTACCTGTTTAATGGGCACTTGATCGGATACCCTGGGGAGCCTGGCCAGTCTTTTGTAATGATAAATACTGAGTTCCTGAGCCAGGTCACAGCCTCACACCTTATTCATATTTTTATATGTGCCCTTAAGACAGGATTTGTGAAGGAAAAGACAATGGGGAGGCTTTTCCGTTGTCCTTTGACCTTGCAGAGAAAACATTTGGTCCGTTTGGGAATCAAAAATGGTTCCATAGAATCCTAGAATCCTAGAGTTGGAAGAGACCCCAAGGGCCATCGAGTCCAACCCCCTGCCAAGCAGGAAACACCATCAGAGCACTCCTGACATATGGTTGTCAAGCCTCTGCTTAAAGACCTCCAAAGAAGGAGACTCCACCACACTCCTGGGCAGCAAATTCCACTGTCAAACAGCTCTTACTGTCAGGAAGTTCTTCCTAATGTTTAGGTGGAATCTTCTTTCTTCTAGTTTGGATCCATTGCTCCGTGTCCGCTTCTCCATGTCGGTCTTCCTGTGCTGATCTATGTACATGCTTGATTGGTACACTTATGAACATTTAACATATGTCTAAGACCTCATAATTCCCATCACACTAGCCAGGGTGGCTAATCTCCACAGTGTGAGGCAGCAATGCTTCCGAATGCCATGTGCCACTAACCCCAGGAGCGGAGAGTGGCTCTTGTGTTCGAATTCTGCTTGCTGGCTTTCCCACTGTGAGAACAGTTACATGGGCTGTTGGCTTGACCCAGCTGCAGCAGGACTCTTCCTACGATCTTTTACCGGAGGGCGATGCCAATAAGCTCAAAAGCTAAGACCACCTTTTACGTTCCAGGCTGCCTGAGAGACATCACGGGGAATTATACCGCCTCCTTCCTCACGGCTGGAGCGTTCCTCCTGGCGGGCAGCGCAACCCTTCTCACCTTGCCGGACTACTTCTCCTGCTCCCGGCCATCGGGGACCAAGGCAGAGACCCCCACGGGACCCCCAGACCACCAGGCCTTCGAATTAAGGGGTCTGCCCCAACAAGACAGAGTGTGAGGCGCAGACAGGTTAGCCGATCACGCTAGCAAAGACCTCGTGGCACTCCCTGGGCGAGGAGAAAGACCCTCTCCCCTCAGAGAGCATTTTCCAGCACCTCAAGACAAGCAAAGCCTCCATTTTGGGTGCCAAACCGTCGCTTTGGTCTGGGGGAAGACAGGATGTGAGAAATGTGCTCAAAATCTGGCACAGCTTTCCGTCCTTTGTGGATAAGTGGTTACAAAGATGCCCACAGGTTTAGGCCGTAAATGGAAACGTGGGGTGAAATATACTCAGAGTCGCAAAGTGATTTCATGCTCTTTATTCAGCTCATAGTGGTGAGGAGGAATGAATGAATGTCCCCTCAAAGTATCTGCTTTATATACATTATTTACACAATGGGCTGCACATGATTGGCTAATTCCAGGCTTCTACTGTAGGCCAATCAGGTTGTGGATTCACTTCTATCTGGAGCATGATTGGGTGGTTCCTGCTAACCAATCATACTGCTGCATTGTTCTAGGACCAATCAGACTGCTGCATTCTGAATCCTATTGTTCTAGGACCAATCAGACTGCTGCCTTTTGGAGCCTATTGTTCTAGGACCAATCAGACTGCTGCAGTTTGGATCCTATTCAACTCAGTACATAACACCCCTCCCCTCTAAGTTCCAGTCCTGCCCGGAAGGTCGCATTCATAGTCCTCAAGGTACGCCGGTGGCCTACGTGTGCGTTGCGGCCTGGGGTGTTCCCTGGTCCGGGGTTCAGGTTCTGGCTCGTGTTCCAAGGATGGGGCTGTTTGGTCTGGCGCAACCGGCTCGCTCAGTCGTGGTTCTGGTTCCGGTGTCCTTTCGGCCTCGCGGGTCCTCTCTGTATTTACTGATTCTGCCTCTCCTGCTTGCCCCTGCTGCTCTATGGGCCTCACTGCCCCACTGTTCCCTTGGGACTCCTCTGACCTGTCCTCCTCCTCCTGGTTTTCTCCCGGGAATCGTCGCCGTATCTGGTCGCAGTGGCGGCGCCAGCATTGCCCCCCATCTGTTAGCACCTCGTACGACACGGGGCCCGTGACCCTGGTGACTGTGGCAGGTACCCATGCAGGGCCTGCCCCAAAATTCTTTGCGTACACTGGGTCCTGGGCCTCGAAGGTCCGGGGGTTCCTGCCTTCCCCCACCACTACCTCATCCTGAGCTCTATCGGGGTGAAGGCGGTCCAATCTGATTGCAAGGCGCCGACCCATTAGTAGTTCAGCGGGGCTCCGGCCAGTCGTTGAGCTGGGGGTGCTGTGCTGTGCTAGAAGGAATGTGGCAAGGCGGTACTCCCAATCCCCTTGCGTCATGCGGCGAAGGGTGTCCTTGGTGGTCCGCACCATGCGTTCTGCTTGGCCATTGGTGGCAGGGTGGAATGGCGCCGAACGGATGTGGCGGATGGCGTTCTGCACTGTGAAGGTTTGAAATTCTCCTGATGTAAATGCAGTCCCGTTGTCTGAGACGAGAGTGTCAGGGAGCCCGTGGGTTGCAAACAGCCTGCGTAGTACCCGGATGGCTGCGGACGTAGAAGTGGACGGTACCAGTGCGACTTCCAGCCATTTGGTGTAGGAGTCCACCACTATGAAGAATGTTTTCCCCTGAAAGGGGCCAGCGAAGTCCACATGCAGGCGTGACCATGGTGCTCGGGCAGACTCCCAGGACTGGACTGGGGCCCTTGGGGGATCTGGGCAGGATTCCTGGCAGGCCTGGCAGTGTTTGACCCAGGCCTCTATCTCTCCGTCGATCCCCGGCCACCACACATAACTCCTGGCAAGGGCCTTCATTCTTACTACCCCTGGGTGTGTCTCGTGTAGGGCTGTGAGGACCCTTTTGCGGAGGGGCTGGGGAACAACGACCCTGCTTCCCCATAACAGGCACCCCTTGTGGGCTGACAGTTCATGTTTGCGGGTCGTGTAGCCGGCGAATTCTGGCCCGGGGCTGCGGCTGGGCCATCCCCTCCACACCCAGTCCAGGACCCGGGAGATGACCCTATCTTTCTTGGAATGGTGTGCAACTTCTTGTGCCTGAATGGGGCGGTCAGGAAGCAGCTCCAGGCTCATAACCTCTTGTGCAGGTGCTGGGTCGGGGCCTGTTTCCGGTAGTGGTAGCCTGCTGAGGGCGTCTGCATGGCCCATCGCCTTTCCAGGGCGGTGAATCAGTGCATACTGGTAGCTGGCAAGGAAAATTGACCACCTGAGGACGCGAGGAGACAGCACTTGGGGGGTCTGCTTTTCGGGGGCAAACAAGCCAAGCAACGGCTTGTGGTCAGTCACCACGGTGAAGGGCCGCCCGTACAAGAAATCATGGAATTTTTTTACTCCCTTCACGATTGCCAGACCCTCCTTGTCGATTTGTGAGTAGTTCCGCTCGGTTTCGTTGAGTGTCTGGGAAAAGTATGCTACCGGTACCTCTCTTCCATCCGGGAGTTGGTGTCCCAGGACAGCGCCGATGCCATAGGGCGAGGCGTCGCATGCTAGCACCACCGGCAGCCTCTCGTCGAAGTGTGCCAAGACCGAGTTTGAGACAAGCAAGTCCTTGACTGCCTGGAATGCGGCCTCCTGGCGCTGGCCCCACACCCAAGGGGCCCGCTTGTCCAGGAGTCTGTGTAGGGGCTCCGCTACCGCCGCCTTGTGGGGAAGGAAGGAATGGTAAAAGTTCAATAATCCCAAGAAGGCCTGAAGTTCAGTCTTGTTCTTGGGCGCTGGGGCATCACAAATGGCCCGTACCTTGTCCCCAGTCGGGTGAACCCCTTCTGCATCCACCATAAATCCCAGAAAGTCCACTTGAGGCACTCCTAGTAGACATTTTTCCCGCTTCACCTTGAGACCCGCCATCTGGAAACGGTGCAGAACAGTGCGGAGGCGGTCCTCAAACTCCTCTGGTGTGGGCCCGGCAATCAACACATCATCAAAGAAGGGGGTGACACCAGGAATCCCTTTAAGGAGAGAGTCCATTAGATTCTGGAATATGCCTGGTGCCACGCTGACCCCGAATTGCAGCCGCTTTACCCTGAACGCTCCTCTGTGCGTCACAATCGTCTGTGCCTCTGCTGTGGCCTCATCTACTGGCAGCTGTTGATATGCTTGGGCCAAGTCCAGCTTGCCAAAAATTTTCGACCCAGCCAGGGTGGCAAGGACATGGCTGACCACTGGCACTGGGTATGCATGGGCCATGAGGGCCTTGTTTATGGTACATTTGTAGTCTGCGCAGATGCGGACCGAACCATTAGGCTTGACGGGTGTGACGATTGGGGTTTCCCAGGGGGCATTAGGCACCGGCTCCAGCACTCCTTGCTCCACGAGTCGGTCCAATTCCTCGTCTATACGGGGTTTCAGGGCGAATGGGACCCGGCGGGCCCTGAGCCTGACTGGTCGTACTGCGGGGTCAAGCTGTAGAGCAATGGGGGGGCCCGTATACTGTCCCAATTTCCCATCGAAAACCCCCGGAAACTCCTTGCATATGGCGTCCACGTCCACTTGTAAGCTCATGTGGTTCACCCCGGTGATGGCTAGTCCCAGTGGTCCAAACCATGCCAACCCCAGTAAGCTAATGTAGGGGCCCTTGACCACAAGCAAGTCCAGTTGCCGCGTCCGCCCTCGGTATTGCACCCTGAAGGTCCCCACCCCCATTGTGGGGACCTTACGTTTCTGGAAGTCCCGGAGGGTGAATGGGGCCGGCCTGAGTTTGGGACCCCCAGTAGGACACAGTTTCCTTAAGGTCCTTGCCGAGATTATGGATAGAGTTGAACCCGTGTCAAGCTCCATGCGGCATGGGGCCCCCTCTATCTGTACCTCTACATAAATTTTTTCTACGTTGGGGTGGGGCAACTGGTATACCTGGAAGTCTGTGAGCTCCGTCGAGTTGCCTTGGTGCGTTGGGCCCCGGGACCTGGGGCTCTTGGATTGGTCATCTGATGCCTGGCTTCGGGTGGGCCGAGCCCGACACACCCGGGCGATGTGTCCCAATTTTCTGCACTGCCTGCACTCTGCGTTGCGGAAACGGCAGGTCCTCCTCTCGTGACTTTCTCCACAGCTTGCGCAGTTCCCTCCTTCTCGTCGAGGCAGCTGTGGTATGTGGGCTGCTTGAGTGCGCTGCTGTACTCGGTGCACCTCCTCCCTGTCGGATCCCGAGTCGTTGGTGAGGTCTTCGTGGTGGACCCTCGGTTGGGACGGCTGGCTCAGCCGTGCCTCTTGCGTCGACCTCTCAGCAGCTTCCGTTGCCAGGGCCTCCTCCAGAGCGACCTGGAACGTTAGGTTCTTCTTAGCGTAGAGGCGTCGTTGCAGCTTCTCATCCTTCAGGCCACCGACGAGGCGGTCACGAAGCATGTTCTCCAGCTCTGAGAAGTTGCAGAACCGGGCAGCTTGGCGGAGAGAGGTCACAAACCCAGTTATGGTTTCCCCAGGGGCTTGCCGCTTTGCGTAGAAGGCATTTCGACGAGCCACCACTGAGGGCTGTGGCGAAAAGTGCCCCTTCAGCTGTTCCATTATTGTTTGGTATGGAACAGTAGCGACGTCTTCAGGCGCAAGGAGAGCCCGGGCGATTTCAAATGTCTCCTCTCCGCAGACGCTGAAGAATATTGCCCTCTTCTTGGCGTCTTCTTCATCGGTGACCCCTTTGGCTTCTAGGAGGAAGGTGAAACGGGAGGCGTACGCTTCCCAGTCTCCAGATGCTGGGTTGAATGGCGAGAAGCTGCTGTCAGTTGCCATTCTGAGTTCCTTGTGTCCCCGAGCTGAAGCCTGGATACACGGTGCGAGGCAGCGGTGCGGCAGGTGGCGGTGCTGCGGTGCTGTGTGTGGCAGTCAGCTCAGCGGGATCCCATCCTCGTCGCCAGTGAAATATACTCAGAGTCGCAAAGTGATTTCATGCTCTTTATTCAGCTCATAGTGGTGAGGAGGAATGAATGAATGTCCCCTCAAAGTATCTGCTTTATATACATTATTTACACAATGGGCTGCACATGATTGGCTAATTCCAGGCTTCTACTGTAGGCCAATCAGGTTGTGGATTCACTTCTATCTGGAGCATGATTGGGTGGTTCCTGCTAACCAATCATACTGCTGCATTGTTCTAGGACCAATCAGACTGCTGCATTCTGAATCCTATTGTTCTAGGACCAATCAGACTGCTGCCTTTTGGAGCCTATTGTTCTAGGACCAATCAGACTGCTGCAGTTTGGATCCTATTCAACTCAGTACATAACATGGGGAAAGGGGGTTTGGTGAGATTTGAGGGGTGGGCAAAGGAGGAGGAGATGGACCCTGAAGAGCTCATGCCAAACTGCTGCCATTGCCTCTGTTAATGGAGAAATCCGAGGGCTCCCCTGGACAAAAAACAAGGACACCAGCCAGGAATACCAGAGGAAAACAGCAGCCAGTCGGCTTGGTCTTCATTGAAGACTGTCGCGATGGGACTCCCACCTGCCACCAGGTGAAACAAGATGGAAGCCCCAAACAAAAGAGCCCCCAAACTTTTATTAGTTGCTAATACCCATGTTACACCCCCCCAAACTACATCACGGTAACATCATGAGAGGGGAGGTCTGGTGGCCGTAGTCTGAGCATCCTGGACCCTGCCCCATGGTTCCCCTTGCCCTCCACCAAACACCCATCAAGTGTAACAAAAAAGATATTTACATGTCCCTGTTTCCCAGCCAAGTTCATCACACCCTTTTGTCTTCATCTGGGTTTGTTATTTCTGGAACGGTTACCTGTCTGGTACTCAGGTATCAGGATGCCAGGGATTATCACTCAGGCAGAGGGGCTGCTGAGGAGCTGAGCTCACATGTCAATGAATTTCTGAAGTTTTCCCAGTGAGCCAGTACATAGGTACATTTATCAATGAATTGTTACATTTGGTATTCTGCAGCAGAGGCCCTTTGAATAGATAGAAAGAAACTGTGATGAAGTGTTTTGTGTGGACAAATCACACTAAAATATTGATTTCTGATAAATGCAGAAGGCATATTATTTCTTTATTACCCTAAGGTCCGTGGCTGGGCTACAACATCAAAACGTCACGTTAGAAACAGTTTAAAACAATTTACAGGAGTTAAGAGAAGATGATTCCTAAGAACATACCCTTCTCAAATGTCAAAAGCCGCGGGAAAGAGATGTCTCTATGTCATCCTCGCTAGCAGTGACGCTTCTGAACACCAGCTGCTGCAAACGGCAGGCAGGCGGTGCGCTCCTGCGTTCGAATCCTGCTTGCCTCTGGCCAGCCACTGTGAGAACAAGACGCTGGGCTAGATAGATAACCCTGCAGGGCTCTCCTTGGGTATTGCATTGCCGGGGGTTCGACTAGATGGCCCTTGGGGGGCTCCCATCTCTGCAATCGTATGATTCTGTTCTGTGTTGCCTTCCTGCCATTTCTGGTGCTCACAAAGACACACCTCCACTCAGACTTTGGCCCCGGATTTTACGACAGGCCATCAAACGCGGGCAATCTTCGGGGTGGTCGCCCCGTGACAAAGAGGGAACTTCCGCAACGTTGACATGCCTTGAAAGAGGCGGCAAGGGGAAATCAGGTTGTTTGATTGCGTTTTATAATATTTGTGCTAACCCCATATCCACTTCTGCCGGAAAACTCTGAAACTTGTGTATATCCTCTGTTGCTCAGAATGCAGCCGCTTCTGGGGCAGAACCCACAAGGAGCAAAACAGCCGCATAGGGGCGCTGCTCTGTGCTGGCGGTGACATCACAGGGCTCCTGTATCAAAAAGACATGAGCCCCCAGGTATATTCCGAGCCCCCAGATGGGGGTTGGGGCTGGGCGATCGCACTGGCGTGTTTCATGCAGTCCGTCCTGGTCTTTGGGGTCACGCGCCTTTTAGGCATCTTCTTTGTGGAGTTCATGGCCTATTTCGATGAGCCGGCGAGCGCCACGTCCTGGATTTCGTCTGTCGCCTTGGCCACAATGATGGTCACCAGTGAGTACCCGACTCCGATCCGTTTCCAGGGGGGTTAAGATAAGATAAAACTTCATTCGCATGAGCCAATGGCCATAGCAACAGTAAAACATTACAGTACAGTGGTACCTTGGGTTACATACGCTTCAGGTTACAGACTCTGCTAACCCAGAAATAGTACCTTGGGTTAAGAACTTTGCTTCAGGATGAGAACAGAAATCGTGCTCTGGCGGCACAGCAGCAGCGGGAGGCCCCATTAGCTAAAGTGGTGCTTCAGGTTAAGAACTGCTGTTGCTGTTTAGTCGTTTAGTCGTGTCCGCCTCTTCGTGACCCCCTGGACCAGAGCACACCAGGCCCTCCTGTCTTCCACTGCGTCCCGCAGTTTGGTCAAACTCATGATGGGAGCTTCGAGAACACTGTCCCACCATCTCGTCCTCCGTCGTCCCCTTCTCCTTGTGCCCTCCATCTTTCCCAACATCAGGGTCTTTTCCAGGGAGTCTTCTCTTCTCATGAGGTGGCCAAAGTCTTGGAGCCTCAGCTTCAGGATCTGTCCTTCCAGTGAGCACTCAGGGCTGATTTCCTTCCGAATGGAGAGGTTTGATCTTCTTGCAGTCCATGGGACTCTCAAGAGTCTCCTCCAACACCATAATTCTAAAGCATCCATTCTTCAGCGATCAGCCTTCTTTATGGTCCAGATCTCACTTCCTTACATCACTACTGGGGAAAACCATAGCTTTAACCATAGGTTAAGAACAGTTTCAGGTTAAGAACGGACCTCCGGAATGAATTAAGTACTTAACCCAAGGTACCACTGTATACGCAGTAAAGGAAATTTGATATAAGAGCACAATTTAAAGTCCTGAATCAGCAGCCCTTATTCTGATTGCCCCTGCTGTGAACCTAGCAACCTTTGCTGCTATCTGCTCATTTTGATCTGATAGAAGAAAGGACATTGTGGCGGCGGTTGAGCGCCCTGGGATGGTTAGTATGAGTGGGGTGATGATCTCATTCCTCAGGGTTTTTTTTAGAGAGTGCAAGACAGGAGGACGTGTGCCGCTGTTTCGGTGCTACCATCTCCACAGGGGCAAAAGCGTTTCTCAGGCGGGATCTTTTGGAATCGACCCTCGAGTACCGCAGATGGCAAAACATCTGGTCTTGCAAGTGTAAAAGTGTATTTTGGCATAATGTTTGTGCAGATATAAGGCTAGAGAATCAAAATGGAGAGGTGGAAAATGAACATACCAAGGGCAGAATTTCCTTATAGTGGCCCGGTTGTTCTGATGCTCGATATCTTATAGATGTTGACCAATTAGACTGTTTGCCTTAGCAGGGCCCATAGTGAGTACGTGTTGTGGGGATAGGACACAAGAGTGAAGTTTTTGATAGACGGTTTTAAGTGCTCCCAGCTATGTACGTGACACCACAGATTTTCTGAGGAAAATACAATCTTTAAATAATCTTCCCAACAATACTATACTAGCTACTATGGATGTGGAATCTCTGTATACCAACATCCCACACAACGATGGTTTACAAGCTATAAGGAACACCATTTCAGATAAAACCACAGCGGACTTTGCCACCAAACTCTGCCAATTTGTCCTTACCCACAACAACTTCAAATTCGGTGATGACCTGTTCCTTCAGATCAGTGGCACAGCAATGGGCACCCGCATGGCCCCACAGTATGCCAACATCTTCATGGCAGATTTAGAACAACGTTTCCTAAACTCCTACCCACTCAAACCTCTCTTGTACCTGCGATACATTGACGATATTTTTATCATCTGGACACATGGTCAACAGACCCTGGACACCTTCCACCAGAAATTCAATGATTTTCACCCCACAATCAACCTAACAATGAATCAATCTATGCAAGAAATACATTTTTTGGACACTACTATAAAAATACAGGATGGGCACATAGACACCACCTTATACCGTAAACCAGCTGACCGACAAACATATCTACATGCCTCTAGCTACCATCCCAAACATACCAAACAGTCCATTGTATATAGCCAGGCACTACGTTACAGCCGCATCTGTTCCAATTCTACAGACAGAGACTCTCACCTAAGAGATCTACAGCAAACCTTTTTAGAACTAAAATACCCAACAGATGAAGTTAGACAACAGATCAACAGAGCCAGACTGATACCCAGAGAGAACTTGCTGCAAGACAGACCCAAAAAAGAAAATAACAGAACACCTCTAGTCATCACATACAGCTCCCAAGTTAAAACAGTACAACGCATCATCAGAGATCTACAACCTCTCCTGGACAATGACAGTTCTCTTTCTCAAGCTCAGGGAGGAAGACCTTTCATTGCCTACAGACAGCCACCCAGTCTTAAACAACTCCTAACCCACAATAATACTACAACCAGACCTAACACGGACACTGGCACCAGAGCCTGCAATAAACCCAGATGCCAACTTTGCTGCCACATACACCCGGACAACACCATTACTGGCCCCAACAACATCACACATACCATCTCGGGACTATTTAATTGCTCATCGTCTAACATTGTGTATGCCATAAAATGCCAACAGTGTCCTTCAGCTCTCTATATTGGACAAACAGGCCAGACCTTACGCCAAAGAATAAACGGACATAAATCAGACATCAGGAATCACAAGACAGAGAAACCAGTAGGAGAACATTTCAATCTCCCAGGACATTCTATACAAGATCTCAAAGTAGCTGTTTTACTACAAAGGAATTTCAGAAATAGACTGGAAAGAGAAGCTGCTGAATTACAACTTATCACCAAACTCAAAACAATGGAGAAACCTGGTCTGAACAAAGACCTTGGATTCTTATCTCATTATACATGACAAAGCCATTTTTCACCTTTTCACCCCTTGCTTTTTCCTGTAAGACCTATTGCAGTCGTTAAGAGTCGTCAACAGGCTCATCACAGCTATCTGCCAATCACCCATTCCCACCACCCTTCTGAGTAATACCCCTCCCCACCTTCTCACTATATAGAAGGGTCTGGAAACTTCTGTTTCAGTGTATCTGAAGAAGTGTGCATGCACACGAAAGCTCATACCAAGAACTGACTTAGTTGGTCTTTAAGGTGCTACTGGAAGGAATTTGTTTTGTTTTGACTATGGCAGACCAACACGGCTACCTATCTGTAACTGGTTTTAAGCCAGGCACTTTTGAAGTACTAGGGATAGTAAACCAGGGATGTTTCCAGGATCCAAGAGCCAAGAGCTTTATTTCCAAATGCAGTTGTAAAGCTCGCCTTGCTCACTCATTTAAGCAGGCCAAATCCTGATACAATAGCCTGTTTAATTTCCCACCTGTCTTTTAGCGGCTGCTAGCTACTAGACTTCGTCAAACGCTCTCCAAGTCTGAGAGCAAGCTAGTCACCGCTCAGGGACAAATTCAGCATCCTTTTCTGGAAGCAAAGGTGCAGCTGGGCGAGAAATCAGTGCAAAAAGGCGCTATTTGTTTTTAAAACTACAGCAGACAAGCGAAGCCGTTTTACGCAATTCACTCTTGTTCTTCAAATTACTCCTCCACTGCTGTAGTTTCATTTCTTCCTCCGAGAATTTTTGGAAAACAAAACACACTATTTTAATAAAATGGGTCGAAGCAGAGAGCTTTGAATAAATGCTCATTTGCTTTGTGTGCAACTTGGTTTCTGCAAAAGCAATAGCAAAAAAACCCCAGGGACTTCATCTAGGCAACTGCCAGTAAAATAACCCTTTTTTACACTTCTGTTAATGGCAGCCAGAATTTGCTTGTTCGTCCACAGTCCAACTGCACTCCTCTATGCCCCCCACCCCTTTTACTTATTTTCTTGGGTTGAATTGCTGCTGAACGCAATGGCTGGGAGGCAGCAGCTTCTGAGTACAGTGGTACCTCAGGTTACATACGCTTCAGGTTACATACGCTTTAAGTTACAGATTCCGCTAACCCAGAAATAGTGCTTCAGGTTAAGAACTTTGCTTCAGGATGAGAACAGAAATCGTGCTCCGGCGGCAAGGCAGCAGCAGGAGGCCCCATTAGCTAAAGCGGTGCTTCAGGTTAAGAACAGTTTCAGGTTAAGAACAAACCTCCGGAACGAATTAAGTACTGAACCTGAGATACCACTGTACCAGTTTGCTGGAAGCTGCAGGTCGGGTAAAACAGGACTCTTGTGTTCTTCATGGGACCTGATCCAGCAGACTGTTCTTGTGGCGCATTGCAGATTCTTCACACGGCTGCGGGTTGGGATAGATGACCCCTAGGGGTCTCTTCCAACTCTCCAATTCCATGATCTGTCCTCCTGTGCTTTCCAGCAGCCGGTATTCAGACCACAGGTGCACAGGGACACACCTCCACACAGACTTTGGTCCCGGGTTTTACGACGGGCAACCTTTCGAATGCGGGTCACATCAAGCGCAGGCGATGTTCAGGGGGTCAGCCGTGGCAAAGAGAGCACTTTATCGACGCTGACGTGGTTTGGAAGAGGAGGAGAGGCGACCTGGTGGTTTAACTGTCTTTTAAAAAAGAAAAGAAAAAGAAAGCTTTCTGCTGAACCTATAGGAAAGTCGCCACTTCGGGGGGTGGAGGGAGAAGTCGCCTATATATGCTCCATTACTCAGAATGTAGCCGCTTCTGGGGCAGAGTCCACAAAGAGCAAAACAGCCGCATAGGGACACTGCTCTGTGCTGGCAGTGAATTCATGGGGCTCCTCTACTGAAACAACATGAGCCCCCGGGTATATTCTGAGCCCCCAGATGGGGGCTGGGGCTGGGCGATCGCGCTGGCATGTTTCATGCAGTCCGCCCTGGTCTTTGGGGTCACGCGGCCTTTTGGCATCTTCTTTGTGGAGTTCATGGCCTATTTCGACGAGCCGTCAAGCGCCACGTCCTGGATTTCGTCCATCACCGTGGCCATGTCGAAATTCACCAGTGAGTACCCGATTCCGACCAGTTTCCAACGACCGAGCGACTGGTTTCTAAACGCAATTGTGAGCTTAGTCGGTTTCTGCACGTGCTATAGAGGGAAGTGGGACGTGGGTGGCGTTGTGGGTTAAACCACAGAGCCTAGGACTTGCCGATCAGAAGGTCGGCATTTCGAATCCCCATGATGGGGTGAGCTCCCGTTGCTTGGTCCCTGCTCCTGCCAACCTAGCAGTTTGAAAGCACGTCAAAGTGCAAGTAGATAAATAGGTACCACTCCGGCGGGAAGGTAAATGGCGTTTCCGTGCGCTGCTCTGGTTTGCCAGAAGCGTCTTAGTCATGCTGGCCACATGACCTGGAAGCTGTACACCGGCTCCCTTGGCCAATAAAGCAAGATGAGCGCCGCAACCCCAGAGTCGGTCACGACTGGACCTAATGGTCAGGGGTCCCTTTACCTTTACCTTTACAGAGGGAAGTGGTGGTAACGATGATTGTTATTTATTAAATTTGTATACCCGCAGTTCTCAGGGTGGTTCGCAATGTAAAATCACAATATAAAAACTGAGGAGCAGGTGGGGCTCAGCCACCTGGGAAGGGAGCCCACCTTGGAGAAGGAAAACTCTGGTCCTCAACCTCCGCTGCCTTGTCAGATATCTTCAGGAGAAAGAAAAGGCTCAGGAATTAACCCTACACAAATCTGGAGTGGAGTCCCTAAAATGGTTGGATGGCGCCTTGTACGCCTCCCGTGTGCAACTCTTGCAGCCAAACTGGTGCCAAACATCTTGCTGTGCTCTCCTTTGGCCCATCAGAGAGGCTGAGAGGGTGGTCTTCTTGTCTGGGCAGCCCAGGACCCAACTTGTAGAAGCCATGATCCCTTTGCCCCCCAATAAAATACAGTGGTACCTCAGTTTTCAAACATCTCCGTTGACAAAAGTTTCGGAACTCGAATGCCGTAAAACCGGAAGTAACTGCTTCAATTTTCGAACGTGCCTTGGAAGTCGAATGGCTTCCACTGAGTGTTTACCATATTTTTTGCTCTATAAGACTCACTTTTTCCCTCCTAAAAAGTAAGGGGAAATGTGTGTGTGTCTTATGGAACGAATGCAGGCTGCGCAGCTATCCCAGAAGCCAGAACAGCAAGAGGGATTGCTGCTTTCACTGCGCAGCGATCCCTCTTGCTGTTCTGGCTTCTGAGATTCAGAATATTTTTTTCCTTGTTTTCCTCCTCCAAAAACTAGGTGCATCTTGTGGTCTGGTGCATCTTATAGAGTGAAAAATACGGTATGTTATTTTTCTCAATTTTCTCCATTGAACTGGCAGACCGCCCTTTGCGCCTCAGTTTTCGAACGTTTCGGAACTTGAACGTTCTTCCAGAACAGATTACGTTTGAAAACCGAGGTACCACTGTATTTGAGGGGGTCTGCACCACCCCCAGTTAATGAACATTGCCTTTCAAATGGTGTTCACGAGTCACGTCTTGTGCGAGGCAGGCCTTACCTGGGCCCCCAAAAAATATTTTATCTAAGTGGGCACCCTTGAATAGGGAAACAGTATTAATTGTTATTTTCATTCCTGTCCACACCTTTTACCCAGACTGGGACTTAAGGCAGCTTATTCAGATTAAAGCAAAAGGGATAAAATGCAGAAGACTCAAAGTCATTAGCAGAGCCCAAGCGATATAAAGACAGGTGAATACAGATAGCAAAAAAGAAAAAAGGATGGCATTATTTAAAAGCCCTTACTTTAAGGAAACAGTCCGTCCCCAAAGGCTGGTAGCTATAAAAGCATCTTCACCTGTTTGGCAGAAGGATAGGAAGTGGGGTCTGGCTTCTCTAAGCAGGGAGTTCTAAAGTTGCCTGGGAGGAGCCACCCCCAAAAAGGCCCTGTCCCGTGTCCCCACTGTGCAGGCCTGGGAGGGTGGCAGGACTGAGAGAAGGGCCTCCCCCAGAGATCTCAGATCCTGGGCAGATCCATAGGGGAGAATGAGATCCTTCGGGTAGCCTCGGCCTCAGCCGTGGGTCTAGATCAGCCCCTCTGTTTATCTTCTATATTTTCAGGTCCGTTGGCAGGGGCACTGGCCACTCAGTATGGAGAACGTCCCGTTGCCATGGCAGGGGGGCTCCTTTCAGGCCTCGGCTATTTCCTCGCCTCCTTCGCCACCAACCTGGCACAGCTCTATATATTTATTGGCGTGTTCACAGGTAAGGAATGTCTGGAGTCAAGCCAGAGTCTCTTTCTTACTGGGAGGGGCTGTTCCGCCTTCCTCCGCAGTAAAGACCCCCAGCCACAGGCCAGAAAGGTTCATTATTTGAATTTGCTTGCCACGTTACACCAGCGGCGTAGCGTGGGTTGTCAGCACCCGGGGCAAGGCAAGTAATTTGCGCCCCTAACCCCTAACCTGCCGCCGCTGCCAGCTTCTTCTTGCTGCTGCCTGGGCTGGGGTATTTACGGTAAGGTAGCCACGGCGGCGGCGGCGGGTCCGTGTCAGGTGATCTGAGGTGAGTTGCAGCTGGCGCTGCCGCCCAAACGACGCCGCTTGCCCGGAGGAGGAGGAGGGCAGAGAGGCGAGGAAAATGCAACATGGCCCAGCAGCTGCAGCAAGGCTGTGAGGAGGGGCTGCCTGGCGCGCCCTCTGCGGCCCTGACGCGCGGGGACCGCAGCGAGCGCTGAGAGCCGCTGCCTGCCGGACGCCTTCAGCCCGGACGCACACACAGCTCGTCGGTTCCGCGAAACATGGGGCTCTGCTACAGCCTGCGCCCGAGGCTCTTCGGCGACTCCGGAGGCGGCGAGCGCGCCCCCCCCGATGTTGCGCCTGGTGCGGCCAGCCCCCCCTGCACTCCCCACGCTACGCCACTGCGTTACACACACACACAGAAGTGCATTCCCTAGGTTCTCCCTTGCTACTTCCAAATCCCTCTAAATCAATATTGTCATTGATATAAAATGTCTTTTACAAATGGATAACACGCATGCATGTTATCCCAGAGTTGGGAGGGACCCCCGAGGTTCATCTAGTCCAACCCCCTGAAATGAAGGAATCGTTTGCCAGTGTGGGACTCGAACCCAGAACCCTGAGATTCAGAGTCTCGTGCTCCGCCAACAGAGCTATCCCAGCTTACAGAGCTATTTATACATAATTCCATATCTGTAATCGTTATGATATACTGTTCTACCTTGGTTCTTGAACTTTATTATTTATTCTTTATTATTTTTATACCCCGCTCATCTGGCTGGGCTCATCTGGGCGGCTTCCAACCAAATATTAAAATACAGTAGTACATCAAACATTAAAAGCTTCCCTAAACAGGGCTGCCTTCTGATGTCTTCTAAAAGTCTGGTAGTTGTTCTTCTGTTTGACATCTAGTGGGAGGGCGTTCCACAGGGCAGGCGCCACCACTGAGAAGGCCCTCTGCCTGGTTCCCTGTAACCTCACTTCTCGCAATGAGGGAACCACCAGAAGGCCCTCGAAGCTGGATCTCAGCGTCCAGGCTGAACAATGGGGGTGGAGTTACAGATAGGTAGCCGTGTTGGTCTGCCATAGTCAAAACAAAATAAAAAAATTCCTTCCAGTAGCACCTTAAGGTGCTACTGGAAGGAATGGGGGTGGAGACACTCCTTTAGGTCTACTGGGCTTTTGAGACCATTTAGGGCTTTAAAGGTCAGCACCAACACTTCGAATTGTGCTCAGAAACGTACACCGGACGTTCGGCTCCTGGAAAACATTCAGAAACCGGGACGACCGCTTCTGGTTTCCAGTTGTCCGGGAGGCGGAACGTTTGCATTGAAAACCGCTCAGTTTTCGGGCTACGACTGGAACTGCCTCCCTTCGCTGCGCTGACGCCCTGTCTGCCTGTCTCCCCCATGCAGGAATTGGAGGCACCTTTGCCCTCTGGCCCTCGCTGGCCTTGCTGTCGCGGTACTTCGAGCGCCGCCGCCCCCTGGCCACCTCTCTGGCCCTCTCGGGCGCCGGCGTCGCCTCCCTGGCCCTCTCGCCCTTCTTCCAGTTCCTGGTGGACCTCTACGGCTGGCGCGGGGCTCTCCTGCTGGTATCCGGGATGGTCTTCCACCTGCTGCCTTGCGGAGCCCTGCTTCGCCCCCTCTCCTTGCCCAAGGACGATGCCCTGGCAGCGCCCCCAGAGCAGGCGGTGAGCTGGCGCCACCGGCTCTCGTCTCTCTTCGGACTCTCTCTGCTCCGCCACCGAGGCTTCATGACCTACACCTGCTGCGGGGTGCTGAACGCGGCCGGGTTCTTCGTGCCCCTGGTCCACCTCGTGCCCCACGCCCGGGAGCTGGACTTTGACGAGTACCAGGCGGCCTTCCTCGCCTCCGCCGTGGGCGTGGCCGACATTGGGGGCCGCGTCGCCTGCACCTGGCTGGTCACCTGTGGCCCTCTCCGCCTCTGCCACCACCTCACCCTGTGGAGTTTCCTGACAGGGGTTTCCGTCCTGGCTGTGCCCCTGGGGCGCAGCTATGGGGCCGTGCTCGCCATCAGCGCCTGCTACGGGTTCCTGGCTGGCGCCGTTCTCCCGCTCAGGGTCTCCACTCTGGTGGAAATCGTGGGTCCCGCACGGATCATGGGGGCGATCGGACTCATCAACCTGATGGAAAGCGTCGGGGCGCTGTCGGGCCCCCCCCTCTCAGGTAAGGAAGACACCGGAGCCTGGCGATTGGCTGGTCAGTCTCCAAGCATCCCTCTTTTCCAGGGACAGAAGCTGTCGCAGTTTCTACCGTATTTTTTGCTCTATAAGACTCACTTTTTCCCTCCTAAAAAGTAAGGGGAAATGTGTGTGCGTCTTATGGAGCGAATGCAGGCTGCGCAGCTATCCCAGAAGCCAGAACAGCAAGAGGGATTGCTGCTTTCACTGCGCAGGGATCCCTCTTGCTGTTCTGGCTTCTGAGATTCAGAATATTTTTTTTCCTGTTTTCCTCCTCCAAAAACTCGGTGCGTCTTGTTGTCTGGTGCGTCTTACAGAGCGAAAAATATGGTAATCTGATCCTGGAATGTCTCGCTTTTCCTTAGGGCGTCCCCTGTTCTCATCGGAGAAATGTTGGAGGGCAGTGCTTTTTTTCTTTAAAAAAATGTTTAGGGGTACTTTCATTTTCTTATATACCGTATTTTTCTGTGTATAACACCCCCGTGTTTAAGACGCCCCCTATTTTGGGGGACTGCAAATTAAGAAAATGGGAGAGTGCCCCCATGCATAAAACTACCCTCCTTTTTTAACATTAGTAAAGGGTAAAGGGACCCCTGACCATTAGGTCCAGACACGCCACCCGCATCCCTTTTTAACATTATATTTTAGTAAAAAAAAAAAAAACAACTTAGTCTTATACACGGAAAAGTACGGTATATTGAAATACTGCCCCTCAATGAGGCAAAACTTAGATTCACAAAATGTTTTAGGGGTATGCGTACCCCTGGGTCCCCACCCCCCGGAATAAAAGCACCGGTGGAGGGTATGGTAGATGTCCCTGTTTTCATAGGAGGGTTTGGAATTATGCAATCCCACAGCCAAGGAGGTACCGTATTTTTTGCTCCATAACACTCACTTTTTTCCTCCTAGAAAGTAAGGGGAAATGTCTGTGCGTGTTATGGAGTGAATGCCTACGGATGGCGGGGGGATCTGCTGCAGTCGTGAGCAGAGGATCCATGGTTCCCCTTCCTTCCCTCCTCCGTGGCTCGCTTTGAAACAGAAAAGTGGGAGAAGAGCTGCTGAGTGGGGAGGAGAGAGGGACAGAGAGCCTGCTTGCTTTAAAGGAGCCAACCGGACAGGAGCCGCTTACACTCGTGTAAGCGGCTTCTCTCCTCTCCCGCTTTGCTCCTTTAAAGCAAGCAGGCTCTCTGTCCCTCTCTCCTCCCCACTCAGCTGGCTAAATAGCAGAAAAGTTTTTCAGCTTGCTAAGCCGGGGAGGTGGGAGAGAAGAAGAGCCTGCTTGCTTTAAAGGAGCAAAGCGGGAGAGGAGAGGAGCCTTCACCTCTTATACCCCTCACACTGGAGGGCCAGTGTAGTGTAGTGGTTAAGAGCGGTAGTCTCGTAATCTGGGGAACCGGGTTCGCGTCTCCGCTCCTCCACATGCAGCTGCTGGGTAACCTTGGGCCAGTCACACTTCTTTGAAGTCTCTCAGCCCCACTCACCTCACAGAGTGTTTGTTGTGGGGGAGGAAGGGAAAGGAGAATGTTAGCCGCTTTGAGACTCCTCAAAGGGAGTGAAAGGCGGGATATCAAATCCAAACTCTTCTTCTTCTTCTTCTTCTCTCCTGCATTATTAGCAGCATCCTTCTCCACCCACCCCACGCGTGTTCCTTGTCCCTTGAGTGCTTTTCCTTCCCTCCCCACTTAAGACGTGGTTACAAAGCACAGATCCACATGGATCCTCAGGATTTTTGCACTGGGTCACCCCAAATTCACCATCAGATCACATAGCATGTCCATGGCTACAACTTGCACCAAAAAAATCACGCACCCACTGGGGCCGCAGTGGTGCAAAAATGTGGTTACAAAGCATGGATCCTCAGGATTTTTGCATTGGGCTACCCCAAAGTCACTGTCAGATCACATATCTGTGGCCACAGCATGAACTACAAAAATGATACATCCACTGTTTTGTTTAGAATTTTTTTTCTTGTTTTCCTCCTCTAAAAACTATGTGCGTGTTATGGTCGGGTGTGTGTTATAGAGCGAAAAATACGGTAAGTAACTATACAACCTTCAGAAAAAATCTGAAGGCAGCCCTGGACAGGGACTATTTTTTTAATGTTTAAAGTTTTATTATGTTTGAATATATGTTGGAAGCTACCCAGAGTGGCTAGTATGTTGTTTGTTTGTTTGTTGTTGTTGTTGTTGTTAAGGACATTCCTATTTTCACCAGAAAAATGTTGGCGGGTTCAACCTGCCACCATCTCTCCTACCCAAGGCTGGATTAAGACCTTTAGAGGTGCTAAGCACCTAAAAGATTTTGATGCCCACCCCCATATATCTAATTCAAAATATAAACCACAAAAAACTGTAAAATAAAATGTTACTTTTCAAAACGAAACGAAACCTGCAGTAAGATGGAAAATAATGTTTATTTTTGTATAGTTCCACTTCATTCATATTTGAAACATTTCCTCCAACTTTTTCTGATTGCGAAGCCTTTGATCGGATCCTCAGAACTAATCTTAATGTTCCCCCTGAGACCACACCCACCTGTCCGTCAGGTGCTGTCACCCCAACAGGCGAGTGATGTAAGCAAATTGAGACGAGGGGTGACATAGAGATTTATAAAGCTGTGCTGGGAGTGGGAGGCAGAGAAAAAACTGCTTTTTTGCCCTTTAGCATACTGTCAACTCAGCTTTAGTCATTTAAATTCACAACTTAGATTTCTCTCTCTCTCTCAAAATACATCGCCTCCATTTTTGCCCGAGACTGGTGGGCTTATCCCACAGCTGTCAACGTTTCCCCATTTTTAAGGGAAATCCCCTTATTCCAAATAGGATTCCTTGCAAGAAAAGGGGAAAGTTGACAGTTATGGCTTATCTCCTCCATTTAACGCAGTAGCCACAAAATTCAGGACAGAACAAAGAAAGGACTTCTTTGTGCCACGCAGTTAAACTGTGGAACTTCCTGCCACAGGAAGCAGTGACGTCCACCAAACTACACGGCTTTAAAAGAGGATTGGATGAATTCATGAAGGAGGAGGAGGGTCAGACTATCATGGAGGCATCGATCCAGCGGACCTGATTCAGCGGGCTTTTACTATGCTCTTATTATGTACATCCCCAAGATGAATCTTATTCCACTCACAACTTGGACCATTCCTCTGTTCCAGGTTGGATCCGGGACGTTAGCGGAAGTTACAAGGCCTCCTTCCTGGCAGGGGGCTCCTTCCTCGTCGCTGGAAGCCTGGGACTTTTGCTCCTGCCCGGCTATTTCTCCCTCCAAACCCCCAGCCCCCCCAAGCAGAACCAGGAAGGGAGCAAACCAGAAGATCCCTGGAACCCAAGCCAGCAAAACGGAGTTTGTCTAGCCTGACGGAGATCAACCCCAGACTGTTTCGTTTTGGGAAAAGGACCAGTCTCTCCATCGGCCTGGGACATGTCATATTCCTGATATTTGGGGGCAGGAAGGCAGTAGGATGGGGGGGGCAGGCTGTTTTTTTACCCTCTGTCTTGGAAGCCCCACACACCCCCAGCTAGGAAGGGATAGGAGCAAAATATACATCAGTTTGGTCCAAATTAGGTACTAGAGTCAACTCTCAATACATCACTTCTGGCAAATGAGCCATTTTTTATTTTTTTTTACAGAATAATTTTTATTAATTAATTTTTAGTAAACATACATACATTCATATATTACATATATAAGTTACATATTTAAACTAGGCTCTGCTGAGCCTCAGACTTCCCTCCATTCCTTTGGTAAGTATCAAATAAATTCTGGAATCTCGTATTTTACATATCATATTTATCTACCATACGCTGAAAGAGTTATTCCAACCCTACCAGTGTCTTCAAAGATTTACAATTATTTCTTATATACATCAAATATTTACTCCAATTTTCTTGAAACTTCTGTTCGTCCTGATCTCTCAATTTTCCTGTTAGTCTAGCCAGTTCTGCATGCATAATTCATCATTTTAACCCGCCAGTCCATTATATTAGGTATTACATCCGTTTTCCAATTTTGGGCTAACATATTTCTGGCTGCTGTTGTGGCATATAGAAAAAGATTGTTATTTTTTTTTCAATTTCCTTACCCACTAATCCCAGTAGGAAAGCTTTGGGTCTTTTTGGGAGGCAAATGAGCCATCCTAGCCGCTTAGAGGGCCATGAAAATTTGTGTCCTGGGCTTTTGAGACCCCTGTGCTATCTGAAACCAAAGCAGCATATCGGTTGTCAGATGTGAGATACTGTTTTCAGTTCTTCAACTCTGCTATATTGGACTACAAAACCCATCAGCCTCTGTCAGCACGATTGTGCACGATTTAGGGCTGAACACCTGAAGCGCACCAATTTGGGTAGAAAGCTGCTGTTCTCGGGCAGCTCTCAAATTCTTTTTTGCGCCTCCCTCGACAATTGCTCAGCGACTTAGAAGAGCATTTAATAAGCTTTATCATGTGTGTTTTTTAATCACGGCGCATACGTAACTCATAATTTAATAAAAAAGATATATATATATTCTTCTGCAGTGCGGGCATGGTCAATAAAAGCAACCTCTTCGTATGCAAGTTATTGATCCCTTGAAATGATATTTTAAGGGAGGAATAAATAGGCAGACACAGTCTTGTGAAAATGGCAGGCTTATTTGATAATCCAGCCTTCGAACTCCAGCCTTCATAAAATAATAATAATCACCTGCACGGGCAAAAGAGATATTCTCAAATCTTCTGAAACTTTTCCAGTTTGTGGATTAGTGTTTGAGAAACAGCCTCTCTTCCAGATTTAAGATATGAGACAACTCTGCCAACTTTTTGGCCTCTGCGGTGAAAAACAGGCGCTCACGGCTGAAGTTCGGTTGTTGTGTCAATGCTTGTGTTTCTTTTCTTTCTTCATACCTGCGAACATTTGCTTGTGAGGGGAGAAGGCAGCAGAAAGGGGACCGAGCCAGAGGTTCCCCGGGCCTTGGGGTCGCCATCGTCCTTGCAGCAGCCAGAGCAGAAAGAGGGGAGGGCAGCGAAGACCCCGCTGGCGCAGAGGACGAAGGACCCTCCGACCAGGAACGAGGCGGTGAAGTCTCCCGTCAGGTCCCTCAAGAAACCTGGAGAGGAAGAGGAAGACAGTAGGAGGCCGCCAGATCTTGCTTTCGCCAGAACTCAGAGAACTTTGGGCAGGAGGCCTGGACTCGTGGCTAATGGCAAAACAGAACCTCCATGTTCAAGGGCAGTGTACCTTGGTGCCTGGCAGAGCCGGACTTAGGTGTGATGGGGCCCTAAGCTACTGAAGGTAATGGGGCCCTTTATACGTCCAGCTGTCCTTTGTCAACAACAAATTGTCACTGTTTTTGGTGTTGAATATATGCTATATGGTCATTTATGGAACTAATAGGTATCTAAAGCCGTTTGCACATAACAAAAGTTTCTTTTTCCTTTACATTTTTTGGGGGCCCTCAAGAGAATGGGGCCCTAAGCTATAGCTTGTTTAGCTTATATGTAAATCTGGCACTGGCACCTGGCACATTCAAGTAAGGAGGAAACATGTGGCAGGAAATTTGCATGGTGTTTGCATATGCGTTTGCATAATCAGCCTCGGCCCAGTATACCTGAAGGAGCGTCTCCACCCCCATCGTTCAGCCCGGACCCTGAGGTCCAGCTCCAAGGGCCTTCTGGCTGTTCCCTCCCTGCGAGAAGTGAGGTTACAGGGAACCAGGCAGAGGGCCTTCTTGGTGGTGGCGCCTGCCCTGTGGAATGCCCTCCCACCAGATGTCAAGGAAATAAATAACTATCCGACTTTTAGAAGACACCTGAAGGCAGCCATGTATAGGGAAGTTTTTTAATGTCTGGTGTTTTATTGTTTTTTTAATATTCTGTGGGGAGCCACCCAGAGTGGCCGGGGAAACCCTGCCAGATGGGCAGAGTATAAAAAACAAATTATTATTATTATGCTAAATGCGTGGCTGCAAATTTAGTAACAATGGTGAAAATGTAAACGAGGGGGAATGCATCTCAGCCACCCAGAACTCTCTCCTTTTCTGGACGGAGGGCAGAGTGGTTGGGTGGGAACGTGGGTGAACATGGGCCAGTCATGGCCTCCCGGTCCTAGCCTACCTCCCAGGGTTGTTGTGAGGATCAAACGAGGAAGGGGAGAACCATTACCATGCCACACCTTCGCACATTTGAAAAGCTAAGCAGGGGCCAGTGGGGTTTCAGATTGGATGGGGGAACTGCGTGTTGAGATTCCTGCAGGGGGTTGGACTGGATGACCCCCGGGGTCCCTTCAAACTCTATGATTCTGTGATTCTGTTACTATTTATATGCAGCCCATCTGGTTGGGCCACCTCTGGGCAGCTTCCAGCCAAATATCAAAACACTACAAAACAAAATATCAAGCATTACAAACTTCCCTACAGAGTTCTAGATTCAGGTAGGTAGCCGTGCTGGTCTGACACAGTAGAAATATATATATATATATAAATTTAAAAATTGTCCAGCAGCACCTTAGGTAAAGGTAAAGGGACCCCTGACTGTTAGGTCCAGTCGTGGCCGACTCTGGGGTTGCGGTGCTCATCTCGCTTTATTGGCCGAGGGAGCCGGCATCCAGCTTCCGGGTCATGTGGCCAGCAGGACTAAGCCGCTTCTGGCGAACCAGAGCAGCGCACGGAAACGCCGTTTACCTTCCCGCCAGAGCGGTACCTATTTATCTACTTGCACTGGCATGCTTTCGAACTGCTAGGTTGGCAGGAGCAGGGACTGAGCAACGGGAGCTCACCCCGTTGCGGGGATTCGAACCGTTGACCTTCTGATCGGCAAGTCCTAGGCTCTGTGGTTTAACCCACAGCGCCACCCGCATCCCTCTAAGTAGCACCTTAGAGACCAACTACGTTTGTTCTTGGTATGAGCTTTCATATATAATTCTGATTATATATGTTGTGATCTTTTTTGTGAACCCCCCGAGACCACCTGTTATAATAATAATAATAATAATAATAAAGTGAGATGTCCCTTACCAGAGAGAGGCGGGCCCAGCAGCCCCCCGACACTCATGGCCATCAGACACAGCCCCGTGGCATTGACCACGCGTGCCACGCCGACGATCTCAGGCAAGACCCCGAAGGCCACAGTGGCAAAACTGCCCGCGCTTGTGCCATAGAGCAGGGCCAGTCCGAGGGCATCTGCGAAGGACGAGGCGAGCGGGAAGAGGAGGAGGGTGCAGGCGGTCAGCGCACTGCAGAGGACGAGGAGGCGAGCCGGGGACAGGAGGCGCCGGTCAGCCAGGCCGCCGGCCAGCAGCCGGGCCAGAGCATCCGAGAGGGAGGCCGCGGACACGACGGCGGCGGCTTCGTAGGGGCCGAGGCCCATGGCTCGGCCGTAGGGCTCCAGGTGGACGTAAGGCGTGAAGTAGCCGGCGGCCAGCAGGGCGGCGCCGAAGGAGAAGGCCGCGAAGCCCCTCTCGGCAAACAGGCCCAGGTCGAAGCCCGGTCCCGAGTGCGAGAGGTCGCCCCGCAGGCTCAGCGGGCGCAGGAGGGCCCCGCAGACCAAGAGGTGGAGGCCCAGGGCGGAGGTGGCAAGCAGAGCCCCCCGCCATGCCAGGGAGTCAGCCAGGAGCCGCAGCAGCGGGGAGAAGGCGAAGGAGGAGAGTCCGTTGCCCGTCAGTGCCAGGCCCATCGCCAGGGAGCGCCGAGACGAGAAATAGCGCGAGAGGGTGCCCATGACGGGGGCGAAGGCCAGCGCCCAGCCGAAACCTGCGAGGGGAGAGAGGCTTTGGGTGGGCGAAGGAAACAGCAGGCAGCCGTGTTGTTGCCAACACTAAATCCCTCTTTATTCTAAGATCTGCTCAGGACTGCCAGGCTTAATGAGCACAGCAACTGTGGTACTGCCCCTATGAGGCAGTTGTGGGGACTGAAGGTCTCCCCACAGCCATCAGTGTCTCCTCCTCTGGGTTCGTAGATCCCCACAAATTCCTGCATTGCACGGGGTTGGTCTAGATGACTCTGGGGGACCCTTCCAACTCTGCAAAATGTTTCTCATTGTTGCAGGAATTTATGTATAGGTTCGGGGGGGTTGCCCCTCCAGCAGATGTCATGCACTACCAAAACCAGCACAATCGCTTTTGTGACTTTTGTGATTTGTCCCCACAAAACACTTCGTCACAGTTTCTTCCTATCTGTTCAAAGGGCCTCTGCTGCACGATATCAAGCGTAAGAATTCACGGGTAAATGTTATCTATGTACTGGCTCACTGGGAAGACTTCAGAAATTCATTGACATGTGAGCTCAGCTCCTCAGCAGCCCCTCTGCCTGAGTGATAATCCCTGGCCTCCTGATACCTGAGTGCCAGACAGGTAGCCATTCCAGAAATAACAAACCCATTAACAGAACGAAACAGCAGGCAGCCGTGTTGTTGCCAACACTAAATCCCTCTTTATTCAAAGATCTGCTCAGGACTGCCAGGCCTAATGAGCACAGCAGCTGTGGTCCTTCCCCTATGAGACAGTTGTGGGGGTCCTTGTCTCCCCACAGCCATCTCAGTCCCCTCCTCTCCAGGTTTTCCCCAAGCATTCGGAGACTGCGCCTGCCTGCAGCCAACCTCTCCTCCGCCCTTTTCATGCCTCTTCTGGTTTCTGGGGAGACCAAGGGAGAGAGAAGCAGGTAGCAGCAGGAGAGGGAGACATTATTTTCATAATTACTAAAGGACTAAAGGACCCCTGACCATTAGGTCAAGTCACTTTATTGGCCGAGAGAGCCGGCGTACAGCTTCCGGGTCATGTGGCCAGCATAACTAAGCTGCTTCTGGCGAACCAGAGCAGTGCACGGAAACACCGTTTACCTTCCCGCCAGAGCGGTACCTATTTATCTACTTGCACTGGTGTGCTTTTGAACTGCTAGGTGGGCAGGAGCAGGGACTGAGGAACGGGAGCTCACCCCATCACAGGGATTCGAACCGCCGACCTTCTGATCGGCAAGTCCTAGGCTCTGTGGTTTAACCCACAGCGCCACCCACGTCCCACATCATAACTGCTACTACTACTTTAATGATAATTATTTTATTATTTATACCCCATCCAGCTGGGTCTCCCCAGCCACCCTGGGCGACTTCCAACAGAGGACTAAAAACAGAATAAAACTTCAAACATTAAAAACTTCCCTAAACACTATGCTTATGTTCTGCCTCCTCCTTCATGCAGTGCGTAGTTTGACTACGGAACTCCCTGCCACAGGAGGCGGCAATGGCCGCCAGCTTGGGTGGCATCAGCAGAGGATCGGACAAGTTCGTGGGAGATAAGGCTCTGCTCTGCCTCCACGGTCCGAGGCAGCGATCCTTCTGAACCCCACTTCCGGGGGGGGGGGGGAAGGTGGACCCCATGCTCACTCACCTGTCAGAAACCCCAGGGTGAGATACAACTGGAGTAAGCTGGTGCTGAAGGAAGCCCAGAAGACGCCCAGAGAGGAGAGGAGGCCGCCCAACATGACCACCGGACGAGCTCCGAACCGCATGCTAGCAGCCGTACCAATGGGACCTGGGTGGGAAACGGGTGGAAGATGGTTGCACAGGGTTAGGGCAGCCTCTTGGGTGTTTATTTTTGGACTACAAGTCCCATCATCCTGAGTCAGCATAACCAATATTTGTAGATGATGGGAGTTGTAGTCTGACAACTTTTGGGGAGCCAAGGTTGACGAACATTGCCTTTTGGTAATCTGGTGCCCTCCAGTTTTTGTTTGGACTACAACTCCCATCATTCTGAGTCAGCATAATAGATTTTCGTGGATGATGGGAGTTGTAGTCCGACAAATTTTGGGGAGCCAAGGTTGAAGAACATTGCCTTTTGGCAATCTGGTGTCCTCCAGATTTTTTGGGACTACAACTCCCATCATCCTGAGTCAGTGTAACTGATTTTCATGGATGATGGGAGTTGTAGTCCGACAACATTTGGGGAGCCAAGGTTGAAGAACGATGCCTTTTGGCAATCTGGTGCCCTCCAGATTTTTTTGGACTACAACTCCCATCATCCTGAGTCAGCATAACCGATTTTTGTAGATGATGGGAGTTGTAGTCTGACAACATCTGGGGAGCCAAGGATGAAGAACACTGGCTTTTGGCAATCTGATTAGTTCCCTGACGTCTTCTAGAGATTCCCCCCCCCCACCTCACAGTTACGGGTTAGTTTGTTTGGTTTTATGTTAAACTGAAGGATTGAACCAAACCAAGGATTGAACCCGTGGCGTTCTGCATGCAACTCAAACCCTGCCAAACCCTTCCCAGATTTGCTTTCAACCTCTGCCACCTTTAATTTCATTATATTTGGAATATAATTAAAACTTGACAGTGTAGGGATGTGAGATTAACAAGAAATGAGGAGCGTTGGGAGATTTTCTCCATTAGAAATAAGCTCTCATCCTTGAGTTGGGACCCCAAGAGTCATCTAGCCCACCCTTTGCAATGCAGGAATCTCAGATAAATGTGTTGCCTTCACTCCAGAGACAGACCAGCTGATTCATTTAAAAATGAAGAGAAACGGCTGCCCTCTTTGTCTGGACAGACTTTGTACGGCTTAATTATTTGCCATTTCACCTATTTGAACCCAACACGGTTTTTGAGGATTTTGAGTTGCGTTCCAATACGGTTAAAAGGTTTGTTGTCTGAAAAGTATATTATTCTGCAAGCGGCTGCGACATCACCGATACAATTCGCCGATACAAAAACTGGGATCCGGAGCAAAGGCGTCAACAGGCATGGCCTTCTGGGTGGTGGCCCCATCTGGAAAACTTACTAGCCAGCTGCTGGGTTGCCAAGGCGATGGCCGTCACCCAGGAGACCTGGGCAGCGCTGGCGTCGAAAGCTTCCACCAGTTCTTCAAAGAGGATGCCCAGAGATCTCAATACCCCGTAAGTGAGGGAGTTGGCTAGGAATCCCGAGAGGACGATCAGCCAGCCCCAGCCCCCATCTGGAGGGTTTTCCAGAGGCAGCGACATCTCTCAGAGTCGGATTCCTAGAAGAGTCGAAGGAGAAAAGAGAGCATTTTTGCAAAACATGGCCATAACCCACTGCTCTTTATAACTTCCACAAGGCTGCACATGTTCAGTGGGAACGTTGTGGCAGGGAGCAGCCGCCATTATGGGCGACTGTTTTCTTGATCCCATTTATTGCATTTATAGCAGGGGTCCCCAAACTACGGCCCGCAGGCTGGATAAGGCCCGAGGGACTGGTTTATCCGGCCCGCCGTGACCCCTGCTGCCTACTGCCACCGCCTGCTCTTAATGGCGCTGCGCTGCGCGGCTGCCCACCTCCGGGTCGGAGGAGCACCAGGAATACGGTAGCTTGTGCACATGCGAAAGTGTTATTTCCGCTGCACATCTGGGTCGAAGGAGGCCTGTGCACATGGCACAAGCTATTTCCGTTGCTCCTCCGACCCAGAAATGCGCCAGAAATAGCATGTGTGCATGCGCATGGGCACGCGCTCCCCTGCCCTCCGGCCCGCCGCATGATAGGCGCTGGAGACACTGGCCCAAGGCGCGGTAAGTTTGCTGACCCCTGATTTATAGCAATCAGGGGCGTCTTAACCATAGGCGCCAGGGGTGCGGGGCACCCGGGCACCAGGCTCTCAGGGGCGCCAGGCCAAGAGTCCAGGGCCCGACAGTTGGAGTCCAGGGAAGAGCCCGTCCGTCGGTCGGAGCGCCACAGCGGGCTCTTTTACTGCAGGCAGCTCTGTGCCGCGAGTTCGGGGGTGAAGAAGAAGAAGAAGAGGTTGGATTTGATATCCCGCTTTATCACTACCCGAAGGAGTCTCAAGGCAGCTTACATTCTCCTTTCCCTTCCTCCCCCACAACAAACACTCTGTGAGGTGAGTGGGGCTGAGAGACTTCAGAGAAGTGTGAATGGCCCAAGGTCCCCCAGCAGCTGCATGTGGAGGAGTGGAGACGCGAACCCGGTTCCCCAGATTACGAGACTACCACTCTTAACCACTACACCACACTGGCTCTCCAGAGTGAGCGAGCTAGCGAGGCCAGATGTGGCCGACTGGCTCTGCCCTCTGCCTCTGGGATTGGCGTAGGGCCCAGCGCATGCTGCTTACACCACGCGGCGTCCAGCTTTGCTCAGTCGCTGATGCTGATGCCTCGCGCTGGTTTGCTGCGCTGGGCTCTTTATGTTTCCTGTTTTCTTTTCCTGAGCAGAGATAAGCGTGGTGTCAGCTCCCTAAAAATGTTAACAACTTAAGGGTTCCTCAGACACTGAAGCCCTTGGAGCTGGACCTCAGTGTCCTGGCTGAACGATGGGGGTGGAGACGCTCCTTCAGGTATACTGGGCCTTTGAGGCCATTTAGGGCTTTCAAGGTCAGCACCAACACTTTGAATTGTGCTTGGAAACGTACTGGGAGCCAATTTAGGTCTTTCAAGGCCGGTGTTATGTGGTCCCGGCAGCCACTCCCAGTTACCAGTCTGGCTGCCACATTCTGGATTGGTTGTAGTTTCTGGGTCACCTTCAAAGGCAGCCCCACATAGAGCGCATTCAAGTAGTCCAAGCGGGAGATAACTAGAGCATGCACCACTCTGGTGAGACAGTCCGCAGGCAGGGAGGGTCTCATCCTGCATACCAGATGGAGCTGGTAGACAGCTGCCCTGGACACAGAACTGACCTGCGCCTCCATGGACAGCGGTGAGTCCAAAATGACTCCCAGGCTGCGCACCTGGTCCTTCAGGGGCACAGTTGCCCCATTCAGGACCAGGGAGTCCCCCACACCCGCCCGCCCCCTGTCCCCCCAAAACAGTACTTCTGTCTTGTCAGGATTCAACCTCAATCAGTTAACTACCATCCATCTTCCAGCCACCTCCAGGCACTCACACAGGACCTTCACCGCCTTCACTGGTTCTGATTTGAAAGAGAGGTAGAGCTGGGTATCATCCGCATATTGATAGACACCCAGCCCAAACCTCCAATGATCTCTCCCAGCGGCTGCATGTAGATGTTGAAAAGCATGGAGGAGAGGACGGAACCCTGAGTCTCATCTTGGCCGACAGCAACGCATCAGGAGCTGGGTGAGCCCCCTGCTGGAAGGAGCTGGCGAGGCAGGGAGTCTGCCCCCCCCCCCAAAAAAGCCCACCTGGTTCAGTTTTCCAAACCAGCGTTTCCCACGGCGCAGGTGGGTCGCGCAGGCTTCGCACGGGAGCCCCATAAAATCCCCTGTGATCAGGCGGCGTGCGTACATTCGCGTGAGCAAAATCTCGGATAGGGGCTTTGAAAGTACTATAAATATTTCACCAAATGGCACATTAAATAGGGACGCTTCGCTCGGCTGCTCCGAGTAATGGGCACAAAACAAGCAAACTTGCAGTTCGAAGGCACGAAATCGGTGGCTGCCAAGAAAACGGAGAGGTCCAGAATTCATGGGGGAATAAATCGATGGGTCAGAATATCAAAGGATATCCATAGAGCAAAAAACCTGGGAAACATAGTTCTGTATGCACCCAGCGTGGCCACAATTCTCCTATATAGCAGGTGTTCTCAAAGTAAGGGGGGTGGGCTCAGGAGAGGCAAATGACTATCCAGCTTTGAAAAGTTGACATCACTGGACCACGTTTATCCCTTTTGTGGAATTAATGGAAATAAATAGTTTCAACGGGACTTGGAATAAATGCGCAATTCATTGTTTAGGTCTGGGATTTTGCTGTGCCGTTCTCTTTACTTGAGAGGGTCGTGCAAACGTCCGAACAGCGCTTTTTACAGTGGAGGGGGCACTGGAAATGAATTTATGGCACCAAGTTGCGCGCAAAAAGTGTGGGACCCTCTGCGATATAGCATCATGGCGACTCCCCAATCAAAACCTGCATTTGTCAAAATCAACACCCCCACCCCCACGGTCTAAAGCCAAATATTCTTCCCCCCCCCCCGCCATGCTGCTCACTGATTATACAAGGCAGTGCTTAAATCTTTAATCCGGAGACTCAAGGGGCAGTTTGGAACTGGTTGGTTCAGGTGTATTGTAACCCAACTCTCCTGGGAACCCTCCTTTCTTTTTTGGTTGGGGGGGGGGGAGATGATTTGTGACGGCTAAGAAGGGAGAAGCCAGTTTATGGGCTGCATAAACTGGGGGGGGGGCAAATCTCAGGACGGGGAAATGAGCAAGGGAGAGAATATAATGTCTGGTAGGGGTCGCCAAGACGCAGAAGAGGGGGAGCCCACGAGGGGTTTTGCAAGCAAGAAGGGGATGGGTGGGATGCAAGACCCCCATTTTAACAGGGACCGAAGGGGGGGTCTCAATAATATAAGATGGAAACTTTTGAAGAACCCCCTCCCCAAACTGGTGGGATTTTTGTGGGGCGTGTTCTGCAGTGCGTCACATCCATGCAATGACAGCGCATTAGAGATGGATTCATACTGGTCGGTCCACACGTAATTATTGGGCTTGGGGGGGTCACTCTTATCCTATAAGCGCAGCAAACGTGGGACACCGCCCCCACCCCATTCCCGGAACATTTGCGGTGTGCAAAGTTGCAGGATACCCGCAGGAAGACCTGCACCGATTGGAAATGAAGTTGTGTCCGCGCTGAAAGTTTCGGGAACAGTGTCGAAAGCGGGATTTAAGTATAACCACCCCGATAGCATCATGAACGCAGTTATTTGTTTTTTGAGGACGTCTGGAGGGGCCCTGAAATCATGGGATGGGGCTGGAGCGGGTGTCATGAGCGAGGCACTAACGGGAGCTCCCCTCTCCATCACACCTGAGATCTTTGCTGGTTTCTTGATCCTGCCCCCCAACCCACCCCGTCCTCCTTATCCAAGTTATTTTACCTGCGACAGGTGAGAAAGGATGCTGTGGGAAGGAGCTTCGTCCTCTGCGGCAACGGCCAGCCCCAGAGGTCTCCTGAGCCGTGAGAAGGTTCCCCCTCTTTTCCCCATGGAGAAGCTGGGACGGCCGCCTTTAAAAGGTGCCAGCCGGATGGGCATGACTCTGGCTGGACGCGAAGGCGGATCCTGTTCCCGCCCCGCAAGGGAGCTGGTTGCTGCCTTGCAGTTGCCAAACAAAGAGACTCCTAAGTATTTCTCAGCTGCCCAAGAGGCAGGCTTCTCTGTCTCCTTGCAATCCCGTGTCCTGCGGGGAGGCTGCACCTGTTGGGCGCCTGCCTGTTGCTTCCAAGGGAAAGACACAAGGCTACTGCCCGTTTCAGTTCTAATAACAATAACAATGAGGGTCTGGAGGTGGTTGGAGGATGGATGGCAGCTAACAGATTGAGGTTGAATCCTGACAAGACAGAAGTACTATTTTGGGGGGACAGGAGGTGAGCAGGTGTGGGGGACTCCCTGGTCCTGAATGGGGTAACTGTGCCCCTGAAGGACCAGGTGCGCAGCCTGGGAGTGATTTTGGACTCACCGCTGTCCATGGAGGCAGAGGCCTATTCTGTGTCCAGGGCAGCTGTCTACCAGCTCCACCTGGTACGCAGGCTGAGACCCTCCCTGCCCGCAGACTGTCTGGCCAGAGTGGCACATGCTCTGGTTATCTCTCGCTTGGACTACTGCAATGCACTCTATGTGGGGCTACCTTGGAAGGTGACCCGGAAACTACAACTAATCCAGAATGCGGCAGCTAGACTGGTGCCTGGGAGCGGCCGCTGAGACCACATAACACCGGTCTTGAAAGACCTAAATTGGCTCCCAGTACGTTTCCAAGCACAATTCAAAGTGTTGGTGCTGACCTTGAAAGCCCTAAACGGCCTCGGTCCAGTATATCTGAAGGAGCATCTCCACCCCCATCGTTCAGCCCGGACACTGAGATCCAGCTCCGAGGGCCATCTGGCGGTTCCCTCCTTGTGAGAAGTGAGGTGACAGGGAACCAGTCAGAGGGCCTTCTTGGTGGTGGCGCCCTCCCTGTGGAATGCCCTCCCATTAGATGTCAAGGAAATAAACTACTATCTGACTTTTAGAAGACACCTGAAGGCAGCCATGTATAGGGAAGTCTTCCGCATTTCCAAATTCAATTAATTTGCTCGTTTATTTTATTTATATACTCTTATTAAACTGCAGGTTATTACAACAATCCTTCCAGTGTTCTTATCTGCTTACAATTTATCTGTAAATATTCAATAAAGCATTTGCATGCTGTTACATATGAAAAAAGTTTATCTTGATTTCTTATTCTTTTGGTACGTTTCGCCATTTCTGCATATTCCATAAGTTTTTTGTAGCCAGTCTTACTTTGCTGGGACTTCTGCTTCTTTCCATTTTGGGGCGAGTAACATTCTTGGGCACCTACCTGTTGGCTGTTCTGAAATGCGGTGATGCCAAAGGCGTGAGACTGGGAACTCAAGTCAGTTAAGCCATCTCCCGCAGCGTAGCACAGGGTCTCAGTTAAGCGATAATAGCACGGAGGCAGAACCTCAGAAATCTGCTGCAGGGCTGCGACTTGATCCTGGCATGATGCACAGGGATGCAAAACGAGAGCTCCACTGAGCACATGCAGAGAGCTGCTGCTTCTTTCTTCTTTGGAGACCCCTCGGAGCCAAGTAAGATTGTCTTCCATAAACACGGTTTTAACAGTGAGTCCGTAAGTGACTGTGGAGGCCAATTCTGGACCACACGTCCTTCCAGAGTGGGGACATTGGTTTCTGGGCAGGAGTCCATCACGGTGTGGATTTGCCAAGCTTGCCTTCCTCCTAGCGGGTTTCTCCTTTGCGTCCTGAGTTCGAGTGTCTTCAAAGCCCACGACACCTTTGGTCAGTGGCGTAGCGTGGGGGGTGCAGGGGGGGCCAGCCGCACCAGGCGCAACATCTGGGGGTTAGGGTTAGGGGGCGCAAATCCACGGGTTAGGGGGCGCAAATCCACGGGTTAGGGGGTGCAAATTACTTGCCTTGCCCCGGGTGCTGACAACCCACGCTACGCCACTGCCTTTGGTAAAGGCTGTTCTCCAACTGGAGCGCTCGCAGGCCAGTGTTTCCCAGTTGTCAGTGTTTCTACTCCATTTTTAAAGATTTGCCTTGAGAGAGTCTTTAAACCTCTTGTTGACCACCAGCATTACACTTAGGGACACGGGTGGCACTGTGGGTTAAACCACAGAGCCTAGGACTTGCCGATCAGAAGCTCGGCGGTTCAAATCCCCGCGACAGGGTGAGCTCCCATTGCTCGGTCCCTGCTCCTGCCTACCTAGCAGTTTGAAAGCACATCAAAGTGCAAGTAGATAAGTAGGTACCACTCCGGCGGGAAGGTAAACGGCGTTTCCGTGCGCTGCTCTGGTTCGCCAGAAGCGGCTTAGTCATGCTGGCCACATGACCCAGAAGCTGGACACCGGCTCCCTCGGCCAATAAAGCAAGATGAGCGCCGCAACCCGAGAGTCGGCCACGACTGGACCTAATGGTCAGGGGTCGCTTTACCTTTACCTTTAGCATAAGTTTGGAATAGAGTAGTTGCTTTGGAAGATGATCATCAGGCATCCGAGTCCTAGCACTCTCGCTGGTTTAGCCCTGGGCCAATTGCTCAGCAGGAATATAGCAGCAGCTAGGCAGCTCAGTCGGTAGAGTGTGAGACGCATCTCAGGGTTGTGGGTTCGAGACCCACGTCGCATTGCAGGGGGTCAGACTAGTCGATCCTTGTGGCCCCTTGCAACTCAATGCCCATCACCCATCTCCTACTACCCTGCTGAGAAACCCCCCCCCCTTCCCACTATATATAATGGTCTGGTAACTTCTTTTTCAATGTTATCTGAAGAAGTGTGCATGCACACGAAAGCTTATACCCAGAACATACTTAGTTGGTCTCTAAGGTCGGTGCTACTGGACATTTTTTTATTTATTTCGACTACATCAGAGCAACGCGGCTACCTACCTGAGCCCTTAGTCTACAGAGTCAGACCGCTGGTTGGTTTGCAGAATAACTGGGTATTAAATGTTTAATAATAATACTAATACTAATAATAATAATTTTAGAGAGGACGTTCCTCTCCTGAATGCTGTCCTCTACTGCACATGCCCGGGTTTTATCCAAATACAGTGGTACCTTGGTTCTCAAACTTAATCCGTTCCGGAAGTCCGTTCCGAAACCAAAGCGTTCCAAAACCGAGGTGCTCTTTCCCATAGAAAGTAATGCAAAATGGATTAATCTGTTCCAGACTTTTAAAAACAACCCCTAAAACAGAAATTTCACATGAATTTTACTATCTGACGAGACCATTGATCCATAAAACGAAAGCAATAAGCAATGTACTGCAGTCACACAACCAATCATTCAGTAGCTGGACTGGGTTCCACACAGTCACAAGAAGAAAATGAAAGAGAGCTGCAAAAACAAAAATGGAAAATAAATAGCAAAAACAGACAAACCTCAGCGTAACACTCAAATCGGAAGCATAACACTCAAAAAAGAGCACGTTCGGCTTCTGAAAAATGTTTGCAAACCGGAACACTTACTTCTGGGTTTGCAGTTGTTTGGGTTCCAAGTTGTTTGAGTACCAAGGCGTTCGAGAACCAAGGGATCACTGTATTAGCTGTACTCAGAGCAGACCCTTTGCAGTGAATGGGCATGTCTAAGTTAGGTCTACTGATTTCAATGGGTCTACTCTGAGTAGAATTACCCCCTCCCCCTTTAACAGCACCTGGTCAGCAGTTTGAACGGGCACACAGGTCACTTGGTGTCTTTCTGCTCTATATCATAGAATTGTAGAGTTGGGACCCCCAAAGGTCATCCAGCCCAACCCCCTGAAATGCAGGAATCTCAGCTAAAGCATCCATGACAGATGGCCGTCCAACCTCTGCTTTAAAAACCTCCAAGGAAGAAGAGCTTACTACCTTCTGATATTATTATTATTATTTACAGAAGGACATAATAATTTATTACTTATTACACACCCTTCTGACCGGGCTGCCTCAGCCACTCTGGCCAGCTACCAACAGAATATAAAAGAAAACAGCGAAACGTCAGACATTAAAAACTTCCTGATTCAGGGCTGCCTTCAGAAAGACGTAGAAACTGGCTTTCAATTATATGTCTGTATCAATTACATGATGCAATTTTACATCGGGGTGTGTATGTGTGTCTTTTTTTGTGTTATCAAGCACCGCCCCACAAAGCAGGGAGTCTCTCCAAAGCCCTACCTCATCGGTAGGCAAACTAAGGCCCAGGGGCCGGATCCGGCCCAATCGCCTTCTCAATCCGGCCCGCGGACGGTCCGGGAATATGTGTGTTTTTACATGAGTAAAATGTGCCCTTTTATGTGAAATTCATCCCTGGGTTATTTGTGGGGCCTGCCTGGTGTTTTTACATGAGTAGAATGTGTCCTTTTATTTAAAATGCATCTCTGGGTTATTTGTGGGGCATAGGAATTCATTCATTTCCCCCCCCCAAAAAAAAAATATAGTCCGGCCCCCACAAGGTCTGAGGGACAGTGGACCGGCCCCCTGCTGAAAAAGGTCGCTGACCCCTGCACCTGGATATGCCATCAGGGATTGTCCTGCATGCAAAACACTCGGCTACTACCTTTCCCCCCACTTCCCGGGGGACACAGCCCACTCTGCAGGGCTCTTGTGAGGATAAAATAGGGTGCTGCCCTGTGTGTGCCACCCCAAATTCTTTGAGAAAAGGATGGGATATGAAGTGAAGGAACACCAGCGTCAGCGTACAGCTCCTTCCTTTACACACCTGGGATCAGGACAATTTATTTGGGGCAATGTAAACTTTGGGAAAAAAGATGCCTGCTTCTTGGGAGAAAAGCAATGGCAAACCTAGAGAGCATCTTAAAAAGCAGAGACATCACCTTGCCAACAAAGGTCCGTATAGTGAAAGCCATGGTTTTCCCAGTAGTGATGTATGGAAGTGAGAGCTGGACCATAAAGAAGGCTGATGGCCGAAGAATGGATGCTTTTGAATTCTGGTGCTGGAGGAGACTCTTGAGAGTCCCATGGACTGCAAGAAGATCAAACCTCTCCATTTGGAAGGAAATCAGCCCTGAGTGCTCACTGGAAGGACAGATCCTGAAGCTGAGGCTCCAAGACTTTGGCCTCCTCATGAGAAGAGAAGACTCCCTGGAAAAGACCCCGATGTTGGGAAAGATGGAGGGCACAAGGAGAAGGGGATGACGGAGGACGAGATGGTGGGACAGTGTTCTGGAAGCGACCAGCATGAGTTTGACCAAACTGCAGGAGGCAGTGGAAGACAGGAGTGCCTGGCGTGCTCTGGTCCAGGGGGTCACGAAAAGGCGGACACGACTAAACAACAACAACAACATAAACTTTGGAACTCCCTGCCTATCTATATCAGGGAAGTGCTTCATGGTTTTCTCTTTTCAGCGCCTGCTAAAAACATTCTTGCTTAAGCATGCCTGCCTGTGATGTTTAGAAAGTTGGTGTGAGTTGCAATCTATTTTTAATTTGTTGTTATTTTAACTTTTCACAAGTTTGACTTTTTTGCTGTTCACAAAACTGTCAGTGAGGAAAATGTCTTCATTTGTTTTGCAAATCACTTTGGGGCTTCCCCGCCCGCCCCCAACACTCAAGCGGTGTATAGATTTTATGAAATAAATAAACCCCAGTCCTTTGAAAAACAAACAAGAACACACTCACACACAGAGGCAGAAAATTAAAACACGGAAAAGACCACACTGGTTGCCTTTAGCTTGGTCATTTGGGGTGGTTTGGCCAGAGATGCGAGTTTATTTAAAATGTCCACACCGCAATTTAAATTAAAAGAAAAAGAAAGTTCCGTTTATGCTCAGCTAATTACGAACGAAATAAACATGGGCAAACCTTGAGGCAGGTTTTCTTTACCTGCAAAATTAGATTTCAACCTCAGGAAAAAACCGCCGAGAATTTCAACACACACAGAGATGGAACACACCATTTCCCAAATTCCAGACAGCTGTGTTTAATCTGTGCCTCTTCCTACACAATCTTTCCTCGACCCAAAATCAATTGCCTCCCTCAAGGAGTATCTCCCTCTTCAAGGCCCAGGAGAGGAAATAAAACGACTGTAATCTGGTTTTGAAAAGGTGGGAGGAGAAATAATCCGCAATTTTATCTCTGTGTCCATCAAGGGCCAAGAAGGTGGTACAGCTTTTTACGTCCTCGTCCGTCAGCAATAAATAAAAGACAGGAGTTGTGGAGGGCAGAGTCATCTGGAGAGATCGGTTCTTCGTTTCCCGCAATCTTCCACGAAAACCCTTTGCTTCTGCCAGACACCACAAAGTCACCAAAAGCACTTTGGGGGCTGAAGGGAGAGACAAGCTTCTACTGGACGGTCCTTTGTTTCCGACTCAAGTGTCACACCGGGAATCTGAAGGTAACTTAAGGCCTCTTTCGGCGGATGGGGGCCAACTTCACATCGTCGTCAGCTTCAGATCGTAACTCCGCCGGGTCAACTTGTCTGGATCGTTGGACGCCATGAGGGAGAAATCCTGGAAGATGTCGAGGTATGTTTCGTCTCCTGGAAGAGCGGAAAGAATCAGGGAATAATAATAATAATAATAATAATAATAATAATAATAATAATAATAATAAATTTTATTTATACCCCGCCCTCCCCAGCCAAGACCAGGCTCGGGGTGGCTAACACCAGATATAAAACAATTGATTAAGATACAACTTAAAAACAGGATTAAAATACAACATTAAAATGAAGCCTCATTTCAATAGAAACTCAAATAATAATTTATTACTTATACCCCACCCATCTGCCTGGGTTTTCCCAGCCACTCTGTGTGGCTTCCAGCTAAAGATTAAAAATACATTAAAACATCAGTCATTTAAAACTTCCCTAAATAGGGCTGCCTTCAGATGTCTTCTAAACGTCAGATAGTTGTTTATTTCCTTGACATCTGATGGGAGGGAGTTCCACAGGGCGGGCGCCACCACCAAGAAGGCCCTCTGCCTGGTTCCCTGTAACTTGGCTTCTCGCAGGGAGGGAACCGCCAGAAGGCCCTTGGCGCTGGACCTCAGCGTCCGGGCAGAATGATGGGGGTGGAGACGCTCCTTCAGGTCTACTGGGCCTTTGAGGCCATTTAGGGCTTTAAAGGTCAGCACCAACACTTTGAATTGTGCTCAGAAACGTACTGGGAGCCAGTGTACCGTATTTTTCACTCTATAAGACGCACCAGACCACAAGACGCACCTAGTTTTTGGAGGAGGAAAACAAGAAAAAATATATTCTGAATCTCAGAAGCCAGAACAGCAAGAGGGATCGCTGTGCGGTGAAAGCAGCAATCCCTCTTGCTGTTCTGGCTTCTGGGGTAGCTGCGCAGCCTACATTCGCTCCATAAGACGCACACACATTTTGCCTTACTTTTTAGGAGGGAAAAAGTACATCTTATAGAGCGGAAAATACGGTAGTTCTTTCGGGACCAGTGTAATATGGTCTGAGCAGCCACTCCCAGTCACCAGTCTGGCTGCCGCATTCTGGATTAGTTGTAGTTTCCGGGTCACCTTCAAAGGTAGCCCCACGTAGAGTGCATGGCAGCAGTCCAAGCGGGAGATAACCAGAGCATGCATCACTCTGGCAAGACAGACAGCGGGCAGGGAGGGTCTCATCCTGCGTAACAGATGGAGCTGGTAGACAGCTGCCCTGGACACAGAACTGACCTGCACCTCCATGGACAGCGGTGAGTCCAGAATGACTCCCAGGCTGCGCACCTGGTCCTTTGGGGGCACAGTTGCCCCATTCAGGACCAGGGAGGGAGACCCCAAAGCTCATCTAGTCCAATGCAAGGACCGCAGCTCAGAGTTTGCAAGGGCCCCGGCCAGGAAGCATCGAAAATCTGTTTGCGTCTGGGAATGAAGACCCCAGATCGCCGTCTCAGCCTGCCCTGAATCGCACCAGCCACTCTCTGGCATTGAAGCAGGATTCGCACCCACAGCCCCAGCATCTACTGGTCATGTTGGGTGAATGTCCACCAAGGAACTAATGGGATACCAAAAGAATGCGAATGGTGGCAGATCCAGGACAGATAAAACAAAGTGCTTCTTCATGCAGCGCTTAGTTAACCTGCGGAACTCCCTCCCACAGGAATTTGCTGGACAAAATGTCCAGAGCTGGGTCTCCTCAATCTTTTCGCAAGAGACGAATATTAACTTACAGCTTAAACCTTCAATTAAGTTCTTTCCTACTTAGCAACCAGGCTCATAATAATAGCGAGATCTTGTGAGGTGTGTGTGTGTGCGTGAGAGTGTGTGTTCTCTGACAAATCGGTACAGCAAAATCTGGCCAAACTGTCCTTGTCGAAAAACAGAATAATAAAAGAAAATTGGCTCAAGTCTTGAAGGACAAAGGCTCCATGGCGCAGGTTGGCTTAAAAAAATTAAAACAGGGGACTCTCCTCACATTATAAAACCTTTGGGTTAACTTGAGCTGTTTATTGCCTTCTGTAAAAATAGCAGCCTGGGATAAAAACTTATTATCGTGTAGAATCGTCAAGTTGGAAGGGACCGCGAGGGGCATCTAGCCTGACCCCCTCCAACGCAGGAATATTTTTGCCCTACGTGGTCTTCGAACCCACAACCCTGAAATTCAGAGCCTCTTGCTCAGCCGACTGAGCCATCTCAGTTATTTGGTTGTTAATTTTGCACCTGTTGCCTATACACCAGCTTCTGGGTTTTGCTACTTATCTGTAACATTAATTAATTTTTAGCAGTTGTTATGTCCGGGTGTGTAAACAGCAAACACCCATCGCTTGTTTGTCCACCTGTTAGCCATCATTGCCAGATTGTTCCCATTTTACAGATGGAGCAACCGAGGACTGAGAGCGTATGGGAAACTGATTCCGGAAGATTTTCGAGGAGATAAGAGCGAATTCTGATGTGGAATTGTGTCCCGTCCCGTCCCCCCCACAGCTGAGACTCACCTGATTGGCCGAGGGCAAGCTCAGATTCACGCATCTTGGCCAATCGCAATCTTTGAAAGAGGGAAGGTGGGTGGGAGAGAAAAAGAGTCACGTGACACAACAGAAAAAAATGAATTTCAGCCCCTTCTCCCCCCCATCTTACCCCAATCCCCTACCAGCCACAGACCCAATCGTTCAATTTATTTTGATCATATATTTCGTAAAATTTATGCATACCACTTGGTTGTAAAAAAACTAAAAAAAACTCAAAGCAGTTTAGAAAAAGAATAAAATTACCAGTAAAAGCAATTTAAGAACAGCTATTAAAAACGCTGGAAGAACAATTGACAAGAAGCTGAAACCAGATATGGGCTGGATCTACACAGCTGTAAAAAAACGCTATGGAAAAAACGTAAAAGCTGACAATGGAAATGATAATCGACTTTCAGTTTCAGCCCGACAGCGCCATCTAGTGCCACAATGTTATAACACATTTATAGACACAAAGGCCTGAGCCCAAGATTCAAGATGGCCGACGTCCCGCCAACTTCCTCCCAGAATCCCTCTCTTCCCCTTCAACCTCTGAAGAGCTGCAGAATTCACACCCAAGACCTCACGATGGGGGGGGGGGATTATTTGGCACCCAAGGGAGATGGCGGCAGGTGGGGGGTGGAGAATTTCCCTTACAAGGTGACAATATCCGCGTTGGCTGAATCTATGGCGATGCTGAGGGGGTCCTTGCCTTCTCCGTCGACGGCGTTCATGTTGGCCCCGCGCTTGAGGAAGAGGCAGGCCAGCCTAGGAAACGGAACAGGGAAGACACATATTCAATATTTCCACATGACAAGCATCTCTAACAGCCTCACTCATAAATAGATCATTATGCACTATTAGCAAAATCCCTTTACAATATATACCGTATTTTTCGCCCCATAGGACGCACCGGCCCATAGGACGCACCAAGTTTTTTGGGGGGGAAATAAAGGGGGGGGGAATTATTCCCCCCCCCCGCCAGGCGCTTGTGGGGCCGGCAGCGGGGAGAAGCACTCTTCTCCCTGCCACCCGCCTGCAGACCAGGTCCGAGGACAGCGGGAGGACGTGCTATGCCTCCCCGCTGTCCCCGGAGCTTGCGGGGCTGGCGGCCGGGAGAAGCACGCGTCTCCCCGCCGTCAGCCTCCAAACCACATCGGGAGACAGCGGAATGGCGGTGTTCCGCCTCCCCGCTGTCCCCCGACCTTGTGGGACTGGCGCTGCGGCTCTCCTGAAGCCTGCATTCGCCCCATAGGACGCACACGCATTTCCCCTTCATTTTTGGAGGGGGAAAAGTGCTTCCTATAGGGCGAAAAATACGGTAGGTGAAACTCAAATCTCTTTTCTGATGAGAGCAGCTTTTGCATCTCACTTGGAAACCAAGGACCCAGAGTCTGGAGGAAGAACGGGGAGGCACACAATGCCAGATGCTTGAAGTCCAGTGTGAAGTTTCCACGGTCTGTGTTAATTTGGGGAGCCATGTTGTCAGCTGGTATTGGTCCACTGTGCTTCATTAAGTCCAGGGTCAACGCAGCCGTCCACCAAGAGATTTTGGAGCACTTCATGCTTCCTTCCGCAGACGAGCTTTATGAGGATGCTGACTTCATTTTCCAGCAGGACTTTGGCACCTGCCCACACTGCCAAAAGTACCAAAACCTGGTTCAATGCCCATGGGATTACTGTGCTTGATTGGCCAGCAAACTCGCCTGACCTGATCCCCATAGAGAATCTATGGGGCATCGCCAAGAGAAAGATGAGAGACATGAGACCGAGCAATGCAGAAGAGCTGAAGGCTGCTATTGAAGCTTCCTGGTCTTCCATAACACCTCAGCAGTGCCACAGGCTGAGAGCATCCATGCCACGTCGCATTGAGGCAGTAATTGATGCAAAAGGGGCCCAAACCAAGCACTGAGTACATATGCCTGCTTCTACTTCTCAGAGGTCCAATACTGCTCTATTTGCAGCCCTTGTTTTGCTGATTTCATTTAATATTCTAATTTTCTGAGATTGTTAATTTGGGGTTTTCATCAGCCGTACACCATAAACATCACAATTGTAACAAATAAAGGCTTGACATATCTCGCTTTGCATGTCATGAGTCTATCTCATATATTAGTTTCACCTTTGAAGTTGAATTACTGAAATAAACGAACTTTTCCACAATATTCTAATTTTTTGAGTTTCACCTGTAAGGGTTATTTGTTCCCAGTGCCTGGAACAAATTAGTTCACACCAACCAGATCACTGAACCAGTTGTCCATAAGCTCAGTCGGTACAGCACAAGGGTTGTGGGTTCGAATCCCACTTTGGGTGAAAGATTGGAGGTTGGACTCCAATCTGGGCGGCTTCCAGCAGAATATTAAAACACAATGATTCAACCATCAATAGCCTTGTTCTCCCCCTGAAGTCTCCCTTCTCCCCCTTCCCACGGCCGCTTGCTTGCTTTCGGGGTTCTTCCACACCTGCCTGCCCGCCTTTCTGTTGCCACGCTGGCGTTGGCGCTGGCTGCAGCAAACTACAACGTGACGACAGCCTTCCATTTCTATGCATACAGGAAGATATATGTATAGAGATATATAGATAGGTATCTACCCAGTGTGTCCCAAGATGGTAGCATGATGAAGGGGGCCTCTGCCTCTGCTGTCTGGCTGGTTGACGCTGGCTCCGTTTTGAAGCAGGAATTCGCAGGCCAAGAGAGAATTCTGGGTAGAGAGAGAGAGAAAGAAAGAAGGTTAAGTGGGGAAATGAGGGAAGTGGGTTAGCGTTTGAGAGCGTCAAGAGTTCCGAGCCCCACAGAAAAAATAAAGAACAAACCCAAACTGGAATTCATCTCAAAATGGGAAGTCTTTCAAGTTTGTTTGAAAAACAATTAAAGTAGTTTAAACTCTGTTGCAGCATTTGAATAAATTTAGTAGTAGATTTACGAAAGATCTGAAAGCTTAGATAAATCAATAATTAGTTAATTTAAGACAAAAACGTTGGCAGATGAAGATGATGGATTTTTTGGAGCTAGCCGACCTGACTATTTAGCTAAATATGTTAAAATAACTTAATTGGAAAAGCTTGCAAATATTAGGTAGGCTTAGGATTTAAAAGTGTAAGAATAGGAATTAAGATGTTTAAAGCTAAGACTAGAAAGAATGAAGGATGCTCAGTGATCAAGTTAATTTTTTAAAAAGATTGATTTTGGAAAACTGTTAAAATGATATACAATGAAATTCAACCAGGGGCATTTGAGGAAGTCACTTAACAACGATATTAAGACTGGTTTAACTACAATTAGTATGTATGTTTGTCTGTTTGTTTGTCTTACAATTGTTCTGGAAAATTAATTTTAAAAAATTGGGGAAAAAATTAAGACAAAAACATGTACTGGTGACAAATAATAGATAACTGAAATAAGGAATGGATGGGAGGTCGGGTCTATAGTCCAAGGACCACTTTTCATTTTATTGATTTGTAATTAATATTGTCCTTATCATGGTTTGGTTTGTATTTCTTGTCTTGGTTCCCCCTCCCTTTTTTTGGTGTATCAATTAAAAAAAAAAAAGAGGTCTGAGCCCCACACAGACTCACCGCGGCGACGGCCTGCAGCAAAGGGGTCCGGCTTTCGTGGTTTGCGTTCACCCAGTTGACGTCAGCGCCGTGAGCCAAGGCGTCCGCCATGGTGGGCAGGCTCGGGGGTGCGGTGGCAGCGCGATAGAGCAAGGCCCCTGGGTGCAAACTCTGCAGGTTGTCTGTAGGGTTTGGAGAAGCCCCTTCCCTTGCCCCTAAAAAGAGGGGGGGTAGAGAGAATCAGACCAGCAACAGCCACCAGCATGGATTACTTAGGAAGCTGCCTTGTACTGAGTCAAGTACTGGGATGCCCAGCTAGATGGGCAGGGTATAAATTATTATTATTACTATGAAACCAAGAGAAATTTACAACAGCACTTTGAAGCATACACATTAAAATTGCCTCCACTTCCCTATGCATCTGGGTAGGCCTGTTGAAACAAGGATGTTTTTAGCAGGCCCTGAAAGGAGTCAAGCGAAGGCAGCTGCTTGCTCTCAAGAGGCAGGGAGTTCCACAGTGTCGGTGGCGCCGGTTCTGCCATTCAAAGCAGCCAAGTGGACCAAAGGAGATCTAATAGGTAAACTGGTCCCCAAGTTGTTAAGGGCTTTGTATACTGATAATAACGCCTTTGACTCGGCCCAGATTGGCAAGCAGTGCAGACACCCAACTGCTGACAGGAGCAAGGCCTTGTCAGGATACTAGCCCCTCTGCTCAGAGATCTAACATTTTTGTTTGGGCAAGCCTACCCAGTCATTCAGGAAGCCGCTGCGAGTTCGAATCTGCTCTTATTCCATTGTTGTTTTAACTTTTCAGCATCTTATTGATCGTTTTATTGCTTTGTCCTTTTTTTGTAATCTGCTTTGAGGTTTGTTTGTTTTTACAATGAAGCTGCAATTCCTGCAATGCCAGGGCTTGGATAATACGACCCCTTTAGATTCTGCAATTTTGTGATTCTATAAACGGCGTGTGAATTTTAGGAGATAAATAAATGCGTCCTGGCATTCTGGGGCTGGGACTGAACAGAACCTGGGAAGATGGGGGCTCTCACCCAGCCCAGCTCTCTTCCATGTGGGTCCCCATCCATAGCCGTCAACTTTCAGATTTGAAAATAAGGGATCAGCAGCCTCGAAAATAAGGGACCAGCAGTCTCACCTGTCCCAGGGACAGTCTACGGGATATCTAACAATCCGGGATAGCAGCGGGAAACGGCGCTGGAATAAGGACATTTCCCGCAAAATAAGGGAAGGTTGACAGCTATGGTCCCCATCCCTCCTAAACTGAGCTCAAAAACAAACCTCCACCACCTTTCAAAGTATACCTAGCTTTGAGAGACACATACCTGGGTTTGGGCTCGCTCGGCTTGGACTACTTCCTGTAGGAGTAAAAAAAAGGGGACCAGTAAGAAATGGTATATTCTTTCAGCATTTGGGTAAAACCCATTGGTTTCTGCAGTGAATTATGCAATGACGACTTTACACCTAGGCTGCAAGGAGGCTGAGAAGATGAGCGCTGGCGGTGCAGCTGTTACCTTAACAGGTAATGGTAAAAGGTAAAGGACCCCTGGATGGTTAAGTCCAGTCAAAGGCAACTTTGGGGTTGCAGCGCTCATCTCGCTTTCAGGCCGAGGGAGCCGGCGTTTGTCCGCAGACAGCTTTCCGGGTCATGCGGCCAGCATGACTAAACCGCTTCTGGCACAACGGGACACCGTGACGGAAACCAGAGCGCAGAGAAACGCTGTTTACCTTCCCGCCGGAGTGGTACCTATTTATCTACTTGCACTGGTGTGCTTTCGAACTGCTAGGTTGGCAGGAGCAGGGACCGAGCAACGGGAGCTCACCCCGTCGTGGGGATTCGAACCGCCGACCTTCTGACAGGCAAGCCCAAGAGGCTCAGTGGTTTAGATCACAACGCCACCCGCATCCCTACTTTAGGGTGTTGGACCAGGACCTGGGAGGGATCAGGGTTTGAATCCTTATTTGGCCACACAAAACTCACTGGGGGCCTTGGTGGGGCAGCCACTGCCACTCTCAGCCTAACCTACCTCACTGAGTTGTTGTGGGAATGAAATAGGGAAGGGGAGAGAATCATGTACTAAGGTCCGGGGGCCGGATGCGGCCCAATCGCCTTCTAAATCCGACCTGCGAATGGACCAGGAATTGATTGGTGTGTTTTTACATGAGTAGAATGTGTGCTTCTATTTAAAATGCATCTCTGGGTTATTTGTAGGGCAAAGGTATTCGTTCATATTCCCACCCCCCCCCAAAGAATATAGTCCGGCCCCCCACATGGTCTGAGGGACAGTGGACTGGCCCCCTGCTGAAAACGTTTGCTGATCCTGGTGTACACTATCACCCCCCTTGGAGAGAAAAAAAAGTGGGTAATTCAATGCAATAAACAAAATAATATATACAGTGGTGCCTCGCAAGACGAAATTAACCCATTCCGCGAGTCTCTTCGTCTAGCGGTTTTTTTGTCTTGCGAAGCAAGCCCATTGACGGCTTAGCGGATTAGCGCTATTAGCGGCTTAGCGGATCAGCTGATAAGAAAAAGGGGGGGAGGGGAAAAAACCCGCAGGAACTCGCAAGACATTTTCATCTTGCGAAGTAAGCCCATAGGAAATTCGTTTTGCGAAGCACCTCCAAAACGGAAAACCCTTTCGTCTAGCGGGTTTTCCGTCTTGCGAGACATTCGTCTTGCGGGGCACCACTGTATATAATATAATAATAATAATTTATTATTTATACCCCGCCCATCTGGCTGAGTTTCCCCAGCCACTCTGGGCGGCTCCCAACCAAATACTAAAAACACAATAATAAGTTTGCTCTATTAGAAACAGCAGGCCTGGCTTAAGGCTGTATTCGGACAGCACTTTTATTCAGTTTTCCTGATGGTTCCTGATCATTTCCATGTTTTAGGGGACCTTTAGCATCTACAGTGGTACCTCGGGTTAAGTACTTAATTCGTTCCGGAGGTCCATTCTTAACCTGAAACTGTTCTTAACCTGAAGCATCACTTTAGCTAATGGGGCCTCCCGCTGACGATGCCGTGCAATTTCTGTTCTCATCCTGAAGCAAAGTTCTTAACCCGAGGTACTATTTCTGGGTTAGCGGAGTCTGTAACCTGAAGCGTCTGTAACCCGAGGTACCACTGTACATGAAAACTACTTCTGGAAAACCTTGCTTCTGCCTCTAACCCCGCAAATCTCCTGAAAACTGACAGCTGTCTTATATCCCCTGCGCTAAGGGTGGGGGGAAGGAAGACAGCCTCTCTCCATACCTGCGCCCCCTCGTTTCTGCCCCGGAGGTTTGGGTTTGGGGAACGGTTTGGGCTTCTCGATCCCTCGGACATCTCCACCTCGATGCAGCCGTGCCCCGGCCTTCGGGAACTGGGTGATGAACTTCTTTTCCACGTATTTGGCCCTGATCCAGGCCTCCTTCTCCAACCTTGGGGCAGAGAAACAGAAGAAGAAATTTAATTTAATTTAATTTAATTTAATTTAATTTAATTTAATTTAATTTAATTTAATTTAATTTAATTTAATTTAAATAACAATGACAGGTACCAAAGGTGAATTTTGCACATGTTCAGAGACTTGGCAACGTCCCTGCACAGAATTGACAAGCGAAGGGGGAGGAGCCAAAGTTTCCTGGTGCATGATGGGAGTGGCCCTTTCATCTCTCCCCCCCCCCCCATTTAGAGAGTGAGGGATGGTGCAGATCAGTCCTATGCAACAGCACCACCTACTGGGCAACCGACGGTAGGTGCTTTCTGTTTTTTTTTTTTTAAATAATTTTTATTAATTTTACAACATAAACAAAAAACAAACAAAATAACACGACTTCCCCAAACCTCCCCTTCACTGCATTCTTGTTTTAAAATTTTTTAGCAATCCTTCATCCCTTTTTATATTTAATTCTCTCTAAAAAATTTTAAATTTCAATTTTTACAGCTGTAATTCTTTATATCCAATCCCTTGACATCTTAACATTCCGAAATTTTACAACAATTTTTAAGATAAATTTTGAATTTTTTCCAGTCTTCTTCCACTGTCTCTCTCCTCTGGTCACGGATTCTGACGGTCATCTCTGCCAGTCCCATAAATTCAGTCACCTTGGTCTGCCATTCTTCCAGAGTAGGTAGTTCTTTAGTCTTCCAATACTTTGCCAAAAGAATTCTTGCTGCTGTTGTTGCGTACATAAAAAATGTTCTATCTTTCTTTGGAACCATTTGGCCTACCATGCCCAAGAGAAAAGCCTCCGGTTTCTTTACAAATGTCCACTTAAGGATTTTCTTAATTTCATTATAGATCATTTCCCAGTAGGCCTTAATCTTCGGGCAGGTCCACCAAAGATGATAAAAAGTTCCTTCACATTCATTACACTTCCAACAATTGTTATTGGGCAAGTGATATATCTTTGCAAGCTTGACTGGGGTCATGTACCACCTATAGATCATTTTCATTATATTCTCTTTTAAGGCACTACATGCCGTGAATTTAATACCTGTGGTCCATAACTGCTCCCAGTCAGCAAACATAATATCATGACCAATATCTTGTGCCCACTTAATCATGGCTGATTTAACCGTTTCATCCTGTGTGTTCCATTTTAGCAGCAAATTATACATTCTAGACAAATTCTTAGTATTGGGTTCTAGCAATTCTGTTTCTAACTTTGACCTCTCCTTCTGGAATCCTAGTTTCCTGTCCTCGACGGTAGGTGCTTTCTGGCCACCATGGTATCAGCCAACGAAGTTGCAGGTACCTGAAAGCTCCTCTTCCCTCCCCATCCCTCTTTCCTTTTGTGCTGTGTCTACCGGAACGCGTCAGCCCCTGGGACAGGGACCGCCTTATCTTTTAATACACAGGGAGCGCTGAGAACTTTTTAGGTGCATTATAAAGATTGAATAAAAAGGTAGGGAATCAAATGTGTAGACACAAACACAAATCTCTCTCCTTCTGTGGCTGTGTGGAGTAGTGGTTAGAGCACCAGCTCTCAAACTTTCTTCTCTGGGCTACACTTTCAGAATAACATTTTTGCTCGGGCCACATTGAATCGTTTTATTCCTAAGAAATGCAATGGAATACTCCAAGCAGTACTCGATTTATAACACAGAACACAACTGCTTTATAATACGATCACGGGACACTCAGAAAGTATAAAACAAGGCAGCTGCCTAAAACATGAATCATTCCCAAAATATAATTAGGAACAAGCCTCTTAAGTAAGTATACAAAGTCGAGGAGACGTGTGAGCTTGTTTTTTGCCAGGTAATCTCATTTATATCAGATCTCATCAACATAAGAAGCCTTTTTCTTCTGTGATCTTTCTTATTTGCCAGAATTTATTTGCCCTGTACACAACAATACGTTGTGGAGAAGTGCATAAGAATAGCCAACGCCCCTGAAGAGAGGCGTGGATAGTCTTTCTGGCTGTGTGTCCAAATATATATATATTTAACATTATAGTATACCGTACGACACTGAAATGTTTAAAGCCCTAAACGGCCTCGGCCCAGTAGACCTGAAGGAGCATCTCCACCCCCATCGTTCTGCCCGGACGCTGAGGTCCAGCGCCGAGGGCCTCCTGGCGGTTCCTTCATTGCGAGCAGCAATGCTACAGGGAACCAGGCAGAGGGCCTTCTTGGTGGTGGCGCCCGCCCTGTGGAATGCCCTCCCACCAGATGTCAAAGCAATAAACAACTACCTGACATTCAGAAGACATCTTAAGGCAGCCCTGTTCAGGGAAGTTTTTAATGTGTGATATCTTAGTGTATTTTTGGTTTCTATGGAAGCTGCCCAGAGTGGCTGGGGAAACCCAGCCAGATGGGCGGGGTACAAATAATAAATTATTATTATTATTATTATTAAATGTTTCTTTGCTTGTCCTTGAACGTTCCCGCCACCGTTGCCATCCTCTTCTGGCACACCGGCGCGGTGCGTCTCACACCCTTAGAGAACCTCTGGGTCAGAGCAAATTCTGGGTTCAAATTCCCACCTGGCCATGGGCGAAGCTTGGTGGGTGCGGCCTAGAGGCAGCCGCTGCCAAACCTCAGCCTAACCTACCCTGCAAGGTTGTTGTGAGGATAAAAGTGGGAATTAGGAAACCATGCACACCAACTTGAGCTCCTCAGAGGCAAGTTGAGATAGAAATGTAGATAATCTTTTTTAGGGTGTTTATAGCAGATGGGGGCTGGGGGGGGGGAGGAGGAGATGTGGGGTGCTTCTACCTTCTGGAAGAAGGTAAAGGTAAAGGTAAAGGGACCCCTGACCATTAGGTCCAGTCGTGGCCGACTCTGCGGTTGCGGTGCTCATCTCGCTTTACTGGCCGAGGGAGCCGGCGTGCAGCTTCCGGGTCATGTGGCCAGCATGACTAAGCCGCTTCTGGCGAACCAGAGCAGCGCACGGAAACGCTGTTTACCTTCCTGCCAGAGTGGTACCTATTTATCTACTTGCACTTTGACGTGTTTTTGAACTGCTAGGTGGGCAGGAGCAGGGACTAAGCAACAGGAGCTCACCCCGTCGCGGGGATTCGAACCGCTGACCTTCCGATCGGCAAGTCCTAGGCTCTGTGAAGGTACAGGGTTATAAAGACAAGGACTAGCCGCCTGAGAAACAGTTTCTACCCAGATGCGATTTTGGTTTTAAATACAGTGTAAGGAGTCTTGATGGGAGTACAGTGGTACCTCGGGTTAAGAACTTAATTTGTTCCGGAGGTCCGTTCTTAACCTGAAACTGTTCTTAACCTGAAGCACCACTTTAGCTAATGGGGCCTCCTGCTGCCGCCGCACAATTTCTGTTCTCATCCTGAAGCAAAGTTCTTAACCCGAGGTACTATTTCTGGGTTAGCGGAGGCTGTAACCTGAAGCGTATGTAATCTGAAGCGTATGTAACCTGAAGAGTATGTAACCTGAAGCATATGTAACCCAAGGTACCACTGTATATTTAGTGTTGTTAGCCACCCTGAGCCCGGCTTCGGCTGGAGAGGGCGGGATATAAATAAAATTTATTGTTGTTGTTGTTGTTGTTGTTGTTGTTGTTGTTGTTGTTGTTGTATTTAAAAATGGGGTATCAGAGTTTTTAGGGGGCTAACCAGGTTGGGATAGCAGGCTTGTTGATTTCTGAATGTCTTATGTAGATTTTTTTCAATTTCCTTGTTCTGTATGGGACAACGACAATAAAGATTATCGTATCGTTCAATGAAGAGGACGTCCTCACCGCGAACAGCCCGGCTGGGGACGCTTCATGTTCATCTCTTCCACTCGCGCCTCATAAATCTGGTTGATGACTCGGTTTCCCAGTTCGCACATCAGCTGCAGGAGGAGGAGGGAGAGGCAAGGATCTCAGAAGCTGCATCTTAGCCAGCCAACCCCCCCCCCGACCCATCTCCCGAGGGGAGTGACATTCGGCACACGGTGCACCCGCAACTCCCAAGCCTACCCTGACGCATAGCTGTCAGCTTTCCCCTTTTCTTGCGAGGAATCCTATTCGGAATAAGGGCTGTTGCCCCCCACGCTCCTGGAGGAGGGCAGGGCTTAGCTTTCTTTAACGGGGGCGGTGGAGGGAGGGAGGGAAAATTTCAATGGGGAGGTTGACAAAAAAAATTCCGCACCGGGTACAATCTGACCCTGTTACGCTACTGCCGTCATTCCCAACCACTGGTGACCGATGGGGACCGGGTACTACCTGACCTTATTATACCACTGCCATCATTCCCAACCACTGGGGACCGATGGGGAGTTCAGAGCCCACCCGCCATTAGGCCCCCGCATTTACCTTGACTAGCTCAGGTTCCCAGGAGTCAAGCGTCAGCGACCGCACCTTGGAGAAATGGACGCCGAGACTCCTAATTTGGAGACAGGGAGGGAGAGATCAGGCAAGGGGTGCTCCTGCTCCATGCAGGGCACAGTTAAACTGCGGAACTCCCTGCCACAGGAGGCAGGCAACAACCTGGAGGGCTTGAAAAGAAGATGAGGCAAATCCGTGGAAGGCTATCAAATGCCATTCGCCACGGTGGCCGGGCTCAGAAATATTTTCTGAATCCCAGTTTCTGGAATCCACAGAGGTGGGCTAGGGCTCTTGGGCTCAAATCCTGCTTGCAGGTTTCCCATAATAGTCATCTGGTTGGTCACTGTGAAAGCAGGATGCAGGCCTAAATAGGTCTCTGGGCCTGATCCACCAAGCTCTGCTTATGTTCCTAACAAAGGGGCCAACCTTCAAGGTGGGGTGGGAAAAATGGCAATCCCTCTCTTTGCATTGTACCCAAGCCCCACCCTCTCTTCCCTGACTCCTCCCATCTATAGCAAGCACCTCCCCACATGGTCACAAGCCCCACCCCTTTCCCAGTTCCTGGTGTGCAAGCCCCGCCCCTTTCCCCCACAGGCTCCTCACACAATCTCAGCCCCACCACTTCAGCCACTAACTTACTAAGATATACCGTATTGGCCTGAATATAAGCCACAATTCTTCCCCCAAATTCCGACTTATATTCGCCACCTTATGGGATGCAGCCAGGAGTGCCCCATCTTCTGCTCCAAGGCCAAGAAGGGAGGAAGCGAGGAAGGGGGAAGGCCGCTGGCAACACAGCGCAGTCCCCCCCCCTTCTGCCCAGTATGCAGCCAGAAGCAGCAAGGAATGTATCGGCTTGAAGAAATGGAGGCAGTGAGAGATTTGACTTTCTTGGGCTCCATGATCACTGCAGATGGTGACAGCAGCCACGAAATTAAAAGACGCCTGCTTCTTGGGAGAAAAGCAATGACAAACCTAGACAGCATCTTAAAAAGCAGAGACATCACCTTGCCAACAAAGGTCCGTATAGTTAAAGCTCTGGTTTTCCCAGTAGTGATGTATGGAAGTGAGAGTTGGACCATAAAGAAGGCTGATCGCTTTTGAAGAATGGATGCTTTGGAATTCTGGTGCTGGAGGAGACTCTTGAGAGTCCCATGGACTGCAAGAAGATCAAACCTCTCCATTCTGGAGGAAACCAGCCCTGAGTGCTCACTGGAAGGACAGATCCTGAAGCTGAGGCTCCAAGACTTTGGCCTCCTCATGAGAAGAGAAGACTCCCTGGAAAAGACCCTGATGCTGGGAAAGATGGAGGGCACAAGGAGAAGGGGGCGACAGAGGACGAGATAGTTGGACCAGCATAAGTTTGACCAAACTGCGGGAGGCAGTGGAAGACAGGAGTGCCAGGTGTGCCCTGGTCCAGGGGGTCACAAAGAGTCTGACATGACTAAACGACTAAACCACAACAATATTTGGATATTTTTTCTTTTTTTCTTTTCCCCCTTCTGATTTTAAAGGTGCGGCTTATATTCGGGCCAATACGGTATTTCAAAGCCCCTCCCCTTTCTCCAAGGCCCCTCCCACCTCACTCAAGCCCCGCCTCTTACAGCAGAAAAGGGAGCAGCAGAGAAAACTGGAATCCGCTCCATCCGCCACACCCTAAGCGGAGTTTGCCAGCTCACCTGTGGATACCGGAACACTCTATGCAAAGTGTGATGCCCAGGTTGATGCTTGCCCACTCGGGCGCCGGCTCCCGGCAGTCGCAACACTGGGCGTTGCCCTCCAGTCTCTGCACCTGGTCTATGACTTGCTTGTCCACCCCGGACCGCAGCTTCCGGCTGGAGGGGGACTGCAGTTTGGCGGCAGAAAGAGACGCCGTCCGCTCCAGGGGCTGCAGAGGAGTGGAACGAAAAAGGCTTGCATGTACAGTGGTGCCTCGCAAGACAAAATTAATCCGTTCCGCGATTCTCTTCATCTAGCGGTTTTTTCGTCTTGCGAAGCAAGCCCATTGACGGCTTAGCGGATTAGCACTATTAGCGGCTTAGCGGCTTTTAGCGGCTTAGCGGCTTAGAAAAAGGGGGGGAAAGGGGAAAAAACCCGCAGGAACTCGCAAGACATTTTCGTCTTGTGAAACAAGCCCATAGGAAATTCGCTTTGTGAAGCACCTCCAAAACGGAAAACTCTTTCGTCTAGCGAGTTTTCCGTCTTGCGAGGCATTCGTCTTGCGGGGCGCCACTGTATTTCCCCCCCTTTCCAAGTTCAGAAATTGGCAGGAGGGTGAGAGAATCTCAATCCTCGTTTTAAAATGGCAGCGACAAAGAAACCAAGTGGCTAGTTCTCAGTACAGGCTGGGAAGCCTTGGGAACTGCAAGGCACAAGAAAGTTTCAAAGGGATGGAGTGGCAGTACGGTAAGCAGAGTTGTGCAATGTAAACAGGATATATATATATATATATATATATATATATATATATATATATATATATATATATCTCCTTGGTCAGGACCTCCCCAGAGAGCCACCTGCAACAATATTCGGGTATTTTAAAGGCACAGCACCGGAGGCAGGTCAGGAAATTGTGGCCTTAGTGAAAAACAGTGACAAAAATAGAAATCTGCAAAAATGAGAGAAGTTTAAAAAAGGTAAAGGACCCCTGGGAGGTTATCTCGCTTTTCAGGCCGAGGGATCCGGCATTTGTCCGCAGACAGCTTTCCAGGTCATGTGGCCAGCAGGACTAAACCACTTCTGGAACATGGAGCACTGTGACGAGTGCCAGAGCGCATGGAAAAAAACATCTCTCATCATCCATAAATTCCCAGCTTACCAGAGTCTGGGAAACGGCATCTATCAATAAACCCACAAATCTAATAAGGGTCAGTCTGGCAAATGGGAAAATGGAACTTGTTTATCTTCCACCGGAACAGCAAACATATAAAATTGTAACTTGGTTATTGGAAGACATATAGAGAATTTTTTTAAAATTCCTTTCCTGTGTATGGCAAGACTCTGCACAAAGGTTCTGTACTGCGGCATATTTTAAGCACACTTCTATATGCTGCCATCATCGCATTTATATTCAACACATCAATATTCCTAGTCTCTAGTCACTTGGGACAGAACGTTCCACCAGATCGGGGCCACAGCCGAAAAGGCCCTGGCTCTGGTCGAGGCCAGCCTAACCTCCCTGTGGCCCGGGACCTCCAAGATGTTTTTGTTTGAAGACCGTAAGGTCCTCCGTGGGACATACCAGGAGAGGCGGTCCCGTAGGTACGAGGGTCCTAGGCCGTATAGGGCTTTAAAGGTTAAAACCAGCACCTTGAACCTGATCCTGTACTCCACCGGGAGCCAGTGCAGCTGGTATAGTACCGGATGAATGTGATCTCGCAGCAAAGACCCCATAAGGAGTCTCGCCGCGGCATTCTGCACCCGCTGGAGTTTCTGGGTCAGTCTCAAGGGCAGCCCTATGTAGAGCAAAAATAAGCAAAAAGCGGTGGGTGTCTTCTGCTTAGGGGGACGGTTTGGGACTGGAATACTGTGAATTTGCTAACTCTCCTGGTGTTTGGCAACCAGGTTTGGGACCGGAATACTGTGAATTTGCTAACTCTCCTGGAGTTCGGCAACCAGGTTTGGGACCGGAATACTGTAAATTTGCTAACTCTCCTGGAGTTCGGCAACCAGGTTTGGGACCGGAATACTGTGAATTTGCTAACTCTCCTGGTGTTCGGCAACCAGGTTTGGGACCAGAATACTGTGAATTTGCTAACTCTCCTGGAGTTCGGCAACCAGGTTTGGGACCGGAATACTGTGAATTTGCTAACTCTCCTGGTGTTCGGCAACCAGGTTTGGGACCGGAATACTGTGAATTTGCTAACTCTCCTGGTGTTCGGCAACCAGGTTTGGGACCGGAATACTGTGAATTTGCTAACTCTCCTGGTGTTCGGCAACCAGGTTTGGGACCGGAATACTGTGAATTTGCTAACTCTCCTGGTGTTCGGCAACCAGGTTTGGGCCCGGAATACTGTGAATTTGCTAACTCTCCTGGTGTTTGGCAACCCCTTACCTGCCCCCGGGGTTCCAGATGTTCCTCGTTGTAAGCAGACGCGATGCTGTTTTGAACGGCGCACACCCAGGCTTGCTGGTGCCTCTCCGAATCCGCCTGGAGGAAACAGCTCCTGCCAGGGAAAGCGGAAGGACAGCAGAGGGTCAAAGAGGGAGAACATGGAATGGCAGAACTGCAGAGCTGGAAGGGAACTCCAAAGGCCATCTAGCCCAACCCCCCGAGATGCAGTCGGTGGTCATCCGAACTTCTGCTGAAAAACCTCCAAGGAAGGAGAGTCCATTCTGAGGGCGTCCGTTCCACCGCCCAATGGCTCTTACCATCAGAAAATTCGTCCTAATCTTTAGTCAGCATCTCCTCCATTGTTATTTGAATCCACGGGTTCGGATCCTGCCTTCTGAAGCAGCGGAAAACAGGCTTTCTCCATTTTTGTTTTCTTATTTGAAGATGGCTGCCTCTCAGCTCCCTCTTCTCCTGGCTAAACTCTTCCAATACTTTATAGTCTGGGTTGCCCTCCTCTGCACACCTTCCAGCTTGCCAATACAGTGGTACCTCAGTTTAAGAACTTAATTAGTTTCGGAGGTCCGTTCTTAACCTGAAACTGTTCTTAACCTGAAGCACCACTTTAGCTAATGAAGCCTCCTGCTGCCACCGCGGCGCGATTTATGTTCTCATTCTGAAGCAAAGTTCTTAACCCGAGGTACTATTTCTGGATTACTGGAGTTTGTAACCTGAAGCGTCTGTAACCCGAGGTTACCACTGTATCCCTTTTTCTAAGCACAATTCCAAGTGTTGGTGCTGACCTTGAAAGCCCTAAACGGCCTCAAAGGCCCAGTAGACCTGAAGGAGCATCTCCACCCCCATCGTTCTGCCCAGACACTGAGGTCCAGCTCTGAGGGCCTTCTGGCAGTTCCCTCCTTGCGAGAATTGAGGTTACAGGGAACCAGGCAGGGCCTTCTCGGTGGTGGCACCCGCCCTGTGGAACGCCCAGAAAGAAATAAACAACTACCTGACTTTTAGAAGACATCTGAAGGCAGGCCAGTTTAGGGAAGTTTTTAATGTTTGATGTTTTGTTGTGTTTTTAATATTCTGTTGGAAGCCGCCCAGAGTGGCTGGGGAAACCCAGCCAGATGTGTGGGGTATAAGTAATAAATATTATTATTATTGTTGTTGTTGTTATAAATTGTGGCTCCCAGAACTGGACACAGGACTCCAGGTGGGGTCTGACCCAAGACAGAATAGAGCGGCACTAATATTTCCCTTCATCTAGACACCAGACTTCGGTTGATGCAGACGGGAATAGCATTAGCCTTTTGTACATGTGAAATGTATCTAGGGGTCTTGGAGAATACATTTCACATGTACTACTGGCAAGCCAGATGTCTCCCATTCTATATATGCCCATGAGGCTTGGATTCCAAACCCTTTTATCGTCTTCGTCACCCTCCTCTCCATGTACAGTGGTTCCCCGCAAGACGAAGGCCTCGCAAGACGGAAAACCCGCTAGACGAAAGGGTTTTCCGTTTTGGAGGTGCTTCGCAAAACGAATTTCCTATGGGCTTGCTTCGCAAGACGAAAACGTCTTGCGAGTTCCTGCGGGGTTTTTCCCCTCCCCCCCTTTTTATAAGCCGCTAAGCCGCTTATCTGCTTATCTGCTAAGCTGTTAAAAGCCGCTAAAAGCCGCTAATAGCGCTAATCCGTCAATGGGCTTGCTTCGCAAGACGAAAAAACTGCTAGATGAAGAGACTCGCGGAACGGATTCTTTTCGTCTTGCGAGGCACCACTGTACTACTGGCAAGCCAGATGTCTCCCATTCTATATATGCCCATGAGGCTTGGATTCCAAACCCTTTTATCGTCTTCGTCACCCTCCTCTCCATGTATTCCAGCTTCTCCTTATTACCAAAGTCAACACGTCCCTGTGCAACATGACATCTTGCCATGCAAAGAGCTACCTTTTTGGGTGGGACAAGCTTGCTGTGTCCCAGTAATTAATAGTAGTAGCAGTAGTAGTAGTAATTTATTTATGCCCGGCCAATCTGGCTGGGTTTCCCCAGCCACTCTGGGCGGCTCCCAACAGAATATTAAAATCACAATAAAACATCAAACATCTAAAACTTCCCTAAACAGGGCTACCTTCAGATGTCTTCTAAAAGTCAGAGAGTTGCTTATATCCTTGACATCTGACGGGAGGGCTTTCCACAGGGCGGGCACCACCACCAAGAAGGCCCTCTGCCTGGTTCCCTGTAACTTGGCTTCTCGCAGCGAGGGAACCGCCAGAAGGCCCTCAGAGCTGGACCTCAGTGTCTGGGCTGAACGATGGGGGTGGAGACGCTCCTTCAGGTCTACTGGGCCTTTGAGGCCGTTTACGGCTTTCTAGTTCAGCACCAACACTTTGAATTGTGCTCGGAAACATCCTGGGAGCCAATGTAGGTTTTTCGAGACCGGTGTTATGTGGTCTCGGCAGCCACTCCCAGCATAGCTGTTAACTTTTCCCTTTTATAAAGAGAAATTCCCTTATTCTGAATAGGATTCCTCGTAAGAAAAGTGGAAAGTTGACAGCTATGGCTCCTAGTCACCAGTCTAGCTGTCATGTGTGTGTCTCTCTGTGTGTGCAAATACACACCCACACCCACATATATTTGAGGGCCTAACAGCGAAGAGAAAACTCACTTAGTGGGAGAAACGACCTCGAAGCAGAATCGGCGTTCGTGGTCCGGGCAAGGCTTGACGGTGCACAGGCGCAGGTCCTCCACAACCACCGTCAGGACATCCTGGGCTCGGGAAGGAAAAGGGCAGGATTTGGCCCTGGCACAAACAGCCCCCTGCCTCTGCCTCTTCAGATGCCACCATCATTCTTCCCATCCATGCCCTGCTCTCATCCCCGATATTAACCCATCTGAACTCTCCTCCACCCGAAGGATAGAATTCATCTTACACCCACACACCCTGGTGGATTAGCAGATAAGTCTGCCAAACCTGTTTAGGCTCCTAATCCTTCTTTCTTTCTCTCTCTCTCTCATCAGGCTCCTAATTCTTCATTCAACAAAGCAAGGTGAAGGGGTGGGGGACGGGCCAATTCTTTCGGTAGTTTGGGTGCAATTGAGATTTGCAGAAAGCAGGGTTGGAAAGCCAAGAACTGATTTTTCATCTCAGGACTGCACTGCCAATTCCTGAGAAGCCTTTAATCTTAATGATTTGGATCGCCAGCGTTCCAGGGCTTGTCAAACGACCCTTCTTGAAAAGGAATCTCATAAACTGAAAGTATCCAGCAACGCTGAAAGTATTCAAAGGGCAGAGCTCAAATGACCATTTTTTCCTTATGTACGGCATAAATTTTATTTCTTATACAAACATCGAGGCACGGGGCCAGTAAACGGCCACATTTAAGACCACACAGAACCCCTATTCTCAACAATAACGGAACTCACAGATGGAGAATGCTTTTATTTTTAGAAATATTTGCAAAGGGAACCTTTGTATGAGTAACCGTATTTTTTGCTCTATAAGACTCACCTTTTCCCTCCTAAAAAGTAAGGGGAAATGTGTGTGCATCTTATGGAGCGAATGCAGGCTGCGCAGCTATCCCTGAAGCCAGAACAGCAAAAGGGATTGCTGCTTTCGCTGCGCAGCGATCCCTCTTGCTGTTCTGGCTTCTGAGATTCAGAATATTTTTTTTCTTGTTTTCCTCCTCCAAAAACTAGGTGCGTCTTGTGGTCTGGTGCGTCTTATAGAGCGAAAAATACGGTAATAATGTACGATCCCTTTGGAACTGTGCAGTTGTCTTTGCGCTTTTGTCCTTCCGGGCTGTGGCGCTTTCTATTTTAAATTCTTTTGTTGTCTTACTTTTTGTTGCAAACAAATCAATAAAATTAAAAGAAGAAGAAGAGGGGTTTGCATGGGGACAGAGCGAGGGAAATCCTGGACTATCCCTGGGCCTTTTACTTCCTAGCTGACTTCTCGATCTCTTTCATGTTTAGACTGATACAGTGGTGCCCCGCAAGACGAATGCCTCGCAAGACGAAAAACTCGCTAGACGAAAGAGTTTTCCGTCTTTTGAGTCGTTCCGCAAGACGAATTTCCCTATGGGCTTGCTTCGCAAGACGAAACGTCTTGCGAGTTCTTGCGAGTTTTTTTCCTTTTTCTTAAAGCCGCTAAGCCGCTAATAGCCGCTAAGCCGTTAATAGCCGCTAAGCCGCTAATGGCCGCTAAGCCGGTAATAGCCGTGCTTCGCAAGACGAAAAAACCGCTAGACGAAGAGACTCGTGGAATGGATTAATTTCGTCTTGCGAGGCACCACTGTACTCTAATGTCTAATACACTTTTAAAGCCATCCAAGTGGCAGGGAGTTCCGTAGCTTAACTAAGCACTGTGCAAATATTTTATTTTATCTGTCCTACATCTTCCAAAACTTTATGGAGTGTCCCTGAATTCTTGTGTTTGACAGAGGAAGAAAGGCTTTTCTCTGTTCACCTCTTGCCAACTTCAAGTGTGCTGCCTCTTAAACTCCCTTTTCTCTAAACTAAAAAGTCCAAAACGCTGCAAGCTTTTCTTCTATGATCTTTTCAGCAGCCCTTTACTAAATCTCTTCCCCCGTCTATGATATCTCTTTGGAGCCAAGGCAACCACTTTGAATACCAAAGAGCTCCAACATCTCATCGGCCTTAATTTCAACAAATTAGTAATAATAATAATAATAATAATAATAATAATAATAATAATAATAATATTGTTTTATTTATACCCTGCCCTTCCCGCTTCAAAAACCGGGCTCAAGGCGGCTAACAACAAATTTTAAACACTTAATTATAAAAGCAGAATAAAATACAGTATAAAAACGTGGATAACAATAAAATTAAAAAATCAATTTAGAGGAAGTAAGCATTAGATAATCCCCAGGACTAGCTGGCTGAATTGGTCCTACTTGGGCCAGCGAGGAGGCCAGGGGAGAATTAGGAAATTAGGGGAAAAAGGAGGCAGTTGGAATCTTGCCAACCTTATGCCCTTTGCCTGCGCCCAAGTTTTTGCCCCTTCCTCCCACCCCACCCCCAAATATTCACACGCATCTCAGAGGCTCACAAATAAATCCATTTCCTATTCCTCACCTTGGCCTTCTTCTGATACACCAGCTGGTTGCTCTGGATGGAAAACCAGCGCCTGCAATTAAAAAAATATACATAATGAAATTCACAGGAAGAGAATGCGTGAGCATGAGGCAGACCTACAGATGTTCTAGACTAAAGCTGGACTAAACAAACAAGATGAATTTTAACAGGGAGAAATGTAAAATATTGCACTTGGGCAAAAAAAAATGAGAGGCACAAATACAAGATGGGTGACACCTGGCTTGAGAGCAGTACATGTGAAAAGGATCTAGGAGTCTTGGTTGACCACAAACTTGACATGAGCCAACAGTGTGAGGCGGCAGCTAAAAAAGCCAATGCAATTCTGGGCTGCATCCATAGGAGTATAGCATCTAGATCAAGGGAAGTAATAGTGCCACTGTATTCTGCTCTGGTCAGACCTCACCTGGAGTACTGTGTCCAGTTCTGGGCACCACAGTTCAAGAAGGACACGGACAAACTGGAACGGGTCCAGAGGAGGGCAACCAAAATGGCCAAAGGCCTGGAAACGATGCCTTATGAGGAACGGCTAAGGGAGCTGGGCATGTTTAGCCTGGAGAAGAGGAGGTTAAGGGGTGATATGATAGCCATGTTCAAATATATAAAAGGATGTCACATAGAGGAGGGAGAAAGGTTGTTTTCTGCTGCTCCAGAGAAGCGGACACGGAGCAATGGTTCCAAACTACAAGAAAAAAGATTCCACCTAAACATTAGGAAGAACTTCCAGACAGTGAGAGCTGTTCGACAGTGGAATTTGCTGCCAAGGAGTGTGGTGGAGTCTCCTTCTTTGGAGGTCTTTAAGCAGAGGCTTGACAACCATATGTCAGGAGTGCTCTGATGGTGTTTCCTGCTTGGCAGGGGGTTGGACTCGATGGCCCTTGGGGTCTCTTCCAGCTCTAGGATTCTATGATTCTATGAAAGCTTCAAGAAAGGGTTTCCCTCCCTCTTTGACAGAACCTAAACCAGGGGTCAGCAAACTTACCGCACCGGTGTCTCTAGCGCCGATTGCGCGGCGGACCAGAGGGTGGGGGAGCGCATGCCCATACGCGTGTGCACACACTATTTTCGGCACACTTCCGTGTCGGAGGAGCACCGGAAATACAGTGGTACCTCGGGTTAAGTCCTTAATTCGTTCCGGAGGTCCGTTCTTAACCTGAAACTGTTCTTAACCTGAAGCACCACTTTAGCTAATGGGGGCCGCCTGCTGCTGCCGCGCCGCCGGAGCCCGATTTCTGTTCTTATCCTGAAGCAAAGTTCTTAACCTGAAGCACTATTTCTGGGTTAGCAGAGTGTGTAACCTGAAGCGTATGTAACCCGAGGTACCACTGTAGTCTACATAGAATATGTGCCTAAGTTAAAAGATGCTCGACTCAGAATCTCATAGGGCCGTGTTCCAAAGCTCCACCAATCGCAAGCCTCTTTCAGCTCAGAAATCCCACCCACCTCTGGAGCCGACTGGGGCTGAGGAGAGGGTGGTGTGTCTGTGTGTGTGTTTTAATGTTTTTGGGGGCTGATGGGAGTTGTAGTCCAAAACATCTGGAAGGCAACCTGGTGCACAAAGGCTGAGCCTGATCTAAGGACACGTAAAGTTGTTCTCGAACTGAAGCTGAGTGGGCAGAGTAGTCTGGACCTTTGAAATTTACTCAGGAGTAACTTCAGAGAGTTGGATAACAGCCCGGATTGGAATGGAACTAGATGAAGCTGCGTCAGCAGAAAGACAGTTGAAAAAGTATTACAGTGGTGCCCCGCAAGACGAATGCCTCGCAAGACGGAAAACCCACTAGACGAAAGGGTTTTCCGTTTTGGAGGTGCTTCGCAAAACAAATTTCCTATGGGCTTGCTTTGCAAGACGAAAATGTCTTGCGAGTTCCTGTGGTTTTTTCCCCCTCCCCCCCTTTTTCTAAGCCGCTAAGCCGCTTATCTGCTTATCCGCTAAGCCGATAAGCTGCTAAAAGCCGCTAAAAGCCGCTAAAAGCTGCTAAAAGCGCTAATCCGCTAAGCCGTCAATGGCCGTGCTTCGCAAGACGAAAAAACCGCTAGACGAAGAGACTCGCGGAACGGATTAATTTCGTCTTGCGAGGCACCACTGTATTACACAAACAAATCTGTATTCGACGGATGAAAGATTGTATGATTTCTGACACGACTGAGGATCGCAGAGCCAGAGACAAAGACGTTTAGAGAGTTAAAATTGAGATGTGGAAATATAGAAATATCGATGAGAGGCAGGACTGAGATTTAGACATGCTTCAAGGTTCATAATTTGACCTTTATTTTATTTTAGTTTTTTATTTTTATTGGATTATGATAAAGGTAAAGGTAAAGGTACCCCTGCCCGTACGGGCCAGTCTTGACAGACTCTGGGGTTGGTGCGCCCATCTCACTCAAGAGGCCGGGAGCCAGCGCCGTCCGGAGACACTTCCGGGTCACGTGGCGAGCGTGACAAAGCTGCATCTGGCGAGCCAGCGCAGCACACGGAACGCCGTTTACCTTCCCGCCGGAGTGGTACCTATTTATCTACTTGCACGCAGGGGTGCTTTCGAACTGCTAGGTTGGCAGGCGCTGGGACCGAACGACAGGAGCGCACCCCGCTGCAGGGATTTGAACCGCCGACCTTTCGATCGGCAAGCCCTAGGCGCTGAGGCTTTTACCCACAGCGCCACCTGCGTCCCATTGGATTATGATATGATATGTTAATTGGATTTCTTTTATTGGAAAATTAATAAAAACGATCTAACAAAAATAAAGAAAAGATATTTACTCAGGAGAAACTGACTGGACCTCCGAGGTCTAGTCAATTTCACTTCTAAGGAAAACAACGGTGGCTTTGAGCAATAAAGATTCGGCAGCAATATTTTCAAGGAAAACAAGGCATACTTGAATTGGGGGTAAGTCTCGCTCGGCGGGGGATGGACGGATGGTAACCTGTTCTTTTCTTTCCAGTGCCTAAAAGCACAGGTACGTCCTGACCCTTACAAATACTTTCGGAATAATGAGAGGCTGCAAAAACTTCTCCAGGTATTGGAAGGAGGGGGGAGATTATACGCCTCGGGCACTAGCCAATAGGTGCTGATCCTGCACTCAGATAATGTGTATCGATTGCACCACAGACAGTCGCGTTGCTGGGGGGCCGGTTATGGCTTGGAGGGCTGCAAAGATCTGCAAATCCAGTTTGGCCACAGGCCACTGGGTTAGCAGCATAGCTGTCAACTTACAGATTTGAAAATAAGGAACCAGCAGCCTCGAAAATAAGGGATCAGCAGCCAAAATAAGGGATTTTCAGGGCACAGGTATGTTCGACTTCTGAGCCCCTCCGAGCCAAAGGCAGAAAGCCCAGCCAGCAGCCAAACGAAGCCTCAAGCGGTGGTTCCCACAGCGCAGCAACCCGGCAAAGGGGATGCAGCAAGGAAAACCCCCGTCCCCTCTCCGCTGGGAAGCGCTGAGCAAAGGCGAGTCCCCAGGCAAGGCGGCCGATTTGATTGGCACAAGGCATGCAAGCTCCACCCCCCAGTCGTTCTCAGACTCCTTATTGGGTGAGCAACACAGCCAAGCAACGCAGTTGGAGCCTCCCTCCTCCCTGGCCGGCAGGGAGGGAGGGAGGGAGGGAGAGGAGCTGCTTCCTTTGAAACCCAGGAAATTTCAGGGACATCATCAAGAAGGGACAGCAGTGGGACACAGCGCTGGGATAAGGGACTTTCCCACCAAATAAGGGACAGTTGACAGCTATGGTTAGCAGGGGAGGGAAGGAATTGCGGCGGAACGTGAGTAACCAGAGCATTTGGCAACTCAGGCTGCATCCTGCTCATGAGGAATGTAAGGAGAGCCTTGCTGGTGGATCGTGCCCAGCATTCAGTTCTCACTGTGACCAGCCAGAGGCCTAGCAGACCCTGCAAGCAGGAACAACAGAACCAGTGAAGGCGGTGAAGGTCCTGTGTGAGTGGCTGGAGGCAGCTGGAGGATGGATGGCGGCTAACAGATTGAGGTTGAATCCTGGCAAGACAGAAGTACTGTTTTTGGGGGACAGGGGGCGGGCAGGTGTGGGGGACTCCCTGGTCCTGAATGGGGCAACTGTACCCCTGAAGGACCAGGTGCGCAGCCTGGGAGTCATTTTGGACTCACAGCTGTCCATGGAGGCGCAGGTCAATTCTGGGTCCAGGGTGGCTGTCTACCAGCTCCATCTGGTACGCAGGATGAGACCCTCCCTGCCCGCAGACTATCTCGCCAGAGTGGCGCATGTGCTGGTTATCTCCCGTCTGGACTGCTGCAATGCGCTCTACGTGGGGCTACCTTTGAAGGTGACCCGGAAACTACAACTAATCCAGAATGCGGCAGCTAAACTGGTGACTGGGAGTGGCTGCCAAGACCACATAACACCGGTCTTGAAAGACCTAAATTGGCTCCCAGGACGTTTCCAAGCACAATTCAAAGTGTTGGTGCTGACCTAGAAAGCCCTAAACGGCCTCAAAGGCCCAGTAGACCTGAAGGAGCGTCTCCACCTCCATCGTTCGGCCCGGACACTGAGGTCCAGCTCCGAGGGTCTTCTGGCGGTTCCCTCCCTTAGAGAAGTGTTGTCACAGGGAACCAGGCAGAGGGCCTTCTTGGTGCTGGCGCGGTGGTGGTTTCCCCAGCCACTCTGGGCGAATTCCAACAAAGATTAAAAATACAATAAAACATCAGTCATTAAAAACTTCCCTAAACAGGGCTGCCTTCAGATGTTGTCTAAACATCCGATAGTTACTTATCTCTTTGACATCTGGTGGGAGGGCGTTCCACAGGGCAGGTGCCACCACCGAGGAGGCCTCTGCCTGGTTCCCTGTACCTTGGCTTCTCACAGCGAGGGAACCACCAGAAGGCCCTTGGAGGCATACAAGTATACTGGGCCGAGGCCGTTTAGGGCTTTCAAGGTCAGCACCAACACTTTGAATTGTGCTCGGAAACGTACTGTAAACTGTGTTTCCTCTGTGCATCCCCAAACGTTTATTGAGGTTGGAGATAACCTCAATAAATAATGTCCTCAAACCTCACCTGTCCTGCTAGAGAGCGCCGCAAGGTGCGTGTAGAAGACGGGGAGCCTTGCTCACCTGCTCCAGGTCTTGAAGGCATTGCTGGCCCGTTTGTAGAGGTAGCCTTCCATCACCACCCCTCCGGGCTCCGTACGGACCTCGGGAACAACGTCTTCCTGGGACAGGTCCTGGGGAAGAACGGGAGGGGGGCAGACCCACCTAATTAAAGAAAAGATGCCCAAAGAAACAGCCCAGCCACATGCTCCTAAAGTCGACGTGAGTGTTAACCTATTGCTACAATTCTATTCTTCTGATTTTGCCCAAGCCCCGCCCCTCGCTCCTAGACTCCTCCCACCCACCCACAAGCCCCGCCCCGTGCTGTTCCACCCACCGCCACAAGCTCCACCCCTTCGCCCGCAAGCTCCGCCCACACTCCAAGTCTCAGGCGCTCCCCTGCCAAGCCCAGCCGACTGCATTTCGGAACCGCGCCCCATGCTCCAAGACTCCTCCCAGCTGTCCCAAGCCCCGCCCCTTAGAACTTCTCCAAGCGGAAGCTCCGCCTCCCCTAACTGGGCGGCTTCCGTAAGGCAAAACTGAGGCACACACACACAGAGAGGGCTCAAACCTTTTGCTTGATCACAGTGTGCCTCTGTTCCATGTCTCGCTTCTCTCGGGCCGACTCCAGGACCAACTGATCGAGCTGGAGGAAGAGAGGGAGGGGAGATGAGGCCGGACGCCTGAGTCCCTTTCTCACACAAAAGTTTGCCTGGCATTCTCTGCCCGCCGGACTGGGGAGGGAGGCCCATTCCAGCCAAAACAACAGATCTGGGGTCACCCTGCAACACAGAATGTCACTTCCGCCAGGAAGACGGTGGAGCGAGATTTGAACTCGGAATAACCATAACTGGGGGGGGGGGGAACAGATTTGAAAGGAGTTTAAGGAAGGAGCATGGAAGGCTGATAGGATGATGGGAGTCAATAATAATAATAATAATAATAATAATAATAATAAAATTTATTTATCTCCCGCCCTCCCCAGCTGAAGCCGGGCTCAGAGCGGCTAACAACAGTAAAATGATAAAACATTCTAAAATCATTTCATTATAAATGATTATAAATGATCGATGGTTCGCCGATCTCCACATGTACTACAAATCCCATCATCCTGAGTCAGCTCAGCCGACTGCCCTGGATGATGGGTGCTGCAGTCCAACGGCAACCCAAGGTCGAAGAATGCTGGCTCAGAGCAGCCTTCACCAACCCGGTGCCCTCCAGATGTTTGAGCTGCGCTGGAGCATGGGACTTGTAGTCCAACATCGGGAGGCTATCACATCGGCCAAGGCTGTAACAGCCTTCCGGAGGGCTTCCCGCGCTAGGGGAGCAACACCGGAAATAATCCACACTATACCTGCAGGAGTCACTTGCCACTAACCCTTACAGCTGCACCTCCGGCCATGTCAGGGTCCTAGTCCTCATTATGGGCTTGGAGAACCCAGAATCAGAAACCCCCAATTCCAGCATTTTCCTCCCAACATCCAAATCGTTTCCACCCGCCTCCAAGCTTTCCCTCTCGCCGGTCTTGCGATCACATGCACTCTGCAAAGAATCTCCTATCAGCTAAGTTGCCTACCTCAAAAAGCCAGAAGCAGAGCTCAGAGGTTGCTGCATTTCGGCAGCCGGCATGGAATCTGAATTCCTGCATCCTGTTTTGATCCGATTCTTCTTTGCTGACAGGGCTGGTTCCCCAGCCTCCCACCGCCCAAGCCAGCTTCCTCCCTCTCCCTCTAGCAGTTGCCAGGAGGCAAGCAGGAGAAAATCATAGCGAGAAGCCTGCTGAATCAAGCCAGCGGCCCAGCAAGCAGCATTCGAACTCAAGAGCCATTCCCCTGTCCTGCCGTTTCCAGCAAACCCTATCCAGAAGCTTTTCCTGCTTCTGACAGTGGTGACAGAGCATAGGAACTGCGGCTGGTAAACATCAATAGCTCTCGCTCCTCTGTGAATTTATCCAATCCTCTTTTACAGCCCACCCAGTGGCAGGGAGTTCCACAGTCTAACTGGGCATCTGTCCTAAATCTTCCAATGCTCAGCTTTGTCGGTTTGTCTTTGAGTTCCAGTGTTATGGAAGAGGAAGGAGAACATTATCTCTTTCCTGCCCGCCCATCTCCCCGCCGCTTCCTTCGAACCTGGCACCCTCCCGGGACTCCTCCGGGCGCTCACCTGAGCCGCCAGGTCCTTGCGATACTGCTCCAGCCGCTTCGCCGTCTGGAACCCCTGCTCCAGGTAGAATGACTGAGCCTCCATGAACGTCAACATCTGGAAAAACAGGAAGCAGCTGCTGACGTTACCAGCGTTCGCACCCGGCTCTTTGGCTGAAAAGAGCGATGTGCTATACGGTTGGTTAAAATGAGACAGCCCTGACGGCTTATAATCTTGAACAAAGAAAAGCACAACACGCAAGGAAAGGGGAATAGGGAGGGAAGAGGAGGAAAGCAAACTCGGGCACAGATTCCTAAATAGCTTTTGGCATAATCAGCAGGCGCAGAAAACGGTTCGGGGTAGGAGCTGGTCTGTTGGAAAAGCACCAAACTTTTAGAAGACATCTGAAGGCAGCCCTGTTTAGGGAAGCTTTTAATGTTTAATAGGTTATTGTATTTTAGTGTTCTGTTGGAAGCCGCCCAGAGTGGCTGGGGAAACCCAGCCAGATGGGCGGGGTATAAATATACAGTGGTGCCCCGCAAGACGAACGCCTCGGAAGATGAAAAACTCGCTAGACGAAGGAGTTTTTCATTTTCTTAGCCGCTTCGCAAGACGCATCTCCCCATGGGCTTGCTTCGCAAAACGAAGCTTGCCCCGCAAGCTCTGGGGATAGCGGGGAAGCGCAGCGTGCCTTCCCCTCTCTCCCCGAACCCCTTTTGAACCAAGGGGTGGCAACGGGGAGAAGCGATTCTCCCCGCTGCCCCTTCCCTTGGTTTAAAACAGGTCCGGGGACAGGTCCGCCGCGCGCCTTCCCCTCTGTCCCCGGAGATTGCGGGGCGGGCAACGGGGAGAAGCAATCTTCTCCCCGCCGCCCCTTGCTTTAAACAGGTCCGGGGACAGAGGGGAAGGCGCTCGGCACTTTCCCTCTGTCCCCGGACGGTCTCCATAGGAACGCATTGATTGATTTTCAATGCATTCCTATGGGAAACCGTGCTTCGCAAGACGAAAAACTCGCAAGAAGAAAAAATTTGCAGAACGAATTAATTTCGTCTTGCGAGGCACCCCTGTAATCATCATCATCATCATCATCATCTATGATTTTAAAAGAAAAAGGTTCAGGGTTCTGGGATTGCCTAGAAGCCACTGTTTTTTTTACCAGGAAAGCCTAGACAAGTGGGAGGTGGCTATAGTTGGTTATCACAGGGCAGGAGGAACTCTGCATGTGCTCAGAGGTACCATCATTTCTCTACATGTGCTTCAGACCTAAGCCTGAAAACAGGCTGAATTGAGGATGGGAGACCCAGTTTTTCCAGTGCACCTGCCAGCGCCCCACACAGTACAGGTGCACAGCCAAGGAACCAGGATTTAATCCCCTGGTCCACAGCTGGCCAGTGGCGTAGCGTGGGTTGTCAGCACCCGGGGCAAGGCAAGTAATTTGCGCCCCCTAACCCGTGGATTTGCGCCCCCTAACCCGTGGATTTCCCCTAACCCCAGATGTTGCGCCCGGTGCGGCCGGCCCCCCCTGCACCCCCCCACGCTACGCCACTGCAGCTGGCCGGGGCTGATAGGATTTGTAGTCCAAAATTTCTGGCTGGCCAACACCGAACCACAACCCGTCGTGTACTCACAAACTTCAGGATCTCAAACTTCTTCTTCGACTGGATCACGTTGATCTGAAAGACAGAGAAGAATTCTTCCATTTTTTCTTCTTATTTTTTCTTTTTCCCCTTTTCTCTTTTTTGTTCTTTTTTTATATCTGTGTGCTTATCTGAAAAAATATGTATTTGTATGTATTTTGCAATAATTATGTTAAATAAAATTTAATATTTATATTTTTTTTTTAAAAAAAAACAAAGACAGAGAAGCCCGTTCCGTCGCTTCGGTCCTTCGTCCTTTGCTCCCAACGCAAAGCGTGCCGTTCGCCCAGAGACCCTCTCCCAACTTTCATTTTATCCTTTTTAAACATTTCTTGCACAGGAAGAAATAAAGAAAATATTAAGAATATCGTATAGTAAAAGGCCAGAGGCATTTTAAATGGTGATATTCCAAAAGACAAAACTATTTTTTTCTTATACGCAACGTCTGCAGCAAGAATCCTGGTAGAAAGGGGAACAGGTACCCACTAGGGGGGAGTGGCTCTGTAAGCTCTCAGAATACTTAGAATTATCCAAATTGACAGACATAATAAGACAAAAACCAAAAAGCGAAGTAAAAAAAGAATGGGAGTGCCTAAATGAATACCTCAAAAGTCAAGGTTTGAGGGCAGAAATCTGGCTGAGTCTGGAATAACCTTGTGAAGTGAAAGGATATGAAAGAAGGATTTATATCTAGATGTTAGGGCAGAGATGATAAGGAAAACAGGAAAACAGGAAGACACAATGAGAGATAAAGGAGGTGCTGTGGGATTGGTGGAAGTCAACGTCTTGTTGTTGTTGTTTTAGTGTTTATAATACCATATTTTTCGCCCTATAGGACGCACTTTTTCCTCTCCAAAAATTAAGGGGAAATGTGTGTGCGCCCTATGGGGCGGATGCAGGCTTTCGCTGACCCCTCTCGCTCTCCAGGTTTCAGGAGAGCCCCACCGCCAGCCCCACAAACTTGGGGGGCAGCGGGAGGCGCAGCGCGCCTTTCCCGCTGTCCCCCAACTTGGTTAGAAGGCTGGCGGCGGGCTTCCCCCTCCTCCAGCCCCGCAAGCTCCCAGAGCGATGCCAAAGCTGCACACAGCTTCGGCATCGCTCTGGGTCCCGTTCTGGGGGATGGGGGAGGAGGAAGCTTGGGCTTCCCCCACCCCAGCCCCACGCCTGGGGGGGGGGGGAAATAATTTTTTTCCTTTATTTCCCCCCCCCTCAAAATCTAGGTGCGTCCTATGGGCCGGTGCATCCTATAGGGCGAAAAATACGGTATATATAATGTCTATAATATATAATATTATAATATTATATTATATATTATATAATATACTAATATAATATATATATAATATAATGTCTGTGGTTATTCCTGTGTGCAATTTGGTATTTGTGTTTTCTCTTTCTTCTTTTCTTGCTGTATCAATAAAATAATAAATAAATAAATAACCAAAAGGAGAGCCACGCCCCTTTGCCACGCCCACTTTGTCCTGGCCCCGTCCCCAAAACACCACCCCAACGAGGTTGACCCGAAGGGAACGCCCTCCTTGCATAGAGAAAGGCCCTCCAAGACCCAGGCCGAATCGGACAGGAGGGGGAATCCGCTGGGTCCTGCCGCCCTCCCCCAGAGCCGAGGGAAGGACCATAGCTGTCAACTTACAGATTTGAAAATAAGGGACCAGCAGCCTCGAAAATAAGGCATCAGCAGCCAAAATAAGGGATTTTCCCAGCACAGGTATGTTCAACTTCTGAGCCAAAGGCAGAAAGCCCAGCCAGCAGCCAAACGAAGCCTCAAGCGGTGGTTCCCACAGCGCAGCAACCCGGCAAAGGGGATGCAGCAAGGAAAACCTCCGTCCCCTCTCCGCTGGGAAGCGCTGAGCAAAGGCGAGTCCCCAGGCAAGGCGGCCGATTTGATTGGCACCAGGCCTGCAAGCTCCACCCCCCAGTTGTTCTCAGACTCCTTATTGGGTGAGCAACGCAGCCGAGCAACACAGTTGGAGCCTCCCTCCTCCCTGGCCGGCAGGGAGGGAGGGAGGGAGAGGAGCTGCTTCCTTTGAAACCCGGGAAATTTCAGGGACATCATCAATAAGGGACAGCAGCGGAACACGGCGCTGGGATAAGGGACTGTCCCGCCAAATAAGGGACACTTGACAGCTATGGAAAGGACCCAGGAGTCCAAGCTGCCCGCTAGCGGCCCACCTGCAGCACGTAGTCGAGGGCTCGGGCGCGGAAGGTGGTTCGGGCGGCTTTCAGGGCGACCACGGCCTCCTCGGCTTCGTGGTGGCGCCGCCGCGGCACCTCGGCGTTGTGGTGCAAGGCGCTGGCGAGGCTTTCGCTGCCGCGTTCAAATTCCTTCCGGGTCTCCTTGAACTGCTTCATGTCCCTGAAACACACGTTTTGGTCGTATCGCAAAACGGCAAGGAGACATATTGGATCGGAAAGAAACCCGCCCTTTCTGGAGACGCGAGGGGGTTGGGATGGATGACCTTTGGAGGGCCCCCCTCCCAGCTCTACAATTCCACGAGGTCGGATTACATCGGTGGTTGTACCCCTCAACTTTTGTAGCTACGCAGAGTGGCTGGGGCAACACAGTCAGATGGGCGGGGTACAAATAACATAACAACATAACATAACATAACATAACATAACATAACATAACATAACATAACATAACATAACATAACATAACATAACATAACATAACATAACATAACAACATAACATAACATAACATAACAACAACATAACATATTATTATTATTATTATTATTATTATTATTATTATTATTATTATTGATGATAATAATAAGCAACGTGGCAGAGGCCCCACACTCCTTTTTTGCACCATACGTAATAAATGCACAGTGGTGCCTCGCAAGACGAAATTAATCCGTTCCGCGATTCTCTTCGTCTAGCGGTTTTTTCGTCTTGCGAAGCAAGCCCATTGACGGATTAGCGGATTAGCGCTATTAGCGGCTTTTAGCGGCTTAGCGGCTTATCGGATAAGCGGCTTAGCGGCTTAGAAAAAGGGGGGGAGGGGGAAAACCCCGCAGGAACTCGCAAGACATTTTCGTCTTGCGAAGCAAGCCCATAGGAAATTCGTTTTGCGAAGCACCTCCAAAATGGAAAACTCTTTCGTCTAGCGCGTTTTTCGTCTTGCGAGGCATTCGTCTTGCGGGGCACCACTGTATGCCAATCTACCAAAAATGTTTTACTAAAATCTATGGGATGATTAGCTGAAAGGTTTCAGCTCTCAGGAACTCCTGGCATAATAATAATAATAATAATAATAATAATAATAATAATAATAATAATAATTTTATTTATAATAAATTTTATTTATACCCCGCCCTCTCCGGCCAGAGCTGGGCTCAGGGTGGCTAACACCAGTAAAATTTGGCGCTGGCAGCTGCCAAAACCGCAACTGCCCACAAAATCTAAAGCTTTACATCAGGGGTCAGCAAACTTTTTCAGCAGAGGGCCGGTCCACCGTACCTCAGACCTTGTGGGGGGCCGGACTGTATTTTGAAAAATTAAATAAAAATGAACGAATTCCTATGCCCCACAAATAACCCAGAGGTGCATTTTAAATAAAAGGACACATTCTACTCATGTAAAAACACGCTGATTCCCGGACCGTCCGCAGGCCGGATTGAGAAGGCAATGGAAACGGATCAGGCCCCCGGGCCTTACTTTGCCTACCCATGCTTTACATGCATTACAGGGAACCAGGCACAGGGCCTTCTCGGTGGTGGCACCCTCCCTGTGGAACTCCCTCCCACCAGATGTCAAAGAGAACAACTACCAGACTTTTAGAAGACACCTGAAGGCACCCCTGTTTAGGGAAGCTTTTAATGTTTGGTGCATTACTGTATTTTAATATTTTGTTGGAAGCCGCCCAGGGTGGCTGGGGTATAAATAATAAATTATTATTATTATTATTATGGCTTGCAATTTTCTCTTTCACGGAAAGTGTTAGCTGGGTGATTGTAGCAGGCAGCTGCTGCAAAAAGGGGACCTTATAAGCTCAAGTTGTACATGTGATCTGTGGGACTCACCGCCACAAGATGTGAGAGTGCCTATTGGATCCACCCTCAAAGACCAAATACAGCATGGGAAATACGAGAAAGGTTCGACACCCTCCCCCTTTGAAACGCAAAAGTGCCCCCCCCACAGCCGACCTGTAGCTGCCTTCCTTCTAGTACCCCCCACCCCGCAAAAAACCGACCCTTCGGAGCGGGCGCCCCAATCACAATACATACTCTTTCACCAGACTCTGCAGCTGATGTTTGAGGGACTGTTGCGTCGTATCCAGAAGCTCCTACGACAAAGAAAGGCAGGAAGATAAAAGGGCCGCAGTTCACCTCCAAGTAGGGCTGCTGCTAGTCCGTGTAGGGACTATTGAGCTATCAGATCAGCATAAGGTGACTTCCTCTGCTGGGTTGGGACCAGAGCTTACAGGTCTCTGCCTCCTTTGTGCATGGAAATGTCCGGGGTCCAACCCCTGCTATGGCGAGCCAGGTTGGGAATCTCCCTTCACCGAGAGCTGCTGCCAGCCAGTGCAGGCTAGATGGACGGGTGTCCTCGACTCCTTCCTAGGTTCTCAACCTTTCCCCACCCACATTTGGAGGGTGACAGAGCGGCTGAGCACCCTTTGGGAAAGAGGAAGGGCGCCGGAAAGACGCGTGACGCCGCTCACCTCGTGGCCGTCAATCATCTTCTTCAAGCTCTCGGAAAACTTCTCAAGGCACTCCTGGAAAACAAGGGGAATCGCAGGGTTGGAAGGAAGGGCCCTCCAAAGGTCATCCAGCCCAACCCCGCCTGCGAGAAGGGAGCAAATCAAGCAAGGAAGAGAGGCGTTGGGCAGAGGGCACAGAGTTTGGGGTTTCCCGGTACCCCTGCTTACGATCCGGGGATCAGAGCAGAGACGGAAGGCACGTTGCAGGCTGGAATCTGCAATGCCTTCTCCGCTAGCCCCAAAATTAAAAAAAAACAAGTTTCTAGATCTCATTTTTTCCCCGTAATTTTTTTCCAGAGCTCGTTGTGGGCTGCAGAAATAGCCAAGCGGGCTCCAAATTTAGAGACTGACCTGAACGCCCCCCCCCCGGACCCCCAGACTTAAGCATTTCCTGTTTCGCCCGCCACAAACAGCCCTCGGTTTGCTCAGAGGGAAGTGGTGGGCGCTGCTGTTTCACTTGAAACCGCCACATCTAATGCAGAACCCCTTTCGGTCTGGCTACTCAGGACAAAGTGGCAGGAAAGCAATGTGCGGTCACCTAAACACCCCCCCCCCAAACACACATGCGGCAAAAACACACAGTGGCGGTGCGCGTCAGTATAGCTTCCTGCCCACGCCATACATTCAACGCTCACAAGTGGTGTTGGGGGGTGAGTGTTCAGACGCCTGGGCTCTCACTTGTGGGGTGCCTCAGGGTTCCGTCCTCTCCCCTATGCTTTTTAATATCTATATGAAGCCGCTGGGAGAGATCATCAGGGGGTTTGGGCTGGGTGTCCATCAATATGCAGATGATACCCAGCTCTACCTCTCTTTCAAATCAGAACCAGTGAAGGCGGTGAAGGTCCTGTGTGAGTGTCTGGAGGCGGTTGGAGGATGGATGGCGGCTAGCAGATTGAGGTTGAATCCTGACAAGACAGAAGTACTGTTTTGGGGGGACAGGAGGCGAGCAGGTGTGGGGGACTCCCTGGTCCTGAATAGGGTACCTGTGCCCCTGAAGGACCAGATGTGCAGCCTGGGAGTCATTTTGGACTCACAGCTGTCCATGGAGGCACAGGTCAATTCTGTGTCCATGGCGGCTGTCTACCAGCTCCATCTGGTACGCAGGATGAGACCTTCCCTGCCCACAGACTATCTCGCCAGAGTGGTGCAGACTCTAGTTATCTCCCGCTTGGACTACTGCAATGTGCTCTACGTGGGGCTACCTCTGAAGGTGACTCGGAAACTGCAATTAAGGCAGAATGCGGCAGCTAGACTGGTGACTGGGAGTGGCTGTCTGGACCACATAACACCAGTCCTGAGAGATCTGAATTGGCTCCCAGTACGTTTCTGAGCACGATTCAAAGTGTTGGTGCTGACCTTGAAAGCCCTAAACGGCCTCAAAGGCCCAGTAGACCTGAAGGAGCATCTCCGCCCCGACGCTGAGGTCCAGCTCCGAGGGCCTTCTGGCGGTTCCCTCCCTGTGAGAAGCCAGGTTACAGGGAACCAGGCAGAGGGCCTTCTCGGTAGTGGCGCCCGCCCTGTGGAACGCCCTCCCTTCAGATGTGAAGGAAATAAGGAGCTATCTTCTCTTTTTAAAACATCTGAAGGCAGCCCTGTTTAGGGAAGTTTATAATATTTAATGCTGTATTGTTTTTAACACTTGATTGGAAGCCGCCCAGAGTGGCTGGGGAAACTCAGCCAGATGGGTGGGGTATAAATAAATAAATTATTATTATTATTATTATTATTATTATTATTATTATTATTATTATTACAGCTCCCCCCCCCCAGAGGAAACCTGGAAACTGCAGTTTGCTGCGGGTGCTGGGAGTTATAGTTCCGCTAAGGGGTGAACTACAGTTCCCAGGTTGCTCTCGGGGGGGGGGGAGTCATGCGCTTTAAGTGCACAGTGTCGTGCACAGCCTGTTTCCTATGTTCCTCTTTCAGGCTGTTGCTCTGCGGTAGGACACATGCCTGGCATGCAGAAGGTTTTAGGTTCAATCCCCAACAGCACGTCCGGGTAGGGCTGGCAAAAAGACTTGAAATCTTAGAGAGTTGCTGCTAGCTACATACCGTATTTTTTGCTCTATAGGTCGCACTTTTCCCCCTCCAAAAATGAAGGGGAAATGTGTGTGCGTCCTGTGAAGCGAATGCAGGCTCCTGGGCTTCAGCGATAGCAACGCGAAGCCTCCGAAGCGCAGAGGGAGTGCTCCCTCCGAGCTCCGGAGGCTTTGCATTGCTATCGCTGAAGCCTGGATAGCGAGAACGGTCGGTGCGCACCGACCCCTCTCGCTCTCCAGGCTTCAGGGATAGCCGCCTGAAGCCTTCGGAGCACAGCGCGAGTTCTCGCTGCGCTCCGGAGGCTTCGGGTTCCTTTTGCTGAAGCCGGGAGAACAAGCAAAAGGAACCCGAAGCCTGCGCAGCGCAGCGGGAACTTGCGCTGCGCTCCGAAGGCTTCAGGGATCTTTGAGGCTGGCGGTGGAGGAAAGCAGCGCTTCCCCCCACCGCCAGCCCCACAAGCTCGGGGGGCAGCGGGAAGGCTGCGCGCAGCCTTTGCGCTGCTCCCTGACTTGGTCTTTGGGGCTGGTGGTGGGGGGCCAGCCCCAAAGAGCAGGTCGAAAGGAACCCGAAGCCTCCGGAGCCCAGCGGAAACTCCCACTGGGCTCTGGAGGCTTCGGGTTAGTGCCTCTTCAGCGAAGTGGCAGGAAGGGTCTCCACAAAAAATCATACATCCACTGTTTCGTTCAGAATATTTTTTTCCCCTTGTTCTCCCCCTCTAAAACAAGGTGCGTCCTATGGTCGGGTGCGTCCTATAGAGCGAAAAATACGGTAGGTGGCAACAAAACAGTTTCCATCTTTTTTTAATTCAGCGCCGAAGTTTTATGCGGACATTTAAAAAAAAAACTTTTTTTAAAAGGCTTCTACTGATAGTTCTAATTTCAGGTAGGTAGCCGTGCAGGTTCTTCCGCAGTCGAAATAAAAATAATAAAAAATAAAAAATTGTCCAGTAGCGCCTTAGAGACCAGCTAAGTTTGTTCTGGTATAATCTTTCATATCTGAAGAAGTGTGCATGCACACGAAAGCTTATACCCAGAACAAATCTAATTGGTCTCTGAGGTGCTACTGGACAATTTTTTATGTTAATTTTATTTTTATTTTGATAGTTCCTGTTATACAAAAATCTCCAAATGGGTCCGAACTTCAATGTCTAAAACTGGTAGAGATTACACTAAGGGTGGCCAAATTCTGTGCAACCGCCATAAAACTGTACTACCAAAATGACTAAGGTTTTAAATGATAATCTTAGGTTATATTTGAGTGATCAAGATTTAATATATATTTTTAAACTGCCGCTATATCTGAATTGCCTCTGTTATACCCAATTGCAATTCAATGTATTCCTGTTGTGTTTTATGATTTTCCTGATATTGTAAGTGACCTGGAACTGGTCTGTGATCGTAATAATAAAATTCTATTCTATTTTGATAGTTCTCTTGTTTCATTCTCACGTAAATTGCTTTGGCGGTTGTTGCTTTTTTATAAAAACAACACTCAAGCGGCGTGTAAATTTTACAGAGTAAAACAAATAAGTAAGAAACGCCGCGTCAGGTGGAACCTGAAAAATCGGGCTTCCCTAGCCCCCAGGCACTCACCAGCGAAGGGCACTCTGCGCGTGCTCAGAGGCACTGCCTTGGCACAGCTAAGCCCCCGGCTGTGAAAACAGGTTCTAAAGGGTGGAAAACCGGCTCCAGGTCACCCAGTTGCCCTGCCCCACTCCCAGACCTCAAATAAAATGGCGCAATTAGGTGATTAACGATGTTTACCTGCACCCGGTCACCTCACCACTAAGCCAATGTTCCCCCCCCCCCCCGAAAAAAAGGTGTGCCCAAAAATCACACCCCCCAGGCCTCGGCAAAACCCGTCTTTCAAGCCCAGTGGCTCGGCAAACGCCGGGCAGGCTAGCTCAGGCAACAAAAGCAACCTTTCCACTTTCCCACCCCACATTCAAACGAGATGCCCCTCCACCTTGGTATCTGGGCTCGCACACCTTTCCTCTTCCCTCCTCCTCCGCCTTTCCTCCAGGCACGACCGCCCGTTTCCCCCACCACACACAGCAAACTTACGCTCATCATGGTGTCCCCCGGGGAATTCTGAGACAGCTCCTGGACCCCGGAGACGAAATTCTTGCTGTGGGCGCAGTATTGCCGCCCCGAATCCAGCATCGTGGTGCAGAGTTTGAGGAGCTGGGGGGGGTGGGCAGGAGAGAGGGGGCAATGAACAGGGAGGTCAGGCAACGCGAGAGACGGACAGGGGTGGCTGCCAACGCCAGCCCGCTGCCCGGGAAGGCAGAACAACGCCCCTCCCCATGTGGAAATCTCAGCTTTCCCTCCCTCCCAGCTCATTTGCACTGCAAATAATAATAATAATAATAATAATAATAATAATAATAATAATAAAATTTATTTATACCCTGCCCTCCCCGGCCAGAGCCGGGCTCCACCAATAAAATCACAGTAAAAACCTAATAGGGGAAAAGGGGGGAAAAGAAAAAAACACACTTTAAAATACAGGTTAAAATGCAATTTAAAATGCAGCCTCGTTTTAAAAGTAGCCGATAAATCAAGACCATAAGGGGAAGGAAACATAAGGATCAGACAGAGTCCAAACCAAAGGCCAGGCGGAACAGACCCCATCGCTCATGGTCTGTACAAATCGGCAGCCCCCCGTGGCTTCAGACATCCCATAAACACATCTCTTCACCCAGGCATTCCCTGTCCAATAAGACCGGACCCTGTCGCTACCGAATTTCTGTTCTTACGATGCGGTTCATATACAAGCCACAAGCTTTTCACAGCCGTGAATAAGCAATGATGATATTTTGTTTATTCGTTGAATTTGCAACCCCACCAAAGAGCTCAAGATGGCAGCTGCGTGGCCCATCTCCCAAATTATTCCGCACAACAACCTTGCGAGGTAGGCCGGGAGAGGCAGTTAAGGGTCATGGCTGCGTGGAGATTTGAACCCAGGTCTCCCAAGGTCCCGGTCCGACACTCTAACCACTACACTGCAAACCGCCCTCTGGTCCTGGGATGAAAGGCAGTGCAAAATTCAATTATTAATAATAATAATACACCACACTGAGTAAGCAAGGAAATTGAGTTCAATGGGACTTGGCAGGGCTTGTGAATAGACGGCTGCAAAGCCGTCCTCTTTCTGCACTGCAGGGGAATGGGCCAGATCCAGCTCTCGAATTCTAGGATCCCTCATGTTTAAATACAGCACGCTTGCATTTAAGAGGTTGGGATCCAGCGGCATTCGTGACGCCGCAGGAATCCCATCAGTCTGCAAAGCCAGAGGCCGACTGCTATGCAGGTTGGAGCCCGCCTGTGCCTGAACCCCACAGATTCTCCCCACAGATTCTTACAGCCTATGCCCACCTCACAAGGTTGTTGTGAAGAAGGCGAGGATCAGGGGAGAGAGAACCACAAGTTCCTCCGAGGTAAAACAGGATCTTTAAAAATGGAAAAAAATTGTGTATGTATACAGTCATACTTCGGGTTACAGACGCTTTAAGTTGCGTTTTTTCAGGTTAAGGACCCGCCGAAACCCAGAAGTACCAGAACGGGTTACTTCCGGGTTTCGGGGGTTGCACATGCGCAGAAGCACTAAATTGCGCTTTGCGCATAAGCGCCGAATTGCAACCCAAGCGTGCGCAGACGCGCCGCTGCAGGTTGCGAATGTGCATCTCGCACAGATCACAGTCGCAACCCGAGCATCCACTGTACAGTGGTACTCGGAAGCCGAACGGGATCCGTTCCGGAAGTCCGTTCGACTTCCAAAATGTTCGGAAACCAAGGCGCGGCTTCCGATTGGCTGCAGGAAGCACCTCCTGCAGCCAATCGGAACCCACGGAGGACATTTGGGTTCCAAAGATCGTTCACAAACCGGAACACTCACTTCCGGGTTTGCGGCGTTCGGGAGCCAAAGATTCGACTTGCAAGGCATTCAGGAGCCAAGGTATGGCTGTATTTTTAAAATCAGGGATGAGAACAAATGCAGAATATTCCCTGTTCGCCGTCCCCACTTTCATTTCTCTTCCCCTACGCAGTCTCCCCTCTGCAATTTATTACTACAGGGGACGCTCGGGTTGCGAACGTGATCCGTGCAGGTATGACTGTATTTCAAACGACAGTTGTTTTTGCCTTCCAGGGCCTGCACGGTGTGGGCCCCAGATCGGTCTAAGAATGCTTCATCCAATGTGACCCCAAAGGCCCGCCCCTCTCTGGGTTTTTACAGTCGTGTCAACAAGTTTTTCTGCTCCAAACTATATGGAATGGACGGAAATGACTGGCAGAATCCAAGACCAAGGAGAAGAGATGGTGGTAGAAGATTGGGAAAGTTTAAAGTTTGTATATAGAAATATTGTAAAATTAATGAGTGTTTGAAAATTGCTGGAATGAAACTTTATGGCTTTAGAAGAAATGTTATAAGGAGTTAAGTATAAATAAGAACTTTAGTATTAATGGAAAATAAGGTTAAAAATACGTTAAGATATTCAGAATGATAAAAATAGAGAAAGATGGAAAGGAATTGCTGGAACAAGTAACAGAAGTGGAAGACAAACAGGGAGGTGAGAGGAGGTCGATGAAACGAGGGAATGAAAGATAGAGTAATGAAATGGCATGCTATATGTTTTTAAATTGTTGTTGTTTTGTTTTGTTCAGTTTAGTGTTAAGGTTGTGTTTTGTATTGTTTATTGTATTGTTTTTTTCTTTTGTTCTTTTTCCTTGTCTGCTCTATTTCGTCTTTTTCTCCTGCCTTTTCTCTTCTTTATTCTTTTCTTGTAAGTTTGAAAAGTAATAAAGATTATTTAAAAAGAACCAAGTTTTTCTGCTCCAGCTTGTGGGGAAGAATTTGCCGTTTCCCCAGCAGCAAGGCCTTCTCTCGACAAGCGAAGGAGCCCTTTGCAAAGTCTCCCACCGCACAGCCCGGCACCCTTGCAAGCAGATCACAGCTTCCTCACCTTTTCCAGCTGAGATTCCAAAGCAGACACCTCCGTTTCCACCGTCTCAATGGCAGCCCTGAGGTTGGGGGGCGAGGGAAATAAGAGGGAGGGAAATATCAGCACAGGTGCATAACCGGGATTTAACACGGGTTCAAGGTCTGCATCAGCCACAGACTCAATAATAATAATAATAATAATAATAATAATAATAATAATAATAATAATTTATTTATACCCCGCCCATCTGGCTGAGTTTCCCCAGCCACTCTGGGAGGCTCCCAATCAGGCATTAAAAGCAATACAGGATTAGATATTAAAAACTTCCCTAAACAGGGCTGCCTTCAGATGTCTTTTAAAGATAAGATAGCTGCTTGTTTCCTTCACATCTGAAGGGAGGGCGTTCCACAGGGCGGGCGCCACCACTGAGAAGGCCCTCTGCCTGGTTCCTTGTAACTTGGCTTCTCGCAATGAGGGAACCGCCAGAAAGCCCTCAGAACTGGACCTCAGCGTCTGGGCAGAACGATGGGGGTGGAGAAGCTGCTTCAGGTCTACTGGGCCTTTGAGGCCGTTTATGGCTTTCTAGTTCAGCAGCAACACTTTGAATTGTGCTCAGATACGTACTGGGAGCCAATGGAGGTCTTTTGGGACTGGTGTTATGTGGTCTCCCAGTCCCCAGTCTGGCTGCCGCATTCTGGATTAGTTGCAGTTTCTGGGTCACCTTCAAAGGTAGCCCCATGTAGAGCGCATGGCAGTAGTCCAAGCGGGAGATAACCAGAGCCTGCACCACTCTGGAGAGACAGTCTGCGGGCAGGGAGGGTCTCATCCTGCATACCAGGTGGAGCTGGTAGACAGCTGCCCTGGACACAGAACTGACCTGCGCCTCCATGGACAGCAGTGAGTCCAAAATGACTCCCAGGCTGCGCACCTGGTCCTTCAGGGGCACAGTTGCCCCATTCAGGACCAGGGAGTCCCCCACACTCACCCGCCCCCTGTCCCCCAAAACAATACTTATCTCTTGTACGTGGCCTGGGGGAAACCATTCACTCTGCCTCTATTTCCCACTTTACGTATGAAGATTATACCAGTTGCTGGAAACTGTGGAAGGCAGAGAGTGCTCTCGCACTCAGCTCCCGCTTCCCAGCTTCTCCACAAGGCAAGTGTTTAGCCACCAGAACATCACCTCCCATTGTATCCGTTCCACTGGCAAACGGGTCTTGCCATCAAAAAGCTCTTCCTAATGTTTCGTCAGAATCGCCCTTCTTGAAACTCAAATCCATTGGATTGGGTCCTACCCTCCGAAGCAGGAGAAAAACAAGCTTGCTCCTTCTTCCATGATATTTGAAGATGGTTCTCATATCTCCTCTTTTTCAGGCTAAACATACCCAGCTCCTTCAACCACTCCTCATATAGCTCGGTTTCCAGACCCTTGATCATCTTGGTCGCCCTCCTCTGCACACCTTCCAGCAGGCTCTGCTTTTTAAAATTATGTATTTTATCAGATCCCGCAGGGCCCTGGTCTCATGAGACAGAGCGTTCCACCAGGCTGGAGCCAATGTTGAAAAGGCCCTGGCTCTGGTTGAGGCTAATCTACCGGTAACTTCCTTACAGCCTGGGACCTCTAAAGGTAAAGGGACCCCTGACCATTAGGTCCAGTGGCGGACAAATCTGGGGTTGCGGTGCTCATCTCGTTTTATTGGCTGAGGGAGCCGGTGTACATGTGGCCAGCAGGACTAAGCCGCTTCTGGCAAACCAGAGCAGCGCACAGAAACGCCATTTACCTTCCCGCCAGAGCTGTACCTATTTATCTACTTGCACTCTGACATGCTTTTGAACTGCTAGGTTGGCAGGAGCAGGGACTAAGCAACGGGAGCTCACCCCGTTGCGGGGATATGAACCGCCAACCTTCTGATCAGCAAGTCCTAGGCTCTGTGGTTTAACCCACAGCGCCACCCACGTCCCTCTAGGGTGACCTGGGACCTCTACGGTGTTGCTATTTATGAACCTTAAAGTCCTCCGTGGGGCATACCACGTAGCAGGACAGGAACTTGCAATAAAAGACCATCTGTACAGGAGCTAGGAAGGCGAGCCCAGGAGCTAAGCTTAGGGGCTGGGTAGCATTTTAGTAGCACCTCCGTTCTTCTCCTTGCGGTTGCTTCGCAAGCTTCCTGCCTCGGCCGGCGTTGCGACCACTTCCTGCCAGTTGCCTGGAAACCTTTCCTATCCACAGCGAACTGGTTTTGCCATGCATGAAGAGACGTTCTCAGAGTGACAAGCAACTACTATTATTTATTAAATTTGAATGCCGCCCTATAGCCGTAGGTCTCAGGGCAGCTTGCAACACAAAACCACAACCTTAAAAACAACAGACACACACAATATTAAAGGCCCCGTCTGCACCATGGGTTCCCCCTCCTCCTGCCCAAGGAATCCTGGGAATTGTAGTTTGCTAAGGGTGCGGAGACCCTTAAAAAGCAGACATCACCTAACAAAGGTCTGTATAGTTAAAGCTCTGGTTTCCCCAGTAGTGATGTATGGAAGTGAGAGCTGGACCATAAAGAAGGCTGATCGCCCAAGAATGGATGCTTTTCAATTCTGGTGCTGGAGGAGACTCTTGAGAGTCCCATGGACTGCAAGAAGATCAAACCGATCCATTCTGAAGGAAATCAGCCCTGAGTGCTCCCTGGAAGGACAGATCCTGAAGCTGAGGCTCCAAGACTTTGGCCACCTCAGGAGAAGAGAAGACTCCCTGGGAAAGACCCTGATGTTGGGAAAGATGGAGGACACAAGGAGAAGGGGACGACTGAGGACGAGATGGTGGGACAGTGTTTTCAAAGGGACCAGCATGAGTTTGACCAAACTGCGGGAGGCAGTGGAAGACAGGAGGGCCTGGCATGCTCTGGTCCAGGGGGGTCACGAAGAGGAGGACACGACTAAACAACTAAACAACAACAACAAAGGGTGCCGAGAGTTGCCATGGTTTTCAGGGCCCTCCCGAGTCTTGCGATTGTTGTTCTGTTTTTAATGCTGCGTTTTCACGTGATATGTGGAAAATTTGGGGTTGGCTTTCGCAGCCCAACTCTCCATCCGGGAGTTTGGTGTCTCCTAAGTCCACTGTCAGCCGGAGGAGAATGAGCGGAGGGCAACCCCTAATTTTTCCATATAATAAATGCCATGACCCACCCTGGGACCTTGGGGCGAAGGGAAGGTAATAAGTAAATAAGAAAATGAGAGACTGTAGCACCCTGCTTGTGGTTAACGCTTAGCTGGAATGAAATATTCAACGCAGCAATAGAGAAATTAAAATAGTAATTTATTTGTCAGACAAATAAATGAGAGGCTCAGTGGTACATGGTTACCAAGCTCTGGCCTGGCCTCCTGCCATTCTGGCCAGCACTTATATTTCCTTAATCCAGCCCCCTTGCTCCTCCTGTGGCTGCCTCTGTCCAATCAGCCTGGTTGAAATTCCTATTGGCTGTTTGCTAGAACCAATCACAAGAGATACACCCATTTCCTCGCCCTTTTATGGAACACAAAGAGCTATATATTGTTACATCTATAAATGACAAATAAGTAGTAATATATCTTACATGTGTCTCAACAAGGAATCTTAATTACCAGCTCACCTCTTGCCCTCCTTGCCCTATTGCCTTCTAAAACAGATGGTTAATCTTAAATTTTTATCTTCAACAGATGTCAAGGATCTTGAGTTCACATCAACATTGAAAGATCTCCTTCATTTGATGGTTTCTAAACAAAAAGGCCTGACAACTATATATCAGGAGTGCTCGATGGCGTCTCCTGTCTGGCAGGAGGCTGGGCTCATTTGCCCCTCTGGTCTCCTATTGCAATATGACTCTATGAAATAAGAATCTAGCATTTCTTAAATCCTTTGCATAATTACATTTAAGCCAATATATTTAAGCTAATATATTTCATACATTATCATAGGTAGCCTTTTAAAAGGAATAAGGCCTTTGTAAAGTAAAAAAAAGAAACTCAGTAAAAAACAGCTTTAAAAGAAGCCTCTTCAGTTTACACCCCTCCTTTCACAGCCAGCTAGATGCTTCTCCATTGCTCTTGGCCTTTCAACCTTAGGAAGAAGATATGGCTCAAGTTTTAATGGGAGGCCCATGGTGTTATTTTCCCCATTCCTAATGGTGTTTATCTCTGCTTTTTTTATCTTCTGTAACATGTAGGATCAGTGTCCTCGCTCTCAGCCTGTAATTTCCTTTTTTCTTTTACGACTTTGAGAATTGTTTTCTGCTATAAATCAGGGGGCCCCTTTCCTAGGAGGAAAAACATTGCCAAGGCCTTTTAGGCAGCTGGTCTTTTGCCTGGCATGAAACATTTGAAAATCTTTAAGCTTATTTTAAAATGCAAGCCCTGATTAAACATATAGAAGCTTTGATAAAAATGCAGGCTTATGATTAGATGCCTCAAGACAACCTCCGTGCATAGCAGGGGGTTGGGCTAGATGACTGTACGGGTCCCTTTGAACTCTATAATTTTATTATTCAAATCCTAGTGTTTCAACAACTAATAATAATAATAATAATAATAATAATAATAATAATAATAATTTATTTGTACCCCGCCCATCTGTCTGGGTTTCCCCAGCCACTCTGGGCGGCTTCCAGCAAAAATTTAAAATACATTAAAATGTCACATAGAATCATAGAATCCTAGAGTTGGAAGAGACCACAAGGGCCATCGAGTCCAACCCCCTGCCAAGCAGGAAACACCATCAGAGCACTCCTGACATATGGTTGTCAAGCCTCTGCTTAAAGGCCTCCAAAGAAGGAGACTCCACCACACTCCTTGGCAGCAAATTCCACTGTCAAACAGCTCTTACTGTCAGGAAGTTCTTCCTAATGTTTAGGTGGAATCTTCTTTCTTGTAGTTTGGAGCCATTGCTCCGTGTCCGCTTCTCTGGAGCAGCAGAAAACAACCTTTCTCCCTCCTCTATGTGACATCCTTTTATATATTGGACCATGGCTATCCTATCACCCCTTCACCTCCTCTTCTCCAGGCTAAACATGCCCAGCTCCCTTAGCCATTCCTCATAAGGCATCGTTTCCAGGCCTTTGACCATTTTGGTTGCCCTCCTCTGGACACGTTCCAGTTTGTCAGTGTCCTTCTTGAACTGTGGTGCCCAGAACTGGACACAGTACTCCAGGTGAGGTCTGACCAGAGCAGAATACAGTGGCACTATTACTTCCCATGTTTTAAAAACTTCCCTGAATAGGGCTTCCTTCCAGAGAACTGTAGATCTGTGAAGGGGAATAGGCAGGAGTCCCAGCACCCAGAACAAACTAGAGTTCCCAAGATTCTTTTGGGGGGGGGAGAAAAACCTGGCTGCTGCTTTAAATCTTTAGTGTATATGGGTCCGACTACAATTTCTATGTTACAAGGACCTCTGGAAAGAGTCGGGAATAAACGCTTCCAGGCGACGGCTTAGAATTGCAACCGGGCCACTGAGATATCACAAATATTGGCTTTTTAAAAAATTGCCAAGTCTTCCTTAGAACGGGTATTTTGATGACAGAGGCATTGTACGGAGGCTGCAAAATTGAGTGAGGAGCACACATCCCATAATAACACACCCACCCTAAGCAGCACACTCATGCATGTGGTCTGGTAGGCCGGAATAATAATAATAAATAAATAATGAAGATGATGATGATGTATACCCCACCCATCTGGCTGGGCTTCCCCAGCTACTCTGAGTGGCTTCCAACAAAATATTAAAATACAGTATCGCATCAAACATTAAAAGCTTCCCTAAACAGGGCTGCTTTCAGATGTCTTCTAAAAGTCTGGTAGTTGTTGTTCTCTTTAACATCTGGTGGGAGGGAGTTCCACAGGGAGGGCGCCACCACCGAGAAGGCCCTCTGCAGGGAGACCAACAGAAGGCCTGATTCCCAAATTTTGCCTGGTTTCTGGCTTTTACTTGAGTTACCTAGATTGGAGGTGCTCTGTAAGTACCTCCAAACTGGGTTCCCGCTCAGGAAACCGAACTCAGGCCATTTCAAGATGGCTGCCGCGCGCACATCCCCCACAATGCACTGGGGCTATGGCTCAAACCGGAGCAGAAGAAACTCAGAATCGGCTCCGACGAGGAGGGAAGTGTGGCAAAACCACAGGAAGCGAGGAGGAACGCAGCAAGACGGACCGGCATCAAACACAAAACACGAGTTTGACGATGCTGCGGCACACCCAAAAAAAAGTGTGTGTGTGTGTGTTTTGTGGAAAGAGAAAGAGAGGCGGCCCAGCCTGTCTCAGCTGGGGAAAAAGAAGCATTTTTAAAACCACCCACTGGGCGTCCCACCAGAGGAAAGTTGTGGCAGAACATCCTACAAGTGGAAATCAGTGACGCCTGGAAATAATCTCTCATGTCCCAGCCACACACAGCTGGAGAATGGAAACCGTGAGGACACCGTCTGTGACTCTCAGGGCCATGTTCACGTTCAAAGCGATTTCACTCTGAGAAGACGTCGCTTCCCCCAAAGAGTCCTGGGAACTGTAGTTTGGTGAAGGGCGCCGAGAGCCATTGGGAGACCCCTATTCCCCCCTCCCCAGAGTTCCCTGGGAGGTGGGATTGATGTGTCAAACTGGCATGGCTTCCCCCAAGGAATGCTGGGAGCTGTCGTTTGGTGAAGGGCGCCGAGAGTGTTGCCAGGAGACCCCATATTTCCCCTCCGAGAGCTACAATTCCCAGAGAACAGAGGCCGACTGCTAAACCGTTCTGGGAATCGTAGCTCCGTGAGGCGAAATAAAGGGCTCTCCTAACAACTCTCAGCAGCCTTAAACTCCCAGAAGTCTCTGGGGGAAGCCATGGCGGTTTGAAGTGTTGTCATATAAAGCAGGATCAGACCACTTTACGCAGTCATGGCTTCCCCCAAAGAATTATGGGAGCTGAGAGTCAAGAGCTGGCTCCTATTTCCTTCTCAGAGAGCGAATGTTCCCAGAATTCCCCGGCTGAACTATCATGGCTTCCCCAAGGAATTCTGGGAGCTGTAGTTTGGTTAAGAGTGCTGAGCGTTGTCAGGTGAGCCCCACTCACAGAGCTACAATTCCCAGAGCGGTTTAACAGCCAGTCACTCTTTCCCAGGGAACTCTGGGAGTTGCAGTTCTGTAAGGGTGTGCCTAACAACTACAAGACCCTTCTCAAACTACAATTCCCAGGATTCCTTGGGTGGGTGGGGGAAACCATGGCTGTTTAAAGCAACATGCTACTGCTGGAGGGGCCTGTCCAAAAGGCTTTTGAGTCCCTCAGCTCTGAAAAAATATACAGCCAACGCCGTCTTCCTCTGTACCACCAGAGAAGACCCTGGGGAGTTGGGGTTCTCCAACAGATTCACCCCTCAAAACATCACTGCCCCACATGGGTGTTTCGGGCCAGCCTGAACCGCAATGCTTCAGGGCCGGATCATCATCATCATTTTTAATTTGTATCCCGCCTTTCTATCTTCCAATACTCAAGGCGGTTTACAAGCTGAAGAAACAAAAAATGTACATCTTATAACAATCTAATGCAATACAAAAATGTGATAATAAAACAGAACTTTAAAATAGGCAGCCTATATCAAAAGAGTCACATTCAACGATCAATTCGAATAGTATAAAATAATAATGTCAACATATGAAAGTTAAACAGAAATCCACTCAGCGGATGTGCTTCTCTGCAGAAAGCTGCCCCAAATTTCGCACGAATACAGTGGTACCTCGGGTTAAGTACTTAATTCGTTCCGGAGGTCCGTACTTAACCTGAAACTGTTCTTAACCTGAAGCACCACTTTAGCTAATGGGGCCTCCTGCTGCCGCCGTGCCCCCGGAGCACGATTTCTGTTCTCATCCTGAAGCAAAGTTCTTAACCTGAAGCACTATTTCTGGGTTAGCGGAGTATGTAACCTGAAGCATATGTAACCTGAAGCATATGTAACCCGAGGTACCACTGTACACCCCAGGCACAGAATATGGGGCAACAATGATTGCCTCACACTGAAACGTGCCAGTTTAGGGGGCTTTTGGGGCCCAAGTGACACCAGGAATGCTTTCTAGCCTTGCCCCAGTTATCACTTCCTGCCTCCTGGCCCCAGCGTGAGGTCTGCGCTCCCATGTGTACAGGCCGGAAACTCTTGCTAGTGGGGGGTTTTTTGAGGGGGGGGAGAAGGGGGCACTACCAAAACCACACCACTAGAAATAGCCCGCAGTCTTACACCTGCTCTGCCGGATTCTCAAGCGCTGAGTATGGCGCTAGCTCCTCCATTACAGTTTACTCGCCCTGAGCCTCAGCACAGCAGCCCTGACAACTGGGGTTGCCAACTTACCGCCCCTCACCCAAAAATCACCCCCCTCCACAAGCCCAGCCTGCTCCTGCGCCATTAAGGGCAGATGGGCAAGCAGCAAGGAACAGGGCAATTCCTGCAGCCACCATTGCTGATATAGACACAGGAGCAGAGAGCTGGTTGAAAAGTTGGCAACCCCACTGGCAGCTCGCTCTGCTTCACAGTATCAACTCCACACTGTCCCCTGTCCGCCCCCCCCAGCCCCCAATTTAGTAGTATTTTACACACACACCTCTCCTTCCACTGTCGGGCTCCTTTTGTAGCCTGGTGCAAAGGAGAGACGTGGGGAGGAGAAGTGGGGAGCAAAGGGCCCCCCAAGAGGGAGGCAAAAACAAGCCCCCCTCAAATGGCAGCTCTCCCCTTATCATGAGATTCCTGCACGGCAGGGGGTTGGACTAGATGACCCTAAGGGTCCCTATATGATTGGAGAAATCCCCCCACCCACCTTCGGAAAAGGAGAAAGAGCGATTGATTTCCTTCCATTCCTTAATATTTCTCCCATCATTTAGGCTTCGCCACCGAAGCCTCAACACTTCTCCCTCTTCCGGACCCCGCCAGTTGGGTCTTTAGCCGCCCCCTCTGCTCTCACCACTAGGCGACACTTCCTCCCCTTCTCCAACAACGCAGCCCAGCCCTCCCTCCCCAAGCGAAAACTCTCCTTCGGAGTTTGTTTGAAAGAAAGGCAGGCCCGGCCCCGGGACGTCCTCCCTCCAAGGCCGAAGAAACTGTCGGCTCGTCTCCAACCAGTGGAGGAGGGAGGCGGGCGAAGGCAGGCAGCGGAGCCGTGCGCGGGAGCGAGCGGGAGCGCCGTCTCTGCAAGGCGCGCCGTCGGGGCAGCTGCGTGGCGGCGGGACAGCCCGCCTGCCTCCGCCTGGCACCGGCCGGAGCGCGATGCGTAAAAGCGCACCAGCTGCATCGCCAAGGGCGCACGGCGCGGCGCGCCAAGCGGACCCACCTGAAGCGCGGCGAGTCTTTCAGGCACTCCTCGAAGTCCAGCTTGACCGTCATCGCGGCGCCGTTTCTCCGGGACGCTCCGGGTAGCCCTGGCCGGAGGTGGAGGCGGCGGCGGCGCTGATACCTGGACCAGACCTGCGAGCAGCCGCGCAGAGGCAAGACCAGCCAGGGGCGCGCGGAGGAGCAAGGAGGCGCCGCCGGCAGCGGCTCCTGCTCCGCCCCGGGGCGGGGTGCGCGGCTGCGGGCGGCGCCCGGCGGAGGAGCCATCCTCGCGGCGCCCGGGAGAGGGCAGCAGGGCGCCCCCCCTCGGTCTGCGGGACGACCCGGAGCCACGCAAGGGCGGCCGGTCCGCGAAGCCGAGCGCGCAGCGCCGCCTGGAGCAAGTCTCCGGCAGCTCCGCCCGGTGGGGCGATGCCAGCGCGCAGGGAGGTGGAGGAGGAGGAGGAGGAGAAGGCGGGTTGGCTGGGAAGTGGGAAGATTCCCGGGCCAAGCCGGCCTTAATCGGGAGGAGCAGGAGGAGTGGAGGGAGGAGCCGGCTGGATACTTATAAACCGCTTTGAGCGTCTCTGCGGAGAAAGCGGCATATCCGTTTGGTCCGATGCAAAGCGAGCAATCGGATCTGGAGCCTGTCTGGATTTATATGTTACATAAACTTTATATACCTCTTGATTGTTTAAAAAAAAAAAGTAGATAAAAACAGTAGACAGCATCTTAAAAAGCAGAGACCTTGCCAACAAAGGTCCGTATAGTGAAAGCTATGGTTTTCCCAGTACTGTAGTGATGTATGGAAGTGAGAGCTGGATCATAAAGAAGGCTGATCACCGAAGAATTGATGCTTTTGGATTCTGGTGCTGGAGGAGACTCTTGAGAGTCCCATGGACTGCAAGAAGATCAAACCTCTCCATTCGGAAGGAAATCAGCCCTGAGTGCTCCCTGGAAGGACAGATCCTGAAGCTGAGGCTCCAATACTTTGGCCACCTCATGAGAAGAGAAGACTCCCTGGAAAAGACCCTGATGTGGGGAAAGATGGAGGGCGCAAGGAGAAGGGGACGACAGAGGACAAGATGGTGGGACCATGTTCTCGAAGCTACCAGCATGAGTTTGACCAAATTGTGGGAGGCAGTGGAAGACAGGAGGGCCTGGCATGCTCTGGTCCAGGGGGTCACGAAGAGTCGGACACGACTAAACGACTCAACAACAACAACAACAACAAAGGGTCTGAGAGCTGCCATGGTTTTCAGGGCCCTCCCGAGTCTTGCGATTGTTGTTCTGTTTCTAATGCTGCATTTTCACATGATATGTGGAAAATTTGGGGTTGGCTTTCGCAGCCCAACTCTCCATCTGGGCGTTCGGTGTCTCCTAAGTCCACTGTCAGCCGGAGGAGAATGAGCGGAGGGCAACCCCTAATTTTTCCATATAATAAATGCCATGACCCACCCTGGGACCTTGGGGTGAAGGGAAGGTAATAAGTAATGCTACCAGCATGAGTTTGACCAAACTGCGGGAGGCAGTGGAAGACAGGAGTGCCTGGCGTGCTCTGGTCCAGGGGGTCACGAAGAGGCGGACACGACTAAAGAACTAAACAACAACAACAAATATACTGCTTACTCCATGGAGAAGCTGTAAGCCAGTTGTTTCCACAGGGGGCACTACCACCCCCTGGGAGTGTGCTGCTGGGATTACCTGGGGGTGGTAAGAGGCAAGGGGGCAGCAGAGAGATGTGGGAGATGTCAACAACCATTGGGCATTAAAAAGCTGGCAAGAGTCTCAAGAGTCTCCTCCAGCACCAGAATTCAAAAGCATCCATTCTTCGGCCATCAGCCTTCTTGATGGTCCAGCTCTCACTTCCATACATCACTACTGGGAAAACCATAGCTTTAACTATACGGACCTTTGTTGGCAAGGTGATGTCTCTGCTTTTTAAGATGCTGTCTAGGTTTGCCATCGCCTTTCTCCCAGGCGTCTTTTAATTTCGTGACTGCTGTCACCATCTGCAGTGATCATGGAGCCCAAGAAAGTAAAATCTCTCACTGCCTCCATTTCTTCCCCTTCTATTTGCCAGGAGGTGATGGGACCAGTGGCCATGATCTACGTTTTTCTGATGTTGAGCTTCAGACCATATTTTGTGCTCTCCTCTTTCACCCTCATTAAAGGGTTCTTTAATTCCTCCTCACTAAGCAGTATATACATTTTGTTAAATGCAAAGAAAGAAGTATCTCTGGAGTCTGCCCGAATGTTTTAAAAAATAAAAAGCTCAAAGAAAAACATCTCAAGACAAATAAAACAACAATTTAAACTTTGAAAATTTAGAATGCCGTCGCTGCTGCTGTTATGTAACACACACAATTACCGTATTTTTCGCTCTATAACACGCACCCAACCATAACACGCACGTAGTTTTTAGAGGAGGGAAATCCGTAGGCATGCCACCCGTAGGCGTTCCCTCCATAACGCGCACAGATATTTCCCCTTACTTTCTAGAAGGAAAAAAGTGAGTGTTATGGTGCAAAAAATACGGTATTTCCATCTTTCATGGTTACAGCCAAGGGACTGCCTGGTGAATGCATTATATCTTCTTTTTGGGTGAACCCTCGTAGCCGAGTAAGATTGTCTTCCATAAACCATTAACCATGAGTCCGTAAGTGACTGTGGAGGCCAATTCTGGATCCACACGTCCTTCCACAGTGGGGACATTGTATATGTACAGCTGTGCTATCCCAAATGGCCATCGGGAGGCGCTGCAGCACTTTTGTTTCTTGCAATGGTTCCCTGGGAGAATTCAGGCTTGCAAGTTAAGAGTCTGCAGGTGTCTAGCCTTCCCTAGGAAAGCAGCCAGCTTCTGGATAACTCCCTAGTCCTGGGTCATAATTATTTTAATTTATTTACTTTCAGCATTGTTCTACACTTGCTGGGGGGGGGGGTGTTTAACCACAGCATGCAATGTGGTCAGTTCAGTTTAAATAACATTTAAAACAGCGGTTCTCACAAGGTGTGGCAGGAGAGGATCGCAACTGTGGCAGATAGACTCAAGGACAATTGAAGAATCATTTGAACATTTCAGTGGAGTACAGTATCAAAACATGGGTGGCGCTGTGGGTTAAACCACAGAGCCTAGGGCTTGCCGATCAGAAGGTCGGCGGTTCAAATCCCCGCGACGGGGTGAGCTCCCGTTGCTCGGTCCCTGCTCCTGCCAACCTAGCAGTTTGAAAGCACCTCAAAGTGCAAGTAGATAAATAGGTACCGCTCGGGTGGGAAGGTAAACGGCGTTTCCGTGTGCTGCTCTGGTTTGCCAGAAGCGGCTTAGTCATGCTGGCCACATGACCCGGAAGCTGTATGCCGGCTCCCTCGGCCAATAAAGTGAGATGAGCGCCGCAACCGCAGAGTCGGCCACGACTGGACCTAATGATCAGGGGTCCCTTTACCTTTACCTAGATTGCAGGCATCCCTGATCTAGAACATCACAGCAGCCACCAAGCAGATGCCCTCACAAACTTCACAAGTAATTTCCCCCTTCGTTTCTGCTGCCTGGCGCTTTCAGGTATACTGCCCCTGCAAGTGAGGCTCTCTTTAGGTATTGGGGCAATCAGTAGGCTTGCCCACCCCCTCCAGGTCTTCGCCTCATCCCCATGTGAGGCCACAAGACTGATGGGATTTGTGCCTTTGACCGTCAGAGACTGGGAACCTTTTCCAGGCAGGGGGCCACATTTGCTTTTGGGTGACCTTTCGAGGGCCACGTGGCAGAGGGAAGCAGGGCCAGAGGCGAAAAGTGAGCAGATTCCTGCCTGTGTGTGCCAGGATACGTCCCAGCCATGAAGAAGCCCAAGGTAAATACCCCTTTGCCCTTTCCCAACACCTGACCAACCTGGCAGATCCACAAAATTTAGACTACTGAAATTTCGGTAAAATTCAATTGGAAAATAAGTATGGGGGCACATCTATAGATTTTTGTTGTCTGTGTAGCTTTCTGCAAATGACACAAAACTTTATGGTAGAATTTGTGCCAAAAAATAAATTTGCTGTATGCAATAGAATTAAAGAGACTTGTGGGTTCAGTTTTGAATGTTTCACAAAAATTAAAACTGCAGCCATATGTATTTTCACTAAAAGTAAATATTATTGAGTTCTGAGAGATTTGCTTATAAGTGAACATGTTTAGGGCCAGACTGTTGGGATATGTGTGTTTTCTACAAATTAAAAACAATACAGGTGAAACTCGGAAAATTAGAATATTGTGGAAAAGTTCATTTATTTCAGTAATTAAACTTAAAAGGTGAAACTAATATATGAGATAGACTCATGACATGCAAAGCGAGATATGTCAAGCCTTTATTTGTTATAATTGTCATGTTTATGGCGTACAGCTGATGAAAACCCCAAATTAGCAATCTCAGAAAATTAGAATATTAAATGAAACCAGCAAAACAAGGACTGCAAATAGAGCAATATTGGACCTCTGAGAAGTAGAAGCATGCACATGTACTCAGTACTTGGTTTGGGTCGCTTTGCATGTCATGAGTCTATCTCATATATTAGTTTCACCTTTTAAGTTGAATTACTGAAATAAATGAACTTTTCCACAATACTGTATTCTAATTTTCCGAGTTTCACCTGTACTCAGCTTAGTGCTGCTGAACAAGCAAGTTGCTTAGGTTCTTTCTCTGGGACCAGACGCAAGGATAGTTCTTGGACAGTATTAAGGGACTTACAAGAAGGCTAGACCACATTTCCAGTTTAAGAGCAATGAGCTGCTTTGTATTTTGCAACATTTATTTTGTAACTTGTTTCAGACTGTTTATATACGAGAATGGTTGTGCAATATCATGTCTCTTTGGCAATATCGAATACAAAAATGTGTGTATTGGAAGAAATTCATGCTAAAAAATTCATGCCGATGAATTTTCATGAGGACTGGCACCCAAAACACGAGTCAAACTGAAGCCCGCTTTTGTCCAAAACATTCTTGTTTATTATGTACAAAAAAATATCAATTCCCAGCAACACAAAGACAATTAATAATAAAAAATATGCGCACGCACACAACCTTAAGGAGTCTTGGTGCTTTAAATAAGGCCACATTAAAAAATCTAGGAATACCTCCTTTCTTGAAGACCGGCAATATTTTCCCTCCCCCTTTTCCCATGCAATTAAAAGCAAGTATTTAAAATCTATTAAAGCAAGCAAGTATCTCCAAGTATAGAAAAGTTCCCGACACACGATTTAGGGGGCGTTTACTGGGAAGTTTTTAGTGGTGGGATAAAGTGAAGGGTTGGAATTAACAGGCCCCAAATCAGAATGCCCATTAATATTGGTAATAGGAAATAGGCAAACAGGGCTTGAACGAGAGTATCGTATTTTTGTAGGCTGGGGTCAAATGTTTTCACCAGAACCCTAGCAAATTTATGGGGTGGTGGTGTATTTGTGTGTGTGTGTGTGTGTGTGTGTGTGTGTATTTGTGTGTGTGTGTATAAAATCAGGGGTATTTGCACACAGAAAGACCCACCAATGATTTTCGCAGCAAAGCAAACCTTCACACTTGCCTCTAACGCCACATGAAGCAATTAGGGTCAAATCCTGCCACCCTGAACACCTTCCACCATGCAGAACAGCCTTCCTAATATAAACCATTTCTACTCGCCCCAAAGTGAATGCTCTGTATACTTACACACAGTTACAGATATCACACTGGGGATTTTCCAGTAGGGCTCCATTCATTCTCCCCAACCCCCAAAATATAAATGCTTGTACGACAGATAGATGTAAACACCCCAAGGAGAAACGAGCTGTTGTTTTAAAGCTCAATTTGCTGGTGTTCAACGACCCAATACAGACACACAGTTAAGTGCTGAATTCACCAGTCTTCCCAGTTCAGGAGTTGCTTTCAAACAAACTTAAGGTTTGTGGTCCTGTGTTTTAGGTCTGTCGCAACTATATATATGTCCCTGAGTAATCTTTTTAAAAAATTATATTAATTTGGGAGTCTGCGGGGGTGGTAGGTGGAGAAGAGAGTTCAATTAACAAATTATCTGTGTGTCCCCCTCATTCCAATAAGTCAGCGTGGAAGTGTTGTGTTTACACCATCTTACATTAATCACTTACGATTATTCCTATCCATTAGCAAAAGAATTACACGGGGAAATCGCAAGCTAAAAAATAGTATTATTTAGTAAAAAAGAGAAAAAGTTGGTGTGAAATGAGGAAACATTTAAAAACGCCTCTCTCGGGTGGGGGAAGGAGTTGCTGAGGTCATGCCAAAAAGTTCAGGGTGGTCTTTCCACGCCTCTGGTCCCGTGGTATTCTAGGCGTGGGGGGAAGGGTGAAGGAACTGTCAATCAGGAAAGCTAGACATATTCTTTGGAGCTGGGAGGTTTGGAGATGGGCTTCCCCTGGGGGTACTGGCGCCCCCTGTAGGCGGTCTTCCCGGGGCAGGAGCAGGAGAGGAGCCCGCCCCCTAAGAGCAGCAAGGCAGCACCCCCCCAGCCGATGAAAATGGCGTATCCAAATTCGTACCTGCAAGGAGGAGAAAGGTGAGTCGTAAAGATGCTTCATCGGTCCAGTTTATGCACACATTTTTCTTTCTTTTTGAACTTATTTATTTCATTTATTGTTTCCCACAAGAGAGACGCAGGTGGCACTGTGGGTTAAACCACAGAGCCTAGGGCTTGCCGATCAGAAGGTCGGCGGTTCGAATCCCCGTGACGGGGTGATCTCCCGTTGCTCAGTCCCTGCTCCTGCCAACTTAGCAGTTCAAAAGCATGTCAAATTGCAAGTAGATAAATAGGTACCGCTCCGGCGGGAAGGGAAATGGCGATTCCGTGCGCTGCTCTGGTTTGCCAGAAGCGGCTTAGTCCTGCTGGCCACATGACCCAGAAGCTGTACGCCGGCTCCCTCGGCCAGTAAAGCAAGATGAGCACCGCAACCCCAGAGTTGGCCACGACTGGACCTAATGGTCAGGGGTCCCTTTACCTTTATTGTTTCCCACAGAGCAATCCAAAGCAATTTTAAACAATAAAAACAATTTCAAATCCAGTACACATACATACTGCGATAAAAATCGCCACTTAAAAGGCTTGATGGAAAAGGGAAGATCTTAAATAGGTGTTGGAAAGACAGGTATTGCACCTGCCTGGTATATAGCAGGTGGAGTTTTCGAAAATGCACATACATCTAGCATAAATAACCGGGAGATGCAATCCCGGCTTGGTACAAATATACTAAAGCCATTGCACAATACAGTGGTTCCTTGGTTCTCAAGCGCCTTGGGACTCAAACAACTCAAAACACTGCAAACCCGGAAGTAAGTGTTCTGGTTTGCGAACTTTTCTCGGAAGCCAAACATGCTCCGTTTTGAGTGCCACACTCCCATTTTGAGTGTTACGCTGAGGTCTGTATGTTTTTGCTATTTATTTTGCGTTTTTGCGGTCTTTTCTTTTTGTTTTGGGCAAGGTTTTGATGAGGTGAAGAAATCAGAGAAGCCCAGTGTTATGTACTGAACTTCTCACCCTGGGCCAGCAGGGGGATACTGTAGTAGATAGTTATGCAAATGAAGGATCGAAAAGTGACGTTCAGTGATTGGATAGTTTTAGAAAATGGCAACAGCTGCATTGTTCTGGAGCTCTATATAAGCAGGCTGACTGAGCTCCTCAGCCTAGTTCTGTTCTGGCATCTGAATAAAGAAGAGCTGTTTAAAGAATCGCTGTGTCGTCTGACATGTTCGCCCACAACTTAACACCCAGAGCTTGTGGGGTTTGGGGGCCTGCATTCATTCCTCTCCCCCCCCCCCACCCACCGCCTCAACCGGAAAACTCACTTTGCATTTGTCGGCACCATAGTGTTGTAGAAATCTGTCACGGTCTGGTGGCCGATCCACGAGCAAGCAATAAGTGCACAGAGCCCTGGGGAAAAAGAGAGAAGGAAGGTGGCGGGGGGGAGAGAAAATAATTTATATAACAGCTTCTTTCTCCTCCATGCTGTTCAAGCAACAGCCTAGAAAACTCAAGAGTTCCATGCTCAATTTCGACCTCCTTAAAAAGGAAGCCGTTCGTATTTTGTTAGCTAAAAAGTGGAAAACCTAAGAATTACCAACGATAGAAAAATGGCAGATGAAGATGATGGATTTTTCGGAGCTAGCCAACCTGACCGGAAGAGTCCACGACCAGAAGGAGGAGGAGTATCAGGAAGAGTGGAATAAATTTAATGATTACTTAGTTAAATATGTTACGTTAAATTAACTGAAAACAGCTTGCAGATACTTAATTGGCTTAGGATTTTATTTATGTTAGGTGATGAATTAATATGTTTAATTTCATGTGAAGATCTAAGGATGTTAATGTTTAAGTTAAATTTTATAAGAACTGTGATTTGGAAAACCGTTAAAAGGACATGCAATGAAATTCAACCAAGGGGAAGCGAGGAAGTTACTTAACAATGTTAACAAGTGTAATTTTCAACAAGGCTATGATTTATGTTTGTTTGTTTTATATGTTTGTTTGTTTATAATGTTGCGAAAACCAATAAAAAATGGGGGGGGGGGAAGGAAGCCGTTTCAGTTCGAAACCCATAATCTGTTCTGGATGCTTTAAATCAAGATTCACGGGGGGGGGGTTGGACTAGATGACCCTCGGGTCCCTTCCGACGCCACAATTCTACGACTCCTTTGCTAGTTCAGTTCATAAAGAACATGGGAAGAGACCTGCTAGATCAGGCCAGTTACCCATAGAGTCCAGCATCCTGTTCTCACAGGGGCCAACCAGATGACTATTATGGGAAACCCACAAGCAGAATTCGAACTCAACAGCCCTCGCCCCTCCTGCAGTTTCCAGAAACCAGCATCACTTCCACTGACGGTGCAGGTAGGGCCCAGCCATCTTGGCTAGTCGCAATCCATAGCCCTCTCCTCCTCCATGATTTTGCCCGGTCCTTTTTAAAACCCATCCAAGTTAGTGGCCTCCTGTGGCAGGGAGTTCCGCCGTTTAACTTTCTGCTGCACATACAAGTTTGTCCAAACGACGCTCGGAAGTTTTACCCCCCCCCCCCAGCATTCAGGATGTTACAAGCTGCTGCCCGGATGTTTTAAAAAAAGAAAAAGATATTTACGACTTTATAGACTCTTTGAGCCCTTTATGCTCAAAGATCCTAATTGTTTGCAGAGATAAATGCCACTCAGGTGTGTGCATGTCTTCTTACGTATTTTTAATCTTTGTTGGAAGCCGCTCAGAGTGGCTGAGGAAACCCAGCCAGATGGGCGGGGTACAAATATATTATTATTATTATTATTATTATTATTATTACTACTACTACTACTATTATTATTATGCCCCATTCATCTCACACGGCAGAAGCCACTTTAAACAGTCATGGCTTCCCCCAAGAGGGATGTGTAGTTTAAGGGTGCTGAGATTTGCCTCGTACAGCTATGGTTCCCAGAGTCTGGGAACTCTGGAAACTACAGTTCCCAGAGTTTGGGAACTGTTCTATTCTGCCGTGGAAGGACACCATGTGGAGTCCTGTGTCCAGTTCTGGGCTCCCCAGTTTAAGAAGGATGTTGACAAGCTGGAACATGTCCAGAGGAGGGAAACCAAGATGATAAAAGGCTCTGGAAACCAAGCCTTATAAGGAACGGTGGAAAGAGTTGGGCAAGAGATACGATAGACATCTTCAAACTTCTGAAGGCCCGTCACCTGGAAGATGGCGCAAGCTTGTTTCCTGTTGCTCCAGGGAGCAAGGAAGGGGTGGCGCTGTGGTCTAAACCACGGAGCCTCTTGGGCTTGCCGATCGGAAGGTCGGCGGTTCGAATCCCTGCGACGGGGTGAGCTCTGTCCCAGCTCCTTCCAACCTAGCAGTTTGAAAGCACGCAGGCGCAAGTAGATCAATAGGAAGGTAAATGGCGTTTCCGTGCGCTCTGGTTTCTGTCGCAGTGTCCCGTTGTGCCAGAAGCGGTTTAGTCCTGCCGGCCACATGACCCGGAAAGCTGTCTGCGGACAAACACCGGCTCCCTCGGCCTGAAAGCGAGGTGAGTGCCACAACCCCAGAGTCGCCTTTGACTGGACCAAACGGTCAGGGGTCCCTTTACCTTTACCTTTTAAACCACCTTGAGATACTTTCTTTAAAATATAAAGTGGTGTAAGAATGAAATTAATAGTAACACAGTCCCTGGAAAAGACCCTGATGCTGGGAAAGATGGAGGGCCCAAGGAGAAGGGGACGGCAGAGGACGAGATGGTGGGACAGTGTTCTCGAAGCTACCAGCATGAGTTTGACCAAACTGCGTGAGGCAGTGGAAGACAGGAGTGCCCGGCGTGCTCTGGTCCAGGGGGTCACGAAGAGGTGGACATGACTAAACAACTAAACAACAACAATGGTAAATTTCATTTTATGGGTGGGGGGGACTGCCTAGACATTCCATTGTGGCACCCCTGGCCCAGGTTCAAGGTGCGGTTGAGCGGTTAGCTTATATATCTGAGTATCTAACACTGATTCCTATCGCTGCTTCCTGCCGCCCTCCCTTGAGATGGGCATGGTATTCCCTCCTGTATGACAACATCGCTGCTTCTCCAATGCCAAAACAAACAGCCTCTCCTCATTCCACAGATCCAATTTGCAGCCTCCCTGCAAGAGCGGTTGCAGAGCTCAACCCTCCTTTTCACCAGGCTAACTGATGTTTTTTACCTGTAGCTACCTTGGAATGGGGACGCGGGTGGCGCTGTGGGTTAAACCACAGAGCCTAGGATTTGCCGATCAGAAGGTCAGCGGTTCGAATCCCCGCGACGGGTGAGCTCCCGTTGCTCGGTCCCTGCTCCTGCCAACCTAGCAGTTCAAAAGCACAAAGTGCAAGTAGATAAAGAGGTACCGCTCCGGCGGGAAGGTAAATGGCGTTTCCGTGCACTGCTCTGGTTCGCCAGAAGCCACTTAGTCTTGCTGGCCACATGACCCAGAAGCTGTACGCCGGCTCCCTTGGCCAGTAAAGCGAGATGAGCTCCGCAATTCCAGAGTCGGCCATGACTGGACCTAATGGTCAGGGGTCCCTTTACCTTTGAAGGTGACCCAGAAACTGCAACTAATCCAGAATGCGGCAGCCAGACTGGGGACTGGGAGCGGCTGCCGAAACCACATAACACCGGTCCTGAAAGACCTACATCAGCTCCCAGTACGTTTCTGAGTACAATTCAAAGTGTTGGTGCTGACCTTGAAAGCCCTAAACGGCCTTAAAGGCCCAGGATACCTGAAGGAGCGTCTCCACCCCCATCGTTCAGCCTGGACACTGAGGTCCAGCTCCGAGGGCCTTCTGGCAGTTCCCTCTCTGCGAGAAGGGAGCTTACAGGCAACCAGGCAGAGGGCCTTCTCAGTGGTGGCGCCAGCACATCAGATGTTAAGGAAATTAACAACTACCTGACTTTTAGAAGACATCTGAAGGCAGGCCTGTTTCGGGAAGTTTTTAATGCTGTATTGTGTTTTTAATATTCTGTTGGAAGCCACCCAGAGTGGCTGGGGAAACCCAGCCAGATGGGCGGAGTATAAATAATTAATAAATAATAATTAGTATTATTATTAGCAGCAGCAGCAGAGCAGATGCCTTGCACAGAGAATGCTTCGGGCTCAATTCCCTGATGGTACCGCCGAGCAGGCCCTGAGTGCGAAACCCTCTACAGCTGCCGCCATTTGGCGTGGACAAGAATGAGCTGGGACTGAGCCTATCAAGCCTTATATTTGAATTAACAAGCTCATTGCGGGCAGCATTCATAGCCCAAACAGCAATTTGCAATGTGGGTTTATGATTGGGACGGCAACCGATTGAAGCAGTTAGCTAACGCACAGGAAAAGGATGCAATGAGGCGAGGGATCTTCTAATAGGCATGGGATCTGGTCTGCGCAAGACTCTCACTACAAAAAATCAGTTAGGAGTCTGCTTGGGATAGAGACTTATATCAGAAGTACAGTCGTACCTCGGAAATCGAACAGAATCCATTCCGGAAGTCCATTCGACTTCCAAAACGTTCGGAAACCAAAGTGCGGCTTCCGATTGGCTGCAGGAAGCTCCTGTAGCCAATTGGAAGCCGCGTCGGGTGTTTGGGTTCTAAAGAACGTTCGCAAACCAGAAGGCTCACTTCTGGGTTTGCGGCGTTTGGGAGCCAAAACGTTTGACTCGCAAGATGTTCGACTTAACAGGTACGACTGTACAGTGGCATCTCGGGTTACAGACTCTGCTAACCCAGAAATAGTACCTTGGCTTAAGAACTTTGCTTCAGGATGAGAACAGAAATGATGCTCCTGTGGCGCGGCAGCAGCAGGAGGCCCCGTTAGCTAAAGTGGTGCTTCAGGTTAAGAACAGTTTCAGGTTAAGAACGGATCTCTGGAACGAATTAAGTACTTAACTTGAGGTACCACTGTATGTCTTTCCAGAGAAATTAACTAGAGAACATGACAAGGGCTGAAAAACCACCCAGCAGGACCCAGAATGGAGTCCAGTTCTGGTCGCCTCACGTAAGAAAGGATGTTGTAGAGTTGGAAAAGGTTCTGAAAAGGGAACCAAAATGATCTAAGAAGTGGAGGGACTCAACTTACGAGGAAAAGTTGCAATGTTTGGGTTTTTTGAGCTTAGAGAAAAAGCGAGCATGAGGAGACACAATAGGAATTCATAAAATTATGCGTGCCCTATAGTGGGCACCCCCAAACTCAGTCCTCCAGGTGTTTGGGGACTACAACTCCCATCATCCCTAGCTAACAGGACCGGTGGTCAAGGGTGATGGGAATTGTAGCCCCCCAAAACATCTGGAGGGCCAAGTTTGGGGGTGCCTGCCCTAGAGAATGTGTCTCCTATAGCACCAGAATTGGTGGACGTTGCATGAAGACGAACACTGGAAAATTCAGGACGGATAAAAGAAAGTCCTTTTTCACGCAGCGCAGGGTTTAAACTATGGAACTCCCTGCAAGAACCATGAACGGTGCAGGCTGTTTATGTTAGCCAGATTTAATATGTTTCCCTCGATGGTAGTAAGAGGAAGATATTAGCTCTCCCAGAAACAGAGCGCCTCTGCAAATGTAGTTAACCGGAACCTGATACTTTGGAGTATATCTTCTTTTCTTGTGATTTTGGCATTTATGCCCGAAGACAATTATTAGAGGCCTTACAACTCAACAGGCTTAATTCTATGCTACCAATGGTTCAGGACCTACTATCAGACTGGAACGATCAAATTACTTTAATAGTGGCTGAATTTTTGAGTGCTGTCCATGCGGAAAGACTGGGCCATTATAAAGAGATTTAAGTAAAGGTAAAGGGACCCCTGACCATTAGGTCCAGTCGTGGCCGACTCTGGGGTTTCGGCGCTCATCTCGCTTTACTGGCCGAGGGAGCCGGCATACAGCTCCTGGGTCATGTGGCCAGCAGGACTAAGCCGCTTCTGGCGAACCACAGCAGTGCACAGAAACGCTGTTTGCCTTCCCGCTGGAGTGGTACCTATTTATCTACTTGCACTTTGACGTGCTTTCAAACTGCTAGGTTGGCAGGAGCTGGGACTGAGCAATGGGAGCTCACCCCGTTGCAGGGATTCGAACTGCCGACTTTCCGATCGGCAAGCCCTAGGCTCTGTGGTTTAACCCACAGCGCCGCCCGCATCCCATAAAGAGATTTAGTGGCTCTTAATTGATCGGTGATGTGGTAGTGCTGTGTTGTATTATTTATGCAAATCGATTTCCTCTGGAGTTAAAGATCTGACCGGGACAAACCTCATTATGTTGAGCTCGTATTTTGCACAACTTTGTCTGTTTGATAACATGTGGGTTGCTATGCCTAATAAAGGATATTCGAATTCGAATGGACCTCCCTGCCCCAGTGACAGCCACCAACCTGAATGGCTTTAAAAGAGGACTGGACAAATTATTAACGGAGGACAAGGCTATTGGTGGCTTGCAGTCACAAAGGCTGTGTTCTTGCCTGCAGAGTCGGAGCCATTGCGATGCTTCTAAATCCCGGCTGCTGTAGACTTGCGTTCGAATCCTGCCTGTGGGTTTTTCCCCTTTGGCGCTGGCTGAGAATGCCATTCCCCTTTGCACTGATCCAGCGGCCATTGTTCTTCTTAGGCCCACATAGCAGAAAAGGGGCCATTCCTAGACCGACTCACCTGCAACCATGAAGATTATGCCTCCTGTCATCGCAATCCGAGCCTTCGTCACCTTGTCCTCGCTCCCGCAATTGGTGCATTTCATGCCCATGGTGGCGACGCCCATGCCAATCGCCCCCAGTACCAGGGAGACCACCATCAGCGCCCGGGTGGCTTGGCGAGACGCTGCAAAGATAAAAGAAGGAGATTCAGAAAATGCGAATGCAATGCTTCTCTGCAATAAGGCTACAATTCACTGTTTCCCCGAAGTCTGGCAAAGGATTTCAAGTTCATTTTTTTATCTGTCCAGGGTCCGTTCGCTTGCTTTTTAAAGGTACCAATTTAAATTTACAGCAAACACTTTCATATTTTTTTTCTCCTTTAAGCATCGGCGCACAAATATTTCGCGGTTTAAAAAAAAGAAAAACAGCTGGGTTGTATCGCAAACGTTTGCCGTTTTCAAAATAGAGACATTTAGGGATGCTTGACTCAGTGGGCGCCGTCGATTTCTGGAGTGAAAAATTAGCTGGAGACTGTAGGTTAAAAACCACAAATTTATTCTGATTATTAATACTGGCAGGGGAGCAAAAATTAAAGTAAATTTTCAAACATTCAATTCTAGCACGCGGGGGGGAGAGCACTTAAATTATGTAATTGGGTATTTGACTGATTGATACTGGAATTGATATTATAACTTGGTATTGATACAATGAGGCGTATATTGGATGATTGTTACTGAAAACTAATAAAAATTATTTATTAAAAAAACACACCCACAAATTTAAAAGGTGTGGCTATTTTTTTTTCAGGGCTGAAATGGCACCAGTAGTGAAGGTAAGTGGAATCGAGATGCGTTGATATATCACCACACACATCAAAACCACATGTCTTTTTATGAGGACGGAAGCAAAGCCTTGAAGCATGGAGATTGCCTCACCCCAAATATTCCCACTTGACTGCTTTAATCTGCGGAACTGGAACTGTCACAGGCGCAACATCATCCACACTTGAAGGAAATCCATCTTTAAGTGTGGCAGCACCTGCCCTCGAACTCGGGTCCCGCTTTCGGGCTTCCCACAGGCATCGATTCTGGTTGGCCGCTGTGGGAACCGGATACCCGGCTAGATGGGCCTTTGGCAGAGTTCTTCAAATGTTCTTAAACAGGGGTCAGCAAACTTTTTCAGGTCCACCGTCCCTCAGACCTTGTGGGGGCATGACTATATTTTTTGGGGGGAGAGAACGAATACCTATGCCCCACAAATAACCCAGAGATGCATTTTAAATAAAAGCACACATTCTGCTCATGTAAAAACATGCTGATTCCCAGACCGTCCGCAGGCCAGATTTAGAAGGCGATTGGGCCGGATCCGGCCCCTGGGCCGTAGTTTGCCCACACAGGTTCTGTAGCCCCACTGATCCTCTGTCAGAGAGGATAAATTGCATGGTGGAAGAAGATTGGAAGAAATTTAAAGTTTATCTACAGAAACATTGTAAAATTAAGGAATGTTAGAAGGATGTTGGAATGAAGTAATGTGGTTTTAGCAGAAATGATATAAAGGATTAAGTAAAAATGGATTGTTAATTGGTGAAAGAACAGAATGTAAAATTATAGTATATTAAGATAAATCATTAGGATAAAAATAAAGATGGAAAGGATTTGCTGAAATATCTAATTGAATTAGAATACAAAAAAGGGAGGTGTGAGGAGGTCAAGGAAATAAGCAAAGGAAAGAAAGTTATGTAAAGGATTGATTTTTTTTTTCTTTAATTATCTGCATCTTTTTTTCTCTGTTTCTTTTTTTCTCTTGTTCTTGTATTGTTTTGTATTTTTATTTTTTTTCTCTGTTTAAATATGTTTTTTATTCTTTCTTTTTGTAACCTTTAAAATCTCAATAAAAATCTATTGGGGAAAAAAGAGAGGATAAATTGCAGCCCTGCCCTTTTCCTGCTACCGTTTGAATGTTTGAAACCGGAGAGTTTACTCATGGCCCGTCCCTTCCCCAGGTAAATACCAGGCGTGCAAGTTTCAAGAAGTTAAACAAAGCAACGAAAGGTCTTTGCAGCAATTTAAAAGCATGACTCCGGTCTGTGAGTCAGCGTGGGGCACTTTCTTGCTTCCTGTCCCAGAGCCAGAAAGCTGTCCGTTTATACCTCCCAGGGTCAGCAAGGTCTAATCTTGCCCCTTTCTGAAATTTTTTCGTTGGTGCGTGCTTTTCTTTTTGCAAAGAGTAAAATAAAATTGCATAACTGTGACAATATATGTTGGAAATGTAAAGAAAAGGAAGGAACCTTTTATCATATGTGGTGGACCTGTCCCAAGGTGAAAGACCTCTGGGAAAAGATTTATATGAATTGAAAAAAATGTTGAAATATACATTTATAAAGAAACCAGAGGCCTTTTTTCTTGGAATAACAGGTTTGGAATTGCCCAAGAAAGATGTTAAATTATTTTTGTATGCCACAACTGCTGCCTGTATTTTGTTAGCTAAAAAGTGGAAAACCCAAGAATTACCAGCGATGGAAGAATGGCAGATGAAGATGATGGATTTTTCGGAGCTAGCTGACCTAACCGGAAGAGTCCGCGACCAGGAGGAGGAGGAGTATCAGGAAGAGTAGATTGAATTTAATGATTACTTAGTTAAATTAACTGAAAACAGCTTGCAGATACTTAATTGGCTTAGGATTTTATTTATGTTTAGTGATTTATTAATATGTTTAATTCCATAAGGTGAAGATCTAAGGATGTTAATGTCTAAGTTAAATTTTATAAGAATTGGGATTTTGAAAACCATTAAAAGGACATGCAATGAAATTCAACCAAGGGGAAGCGAGGAAGTCACTTAACAAAGTTAATAAGTGTAATTTTCAACAAGGCTATGATTTATGTTTGTTTATGTGTTTGTTCGTTTGTTTATAATATTGTGAAAACTAATAAAAAATGTTGACCAAAAAAAGAATAAAATAAAATTGTGATGAAGGGGTTTTTCTCAGGATGGCGGAGGCCTTGCCCTGTTGGTGAAGCAGCGGCGGCACTCGCCCTTATCCTGTTAGGAGACGCTCGGGGGCAGTGGTGTAACATGGGCTGCTGGTGCCCGGGGCAAGGCAGAGTGCGGGAAACAGATGGAGCCCATACGCACATTCGACCCAGGAGATTGCGGCCGCAGAGATAAGAAAAGAAGAGTCGGAAGTGATGGTTAAGTGGGCGGTAGACCTAGGGTACAACATAGAGTTTGACAAATGGAAGGCATTGTGGTGTAAAGATATGAATTTCTCAGCATGCACGACACTAAAGGAAAACATGTATAAGATGATGTACAGGTGGTACATAACGCCAGTAAAACTACATAAAATGTATAGAACGGGCGATAAACTGTGTTGGAAATGTAAGAGCAAGGAGGGCGATTTCATCCATACGTGGTGGACGTGCGAAATTCTCAAAAAAAATTGGGAATCCATCTATAATGAATTTAAAAAAATTCTTAAATATACGTTTGTTAAAAAACCCGAAGCCTTCTTGCTGGGGATAATTGGTAAGGATATCAAAGAAGAAGATAGAACCTTTTTTCAATATGCAACGGTGGCCGCCAGAACCCTCATAGCACAGTACTGGAAAACACCAAAAATCCCAACACTAAAGGAGTGGCAACTTAAACTATCCGATTATTTGGAGTTGGCTAAATTGACACAGAAAATAAGAAATCAAAGAAGTGCAAAATTTAACAATGAATGGAATAAATTTAGGATATATATGGAAATAGAGACAAGGGGAAAATCAAAATGTTGATCAGAAACACATATGTACTTACAGAAATCACAGTAGGCATGAGATAACGCTTACTACGTAAAAAGTTTTATTAAGGAATAGACACAGCAGATAGATAAACAAGGCAATATTTTCCGAAATCGAGATAAAGGGAAGTCGATCAATGTTATTTAAAGTTGTATGTATTTTGTGTTTTTCTCTTTTTTCTCTCTTTCTTTTCTTTTTTTTTCTTCTCTTTTTCTGTTTTTTCTTTTTCATTTTGTCTTTTGTACGTTTGTGAAATATATTTATGTCAAAATTTAATAAATAAATAAAAAATAAAAAAAAGAGATAAGAAAAGAAGAGTCATTCCACTGTCTGGAGAGAAGTTACTTCCTGGAGAAGCCATTTTCGACAGAGCCCAGCGACGGAAGCAAGCAAATGTATCGAGGCGGCACTGGGTGTCAAAATTTTGCGCCGCTAAGAATTTGCCACCCTGCCCCCCCCCATGCTACGCCGCTGATCAGGGGGCAGGAGACAAAAAATGGGGGTCAGTTGGGTGAGAAACATCCCTATTTTTCATCGGAGAAATGTTGGAAGCTGTTAACGGAGAAATCTGAGGGCTCCCTTGGACAAAAAAAAGCAAGGACCCAGCCAGGAATACCAGAGCAAAACAGCAGCCAGTCGGCTTGGTCTTGATTGAAGACTGTCGCAACAGGACTCCCACCTGCCACCAGGTGAAACAAGATGGAAGCCCCAAACAGAAGAAGACCCCAACTTTTATTAGCTACTAGTCCCCCCATGCTATGCCCCTAAGACTACATCATAACTACATCATTGACACATCACAAAGAGGAGGGGTTGAGGGAGGAGTTGTGGTGGTAACCTGAGTGTCTTGTCACCTGTCCGGTTCCTCCTTTCCCCCTCCCCATGATTACATTCCTGAAGGCAAAGAGGAGTTCACTGTTTCCTGCCCCCAGAGGGAAGGGCTGGTCACTGTCCTTTGTTTCAGTCTGTACTGAATCCACTTCTGTATGCAGGTCCTTTGTGAGTGTGATGATCTTCTGTCTAGGACCATCAAGGTTGGCATGCCAACTGGGTACGGCTCCCGCTTGGGGGATTATGGCGGCCTTGTGTCAAGTCTCCCCCCTTTCCTTCATGGTGTAAAATAAAAGTGGAACGGTACAGATCCAATGTACGGCTGATTTTCTATGAATTTATAACAGAAGCGTCGCATATGTCGTGTGTGAGTATGTGTGTCGTGTTTGCACAAACTGAATGACTGGCGGGGGGGGGGGGGTTCCTGCAACAAAGCTATGCAGACACAACCCGGCCCTTCCTGCTTTCAGCCTTTAATTTTGCCCCAAATCCCAATGATTGACTTTTGTTGTTGTTGTTATTGTATAGTCTTTTAGTCGTGTCCGACTCTTCGTGACCCCCTGGACCAGAGCAGGCCAGGCCCTCCTGTCTTCCATTGCCTCCCGCAGTTTGGTCAGACTCATGTTTGTGGCTTTGAGAACACTGTCCCACCATCTCGTCCTCCGTAGTCCCCTTCTCCTTGCGCCCTCCATCTTTCCCAACATCAGGGTCTTTTCCAGGGAGTCGTCTCTTCTCATGAGGAGGCCAAAGTCTTGGAGCCTCAGCTTCAGGATCTGTCCTTCCAGTGAGCACTCAGGGCTGATTTCCTTCAGAATGGAGAGGTTTGATCTTCTTGCAGTCCATGGGACTCTCAAGAGCCTCCTCCAGCACCAGAATTCAAAAGCATCCATTCTTCGGCGATCAGCCTTCTTTATGGTCCAGCTCTCACTTCCATACATCACTACTGGGAAAACCAGAGATTTAACTAGACGGACCTTTGTTGGCAAGGTGGTGTCTCTGCTTTTTAAGATGCTCTCTAGGTTTGTCATTGCTTTTCTCCTAAGATGAATGACTTTACTGTTTGCTAAACCCGTTGACTGGCGCCTGTCTGGGGGCGTGGATGATTCTGAGGTTGGCAGTGCAGGGTTCCTAGGGGTCACGAACCCTCTACCGGGGTTAAATTCTACAGTACTGGAGGGAGTGGGGCAGACTGACCCGGACCACCCTTCCACAAACCTGGTGCCCCCCAGCGGCTGCTTCGGATTGCAACTCCCAGCAGCCGCTGGGGGGCACCAGGATCTAAAGCCAGGCCCCGATTTTCGTTGGCTTTTTGCCAAGGAACAACCTGGTAGGTTAAAAAGGGATTCAAAGTCTAAGCCATTTGCTAGCAGGACCTATAAAGCCACACCTTGCTTAACGCTTCACGGATTCAGCAAACGAGCTGTCATAAAAGTAGGAGTCGCCGCCGGACTCCTGGGTTCATGGAGAAAGCCGAGAGGAGCAATCGAGGGCCTCCACCTTGCCTGCCTGCCACCGCACAACGCTCAGCCACCCAGCCCAAAAAGTCCTGCCCCGTTTTGTGACTCAGAGGGGCGCTGACGGCAGTAAACTTTGGAACTCCCTGCAAATTGATTTTAGAAAGGCGCCCGTGCAGTTCACTTTTCAGCGCTGCTAAAAACAGGCATATTCAGATGTTGAGAAAGTTGCTGCGAGTTTTAATCTGTTTTTAGCCTGTTGTTGTTTTATAAGCCTTAAATTAGTGCTCTTCATTCTTCTTACTGGTATTTTAAATCTTTTTTTTTTTCATTGCTTTGAGCGTTGTTTTGTTACAATTGGTGCATAAATCTTGTGAAATGAGATGAAAATAAATCTTGTGGAAAGCTAAGCATTCGGTCTCGTCTCACTGCTAATTAGAAGCAATTTTACAAAAAGGACCCCCCTTTTTCTAAAAAATAAACGCTACCTGAAAAGCATGGTTGTACATCTTTCCATCCAGAAGTAAATCACAGGCATTAATGCAATTGAATCCCTTCTAATATTTGAATCTGTTTGTGCTTGACTAGATTAGCAAGGCTTCCCCATCCAGCTCTTTTGGACTACAACTCCCATCAGCCCTAGCTGTCTGGGGCTGATGGGAGTTGTAGTCCAAAAGAGCTGAAGCATGCCAGGTCGTGGCAGGTGAGGGGATGCCACTGCCATGAATTTGGAGACATTTGCATCTGCTTAAATTCTCTACAGGGACGCGGGTGGTGCTGTGGGTTAAACCACAGAGCCTAGGGCTTGCCAATCAGAAGGTTGGCGGTTCGAATCCCCGTAACTGGGTGAGCTCCCGTTGCTCGGTCTCTGCTCCTGCCAACCTAGCAGTTCGAAAGCACATCAAAGTGCAAGTAGATAAATAGGTACCACTCCAGCGGGAAGGTAAACGGCGTTTCCATGCGCTGCTCTGGTTCGGCAGAAGCGGCTTAGTCCTGCTGGCCACATGACCCGGAAGCTGTACGGCGGCTCCCTCGGCCAGTAAAGCGAGATAAGCGCCGCAACCCCAGAGTCGGCCACGACTGGACCTAATGGTCAGGGGTCCCTTTACCTTTACCTTTAAATTCTCTACAGAAATTATATTTACCAACAATGAGCTGTCTGGGACTTGAATCCTCAAGCTTTGCAGATAATAACAGCAGAGGAGTACTTTTAACAGTATTTATATACAGCTTGATTATTATTATTTTTAAACACCACAACAACAACCTCTAAGCGGTTTACAAAAATTATAAATGCAAACATGGAAATTCTCGACGAGAAACAGGTTGTTGAAAAGCATTCCAAAGGTGGTTTAAACAAACACTAGCTGAAAAGAAAAAGAAAGAAATCTAACAGATGCAACTTCGGCACGTTTGGACTGGCTTGACTCAAGCAATGCATATTTCAAGGAGACACTAAAAAGAAGAGAGCGAAGTTTGCCCGTCTGATGGCAAACTCTCCATGAAAATGCTGAGTGGAGTCCTCCAGAGTTTTGGAGTACGTTGCCAGAAATATTCTGCAGACACACAGCTCTGCTTCTCCTTTACATCTGCAGGTGTGGGAGTGGATGTGCTGGACTGATGTCTTGCCTCAGTAATGGACTGGAGGAGAGCCAATAAACTGAAGCTCAATCCAGACTGAGACACTATAAGGGGGCCACCATTTAGTGCTCTACCAGTTGCACTGGCTCCCGGTGGAGTATAGGGTCAGGTTCAAGGTGCTGGTTTTGACTTTTAAAGCCCTTTGTGGCTTAGGGCACTTGTATTTACGGGACCGCCTCTCCTGGCCTGCCCCACAGAGGACCTTAAGGTCCACGAATAACCATAGTTTAGAGGTCCCGGGCCCTAAGGAAGTCAGACTATCCTCCACCAGGGCCTTAAACCGAGGTACTATTTCTGGGTTAGCAGAGTTTGAAGCGTATGTAACCTGAGGTACGTATGTAACCTGAGGTACCACTGTATTACAGGTAAATCAAAAGAAATTCGGGATGAGGCAAGATTTTGAACGGCGGCTACGTCAACAAGAAAGTAGTTTCCTTTTTCTGTTCAAATCAATTCATCCGGGGGATGCTAAATTCTGAAGTTGACTTTGTTTCATTTTAAAATTACTGCATGCGTCATTTGTTGTACACTGGACGCTTGGGTTGCGAACGTGATCCGTGCGGGAGGCACGCTCGCAACCTGCAGCGCCGCATCTGCCCATGCACAGGTTGCGATTCGGTGCTTCTGCACATACGCAAAGTGAGATTTAGTGTTTCTGCACATGTGCGAGCGCCGAAACCCGGAAGTAACCCGTTTCGATACTTCCGGGTTCGGCGCAGTATGCAACCCGAAAACGCGCCACTTGAAGCGTCTGTAACCCAAGGTATGACTGTATGTTTAAATCACTTAATACTATTCCTCCGTATACAGTGGTACCTCGGGTTACATACGCTTCAGGTTACAGACTCCGCTAACCCAGAAATAGTGCTTCAGGTTAAGAACTTTGCTTCAGGATGAGAACAGAAGTCGTGCTCTGGCAGCAGCAGGAGGCCCCATTAGCTAAAGTGGTGCTTCAGGTTAAGAACAGTTTCAGGTTAAGTACGGACCTTCGGAACGAATTAAGTACTTAACCTGAGGTACCACTGTATTTGTTTTTCATGGGTCTACTTTGTGTTTGTGTTTGTATGCTGTATATACCGTCCTGTTCCTTTAAGTACAGTGGTACCTCGCAAGACGAATGCCTCGTAAGACGAAAAACTCGCAAGACGAAAGAGTTTTTCGCTTTTTGAGTTGCTTCGCAAGACGGATTTCCCTATGGGCTTGCTTCGCAAGGCGAAAACGTCTTGCACGTTTGTTTCCTTTTTCTTAAAACCGTGCATTCACTTCGAGGAGCAACTCATAGCACGCGGTGTGGTAGCCTTTTTTGAGGTTTTTGAAGACTTTGGTGATTTTTGAAGCTTTTCCAAAGTCCGTGCTTTCCAAGACGAAAAAAATCGCAAGGCGAAAAAACTCGCAGAACGAATTAATTTCGTCTTGCGAGGCACCACTGTATATCATTGCTGGAAACACCTGTGGCTTAATTTGTATGTCCTGTGCAATTGTGTTGCAAGTATCAGCAGCTACACAATCTAGTGTTGAAAAATATCAAGTATGTGCCTTTTTATGTATATTTTGTATATTCTGCTTTATTACACAATGTGTATGCAAGTAGCTCAGTTTGGTTATCATTCATCGGTTGTCTGCCTTGTATCTTATTTCCAGCTGATGAAGACTATTACAAAACAGTAGTATCATTCCAGAGACACTGTCCTTTTGAAGCTTTTGAGACGTCTTCTGTTGTAACTTTTGAAAGACTATTGTGAGACTGTCCTTAGACATCTGTTTTGAACACACAGTCTTCGCTACCACTGTTATTTTGTACATATGAACTTTGATTGGCTTATTCCTACAATTTGAAGGATACCATTATTCTATTATATATTCTCTACTAACTATTACCTACGTGTTGTGTTTGTATTGTTGTGATTGGTGCAGGATTCAGAGCAAGGTGGTTTGAGGCTATAACGCCAATCCTGGCCTGACCGCACTGGCTGCCGATTAGTTTCTGGGCTCAACACAAAGTGCTGGTTTTGATGTATAAAGCCTTAAACAGCTCAGGACCACCTGTCCCGAATCAACCCAGATTTCCCTCTGAAGCCCTCCCTCGTGCACGCACGCCCTCCATTATAATAATAATTATATATATACACACACACACACACACACACACACACACACACACACACCCTACCCATCTGGCTGGGTTCCCCAGCCGCTCTGGGCGGCTCCCAACAGTATATTAAAAACATCAAACATTCAAAACCTCCATAAACAGTGCTGCTTTCAGATGTCTTTTAGAAAAGTCAGCTAGTTGTTCATTTCCTTGACATCTGATGGGAGGGCGTTCCACAGGGCGGGCACCACCACCGAGAAGGCCCTCTGCCTGGTTCCCTGCAACCTCACTTCTCGCAGGGAGGGAACCGCCAGAAGGCCCTCGGAGCTGGACCTCAGTGTCCGGGCTGGACAATAGGGGTGGAGACGCTCCTTCATGGGAGATCTGGAGCAGCGGTTCTCAACCTGTGGGTCCCCAGATGTTGTTGGACTACAACTCCCATCATCCCTGAGCTCTGGCCTTGCTAGCTAGGGATGATGGGAGTTGTAGTCCAACAGCATCTGGGGACCGACATGTTGAGAAAGTCTGATAGAGGCAACACAAGAATCGGCCTTTTCACTGGTGGCTCCCTGCTTAAGGAACTCCTTCCCTTTTTAAAGCTTTCTGCTTGAAATATTCTAAGTCGTTCTAAGTTGCCGCATCAAAAAACGAAAACGGCCAATCGATTTAATTTAGAAACCGGCAGGGAGTTCCAAAGTTTAGGTGCTGCTGCATGAAAAAGACCCGATTCCTTCTGACGGAGAGACAAGTGTTACATTGCACCCATAACAGTGCCGTTTTTGAACTGCAGTACCTTTTTGGTCCTTCTCTAGGGGAAATGGAGGCAGTGGAAGAGAGAGAGAGAGAGAGAGAACAGGGAGAATAGGAGGACCTGAGTGTTTTGGAAAGGGACTTGCACTTTCACGGCAAAGTTGATACAGGGATTGATCGGAATCCGGCTCGGCTTTGCCGCACCCTTTCCCTTTCTTCTCTCTTGCCTCCCTCCCCGCCGGACGGGGGGGGGGAGGGAGGTGACATCACCCCTCCCTCAGGACAGGTGCGCACGCAGACCTGCCCAGGCGCCACGGACGACGACACACACCAGCCAACCAGCAGGAGAAACAAAGGGTTTCATTGAAACCAGCTCAGGTGGACAGAGTTCAGGGAAAGGGGTGGCGTAGGCAGAGACATCACCTTGCCAACAAAGGACCGCATAGTTAAAGCTATAGTTTTCCCAGTACAGTGCTACCTTGGGTTACATACGCTTCAGGTTACATATGCTTCAGGTTACAGACTCTGCTAACCCAGAAATAGTGCTTCAGGTTAAGAACTTTGCTTCAGGATGAGAACAGAAATCGTGCTCTGGCGGCGCGGCAGCAGCAGGAAGCCCCATAGGCTAAAGTGGTGCTTCAGTTTAAGAACAGTTTCAGGTTAAGTACGGACCTCAGGAACGAATTAAGTCTTTAACCCGAGGTACCACTATAGTGATGTATGGAGGTGAGAGCTGGACCATCAAGAAGGCTGATCGCCGAAGAATGGATGCTTTTGAATTCTGGTGCTGGAGGAGACTCTTGAGAGTCCCATGGACTGCAAGAAGATCAAACCTCTCCATTCTGAAGGAAATCAGCCCTGAGTGCTCACTGGAAGGACAGATCCTGAAGCTGAGGCTCCAAGACTTTGGCCACCTCCGGAGAAGAGAAGAGTCCCTGGAAAAGACCCTGATGTTGGGAAAGATGGAGGGCGCAAGGAGAAGGGGACGGCAGAGGACGAGGTGGTGGGACAGTGTTCTCAAAGCGACCAGCATGAGTTTGACCAAACTGCGGGAGGCAGTGGAAGACAGGAGGGCCTGGCGTGCTCTGGTCCAGGGGGCCACGAAGAAGCGGACACGACTAAACGACTCAACAACAACAAGACAGGAGCTAGTGGCTAAAGCTGGCCTTCTACGGGGAGGGGGGAAGCTTAGGCCTGGAGCCAGGAACCCTGGCTGTTGTTGCTTCATTGGGGGCCCCCTTCTGTCTCCCCAAGAAAGCCAAGCAAAGTTTCTTGCTCTCGGCCCCCTTCCTCTGAATCCCAGCTGCTGGGAACCACAGGAGGGGAGAACGCTTTTGAGGTCAGATCCTGCTTCTGGGTTGCCCAATGGGGGGCATGCTTGACCACTGGGAGAACAGGATAGGCCCCCTTGGGCCTGATCCAGCTATAGGGCACCCCTAAAGTAGATCCAGCCCTGCAGCCAGGAATCCCGTTTCCTCAACTTTTTTTTGCCTGGCTGCATCCCCAAGCTGCATTAGACACCATAATACTCTTCCCCTTTCCCCGCCGATCCACTGGGAAAACCTATCTTCCCGGATTTAGTTCTCAAGGCTTCCTTTCTGGAAAATCTGGGGGTTCCAAGTCCTCTACCTTATGCTAAGGGATCTGTGAAATGGGCACAAAAACCAGCCGCCTCTCCCGGGATGGAGACGCAGCCAGTTACCAAAACAGATTTCCATATTCCTGCTGCTGCCGCCGCCACCACTTCTTCCCGTGACCCCTGCGGTTGTGTGAGCAAAGCAAGTTTGTTTTCTCAAACAATGAAGGGCGATAAGATTATCAGGCACCCTTGGCGCTGAGGTCTGGTTTTATAAACAGAGGCCGGCCCGACTCAGGTATACAGAGACAGAAGCCAAAGCAGATCGCCCTGGTTGTGGAACCCACTGGACCCCAATTCCCAGAGAGGATGTCATAAGCCACACCCGAAACCTGGCGCCCTCCAGGAGCTTGGTGCTACAACTCCCAAACAGCGCCTTTTTCAGGGGCAGGGAGGCACAGATGTGAACTGTTGTCCAAAACTTCCCAGGTCAAAAGGGGCTTCAAATCTAGAATCCTGGTTTCTACAGCCTTCCTCTAAACTAACCAGGTCAGCTTCCTTCTTATACATAAGAAGTCGTCCAGTCTGGAAGGTGGCAAAACGAGAACAGGGCCTTTTCTGCGGTGGCTCCCCATTTATGGGATGCTCTCCCCAGAGATGCTGGCCTAGCACGTCCTTTAAGCACCAGGCGAAAATTCTCCCCTTTGTTCAGGCCTTGGGCTGATTGGTATCCAATGTCCTTTTTAAATGTGTTGGGGGGGTTATTGGGTTGTCTTCGTTCTGGTTTCTATTACGTATTTCGTTGTGAACCGCCTTGAGCTCTACGAGCACAAGGTGGCATAAAAATTTAATAAATAATAATTAAAAAAATAAGAAGAGCCGGGCTGGATTTTGGGCCCATGATGGGAAACCATCGGGCGCAAGAGCCCTCTCCTCATTGGCTACTGGGAGCTGGAATCCTGAAATATCTAGAGGGTCACAGGTCCCCTCAGCCTTGCCCTAAAAGATCCCGGGTACCTCCAACACCTGCTTCCTTACCATAATGGAAGGTATGTTAGGCCTGGCGTCGCTGGCCCTACTTGCGAAGACCCAAAACCATTGACTTCCCTACTGCGGTGCATGTAATTGGCGTTCAAAATTAGTCAGGCGCTAGGCACATTTTAGGGATGCGGGTGGTATTGTGGGTTAAACCACAGAGCCTAGGACTTGCCGATCAGAAGGTCGGTGGTTCGAATCCCTGCAACGGGGTGAGCTCCCGTTCCTCGGTCCCTGCTCCTGCCAACCTAGCAGTTTGAAAGCACGTCAAAGTGCAAGTAGATCAATAGGTACCGCTCCGGCGGAAGGGAAACGGCGTTTCCGTGCGCTGCTCTGGTTTGCCAGAAGCGGCTTAGTCATGCTGGCCAGATGACCCGGAAGCTGTACGCCGGCTCCCTCGGACAATAAAGCGAGATGAGCACCGCAACCCCAGAGACGGCCATGACTGGACCTAATGGTCAGGGGTCCCTTTACCTTTTTAGGCACATTTTGCACCTGGCTATCGGCCACTTGCGACCAAGTGAAGATGCCCCGGTTGCCATCCTGACATCTCCATCTGTGAATCCTTAGATCTGAACTGTTTCTACACACTAGCAATACCTCATCCGTCATATTTTACCTGCACAATCAGAACAGATTTCAGGAACCAAAAAGCCATATTGATTAAATACGACTTTTGAGCCTTCCGACCCCAAAATGGCAAATGGACGTTCTGTTTTGGTGTCTGCCACCCTGGTTTAAGGAGCCATTTGGGGCACACCTCAGTTTCTAACACTTCATATAATGAGATGTTTCAGGTGCCCAGCTTCAGATATCTGCCAAGCTACCCACTGGCTCCTTCGAAAGCGAAGGAGGCCGCACCCTGCTCCTCTCAGTCGACTGGTAGAACATGAGAACCTCGGGGTCGTGGGTTCAAGCCCCACGTCGGGCGAAAGATTCCTGCGCGTCACGGGGGTGGACTGGATGACCCTGCTGGTCCCTTCTGAGTCTACAAGTCTGTAATTCCATGGCAATCTTCGAACAAGAAACAATGGTTTCACAGAAGAGAACCAGGTGCCAGTAACCATTAATTATGAAGGCGAGTGCTCCTAAAAGCAGTGGCACCCCCAGCTGTTCTGGACCACGAATCCCATGAGCCTCAGCTAGCATATAATAATAATAATAATAATAATTTATTATTTATACTCCGCCCATATGGCTCAGTCTCCCCAGCCACTCTGGGCGGCTCCCAATCAAGTGTTAAAAACAGCCTTAAATATTAAAAACTTCTCTAAACAGGGCTGCCTTCAGAGGTCTTTTAAAGATAGGATAGCTGCTTATTTCCTTGACATCTGGTGGGAGGGAGTTCCACAGGGCGGGTGCCACTACCGAGAAGGCCCTCTGTCTGGTTCCCTGCAACCTCACTTCTCGCAGGGAGGGATCCGCCAGAAGGCCCTCAGAGCTGGACCTCAGTGTCCGGGCAGAACAATGGGGGTGGAGACGCTCCTTCAGGTCCACTGGGCCTTTGAGGCCGTTTAGGGCTTTCAAGGTCAGCACCAACACTTTGAATTGTGCTTGGAAACGTACTGGGAGCCAATGCAAATCTCTCAGGACCGGTGTTATGTGGTCCCGGCGGCCGCTCCCAGTCACCAGTCTGGCTGCCGCATTCTGGGGTCTGATGGGAGTTGTTGTCCCCAGGGCAAACCGGTATGAAAGAGGCTCCCCCCAAGAACAGATGGGAACGAGATGCACATTTGGGTTGGGGTGCGATGTGTGGGGAGGGCGAGCTCCAGCAGGCAGGAGGGAAACCGAGCCAGAGTGGAATCTCGACTCCGAGATGGAAGCCATTTTGAGCCAGGAAACACACAGCCCTGAATCACTATTGATTTCCAGGGACATTCAAAGCGCAAGGCGTCTCTCGCCAGAATCATTTCCCAACCAGATCCCTTAGGAGGATGACGACGACAATGACCATGAAAGCCAGCAGGCGGGAGCCATTCTTCCTCCCAAATCTCTCTTTAAAAGGGGGGGAAACCCACCCTGTAACCATATGCTATAGCTTTAGAGTACATTCTTTCCCTCAAAGAATTCGGGGAACTGTAGTTTGCCTCTGACAAGGTTATAATTCTCAGCAGCCCCTAAAATCACAGAGCCCAGAATTGTTTGAGGGACAGAAAGGAGATTCAAATGCGCTTTAAAGGTATCGTGGTTCAATTCTGCCCCTCGTTTTTAGAATATTTCATTGCCACCTTCAACACTTCCTCCTTCTAAACTCCCTGCTCTGCTTCTCAGCTACAGACACAGTTTATGCCGGATTCAGAATCTCTGCATATATTATATAATAAAATCGTAGAGATGGAAAAGACCCCGACAGTCATCTAGAGTCCAATCTGCAATGCTGGAATCTCAGCTAAAGCATCCATGACAGATGGCCATTCAACCTCATGAATTTAATATACAGTATATTATTTATTCCATGTCCTCAGAAATCTGGACTTAAAAACCCTTGCTCTGTCTTCTGTAGGGTGTTTGGCACCGAAGGAAATCTTCTCCCACCCAGCCTGTTTTAAACTGTAAGCGCCTCAGGGGCAGAGACCTCTCTGGTTTTGCCTATCAAACTCCGAAAGGCAGCCATGGATACAGACCATAAAATAAATTCCCCCTTTCCTGCTCCACCTCTCTCTTTTTATTTTTTACAAACAAGGTCAAAGAGACCTGGGAGGGCCGCGAAGCGGCAGGTGGTGACAAGAGAACTGGCCTTTTGTCATTCTTCACCCGAAAGGTGTGGCTTGAGAGAGGGGAAAAAAACCCCAGAAAAGTGACCCAACCAGTCCAGGTGGTTTCAGGAAGAGAATTTCGGCAGAAAAGGAGGAAATAAGCAAAGGGGAGAGTTTTGAAGTGGGTGGGTGGGTTTTTTAAAAGAAGAAGTGAAAGCCACGGGTTTGCAAAAAGAGGACACACAGAAGAAGGAGAAAGGGAATAAAAATATTTAGTGTTGGTGTTTCTAACACACAATTTTTTAAAAAACAACAACAAGATGTGGCGATCTCCACCCTCTTTCTGTTTGGAGAAGGAGGGGTGGTGCGATCATTGTGGCCCAGTTGTCTAAACAGAGATTTAACAACTTCTTCCCCCTTGATAGCTTCCTTTTTCCCTGCCCGCCCATAATTCAGTTTGCACTGCACTTAATCCTGGTTTAAGACAATTCATAGTCCCACGGGGCTTAACAGGGCTGTAAGATCAGGTAAGGCTGAAAATCCGTCCCTTCCACTATACAGCTGGGAAAGACACACCAGTTACTAATTTAGGGATTCCAAGGTATAAACCGGAGGATTTGACTGGAAGCGGGGATAACAAAAATGTGTCTCCCGTAAATACAATCTTATAAATACAAAATTGGCCTTCTGGGTGTTCCTTGCTTTTCTAATCTTTACTAAACGTTGCAAAAAAAAAAGGAAAAATAAAGTTTTGGGGTCTTAAAGGACCACTGTTTATTGGCCATATAAAAGGCTTGATTTGAATCCGCAGCTTGGGCCCAAGAACCATTTTGAATGTGAAAGGAGAAATCAGTTCCTGCTTGTCAAACACAACTAATCGACAGGATTAGAGAAAGGGCTTTTCAGAAGATGAGCAAATACATTTCCTTTTGTCTCCTAAAAGCCTGTAAAACCCAGTCCACCTCGCCACCCAAATATCCGGATTGAAGGGAGGAATTTAAAGGAGGGTGCTTTTCTCGCTGGCTGGCTAGCTGGCTGTCTCCCTCCTTGGGGATTGGGGTCTGTTTCTTTTGCCCACCCCTCACCCCAACCCAAATCTTCCTTTGGCAACTAAACAGAAAGACAAGCAGAAAGGTCTGGACTGGAGAAAATTGAGGCTGTGCTCGGAAGGAACAGAGAGCATTTGCAAAGGAAGATGTGGGCAGGGACCCCAAAGCGACAAAGGAGATGCTTGGGGGGTTTGTGGCTGGGAGGGGGCCACAACCCACACTCCAAATATCCAAAGAAAGGGAGCGAGGGAAGTTTCCAGACAAGGCCAAAATTATTTCTGTGTGTTCCTCGTGGGGAGCGTTCCTGGCCAGGGTTGGGGCTCCCTGTTCCCTGTAGTGTGGGATGGGGAAGACGACAGTTTGAGTTAATCAGTAGCCAAGGGGGCGAAAGGGCAACGAAGAATCGAGCAGGTAAAGGGCCTTTTTTCTCTTTTTGCAGGAAGAAAATGGACGCCTGCTGCTCCCGATCTCTCCCCTCCAAGCACCGAATTCAACTTCTCAAACTGCAAACCGCCCTGAGAGCTTGCGATGATGGGCAAGATATAAAAATAAAACACCTTCAAGGTTTGGGGAGTGGCCACAAAATGTAATTTTGTGAAGAGCTTAGTCTGTTGCCCCAAAGACTTTCTTCCTCAACCTGGGTCACCCCAACTTGACCCCCTGCCCCACCCTCCTTCCTGCCCTTCAAACCCCACTGCAAACTGCCCCTCCTTTTCTGCCAAAGGCCAAACACGCCCCACACCTGACCCACAACGGCGCCCTTCCCGCTCATCTCACAACCTTGCGCTTTCCTTGTGGTTAAGAAAGCCCCACATTCCCTAAAAACGTATCTCTTCCCATCAACTGCTCCTTGCCCCCCCCCCAAAGAAACCCCCATCTCCCCACAGCTGGAATTTACAAACTCCTCTTTTCATGGTGTGACCCACATCTCCAAAAAAACCACTCCTTTCCTGACACACACCCCAAGAAAAAACACCACCTGGCTCTCTCTCCTCCCCATCTCGGCCCCCAATTTCCTTTTGCTAACCCTCCTACTCGTAAGCAAGCCGTTTTTCATCACGGTTTTCCATTTTAACGCCGCAAGACCCTCCCCGGGACCTCAGGGCGGGTAATACAGAAATAACCAGACCAGCGTTGCGCAAGGATCAGAGCGCCGGATCTGGGTTCGAATTCCGATCACTAGGCATGAAGTGGGGGCGATGACCTGGTGGAGGGGGGGGTAAACGATGACCGGGGGGGCACCGCCCTCTCCCAGCCTCACCTCCTTCACAGGGGGGCTGTAGCAAGGATGAAATGGGGAGCAGAACCGTGCGCCCCGCTTGGCGCGCCTTGGATAGAAAAGCGCATCAGGACAAAAGGGGGGATATGATCTCCTCCTTTACTATGGAAGAAATAGATTTATTTCCCCCCGTTCTGAACAAGGTCCTGCTCTGAAGTGGAGGGCAGGATCCTCCAGCTTCCCCCTTTCCAAAACCCCCACCCCGCTCCCCCCAAAAAACGCAATGTGGCTACTCACAGTCGAGGCTGAGGATGGAGTCGTAGTTCTTGCACTGCATCTGCCCCGTGCTCTGATAAACACACTCCATCCACAGGCCCCTGTAGAAGGCTTGCGCGGTGATGATATTCGCCCCGGAGAAAGAGGACATTTGCCACTGGGGCATACAGGTGGCCGCCAGCGCGGCGATCCAGCCCAGCAGCGACAACGCGAATCCCAGCAGCTGCAAGCCCGAGTTGGCCATGGCGTAGGTGGGAGAGAGATGGAGACGCGCGAGTAGAAGCCCGAGGAATCCGGCGGGAGCGAGCGGCCAGGAGCGTACCTGCGCGCCAGGTGAGCGCACCTGTATTTATGCCCTAGCCGCCACCTCCTCTCCCCTCCCCCTCCTCCGGGTGGGGGAGGGGCGCGTGACATCAAGGTAGGGGGAGGGGTGTCCACAGAAACCGACACCCAAGGCCACCCTCGCCTATTTCCTGGAGAGAGAGACAGAGAGAGAGAGAGAGAGAGAGAGAGAGAGAGAGAGAGAGACTTTTTCCTTCCTGAAAAAAAAAATAGTTTTTGTTGTCTTGTGCAACAAAACAAGACAAGCAAACAAAAGTACACGTCGCGTCACCACTTTCAATTCATAAGTCATTTTCAAAGTTGGTTTGCATCCAGTCTCTTTCTCTCTCTCACCTGCCTGAGTTGGGGCGCAGGCAGAAATCCGTCAGGTAAAGTCACCACGTCCTTGTTGCCGCCAATGCAGCTTCTCCCCCCACCCACCCACCTCCTCAAATAGACATTCGGATGTGCACCCCTGAGGAAGATCAGAGAGCAACATTCAAAGTGCTCACTATTTTGACTTTCTGAGTTGCAGCGCAGGTAGAAATCCAGCAGGTGAAGCAGCAGCCTTGCCGGCAGCAGAATCACTCGCAGATGTAGTTCTCATCCATGGGATTTTATTTATTCTTAAATGCTTACAGAGGTTGTCAGTAAGAAAGGTCTGTCAGTGATAACTTCTTTGGCCCAGAGAAACAGAAGACACGACCTCTTGCTGTGTGATAGAAGAAAGGCAGTGTGGTGTAGTGGTTAGTGGGTCAGGCTTGGACCTGAGAGACTCCATGGAAGCTCCATGCAGACCCCTCCTCAGAACTGTTTTTCTGCAATGCCAATTTTCCAAGGTGACAGGAAGTTGATGGAAAATAATCATTTTCAGGGGTTCGTGGACCCCCAGAAGCCCATCCCTTAGACCAGGGGTCAGTAACCTTTTTCAGTCGTGGGCCGGTCCACCGTCCCTCAGACCTTGTGGGGGGGTGGACTATATTTTTGGTGGGGAAATGAACGAATTCCTATGCCCCACAAATAACCCAGAGATGCATTTTAAATAAAAGGACACATTCTACGCATGTAAAAACACACTGATTCCCGGACCGTCCGCGGGCCGGATTGAGAAGGCAATTGGGTCGCCTACCCATCCCTTAGACCCACTTAGGGGTCCACAGACCCAAACATCAAGGATGGGTGAACAGGAAATCATTAGTATTGTAGAATAGGATGATAATCACGGAGTGTTAAAATGTGATTTTGAATCTTGAAACCAAATAAAGCATTCATATATGTATACGATAAGCTTTGCCCTCAATCACCCTTCGACGCCCGGTCTTAACAAGGGAACTTGCAGCGCACAATAATAATAGTAATTTATTATTTGTACCCTGCCCATCTGACTGGGTGTATAATGAGAACAGAGTGTGCATCTGAGCATGCACAGAGTGTGTTTCCCTGCAGGTGCTTCTGGCTTGCTTAACACAAAAGAGTCGGTTGTGGTTGTGGTTTCACGAGAACCGTGTGGGGAAGCACTTTGGACAACAGCAGTGAGGCCGTGAGTCACGTTTATAAGGAAACTCTTGTCAGCTCATGACGACGAGACCGGATTTGAAACCAGCCTTTCGACTGGTTGCACGGACTTACTTTAAAAGAAAAACCATGCATTCCGGGGCTGAGTCAGCTGTCGCCGAAAGCAGGTTCTCTAACGTTACTGGATATTTCTGATGATACCCAGGAAGCTGAATTGTCAAAAGAACTGGTCTTGTATATGATGCCGGCAGCTCAAATAATAATAATTGCAACTCAATGGGAAACCAGCCAAAATATTACACCGGACGTTGGGTACCGCTCGCTCTGGAACAGAGCTGTAAGGGAGAATATGAGGCATAATTTGAGATTTCAGCTAGAGCTTTTTGCATGATTTGTCATTCTTTTATTACATAGACAACGGAACCGTTGTTTTCGAGGCAAGCCTGGGGAAATCTGGAACGAGACCTGACAATCAGATAACGCTGACTTTCTTTATTTGGACTTCAACTGCATTTTAGTTTTAATAATAACAGTAATAATAATAATAATAATAATAATAATAATAATTTATTTATACCCCAGCCACTCTGGGCAGCTTCCAACAGAACACTAAAATACAACAACCTATTAAACATTAAAAGCTTCCCCAAACAGGGCTGCCTTCAGATGTCTTCTAAAAGTTTGGTAGTTATTTTTCTCTTTGACATCTGGTGGTTTTGCTTTTCACCTTTTAATTTTCGCCCGTGGCTTTTTCACAGAATCGTAGAATTGGAAGGGACCCCACACACACACACACACAACAACGAGCCCAAAAGCAGGTTCTGCGTGTTAACGGGTGGCGACAGGCCTTCTTCGTATGCTCAGAGTTCCTCTCGCTTAGCAGTGCCTCCTTGTAGCCGCCTTTGCTAGCCACAGGAACGCTCTCCCATAAGAAAGTGATTTTCAGGCGCACAGGTCCGCCGGAATCACACCCAAGTTTCCAGGCTCTTTCTGCCAGGTCATCCTGTGTGCCATTGTTGTCACCCATAAATCTTTGCCTCTCAGCGATGAATACAGAGAGCACCTGCTGGTTCCTTGCCCAGTCTTGCCCGTATATGGGCAAACCTTCCTGCCACTCCCTGCGTCTCAGGCCAGGAGCAGAAGAGGCGCTGCAAAGCACCATCATCATCTCTGCTCAGAGGCACGCCCTCTCTGACTCCCTAGTAAGCTTCTAGATATCCAAAGTCACTTTATGGCTGAATTTATGCCCCAGGCGAAACTGGCAGCGGGTCACGCCAAGTCGATGTTTCAGCTGAGAAGCAGGCGGCGAAATGGTGTAAACCAGCAAATGTCAGAGGGGTGGGGTATAACCAGTCCCGGATTTACATAGAAGCTAAACAAGCTATAGCTTAGGGCCCCGCTCTATTGGGGGCACCAAAAAATTTAAAGGGGGAAAATACTGGGTGTACATTTCCAAAATATAAGATAAAAATGAATAGAATAAAACCTACATACAGCAGCAGTGTTTTGTGTTGTGTAGGCTCTTGTGATAAGGGACTCAGGGTTAAACCACAGAGCCTAGGGCTTGCCGATCAGAAGGTCGGCGGTTCGAATCCCCGGACGGGGTGAGCTCCCGTTGCTCGGTCCCTGCTCCTGCCAACCTAGCAGTTTGAAAGCACCTCAAAGTGCAAGTAGATAAATAGGTACCGCTCCGGCGGGAAGGTAAACGGCGTTTCCGTGCGCTGCTCTGGTTCGCCAGAAGCGGCTTAGTCCTGCTGGCCACATGATCTGGAAGCTGGACGCCGGCTCCCTCGGCCAATAAAGCGAGATGAGCGCCGCAACCCCAGAGTCGTCCGCGACTGGACCCAACGGTCAGGGGCCAGTCAGTCGCTTCTCCCCCCCCCCCCCCCGGAAAAGCCAGCAGGAGCCTCGTGGAGCCTGTGTGCAGCTCTTGGGGGCTTTTCCCGCCTGCCTCTCGCCTGCATTCGCTCCATAAGACACACACATATTTCCCCTTACTTCTTAGGAGGGAAAAAGTGCGTCTTATGGAGCGAAAAATACGGTATATTGAACTGGCTAGATTAACAGAGGCAATTAGAGATCACACTAGTCAAGAGTTTCAAAAAGCATCGGGGAAATGCAGAGAATACTTTACAAAATAGTGCCCTAAAATACATACCTGGACTTTTTCAATTAATGAAATTCATACAACTTGTTGTATGTTATGCTTATTGTATGTTATGTTCGTGTTTAATGAGGGTGGATTTCTGTATTGGGGGAGTGGGGGGTTTATGTTATGTTGTAAATAAAATTTCCAATAAAAAAAAAATGAACGTTCTTCCTGGCGTTTAGTGAAGAGATACTGAGGGAAGATAAAAGATAAAAGACAGCAAGAATTCTTTTAGCCCAAAAATGGAAACAAGGAGAAGCACCAATGAAAGAAGAGTTGCAGATGAAGATGATGGACTTTGTAGAACTGGCGAAGCTGGCAGGAAAAATCCAAAACCAGCATGATCAAGTATTCCCAAAAGACTGGAGTCAATTTATAAGATATTTAAAAGATTATTGTAAACAATTAACATCACTAGCAAGGTTGTCTGAAGGCTTGTAATGAGAAATTTTCTACCTTTCTATATTTATTTAAATCTTGAGTCCTTTTGTAATGAGTGCAATTAGAAATGGAAAACGCACAAAATGCAATGATATAAAGGTTAATTTTGAAAGCTGTGAGGCGGGAGGGAAGGAAGTCAATAGGCTCTAGAGAGCCAGGGAGGTAAAGTGAATAATGATGATGTAAATGTATATAATTAAATGGAAAATAAATAAAAATTATATATAAATAAATAGAAAGAAAGATGCTTAATTCTCGGCTTCTTCCCTTCCCACAAGAATTTGGAAATTTATCTTTGCCATATCTTGAGGCAACCCGCTTCACCCAGTATTGGAATCATTTGAAATAAAAAGATTAATTTTGGAAGCACATTCATCTTTATAATGGAAATCCTGCCCAGAAATGTTAATTTAATTTAATTTACTCCAGGTTTCAAGATTTTTTCTGATCTCTAACCAAGTTTTTGTGTCGTTATCCTGAAATAAATTTATATTCTTGGGGGGTGATCCAAATACGCAGATATTTCGCTTTTTGAGAGATTTTCAGGCCCAATATTTTTTCCTAAATCATCCTTTTCTAGTTACGTTTTTAACAAGCATTTTTGTTTTGGTTCTATTCAGCTTAAAGCCTGCCACTTCTCCAAAGTCTTTAATCAATTCCAGAACTCTTTTCAAACCTTTTAAAGGATTTTTTTTCCAGTCTTAACGTTCTTAGCAGCAAACTCCATTTCATTCCTGCGATGCTACTGTTGACTTAATGGAATTTAACATGCAAAACTGAACATGCTCAATGTATTGTTTTTCTTAATCTGGGTTGGCAAACTTATTTGACTTCCTATTTAGCATAACAGGAATTTAGGGACATTGCAATGCATGGAATGGTGACATTGGGGCCAGGAGAGGAAATGTTAAGTTTATTTACCAAAAACGCACCTATTCCGCCAAGGCTGGAATATTGCCTTTTCTTAGCTCTCAAAACCACATTTTGCACGTGGGGGAAAAATACCATTCCGCTTCCAGGTCGCTCAGGTACCCGCTAGTATGAGTTTGGGGAAGAAATCCAGTCCGGGATTTCCAGGCGACCCACTCACCTGCGCCCAAGGTGCCGCTTTCACAAGGGCGGGGCAGCGTCTAAGAAAACCCGGCCTGGATCTCCACCAGAATCGGGGCGCCAGATTCAGCCAGTAAAAGGTGCAATTCTCCAACAAGGCCAGTAGATGGCGCCCTTGCCGCAGCCCTGCCGGAGGATTCTCAATATTTTTGCAATATTTGCAACCATTTACAGAGGGGGCGCTGTTGTATTTGTGGATGGCGAACCTGATAGGATCCGGCGCACGTCAACAAGCTGAGAGTGAAAGCTTTTTAATGATCCAGTGCCGGATTTACGTATAAACTAAACAAGTTATAGCTTAGGACCCCACTCTCTTGGGGGCCCCAAAAAAATTAAAGGGGGAAAAACTGGATGTACATTTCCAAAATATAAGATAGAAAACAAATAAAATAAAACTTACATAGAGCAACAGTGTTTTGTGTTGTGTAGGCTCCTAGGATGTAAGTCATGGGCCCCGCCTGCTAGCCTGCTCCCTAAAATATCCCGGGTTTGCTCATTTCTATATATAAGGTGCCTACATTCTGCTATTTATAATTATTAGTAGTTTGCACCATATATCCACACCTATTCTTATTTCATGTTATAGCAAGTTTCCCGAGACTAGATTATGAGTCTTTGTAAATTGTGTTTCTAAAGGAACTTTTGTTATCGTCAAATGCCAATGCGTTTGCATTATGAAGTTTGTTATGAATGGAAAATCATTATAAGAGCTTAATAATTATTTAACTATTAATATACTTCTTCTTAATTGTGTTTTACTATTAATATGCTTCTTCTTAATTGTTTTTCAGTTCAACAATTACTTTGATAAAATACATATTTTGTTATGTGCACATGGCTTCAGGTATCTATAAATGACCATATAGCATTTTTTAACCCAAAAAACAGCCGAGGGCAATACATTCAATCTTGGGAGGGTAAAAGTGCGTCTATATTTTAGAATTGCTAGGTTCTGCAGATAGGGTGCCCGAGAGTCAAAATGGGAAGGTGGAAAGTAGTCATACCATGGGCAAAATTTCCTTATTGTGGCCAAGTTGTTCGGTATTATTCGGGTGCTGACAAATTAGACCGTTTGCTTTACTAAAACCCAAAGCGATCACCTGTTGTGGGGATAAACCACAAGAGCGAAGTTTTTGTTTTTTTAAAAGATATTTATTTTGATTTTATATAATAAAACAAGTATTACAATCAAACAAAACAACAGAGAAATACAATAAAAAACAACATAATCCAACAAAGATAAAAAACACATTATAAAAACATATGACAGAAAAAGTAAAAAAGAACAGAAAATAAAGAAAAATTAGTTTTTGAATTCTTATCTTTATAACCCTCTTTCCTGACTTCCTCACGTCTCCCTTTCCTGCATTCCCCTTTACACAATCAAATTTAGCAGCTCCTTACCCTCTTTCAAATCTTAATCAATATTATACATTCCAACCTATTATGTCTTCTATTTTCCCTTTCTTTTTAAATACATTCTTGCATATTCTTTATAACTTAATCCCTTATATCCTTTGTTTCGTTTTGACAAAATTTTACTCTGGTCTTACCCTTTTTTCTTAAAACATTTTTGCATATTTCTTTTTACTATGTCACTGATGCCATATTATCTTTATATCCAACATCATTTTAACATTCAAACATTTTACAATGTTTTTGGAGATATTCTTTGAACTTCTTCCAGTCCTCTTCCACCGATTCTTCTCCCAGGTCTCGGATTCTGCTAGTCATTTCTGCCAATTCCATATAGTCTACAAGAGCGAAGTTTTTGATGGACAATTTTAGCCCAGGCGCTCTTGTGATAATCTTGCAGAACTAGGGATATTAGACTGGGGGCGGATTTGAGTTTGGGCAAAGCCCCAGACACCTGCATGCAATTTCTGCTCACTTTCAAAGTTGCAGTCGCGCCATAGATCTGTCCAGCGACATGGTGGCGGTTTTGTTTCCACTAGGACTTGGAGCACTTTGAAACTGAGCAGAAATCAGGACTGGAATTGCCCAAAAAAGATGTTAGACTGTTTTTGTACGCCACTACAGCGCCACTATAAAATTATTAGCCAAATTAGGGACGCGGGTGGCACTGTGGGTTAAACCACAGAGCCTAGGACTTGCTGATGAGTAGGTCAGCGGTTCGAATCCCTTCGACGGGGTGAGCTCCTGTTGCTCAGTCCCTGCTCCTGCCAAGCTAGCAGTTCGAAAGCACATCAAAGTGCAAGTAGATAAATAGGTACCGCTCCGGCAGGAAGGTAAACGGTGTTTCCGTGCGCTGCTCTGGTTCGCCACAAGTGGCTTAGTCCTGCTGGCCACATGACCCGGAAGCTGGACGCCGGCTCCCTCGGCCAATAAAGCGAGATGAGCGCCGCAACTCCAGAGTCGGCCACGACTGGACCTAATGGTCAGGGGTCCCTTTACCTTTACCTACAGCGCCACTATAAAATTATTAGCCAAAAATTAGAAATACCAAGAAATACCAACAATAGAAGAATGGCAGATGAAGATGTTAGACTTTTTGGAGCTAGCCGACCTGACTGGAAGAATCCACGATCAGAAAGAAGAGGAATATCAAGAAGAATGGAAGAAATTGAAAGACTGTTTAGCCAAATACTGTAACGTAAGATAAGTAGAATCACTTGGAAGTACCAAATAGGCCTAGGATTCGAGTAAGAATGAATTATAAAATACTTTTGACTTAGATAATAATGAAAAGTAAAGAAGATAGTAAATTGAAGGAGTTAATTTGATTAGAAATAGGTATTGGAGAGTTGTTACAAGGTGATTCAATGAAATTCAGTAAGGGGGGATTAGAGGAAGTCACTTAACAATGAAAAGTAAACTAGGTCTTAAAGAAACAGGTGTTTATATGTTTGCTATTGCTTTTTAACATTGTAATGTTTCTCTCTTTTCTTTGTGTGAAATATTTGTTATAAATTTGGAAAATCAGTAATAATAATAATAATAAATTTTAAAAGAAACTGAGCAGAAATCCCATGCAGGCGTCGGGGGGGGGGTGTATATTTTGAGATCTTTTCCCGTAAGACAAGGGATCTGGAGTTGAAGCACATGAGAAAGAGACTCTCTTGCACATGGGACGCACGTGTGTTGTTGTGGTCCAGCCCTTTGCGATGGTGCCACACCCACACACCCACACACCCACACAAACATTCCTCTGAAACTAGAGGATGGCAGAGGCACCTGTTCCAGCTTCATCCAAGGATGAGATCTGGTGGATTACGACTTCAGGGTCATTTGAGGACTTCAGGGACCTACGGGGCATATATTATTGTTGTTGCTGCTGCTGTTATTATTTAAATGTCTAGCCTGCTTTCCTCCTGAAGCAGCAAAACAGAGCAATCGGAAATAAAATTAAGAATGTCTTCAAAACGTTACGGCCAGGCAATTTCCTTCTTCTCTTTTGACAACGTCCGGAGCCCGCAGTTCAGCTGCAGAGTGTCGCTTGGCGTGCAGAAAGCGGCAAATTCAATCCCTAAATAGGGCTGCGAGAGATTCCTGCTCTGAAATCCTGGGGTGCTGCTGCCAATCATTGCAGACTGAGCTGGAAGAAGAACCCCGATGTTCTGGCTTTGCAGAAGGCAGCTGCCTACGTCATTGTGATTGTCGTTCAAAGGTAAATAAACTCAGTTTAAAATGACATTTGAAAAGCCAAATCTGCTAAAATGCAGACAAACGAAACAGCATCTACCATATTTTTTGCTCCATAAGATGCACCTGACCATAAAGGAAAAGGGACCCCTGACCGTTAGGTCCAGTCACGGACGACTCTGGGGTTGCGGTGCTCATCTCGCTTTATTGGCCGAGGGAGCCGGCATACAGCTTCCGGGTCATGTGACCAGCATGACTAAGCCACTTCTGGCGAACCAGAGCAGCGCACGGAAACGCCGTCTACCTTCCCGCCGGAGCGGTGCCTATTTATCTACTTGCACTTTGATGTGTTTTCGAACTGCTAGGTTGGGAGGAGCAGGGACCAAGCAACGGGAGCTCACCCCGTCATTGCGGGGATTCGAACCGCCGACCTTCTGATCAGCAAACCCTAGGCTCTGTGGTTTAACCCACAGCGCCACCCACATCCCAATACGACGCACCTAGTTTTTAGAGGAGGAAAACAAGAAAAAAATATATTCTGAACGAAACAGTGGATGTATGATTTTTGTGGTGCAGGCTGTAGCCATGGACATGCTATGTGATCTGATGGTGAATTTGGGGTGACCCAGTGTAAAAATCCTGAGGATCCATGGGCTTTTACCTCCCCCCTCCCAGGCAGCCTCCTTTACCTCTAGCATCCCTCATCTCCCTCCCTGATCGCTTGCCGATCAGCTGCTTCCTTTCAACACTCCCTTCCCTCTTTCAAAAAAAAAAAAAAAAAAAAGCATGATCTGCTTTTTGCCCCTGGGCAATTCAGCTCAAGGGACCACGCATTCGCTCCATAAGACGCACAGACATTTCCCCTTACTTTTTAGGAAGAAAAAAGTGTGTCTTATGGAGTGAAAAACATGGTAATAAAACCTCTTCCTTTTTGCATTCTGCAAACCTTACCCTATCCCACAAGAGCAGACCAACTTGATGACTGCAATGGATTGCAACTTTCCAGTCGGATTGTGTTGTTGTTGTTGTTGTTGTTGTTGTTGTTGTTGTTGTTTAGTCATTTAGTCATGTCCTCCTCTTTGTGACCCCCTGGACCAGAGCACGCCAGGCCCTCCTGTCTTCCACTGCCTCCCGCAGTTTGGTCAAACTCATGCTGGTAGCTTTGAGAACACTGTCCCACCATCTCGTCCTCCGTCGTCCTCTTCTCCTTGGGCCCTCCATCTTTCCCAGCATCAGGGTCTTTTCCAGGGAGTCTTCTCTTCTCATGAAGTGGCCAAAGTCTTGGAGCCTCTGCTTCAGGATCTGTCCTTCCAATGAGCACTCAGGGCTGATTTCCTTCAGAATGGAGAGGTTGGATCTTCTTGCAGTCCATGGGACTCTCAAAAGTCTTCTCCAGCACCAGAATTCAAAAGCATCCATTCTTCAGCGATCAGCCTTCTTTATGGTCCAGCTCTCACTTCCATACGTCACTACTGGGAAAACCATAGCTTAAACTATACAGACCTTTGTTGGCAAGGTGATGTCTCTGCTTTTTAAGATGCTGTCTAGGTTTGTCATTGTGTATAAATAATAAATTATTATTATTACATATAATAAAGCCTCTTCCTTTTCGCCTTTTGCAAACCTTACCCACAAGAGCAGACCAACTGAATTACTGCAATGGATTGCATCTTTCCAGTCAGGTTGTACTTTTTTCCAAAGGTTGAAGCCTGCCATCTTGGCAGTTCAGAACGCCTGCCCATGCCACCCTGCGGGAAAGACTTCCTAAAGGGGTTGTGCCAATCACGAGGGCCTCCGTGTTCCCAGCGAAAGGTAAGCGGCTGGCTGACCCTTCAGACACAGAGGCCACGAGATCCCACATGCCTCCCGCTGAGTTCTTGACATTTGACGGCTCTGATGGATGTTCACGGTCTAAAAATACCAGGCCCTGGGCACCGCCGCAACCTCGTGCGGCCAGTATCACTCCCCTCCCTCTGGCACAAGAGGCCCTTTTTGCTGCCTACTCCTCCTCTCAACCAGCCTGCAGCCATTCATTCCGTCTCCCAAATTATAGAATGCTTGGGAGGGACACCTGGGGGTCATCTAGCCCAACCCCCACTGCAATGCAGGAATATTTTGCCCAACGTGCTGCTCGAACCCACAACCCTGAGATTCCATGTTCTACCAACTGAGCTTTGTGATGAACTCATCGTTTCATCAGCCATTTGTTAAATCCGTCCCTCGCTTTACCTCGCCCAAGGAAACCAAAGTGACTTACAGCAATCAAACAATTGCTTAATGGTCCTAAGCTAAAGGTAAAGGGACCCCTGACCATTAGGTCCAGTCGTGGCCGACTCTGGCGTTGCGGCGCTCATCTCGCTTTATTGGCCGAGGGAGCCGGCGTACAGCTTCCGGGTCATGTGGCCAGCAGGACTAAGCCGCTTCTGGCGAACCAGAGCAGCGCACGGAAACGCCATTTACCTTCCCGCCAGAGTGGTACCTATTTATCTACTTGCACTTGGACGTTCTTTCGAACTGCTAGGTTGGCAGGAGCAGGGACTGAGCAACGGGAGCTCACCCCGTCGTGGGGATTCGAACCACCAACCTTCTGATCGGCAAGTCCTAGGCTCTGTGGTTTAACCCACGGCTGTCCGCATCCCTGCTACCCTGAGTAGTACTGAGTTAAAAGAGGAATGCAAATGGGTAAAATTGATGGTAGTTGCAGCGAGGCAGGTTATATCGAGTAATTGGGAAAATGCAGAAGAGCTAGGGGTGCACCAATGGAGGAAAAAACTGAATAATATTATAATTTTAGAATACTTAACTGTGAAGATACATAGAATGAAAGGGTTTAAAGTCAATGAGAAAGAGGAGGATTCGTTTGAGAAGATATTGAATTATTTGAGCAGGTTTGAACAATTTGGGACAATTAAAATGTTAAAAGTTAAATAAACCTTGTGGAGGGAGGAGTGTTAAGGTATACAGAAGTGTACATATAGTTGATTTGAATACGTTATTATTGAATATTATTGAATATGTACATTATTGAATATTGTATACCCAATGTATCAGCCACCTGGGGGTGGGGTTCACTGTTTGTGTTTTGGTGGTTGGGAAAAAAAAATTTAAAAATTTAAATTGTTTGATTTTTTGCTGCTGGTTTTCCTCCCCACCTTGCAGAAATAAACCCGTTTGCATAAAAACTTCAGAAGGCAAGACGAGCTTGCTGGATCGAGGCCATCTGGCCCAGCGTCCTTCTCTCACACTGGCCAGCCAAGGGAAACCTGCAATCAGGATTCGAATACAAGACCCCTCTCCCCTCATCTGCCTCCAGCTGGGAAGGCAGAGCATAGCAGTCATCCCATAATCGTCTCCTCCTCCACAAATTTGTCCAACCCAATTTTAAAGCCATTGGGATTAGTGACCCCCACTGGCTCTTGTGGCAGGGAGTTCCGCAGATTAACTTGCGAAGAAGGGCCCTGCCCTGGATCTTCCAACAACCAGGAAGATTCGAAACCAGAGCCTGGGGGGAAAAGGTCAAGGAGAGGTGCCTCTGAGCATGTGCAGAGATCCAGCAGCCTCTGGATTCAAGGCCTGGGGCAGGGGCAGCCATCACAGTGTCCTTCTGCAGCCGCTATCCGCCTCAGCCAGCCTCGCCAATAGTCAGAGATAATAGGAACTGTAGTTCTTGACGCTTGGCGGGCACCTTGCTGGCTAAGCCTGAACCGGAGCTGAACTTTTTATTTTCTGGTTTTACCTCCTTCCTGCCAGCAGAGGGAGCTCACATCCCAAGGGACCCGATGACCTTGGGAGCCAGATCTTTTCAGAACCATAAAATTGGAAATGACCTAAAAGGTCATCCAGCCCAACCCCATCTTACTGACCAAGGGAGAAAAGCTGTCCCTGTCCAGAGGTTAGCTGGATATCGTCCCCTGGAATCCTGGCTTGGCCCTGCACACCTCACACATTTGAACCCATCCCTTGACTAGAACTGGGCGCAATGGGAACTGTAGTCCAAGGCAGTGAGAGGGCACCTCGTTGGGGAAGGTTGGCGTGCAGGTTTTTAATTGGGGAAGGTTGTCCTTTCCCAGTTCTACCCGGAGATGCCGAGGGACTAGAACTGGACTCTTCTGCACTCAAAGCAGGTGTCCTGTTCTTTTTTTTTTTTTTTTTTTTTTGTATATTTATGCTCTCCCCAGGGAAGTTTGCTTGGCACCTTCATTATACACCTTTATTATGCATTTTGTGGTTTTATATCTTGATTTTATTCTGTGAACCACCCTAGTGGTATGGGGGGTATACAAATTCAATTAATAATAATAATAATAATAATAATAATAATAATATATGTTGCTTGGTTGCAGGAAACATCGATGGAGTTTACAAAAAGACTAAAATGGTTATAATTATTAATTAAAAAACTTGAGCATTCATTAAAACCAGCAATAAACTGAAAACGTGTCAGCGTTCCACGTACCTAGGCAGGCTTGTCTAAACAAAAAACGCTTTTTATTATTATGTATTATTGATTCCAGCATCTTAAAAAGCAGAGACATCCCCTTGCCGACAAAGGTCCGTATAGTTAAAGCTCTGGTTTTCCCAGTAGTGATGTATGGAAGTGAGAGCTGGACCATAAAGAAGGCTGATCGCCGAAGAATGGATGCTTTTGAATTCTGGTGCTGGAGGAGACTCTTGAGAGTCCCATGGACTGCAAGAAGATCAAACCTCTCCATTCTGAAGGGAATCAGCCCTGAGTGCTCCCTGGAAGGACAGATCCTGAAGCTGAGGCTCCAAGACTTTGGCCTCCTCATGAGAAGAGAAGACTCCCTGGAAAAGACCCTGATGTTGGGAAAGATGGAGGGCACAAGGAGAAGGGGACGACAGAGGACGAGATGGTGGGACAGTGTTCTCGAAGCTGCCAGCATGAGTCTGACCAAACTGCGGGAGGCAGTGGAAGACAGGAGGGCCTGGCGTGCTCTGGCCCAGGGGGTCACGAAGAGGAGGACACGACTCAACAACAATTATTGATTCCACAATTCAAGAAATGTAAGGAGATATTTCACTAAAAGGGTGTCCATTTCAAATCCCTTTGGGAGTCCCAGAGGTGATGGATGGCTGCCATATACACAGAGGTTTGGGTCCAAGAGAATGCCAGCATGGCTGAACAGTTGCGTAAGTCCATTCCACACACACACACACACCCCCCTCCACCGGCAGAGAAACTGCCCCCTTTCCCCATCCTGGCTCCCTAGTGGGTTCTTCAAACCCACACAAAACCCTGCACCCCCCCCCCAGGGGCTGGGGGAGGCTGGCCAGAATTTGATGAGAGACGGGAACTGTAGCTTGCGGACTATTTGCGGAGGAGCTGAGCCGGGTGCCAGCAGTGTGTGACTCGCGTCTGCTGGGGGGGGGACGTCCCTGGGGAGGGGTGTCTGAAGGACATCACGGCTTCTCTAAAGGCCACCCAAGGGGACAGCTGACACGAGACTTGGGGGGGGGGGGAGACAGAGAAGACCTTTTCCTCTCTCTCACCCCCCCCTTTCCCTCTCTGGCTTTGAACTTAAAATATCAGGTTGCTTCCTCGCCCCCAGGAGAGAGCCCTGAGCATTGTTGTGACGTAAAAAATAAAGCCACAGGCCAGTTATATCTTTATGAGCTCCCCGGCCAAAATGTCACAGAGGGGCAGAAAAGAAGAAGGTTTTAATGGATCTAAACGTGAATTGCAGGCAGTGCCGGATTTATGGATAAGCCAAGCAAGCTATAGTTTAGGGCCCCACTCTCTTGGGGGCCATAGCTGTCAACTTTTCCCTTTTCTTGCGAGGAATCCTATTCGGAATAAGGGAATTTCCCTTTAAAAAAGGGAAACGTTGACAGCTATGCTTGGCCCCCCCCCACCAAAAAATTAAAAATATAAGATAAAAAAACAAAGAAAATGAAACCTGTGTTTGCATTATTAAGTTTGTTACACTGGTACCTCGGGTTACGGACGCTTCAGGTTACAGATTCCGCTAACCCAGATATAGTACCTAGGGTTAAGAATTTTGCTTCAGGATGAGAACAGAAATCGTGCAGCGGCAGTGGGAGGCCCCATTAGCTAAAGTGGTGCTTCAGGTTAAGAACAGACCTCCGGAACGAATTAAATACTTAACCCGAGGTACCACTGTATAATAATAATAATAATAATAATAATAATAATAATAATAATTTATATATACCCCGCCCTCCTCAGCCAGAGCCGGGTTCAGGGCAGCTAACACCAGTAAAATTACAGTAAAAACATAATGTGGGGGGCGGGGACCAATTTAAAATACAGGTTAAAATGCAATTTAAAATGCAGCCTCATTTTAAAAGTAGCCCATTTTAAGTTAGAGCCCATTTTAAGTTAGAGCTTAATAATTATTTCACTACAGTGGTACCTCGGGTTACATATGCTTCAGGTTACACACTCCGCTAGCCCAGAAATAGTGCTTCAGGTTAAGAACTTTGCTTCAGGATGAGAACAGAAATCACATGGCAGCGGCGCGGCGGCAGCGGGAGGCCCCATTAGCTAAAGTGCTGCTTCAGGTTAAGAACAGTTTCAGGTTAAGAACGGACCTCCGGAACGAATTAAGTACTTAACCCGAGGTACCACTGCATTAATATACTTCTTTTTAATTGTATTTCAGTTCCACAATTACTTTGATAAAATACGTATTTTATTATGTGCAAATGGCTTTAGATACCTATTAGGTCCATAAATTGCCATATAGCATATATTCAACACATACAAAAAGGTGAAGCTCAGCTCTTAACCCTCAGACAACCCTGTGAGGTAGGCTGGGCTGCGAAGGGGGGGGGGAATGAGGATGATGGGAGTTGTAGTCCCAGACACCTGCTTGTTAACCAATAATTATAATAATTTATTATTTATACCCCGCCCATCTGGCTGGGTTTCCCCCAGCCACTCTGGGCGGCTTCCAACAGAACATTAAAATACAATAACCTATTAAACATTAAAAGCTTCCTTAAACAGGCCTGCCTTCAGATGTCTTCTAAAAGTCAGATAGTTGCTTCTTTCCTTGACATCTGGTGGGAGGGCGTTCCACAGGGCAGGCGCTACCACCAAGAAGGCCCTCTGCCTGGTTCCCTGTAACCTCACTTCTCGCAGGGAGGGAACCGCCAGAAGGCCCTCAGAGCTGGACCTCAGTGTCCGGGCAGAACAATGGGGGTGGAGACGCTCCTTCAGGTCTACTGGGCCCTTGAGGCTGTTTAGGGCTTTCAAGGTCAGCACCAACACTTTGAATTGTGCTTGGAAACGTACTGGGAGCCAGTGTAGGTCTTTCAAGACCGGTGTTATGTGGTCCCGGCGGCCGCTCCCAGTCACCAGTCTAGCTGCCGCATTCTGGATTAGTTGTAGTTTCCGGGTCGCCTTCAAAGGTAGCCCTACGTAGTGTGCATTGCAGTAGTCCAAGCGGGAGATAACCAGAGCATGCACCACTCTGGCCAGACAGTCCACAGGCAGGCAGGGTCTCATCCTGCGCACCAGATGGATCTGGTAGACAGCTGCCCTGGACACAGAACTGACCTGCGCCTCCATGGACAGCTGTGAGTCCAGAATGACTCCCATGCTGCGCACCTGGTCCTTTGGGGGCACAGTTGCCCCATTCAGGACCAAGGCATACCCAAGTTTTTTGGGGGCCCCCAAGAGAGTGGGGCCCTAAACTACAGCTTGTTTAGTTTATACGTAAATCCGGCACTGCATACACCACGAAGCCTCTAAAAAAAGAAAAGCGGTCGAAAAAGCAGAGTGTGGGAGACAGAAGCTTTTCCTGGGTGGGAGCGACTCTTCCACCGATTAGGACAAGCGCTTGCCCTTCCCAGAGCCTTGAGAACCGGGGAGCCAAGGGGAGATCTAGTCCAACCCCCTGCAAAAACGGTGGGCTTCCTTTGCGCCCATTTTACGGAGAGGGACCACTGAGGCGCGTCCCTCGATTCCCCCCCTTTCGCGACCCCGTCCGGGGAGCCAGCCAGGAGGTGCTGCCCGCCCCGCCGGGCCTGGTGCCAGCCCAGGCTGCCAGCCAATGGGAGCGGGCGGGGCGGGGCGGGCCGGGGGGTGGGCGTGCTGCTTGCTTTGCCCCCTGCCCAGCCCAGCCCAGCCCTGGCCAAACTGCAGACCTGCCAGCCGCCCGGGAGCTCTTGCCACGAGGGTCTCGCCCAGTCCTCCTTCCTCGCGGCTTTCTCCTTCCCCTCTTCTCTACATCTCTCTCCTCCTTACTCCGATTTCCCTGCTCTTCGAAGACCCTCAACTTTCTTTCTTTCTTTCTTTCTTTCTTTCTTTCTTTCTTTCTTCCCTCTTGCCCATCTCGTCTCCCCTCTGTCCTCTCTTTGGAATTATTCCTCTATCTCACAATTTCACCTTTCCTCTGCTTCCTTGACACTCTATACTCCCTTATTCTTTCTTTCCTTCCCTCCATCCGTCTCTCCTTCACACTCTTTCTTTCCTCCCTTTCCTTCCTTCCTTCCATCCGCCCGTCCTTCACTCTCTTTCTTTCTTTCCTTCTTTCCTTCCTTCTTTCTTTCTTTCCTTCCCTCCATCCACCTGTCCACTCCCTCTTTCCTTCCTTTCTTTCTTTCTTTCTTTCTTTCTTCTTCCTTCCTTCCTTCCTTCCTTCCTTCCATCCGCCCGTCCTTCACTCTCTCTCTTTCCTCCCTTTCTTTCTTCCTTTCTTTCTTCCTTTCTTCCTTTCTTCCTTTCCTTCCCTTCCCTTCCCTTCATCCGTCTCTTATTCCATCAAACTTTCCCCTCTCTCTTTTTCAGCTGTTTCTCTCTTTCTCTTTTCACCTGTTTTCTCCCTCTCTCTCCACCTGCTTCCCCCTCTCTCTTTCTCTCCCTCTCTCCCTCCTTTCACCTGTTCCCCTCTTCCCTACTTTCCTCCTCTCAGAACATTTCCGGACTCCCCCTTTTTTTATTTTCAATCCTTATTATCCCCCCACCTCCAATCCCCGCCTTGACCTTGACTTTGGATCTAAACTCATTTCCCCTAAGAAGAAGGGCCAGCCTTTAAGCGAAAGCGAAGACGACTCTCTGTGTCATCTCGATCCGGATTCGAACTCGCCACAGCCCCGGGCGGAGAGATGCCGGCCGGTTTCCAGCAGATACGGAGAGAGGACGAGGACGAGGTAAGTGTTGGGTTGGGGGTCTGGAGAAAAGAAGACAGTGGGTGGTGGGGTGCTGTGCGTGTGCTGAGACCCAAAGCTCAAGGAGACCCATAGATTTGGGGAGCACATTTTGGGGGGTTGTTGCTTTTTCTGGGGTTCCTCAGAATATTGCATCGCCAACCAACGTATCTTTAAATGCCTCCGAGTTGTGACTTGAAATTAAGAGTTGGGTTTCACGCCGGATCATGCAAGCAACTATTTATACCCCTTAGTTCAGGGTGTCCCTGTGACTGTGAAATGAGGGTCATGTTTACTCAGAGGTTAAGCCACGCTGTCTGCAGCGGGGCGTCTCCCCAAGTTGCTTTGCACCCAATTGCAGCTCTCAGACGCTTCCAGAATAGATGCTGACGCGTTCGTCGCAGCGGGTTGGTTTGAATGACCCTCCGGTGTCCCTTTCTGACTCCACAGCTCTGTAATTCTATGGCAAGTGCTCCTCGCACAAACAAGTTCTTTGCAGTGTCTGGGTCTGATTTATCGCAATATCCGTTTAGCTTCCCTTTCCACCTTGTTTTGCTTTCACCCGCCCAACAACCTCCCTGCAAGGCGGGCCTCTAAGCTGGGAAGAGAGGCAGTCTTAGTTTTCAGCCAGCAAGGGAACTGGGCCCTGATTTCACCTCTAGGGATTTTTGAGCTTCTGTATCATTCCACTGAAAACATTGCCTCTGAGCATGTGCAAAGTGCCTTTTGAGCCGAGCCTTGTTCTCCGCAGAATCACCACGCCTAGAAGACACAGAAGAATGACAGGGCTTGTGGGTTCCAGGAATGGATGAGCCCCATAGGAGGGAGGGCAGAACACAGGCCTCTTGCAAAGAACCCAAGGCGTTTTTCACGTTTTCAAAATGGTGGGTTTCTAGACCTCATGGAGTTTCGGGAATCGAGCCACCGAGCCGTGTTTGCTAGCAAAGTTTTTAACGCTCAGTGGAGAAACCGGATATTTTTTATGGGACGTGTAATGGATTGTCTTCTTTGGGGCACACCCGTTGTGACCCATTGCGGCCTGGAAGGAATAAAAAAAAAATAATCGTAGAGTTGAAAAGCACCCAAAGGTCATCTAGTCCAACCCGCTGAAATGCAGGGATTGCGGGAATGCTTCCTTTTGTTTGGGGACAGTCTCCGCGCTTGGGTGCCAGGTTGCAAGGAGCTGTGTCCGGCCCAGCTCCTTTCAAGTGGATTTCGTTTTGCGTGCTCGGGGTCTGAGTGCGAATCGTGCCCCTTCGCCAACACAGGCCGGATCCCTTGATCGCGAGGAGGGAATGCAAAAAGCTGCGTTATACTACTCCAGACCGGCACTCTGATTCCTTGCAAAAGGCGTTGAGAGGGGTTATTTAGCTGCGAATCCCAAATCCAGGGGGCTGGACTGGATGTCCTTAGGGGAACCCCTTCAACTCCCCCATTCTGTGATTCTTTGAGAAGCATGCTGCCTCCGAGAATACAGACATCGTGGCTCCAAGACTTTACCTTCTTTTAATGCTATCCGAGTTGATGCCATTGCTACGTCTCGCGGCAGCGAGCACAGCAGCCGAGCTATGCTCTGTGTGTAGCTTGGCTCGCTTACACGAGCAACGCAGAGACACAAAAAAGCTGTTGTGTGCTGAGTTGGATCTATCTCAGTGTTGCCCGCATTGACTGCCAACAATTCTCCAGGGTTTGGGGCAGGGAATAATGCTGGATGCTCTGTCACTGAGCTGTAGTCAGACCAGATGAAAATAAAATAATAATAATAATAATAATAATTTATTTATACCCCGCCCTCCCCAGCCAAGGCCGGGCTCAGAGCGGCTTACAAGCAATAATAAAAACAAGTTGAATGATTACAACTTAAAAACAAAATTAAAATACAACATTAAAATATTGAAACATTAAAATATTAAAATGTAGCCTCCTCACAGGAGGAGAAGGAAAAGAAAAAAGAAAGAGAGGGAGGGAGGGAATCAAATTGGCTCCAAGCCAAAGGCCTGGCGGAACAACTCCGTCTTACAGGCCCTGCGGAAAGAAATCAGATGCTGCAGGGCCCTGGTCTCATGAGGCAGAGCGTTCCACCGGGCCGGAGCCAGAGCTGAAAAAGCCCTGGCTCTGGTTGAGGCTAATCTGACTTCCTTAGGGCCCGGGACCTCTAAGGTTTTGCTATTTATGGACCTTGAGGCTCTCCGTGGGGCATACCGGGAGAGGCGGTCCCGTAGGTACGAGGGTCCTAGGCCGTGAAGGGCTTTAAAGGTCAAGACCAGCACCTTGAACCTGACCCTGTACTCCACCGGGAACCAGTGCAACTGGTAGAGCACTGGGTGAATATGCTCCCATGGCAGAGACGCCGTGAGGAGCCTCACTGCAGCATTCTGCACCCGCTGAGTTTCTGGGACAGCTTCAAGGGCAGCCCCGCGTAGAGCAAATTACAGTAGTCAAGCCTGGAGATGACCGTCGCATGGATCACTGTGGCCTCAAAGCAAGATTCTAGTCCTCATATTTCTGCGTGCAAGGCTGAAGGTCGGTAGGAATGCGGGAAGTTGATATTCCTGTTGTCCCTGAAAGCCCTGCGGCTCCCTCTCTGCCCCACATCATCTCATCTATTCCCCCAGCTCTGCAGGAATCTTTTTGCCCAGCGTGGGATTCGAACCCGGAACCCCAAGATTCAGAGTCTACCGACTGAGCTATCGTTCCTTTGACTTCCCAGACATTTTTGCTATTTCCCCAGGGCTAGGTTTATTGTTTTGCCTTTTTCTCATTCTGACCTTCTTTTTTCTAACCATCCAGTGTTGTATACATTTTGAGAAAAGCATGCATTTGTGTATGCAAACGATGCAAAATTTGCATAATTAAAACCGTTCCCAAACGGCTGGATTTCTTCAGCGTTCTCCCCCGTGCTTGCCCAATTATGCCGTTCTGCTGAGAGAAACGCCATCAAGCCACCACGGTAATTATAATCCCCGAACCAACCTGAGTAGCTATTTAGGAATTTTAATTGCTGTGGGTGTTCTTATGGGAGGCAGCACGACCGAACCCATCCCTAACGTTACATTTGCTGCTGCAATTCTTAGGTCAAGCCGCAACACACCCTCAGCTCGCCTGCGTTACTAACTTGCAAAAACTTGACCTTCAAATGACCCTGTGGAGTAGGCCGCTCTTGCACCCATTTTGCAGATAGAAGGACTGAGGCTCAGAGAGAGACAGAGAGACTTGCCCTAAGTTGCATGGGCTCAACTCTCTTTTCCCTTCTAAGCCAGGTGCCATTGGTGTACAGGACTAGAGACCAAAACAGGCAGGAGAAGGAATGCACAAATATTATTATTATTAACATTAATAATATATTTTATTTGTATCCTGCCCTCCCAAGCCAAAGCCGGGCTACTAACAACAGGCTAGTGTCCATAAAACCACACAGTCAATTAATTAAAATATATTCTAATAATAATAATATCGGTAAATACTGGGGGGTGTTAACCGGAGAATATAAGCAGCGACACGGGTTCAACTTGGGACTTATAAGGAAAATGGGGAGCTGGTTTTGGAAATGGTTATCAATTTATTTGGCTGTGATTTGTAATAACTTGGAAAATCAAATGGCAAAAAATGGAGTGTGTTTTCTGCCTTGGGCTGGATGACCTTGCAGGGTCCCTTGCAAGCGTACAGATCTATGATTCTGTGACCCCAGCCTGGGAAAAAACATGAAAGGGACTTAGGGTTTGGGTTAGATGTTTGCAGGAAAGTGTGTCGCCTTGGGAGAGTCTTGAGGGCTGTTAGAAATTTTTGGAGGGCTGCAATTGAGATTTTCCGGCCTTGCCACGCTGATGCAGACAACAAACAGTGCCCCATATCTATCTATCTTTCTTTCTCTCTTTCTCTCTTTCTCTCTTTCTCTCTTTCTCTCTTCCTACTTTCTCTCTCTCTCTCTCTCTTTCTCTCTCTCTCTCTCTCTTTCTTTCTTTCTTTCTTTCTTTCTCTCTCTCTCTCTTTCTTTCTCTTTCTTTCTTTCTTTCTTTCTCTCTCTCTCTCTCTCTCTTTCTTTCTCTCTCTCTCTCTCTTTCTTTCTTTCTCTCTCTCTCTCTTTCTTTCTTTCTTTTCTTTCTTTTTTTCATTTGTAAATATTTTTTATTGATCAATTTCCACCATATAATCACATACGTTATGTTTTCTCTTTCCCCCACCCCATCAAGGGCTTCCCGCAGCTCACCTCCCTGATTTCTCTTCCCATATTTTCTCTGCATATTATAAAATGGTACATATCCTTACATGTCCACCCATCATGTTATTAACCAATAATTTTGTGCATGTTTTTTCAAAACCTGCCAAGGAGTCCAGCTCGTGTTGTTGTCTTTTCAAATAGTTTGTAAAAAGTTCCCATTATCCTTATCTCAATTATCCTTATCTCGCAATTTGTAAGTCAATTTGGCCAATTCTGCATAATTCATCCATTTTTCTTGCCACTCTTCTTTTGTCGGGATTTCCACATTCTTCCATCCTTGTGCTATTAAAACTCTTGCCGCTGTTGTAGCATACATAAATAAATTCTTTGTTTTCCACGGCAGGTCTTGTCCTACAATCCCTAACAGGAATTCTTCTGGGTCTTTTTTTACAAATGTTATTTTAAACATTTTTTTTTAATTTATTGTATATCATTTCCCATTTTTTTTAACTTCTCTACACTCCCACCACATATGATAAAAAGTCCCTTCTTTTTCTTTACATTTCCAACAAATGTTTGAGCCTGTTTTGTACATTTTTGCTATTTTTCTTTCTTTTTTAATACCTTTATTATACATTAATTAACTTTAGTTGACACATATAACTTATACTATTTAACTTCAACAATACAGTACATATAATACAAACAGGACACACTACACACATTACAACATAAACACACCTTAAACACTAACTTCCGAGTCTTCTCATTTTACCATTTAACATTTTGTTAATCTGTACACAGTTCATTTTTATTTTTTTAGCACTTCTTATCAAGAAAATTATGTTACATACTCTCTTTATATTTCAAGATTCATTCAAAGTTTGCCAGGAGTTTACCATGATCACAATAATTTTTAAGGTATTCTTTAAACATTATCCAATCTTTATTAACTTTCTGTACTAAATTTCCTCTTAATCTCCCTGTCATCCTTGCAAGTTGTAAATAACTGATGTTATCAGTTCTTTTCCTGTTCTTTACTATTAAAACCCTAGCTGCTGTGGTTGCGTACATGAAAAGAGGTCTAAGATTTTTCTAAATTTCCGTGGACGTAATTCCTAATAAGAAGGCCTCAGGTTTTTTTGTGAATGAGAATTTGAATATCTTTTTATGTTCTTTATATATGGTATCCCAAAATTCTCGCAATCAGCGCCCCATATGTAGTCCCTTTTCAATAGGCTGGTTTGGGCCCAGAATGGGTCACATCTGTGCAGGGTGGATAAAAATCCATGATTAAAATAAAAATAATATTAAAAAATCAGATTAAAAAAAATTTAAATCAGATTTTTAAAATAAAAAGCTTTTGGAGGAAAAATTGTTCTAAAGATAGTTTAGACAGATTAGAGAACTGGGCCAAAACAAACAAGATGAATTTTAACAGGGAGAAATGTAAAGTATTGCACTTGGGCAAAAAAATGAGAGGCACAAATACAAGATGGGTGACACCTGGCTTGAGAGCAGTACATGTGAAAAGGATCTAGGAGTCTTGGTTGACCACAAACTTGACATGAGCCAACAGTGTGACGCGGCAGCTAAAAAAGCCAATGCAATTCTGGGCTGCATCAATAGGAGTATAGCATCTAGATCAAGGGAAGGAATAGTGCCACTGTATTCTGCTCTGGTCAGACCTCACCTGGAGTACTGTGTCCAGTTCTGGGCACCACAGTTCAAGAAGGACACTGACAAACTGGAACGTGTCCAGAGGAGGGCAACCAAAATGGTCAAAGGCCTGGAAACGATGCCTTATGAGGAACGGCTAAGGGAGCTGGGCATGTTTAGCCTGGAGAAGAGGAGGTTAAGGGGTGATATGATAGCCATGTTCAAATATATAAAAGGATGTCGCATAGAGGAGGGAGAAAGGTTGTTTTCTGCTGCTCCAGAGAAGCGGACACGGAGCAATGGCTCCAAACTACAAGAAAGAAGATTCCACCTAAACATTAGGAAGAACTTTCTGACGGTAAGAGCTGTTCGACAGTGGAATTTGCTGCCCAGGAGTGTGGTGGAGTCTCCTTCTTTGGAGGTCTTTAAGCAGAGGCTTGACAACCATATGTCAGGAATGCTCTGATGGTGTTTCCTGCTTGGCAGGGGGTTGGACTCGATGGCCCTTGTGGTCTCTTCCAACTCTAGGATTCTATGATTCTATTTAAGTTACATTATAGTCCAAAGGCTATTCATCAGGAAATAAGGATTTGTTTAAAGTTTTTTCATGTCTGCTAAAACTCAGTCTAAGTTGTTATTTTTTTTAAAAAAAAATGTTTAACCACATCAGTTAACAAACATGGATACATATGCTACAATGTTATGGCTTTAGTTAAATAAATTGTTTAAATTGTTATTAAGGGAATGATTGTTTTTCTCCTTCCAAAAAAGCACAGCAGAAAAGTTGTCCAAATATAAAGAGTTAAATTATCAAACCTCACAATAATTTCATAATTACCTGTCAATGTATTTCTAATAGTAGAACCAAATCAGTAATTTCTGATATAACTGTAAAAACTACTCTGAAGATTTATTATTCCGAAAATTATCCCAGCAAGGATGGGTCTTTCTGTTAAATAAAAAAAAGATTTAAATCGGGTCTTACTGACTCGTGATTTAAATTGATTTGATTTAAATCAGATCCATCCTGCAGCTGCGGAACTCTGCACGTTCTCTTGCGCAGAGTCTCCTGCAATTGTCTGTCATTCTGATGCATGTGCAAAGCAGAACTACCTTCTGTGACATCATGGAAAGCACACGCGTGTGGCAAGCGTGGCCTGGAGCTGCATTGCTAAATTCAAATTTTGTGGCCGTGCAATGGCTGCATCGCATCCAGCAATTGGCATTTTGCTACCTAGCAGGGAGACAGGATCGCATCCAAGTCGCCTCTGTCATTTTAGCTCATGCGCAAACAAGCACGCTTTGCACCGATCTTTCACCATGTGTGCACCTCGCCTGCGTTATTCAGAGCGCACAGAAATCCTGCACTATTTAGCCTTGCCATATTGGCATCCTGGAACATTTTCGTGTGTGGCTCAGCTCCTGCTTATAAACATCGCTTTTATTTATTAAATCGCAGACCGTTTGCAGTATAAAAACACACACAAAAATGCTTAACAAAGTAACAAACTAAAGCAACACATACACACCCACAACGGTTTAAATGGCCATAGATTTAATTAGCCAAAGGCCTGGAGAAGAGGAATATTTTTGCCTGTCTATTGAAGGCACCAGGCGAACCTCCCTGGGGAGAGTGTCCCGCAGACAGGGGAGCCACCACAGACAAGGCCATGTTCTTGCATCGCCACCCTCCGGACATGGAGGAGGCACACAAAGGAGGTCCTTGTGTGATGATCGCAGGGTCCCGGTTGGCTTATATGGGGAGAGGCGGCCCTGAGCCGTTTAAGGCTTGATAGACAGGGCCAGATTTAGGGTGGATGAGGCCCTAAGCTACAGAAGGTAATGGGGCCCTTTATATGTCCAGCTGTCCTTTGTCAACAACAAATTGTCCCGTTTTTTGTGTGTTGAATATGTGCTATATGGTCATTTACAGTATAGACCTAATAGGTCCATACACAACACAGAACACCGTATGTAGGTTTTATTTTATTTGTATTTTTATCTTATATATTGGAAATGTACATCCAGGTCTCTAAAGCCATATCAACATAACAAAATATGTATTTTATCAAAGTAAATGTTGAACTGAAATACAATTCAGAAGAAGTATTTTAATAGGGAAATGCCATTGAGAAGAAGTATGTTAGTGAAATAATTATTCAGCTCTAACTTAAAAGGATTTTTTAATTCATAACAAAATAATGCAAACGCATTGGCATTTGGCAAGAACAAAAGTTCCTTTAGAAACACAATTTACAAAGACTCATAACCTAGTCTCGGGAAACTTGCTATAACATGAAATAATAATAGGTGTAAATATATGATGCAAACTACTAATAATTAGAAATAGCAGAATGTAGGCACCCTATATATAGAAAGGAGCAAACCAGTGATATTTTAGGAGCAGGCTAGCAAGCGGGGCCCATGACTTACATCCTAGGAGCCTATACAACACAAAACACTGTTGCTGTAGGTAGGTGTTATTTCATTTCTTTTTTATCTTATATTTTGGAAATGTACATCCAGGTTTTGTTTCCTTTTATTTTGGGGGGGCCCCAAGAGAGTGGGGCCCTAAGCTATAGCTTGTTTAGCTTATATGGTGGAAGCTCGGATTGCGAACGTGATCCGTGCAGGAAGCACATTCGCAACCCTCAGCGTCCGCAACCCACAGCAACACATCTGCGCATGCGCAGGTTGCGATTCGGTGCTTCTGTGCATGTGCAAAGTGCAATTTAGCGCTTCTGGGCATGTGCAAGCGCCGAAACCCGGAAGTAACCTGTTTCAGTACTTCCAGGTTCGGAGCGGTGCGCAACCCGAAATCGCGCAACTCAAAGCATCTGTAACCTATGGTACCACTGTACGTAAATCGGGCACTGCTGATAGGTCAAAAGCAGAAACTAATCGGCAGCCAGTGTCGTCGGGCCACGATTGGCGTTATAATGCTCAAACCGTTTTGCTCCGGCGCATAAATGGGCTGCTGAATTCTGCACCAGCTGAACTGTATTCAGAGCATAGCTGTCAACTTACAGATTTGAAAATAAGGGATCAGCAGCCAAAATAAGGGATTTTCCGGGCACAGGTATGTTCAGCTTCTGAGCCCCTCCGAGCCAAAGGCAGAAAGCCCAGCCAGCAGCCAAACGAAGCCTCAAGCCGTGGTTCCCACAGTGCAGCAACCCAGCAAAGGGGATGCAGGAAGGGAAACCACCGTCCCCTCTCCGCTGGGAAGCGCTGAGCAAAGGCGAGTCCCCAGGCAACGCAGCCGATTTGATTGGCACAAGGCATGCAAGCTCCACCTCCCAGTCGTTTTCAGACTCCTTACTGGGTGAGCAACGCAGCCAAGCAATACAGTTGGAGCCTCCCTCCTCCCTGGCCGGCAGGGAGGGAGGGAGAGGAGCTGCTTCCTTTGAAACCCGGGAAATTGAAGGGACATCATCAATAAGGGACAGCAGTGGGACACGGCGCTGGGATAAGGGACTGTCCCGCCAAATAAGGGACACTTGACAGCTATGATTCAGAGGCAGCCCTACATAGAACGCATTGCAGTAATCTAACCTAAAGGTTACCAGAGCATAGACAACTGGAGTGAGGCTTCCATCAATACAGGCTTATGCCCTTATGTTTATTTTGGATTTTCCTTTTGGCTGGGAGAGCATCCATTTCTCAGATGAGATTCCACCAGGCTAAAGAGTCTCTGATCTGGAAGCTTTGGGTCCCTAAACCTGCCCCTGTAGGGCAATGCTGAGCTTTACTTGCTGGTGAGAGGCATTCGCCCACTCTGCACATGCTCAGAGGAACCGTCTTTTTTTTTTTAAAAAAAAAATCATTTCTTGCATTTCTACCCCGCCTTTTTTCTCCAAGGAGCGCAAAGCGGTTTGCACGTTTCTCCTCCCGCTCCTCATTTAAACCCCACAACGACCTTCCGAGGTAGTTTAGCCTGAGTAAAGGCAGTGACTGGCTGAAGGCCAGTGAATTTTGTGGTTCTGGGGACTTGAACCCTGGTCCCGCCCAGGTCTCGGACCAAAAAGTAGACCTGAGTTAGGCATGTCCGTTAATGTCCATTAATTTCAATTAATGGTTCCCTCAGCACAGAATTCACCATAATTAAACATGACAAGTAAATATTGGGTTGTGACTGCTGGCAAATTGTAGACGCAACCACTTTCCTTCCTTCCTTCCTTCCTTCCTTCCTTCCTTCCTTCCTTCCTTCCTTTCTCTCTCTCTCTCTTTTTTAAAAAAACATTAATTTTATTTCACTTAATAATACGCATGAACATACAACACAAAGCATTGGGTTCAAAAATCAAAACTATATTATTATTATTATTTCCCTTTAATTCTATACACAGAGATTGATATTAAATCCTTAATGAATCACTTTACATAGACAAAGATATAAATGTTTAGCTTTTATAAGATCGGCATAAATACACTCAAATATTTGCCACGAAAAGGTGTAAGATATTTAAGCTTTTAGCAAATAATTCCAAATTATCCTCCTCGCTCTCAGTTTTTGCAAAGCTTTTGGTCGTTGTTCCTGTTTTTCTAAAAAAAATCATTTTATAATGTATATAGAAGGGCTATAACAAAAGATGGAAATTAAAAGCTGGAAAACCAAAACTATAAAATAGGCATGAGTGCAGTTGCACGTGGGTTAAGATAACAAAACCCAAGTGAAGAATATCTGATTATCAACCAGATGAAGTTACTGGGGCAGTGCGGCATAGTGGTTAGAGCGTCTTCCTACGACCTGGATGAGACCAGGGTTCAAATCACCCTGAAGCTCACTGGGTGACCTTGAGCCCAGTCAGCCTGACCTCCCTCGCAGGGTTAAATGAGAAAGAGCCAGAATAGAGCCCCATACCAAGACTTTGATCTCCTTGCAGAAAACACCTGGATATAAATGCAATTTTTAATGATAGCAATATGATACAACTGACCTTTTGCTGCCTCTTTTCGAAATCCCCGTGGCTTTTTTTCTTCCTGCCTTAGCTTAGCTGGTAGTGCTTTGCCTACTCGGAAGTAAGCCCCACTGAATCCCAAGGGAGCTTGTCCCAGGGTAACTGGGGGGCAGGCCTTATTCTGCAAGCAATGCTGAGCTTTTGCAGTGGGGATCGGAGCTGATTGGCAGCAGTCTGCAGACTCTCCAAGTGCCCCTATTTTCCCCGGACAGTCCCGGATCAACAGAAGAACGGCCCAATTCAGGTCCGACGAGACCCTAAGCTCCTGAAGGCAATGGGGCCCTTTCTATGTCCACCTGTCCTTTGTCAACAACAAATTGTTGCTGTTTTTTGTGTGTTGAATATATGCTCGATGGTCATTTATGGACCTCATAGGTCCATACACAACACAAAACACTGTATGTCGGTTTTATTTTATTTGTTTTTTATATTTTGGAAATGTACATCCGGGGGGTTTTTTTCCCTTTAAATTTTTGGGGGGCCCCCAAGAGAGTGGGGCCCTAAACTAGAGCTTGCTTAGTTTACACGTAAATCTGGTAATGGACAAAAACCATCCCCATTTTTGATTTGATCCTACAATGTCCTGCTTGCCCTTTCGGACGTCCCTGTTCCCATCGGGAAAACATTGGGACTTTTTTTAAAAAAGCACTTTGCAATTGCAGTTCTTCCAGGCCTGGAGGCAGGAATGAACCTAAGCTGCTGGAGAGAGAGGGAAAAAAGCCATATTTGGCTGCTTCCATCCAGATCAGGCCTGTCTCCCATTACGCTGAGTAATGGAGGCAAAGGCGCATGTCTCTGCGTATTCCCCTCTGGCCCTTTAAAAAAAAATTTAATTAAATTACACTTGCCTCGCCCAGCAGCCGAACAGGTGCTGGGTGCCAGGCCGCCTGCTGAATGACAGGCTCCAGGGGTTGTCAAGGTGGCCGCAGAGGCCCCCACCCCCTTCCTATTTCGGGAAGGGGGCAGTGAGAAGCCTGGGTGGCTCTTAAAAATAAATAAATGGATGTACCATGCCATATTAGAAGCAAAAAAGCTTGTTTTGATGAATCGGAAGAGCCGGAAAAAGATCCCACTGAGCACATGGATTGACAATATGGACAGACTAGTTACATACAAACAAATTGCATATCAAGAATGGATAGATATGAAGAAATCTGAAAGGAATACTTAAGCGATAAGGCATTAAAATGGTGGGAATTAGGGGGAGGAGAGGTGGGAAAATAATGTTAAAAGGGCGTAGTTATAGGTATATCAGTACTCAACTCTGAATTGTTAAATTGTATTCTTTTCTTTCACCCCCCCCAAAAAAAATTATTGGTTTTCCCAATATTATAAACAAACAAACACATAAGACAAACAAACATAAATCATAACCTTGTTGAAAATTACACTTATTAACTTTGTCAAGTGACTTCCTCGCTTCCCCTTGGTTGAATTTCATTGCATGTCCTTTTAACGGTTTCCCAAGTCACAATTCTTATCAAATTTAACTTAAACATTCTTAAATCTTCACTTTATGAAATCAAACCTATTAATTCATCACTTAACATAAATAAAACCCTGAGCCAATTAAGTATCTGCAAGCTTTTCAGTTCATGTAACTTAACGTATTTAACTAAATAATCGTTAAATTTAAATGGTATTCTTAGTGTTATTGTGGTTTTTGTTGCATGTGGGTTTTTGTGGTTGCTGTTGGTATTAAAAAAAAAAAAAATAAATAATAATAAAAAAGCAGACCCAGTTTCCCAACCTGAACTTCAGAGCCTGTCAAAGATGTTGCTGTCAAAAAAAATTTTTTTGGGGAGGGGGGAGAAGAGGATGGTGGGACACACACAGAGAGAGACAAGGACATTGGGGGGGTCCTGCGCGTTCGAGTAACAGGACCCTCTCCCACACGGTGACATGCCCGTCACCTGCCACTCAAACGCATCGCGTGTCGTTCCCCCCCCCCCCAAACAGAGGATGAAATCCTAGCCTGCCTTGGAAACTTTCCCATCTCAGAGCTGGAAACTGCCAGGTGAAACCTTGGTTTCCCCAGAGACATGGGAAAGGGATTGAATGTTGAGGAGGTGGGGAGGCAGCGAGGCCAAATTAAGAGGAGGTATTAAAAGAAGGGGGGAGATTGTGGGTCTTTCGGGGGGGCGGTCTCCAGGGCAAGGCGGGCGATAAACGGAAATTATTACCGTGGATTTCTATTCCCGGAGGGCGGTCTCCTGGGATGGAATGGATCCTTCTCTCACACAGGTAAGAAGGGTATAATAATAATAATAATAATAATAATAATAATAATAATAATAATAATAATAATAATTTGAATCCTCCTGCCCTTTGGAACTCCCTGCTGATTGACACCCGCCAGTGCCTTCACTGGAGAGCCAGTGTGGTGTAGTGGTTAAGAGCAGTGGACTCGTAATCTGGGGAACCGGGTTCGAGTCTCCGCTCCTCCCCATGCAGCTGCTGGGTGACCTTGGGCCAGTCACGCTTATCTCAAGTCTCTCAGCCCCACTCACCTCCCAGAGTGTTTGTTGTGGGGAAGGAAGGGAAAGGAGATTGTGAGCCGCTTTGAGACTCCTTCAGGTAGTGATAAAGTGGGATATCAAATCCAAACTCTTCTTCTTCTTCTTCTTTTTGATGCCCCCCTGTAAACATCCTTGTTTAGACAAGCCTACCCAGGCTAATGATAATAATAATAAATTTTATTTATACCCCACCTTCCCCAGCCAAGACCGGGCTCAGGGTGGCTAAAACCAGGTATAAAAACAATTGATAAAATACAACTTAAGAACAAGATTAAAGTACAACATTAAAATGCAGCCTCATTTCAGTAGAAACTTGGTTATAGAAAGTTGGTTTTAATCTGTCTTCTTCCTCTTCTTCTTCTTCTTCTTCTTCTTCTTCTTCTTCTTCCTTCGCTCTTCATCTGTAGAACAACTTTTTAGCTTCAAAGCATCGTAAACGCCCCCCCCCCCGAATTTCCCCTTTCCATAAACCACTTGGAGGTTTTTTCTGTTTTAACAATTGGGTGGTGCCTACTTTTTAGGAAATAAATAACAACGTGTTTGTTTCCCCTACCTACCCATCTCAAATATTCCACCGTGACCTTGAACGACCCTGCGCAACTCCATAAGGAGAGCCTGGCTGCCTGATCATGCAAAAGGCTTTTTTGCATTCCTAGACAAGCAGAATCGTAGAGACCTCAGGGACACCCCAGAGGTCATCCAGTCCAACCCCTCCGGCGACGTGGGAATATGCAGGTGTCCCTTACGGGGCTCGAACCTGCAACCTTGGGGTTCTCAGCGAGAGCTAAGTGGAGCCCCCGTGTCTGGGCGCAGTCTACCTTTGAACCCTGGCAGCTCAGGAGGAGGACAGTAATTATTATTATTATTATTATTATTATTATTATTATTATATATATCCCGCCCTCCCCAGCTGAAGCCGGGCTCAGGGCGGCTAACAACAATAAAATAATACAGCATTCTAAAATCATTTCATTATAAAATTAATTCAAATCAAATTGATGGCAACCATTAGGCTAGAGTTCTGTGAAGATTGCCAAAGGAAGGGGTCAGGCTGTGCCCTGGCCAAAGGCTTGGTGGAACAGCTCTGTCTTGCAGGTCCTGCGGAAAGATGTCAAGTCCCGCAGGGCCCTAGTCTCTTGTGTCTCTGGAGCGTTCCACCAGATCGGGGCCACAACTGAAAAGGCCCTGGTGAAAAGGCCAGCCTAACCTCTCTGTGGCCTGGGACCTCCAAGATGTTTTTGTTTGAAGATCGTAAGTTCCTCCAGGAGAGGTGGTCCCGTAGGTACGAGGGTCCTAGGCCGTATAGGGCTTTGAAGATTAAAACCAGCACCTTAAACCTGATCCTGTACTCCACCGGGCGCCAGTGCAACTGGTATAGCAGCGGGTGAATGTGATCTCGCAGCGAAGACCCTGTAAGGAGTCTCGCCTCAGCATTCTGCACCCGCTGCAGTTTCTGGGTCAGTCTCAAGGGCAGCCCCACGTAGAGCGAGTTACAATAATCCAGTCTGGAGGTGACCATCGCGTGGATCACAGTGGCCAGATCAGGGCGAGAGAGGTAAGGAGCCAACACAGGCTCATCACAGCTATCTGCCAATCACCCATTCCCACCACCCTCCTGAGTAATACCCCTCCCCACCTTCTCACTATATAGAAGGGTCTGGTGACTTCTGTTTCAGTGTATCTGAAGAAGTGTGCATGCACACAAAAGCTCATACCAAGAACTAACTTAGTTGGTCTTTAAGGTGCTACTGGAAGGAATTTTTTTATTTTGTTTTGACTATGGCAGACCAACACGGCTACCTATTTGTAAAAGGAGCCAACAGTTTAGCTTGGCGGAGATGAAAAAATGCCGCCTTTGTTATAGCTGCAATCTGCGCCTCCATGGAAAGGGAGGTATCGAAGATTACACCCAAACTCTTAACGGACAGTGCTAGCGCTAATTGCGCCCCTGCAAGAGATGGGACAAAATGACAGAGGGTGTTTTTGCCACACCTGGGCTGGCGCAGTCAGACGCCGGATTGTGGAGCAGGTGGGCCTTTTGTTCCGAACCACCGGGGCTCTCTGTTTTCTGTCTTTAATGTTCATTTATTATCTTTGCACCGGCCGGCGAAATGGGGTGTTGTGAGCAAAAAGACCGCGTGCCTGAACTTCCTTCTCCTTTGAAGCTCTCAAAAAAAAAAAAAAGTTTTGATCTCACAATGGACCTGACAGCGCTTATTTATAGACTTCTCAAACGGCAGGCGGGCTTAGATCCGTCCACCGAAGAGGGGAAGTGACACGCCATCCTTTAAATGCGGTCGCATTTTCAGGCACGTACGCTCCGCAGCGTCCTTTGCCAACCGGGTGCCCACCCGGCGCCTGGCACTATGACTCCCAAGACGCCTGGAGGGCACCACGTTGGAGAAGGGTGCGTTGGAGGCGGCCTCCCCCGAGGCCGGTTGTGAACTAGGGAGGCAAAAAATTAAGGGGGTCTCCTCTACATTTCCCCCAAAGCCAGGATTAAAAGCGGGGTGGGCATTGAATTAGATGTGCATATGTTATATTACAATTTCTTCCTTTTTAAATATATATATATATATATATTTAAAATAAATACATTTAGGAGAAAACAGAGGTACGTACAAGTAAACAAACATACAATGAAAGAAATAACAGAAAAATCAAACAAACCGCCACACTATAAGATACAAGAAAGTTATATTCCACATTTTTGCATTCAAACAAACATTAAAAATGAGTAAGTAAAAAGGAAACATCAAACATTATAAAGGCAGTTGGAGTCTCTGCCAGACTTCATCTTCTATTATCCCCCCAGCGGTTAATCGCTCCCTTGTGCCACATCCTTTGTCGCAGCCGCTCAAACAAATGCAGGGAACTCTGGACGCGCTCAGAGGCCCTTTGTTCGCAGGAGCGAATTGTCGTTCAGCAAAATATAATCTGCCGCTTGGTTGCCAGAAGAAGCCCCTTAAAAATTTGCTGGAAATGGCTTGAGATTTGTTGCCAGTTAACCCTTGCTGTCCCTCCTCCTCCTCCTCCTCCTCCCTTTTTTGGGGGTCAAGAAGCCCTTTCCGTGTTTACATTTCTGAAGCTTCCTGGCTCCAGCAGCATCCCCTAATATGGTCCTCTCTTGTGCGGATGTCTGTCAGGACAAGACGCCCTCCCCTGGGTGCCTGGGGTGGGAGGTCCGTTCCAGATTGCCAGAAAACAAATGCACTAATAAACACACACACACACACACACACACACACACACACACACACACACCACTAACCTTAGCCACACTGCTGTCTCTCTCTTCTCCAGCAGAACACAAACCCTCAGGGCCTCCAGACAGCCATCCTTAAAGCCTGCCTTTCCTCTTCCAGCTCAAAAAAAAAGAGAAATCCCACAATTTCCCCCCTCAAAAGGAGCTCCCAGCACCCCTGCTCTACTCTGACCCACAAGCCAGCAGTGTTCGCCTTAAAAGTCAAGCAGCAGGCAGAAATCCAACAGGTGAAGCGCCCCAACAAAGCTCCACATGTTGGATTCCCCCCCCAAAAGGAGCTCCCAGCCCCTCTCCACTCTGACCCACAAGCCAGCAGCGTTTGCTTTAAAACTCAAGCGGCAGGCAGAAATCCAACAGGTGAAGCGCCCCAACAAAGCCCCATGTATTGGATTTCTGCCTGCCTGCTCAGGGGAAAAAACAGGAGGAGCCAGCAGCATTTGCCTTAAAACTCAAGCAGCAGGCAGAAACCCGACTGGTGAAGCTCCCCAACAAAGCTCCACGTGTTGGATTTCTGCCTGCCTGCTCAGGTGTGGAAAAACACAAGGAGCCAGCAGCGTTTGCATTAAAACTCAAGTAAGTGGCAGGCAGAAATCCAACCGGTGAAGCGTCCCAACAAAGCCCCATGTGTTGGATTTCTGCCTGCCTGCTCAGGTGTGGAAAAAGACGAGGAGCCAGCAGTGTTTGCCTTAAAACTCAAGCAGCAGGCAGAAACCCGACTGGTGAAGCTCCCCAACAAAGCTCCACGTGTTGGATTTCTGCCTGCCTGCTCAGGTGTGGAAAAACACAAGGAGCCAGCAGTATTTGCCTTAAAACTCAAGTGAGTAGCAGGCAGAAATCCAACCGGTGAAGCGTCCCAACAAAGCCCCACGTGTTGGATTTCTGCCTGCCTGCTCAGGAAAAAAACAGGAGAAGCCAGCAGCGTTTGCCTTAAAACTCAAGTAAGTGGCAGGCGGAAATCCAACCGGTGAACTGCCCCAACAAAGCCCCACATGTTGGATTTCTGCCTGCCAGCTCGGGGTGGGGGGAAACCGTGCTGGGAAATTATAACTTTGCAAGGGAGCTTTGCTTTGCCCCATAGGCTGCACAGCCTGCTGCAGGGTTCCCCCCCCCCTCACCTCCTTCCTGGCCTGTCTGGCTGCCCCTCCCTGCCCCCCAGTGCTATGGAAACGGGCCTCGCCCCAAATACCAGACCCAGAGGAAGAGGGAGGGGACAGGCCTCCAGCAACTGCGGCAGCAAGCAGGAGGCGTGAGTCACTTGGAGGGCAGCCTGGGAGCCGGCTCAGGATGATTCTCCGGAGGAAGGTATGTGTGGCATCCCCTTTGCAGCCCCCTTCCTAGCCCCACATGCTCCTTCCAGCCCCCTCCACCCCATGTCGCCACCCCAAACCAGTCGCCAGAAGAAGCCGCCAGAGCGGAGAGCGGCTCTCGAACTCGGATTCCGCTGGCGGTCTCCCCAGAAAAGGCATCTGTCTGGTTGGCCCCAGAGAGGGACAGGATGCTGGGCTGGCGGAATGACCCACCGGCCTGATCCTGCCCCGTGCCGTCTGTTTTGTGCAGGAACCAGCTCCCCCAAAATGTAGCCAGGTCTGGGGTGGAGGATGGCATTGATGCTGCCTGGCGGTTTACGAGGGGCAGGGCGGGCATGGGCATGTGGAAGGCATTCCACCGGAAGCCGAAAACTCCAATGTTTTCGGAGGGCCGTTAAAGGAAGGCACCACCGCATTTTCAGTGTGGCAGAGCGCAAGATCTCCTTTGCCAGGGAGCTGGCGGCAAAACTCTTGAACGCGAGGAAATGGGCACAGATGAGAAACCCACAAGGGGCACGGCAGAGCAGAGGCCAGCCCTATAGCTCTGGAAGGCATTGCTCACTCCTCGCACGCCTAAATAGCCTCGGCGTGAGTGTTGTGCAAAGGCGGCAGCCTGGCACGTTTTTGCGCCACTGCCCGGGGGCGAAATAACATTCGACCTTGAGGCTGTGCGCCATGGTGCGCCATCCTGGGGCTATGTGCAGTACGTGGGGTTATGGGAAGCCCTCATCAGCCAGCGCATCGCTGAAGAGCTCTGTGTCACAACACGCCTTGCTATCTGCCGGCAGGCGGGCTGTCGATGGCGCAATATGTGGGAGACGGAATGCCCCCCAGGTACGGGGTCCTGTTCTCAGATGCCCGGGGGACCCTCTCCTCACTAAAACCCAGCGAAGGAGGAACATGGCCATTGTGGCTGTTCACCATTGATCCTCCAGCTTTGACCTATGAGATCGGGCGCTTTCCACATTTATAAAACCATATTAGCATGGCTGCGCCTGAACTTTGGAACTACCCGCCTCTTGACAACAGGCCTTCAACTTCACTTTTTCTGGTGCCTGCTAAAAAAAAACACACCAGAATCTGCTTTTCCTTTTATTGTTAGTTTAACTTTCGGATCGTCTTCAAGGGCTGTTGTTAATCCCAATCAATTTGCTGCGTTTTCCTTTCGGAAAGAATGTAAATAAATAAATTGGCCTGATCCCCTTTTCCAAGGCCATTGAAACCCGGGGCCATTGCTGTCTTGCACAAGAGCAAATTCTGTGGTTGAACTGTGCGGCGGCTGTGGGACAATTTCCTTTCTTGTGAGGTCCTATGGCTTTTCTCCTGCAAAAGTTTTTCTACTTTGGGGCAAGGCCGAAAACAGTCGAGGGTGTGTGGGTGTGTGCGTGTTTTTGTGTGCACACTCCCTCTTTCCGGTACCCACCCCCCTCCACAAATGTGATCCTTTGGGACTGAGCGGGTCGCTGTTGGTGGTGAGGGGAGACAATGATAGCGGATAATATAATCACTAATCTCAAATATTGACATTACTCCTGCCAACCCGAGCGCAGTCCACGCCGGGCAGGGCTGGCCTCGCCCTAGTTCCTGGGAACTGGGAAGAGATGGCAATTTGCAACATCTTTGGTTTCCAAAGCTCATTTCCTTTCTCCTTTTGGTGCTACACGCTGGAGGGGGCAGGCGGTGGGGTTACAGGAAATATGGAATTATTTGTTTTCGCCAAGGCCAATAATAAGTAGGTGAAAACCAGAAGCGGACTAATGCAGCAGTTTATGGGGTACCACCGATTCTCCCCTCTCTCCCAAGTTCCCAACAATATCTCTCTTCTGGGGGCTTCTTTTAAAAATCAAGGATGTCTGCATTTCAGAACTGGAAAATGAGTTGGTTTGGTGTCTCAGGTGGGAAATGGAAAGGGGACACATCTGCCCTGCAGCGCACATTTTGAATAACATCATGTTTGCTATGATTCCTTACATAATCATTACAGTCGTACCTTGGGTTACATATGCTTCAGGTTACAGACTCCGCTAACCCAGAAATAGTGCTTCAGGTTAAGAACTTTGCTTCAGGATGAGAACAGAAATTGTGCTCCGGTGGCGCAGCCGCAGCAGGAGGCCCCATTAGCTAAAGTGGTGCTTCAGGTCAAGAACAGCTTCAGGTTAAGAACGGACCTCCGGAATGAATTAAGTACTTAACCTGAGGTACCACTGTACCATATTTTCCACTCTATAAGATGCACCTGACCGTAAGACGCACCTAGTTTTTAGAGGAGGAAAACAAGAAGAAAAATATTGTGATTCAAATGTTGTTGAAGAGAGTTTGCAAGAGTTCTGGCTTCAGCGATAGCTGTGCAGCCTGCATTCGCTCCATAAGACACACACACATTTCCCCTTACTTTTTAGGAGGGAAAAAGTGTGTCTTATACAGCGAAAAATACGGTATATGTAAGGTAAAAGTAAAGGGACCCCTGACTATTAGGTCCAGTCGTGGACGACTCTGGGGTTGCGGCGCTCATCTCGCTTTACTGGCTGAGGGAGCTGGCATACAGCTTCCGGGTCATGTGGCCAGCAGGACTAAGCCGCTTCTGGCGAACCAGAGCAGCGCATGGAAACCCCGTTTCCCTTCCCGCCAGAGTGGTACCTATTGATCTACTTGCACTTTGACGTGCTTTTGAACTGCTAGGTTGGCAGGAGCAGGGACCGAGCAACGGGAGCTCACCCCGTCGCGGGGATTCGAACCGCCGACCTTCTGATCAGCAAGCCCTAGGCTCTGTGGTTTAACCCACAGCGCCACCCGCGTCCCTCAATCATTATATGTACATCCACTGAATTCAAGATGTTTTGTTATGTCCTTTACGTTTTGTTGGAAGCTGCCCAGAGTGGCTGGGGCTAACCGAGTCAGATGGGCGGGGTACAATATTATTATTATTATTATTATTATTATTATTATTATTATTATTATTGCCTCCAATACACGTGTCTCAAGGCAATCTGCAAAATGCAATGAGAACAGTTCGAAAGCAACATTGAAAATAACATCCGATACGTTTTGAGGCGTGTGGACTAGGTTAAACTGGGAAAACTTGTCCCTCGAATATAGTGAGAATTTAAGAACATAAAAGAAAGGGCTTTCTCCCTAGGCATGGAGTTCCATAGATTAACTATGTGTTTCATTAAAAAGTGCTTTCTTTTCTGTGTCCTCAATCTCCCAGCATTCAGCGTCACTGGAGTTCTAGTGTTATGAGAGGAAAACTTTTCTCTATCCATTCCATCCCCCCATCGCATAATTTTATAATTTTCTGTAGGGAAATTTTATAATTTTATAATTTTCTGTCATGTCGCCTCTCACTCACCTAGTGTTTGAAACCCTTTCCCCTCGATCATTTTGGTTCTTCTTTCCCTGAACCCTTCCTAACTTCGCCTTATCGTTTCTTTTCTTCTTTTTTATTCAAAATTATAACAAGACATATTATCCAAAACCAAATCATCCTTGTTCCCCCCCCTCATTTTTCCTCCCTCCCCCACCCTCCCACACAACCCCCCCGCCTTCCCTCAGTTCCAGTCTTTGATTTCTCTAAGAATGCTGTTTTCTGCATGTTACACAGTTGTATAGATCCTCAAACTATTTAGCTGATTCTTATCAATAAAAAGTTTGTGCGTGTTTATTCAAAACCTGCCAAGGAGTCCAGTTCGCTTTGTTGCATCTTCAGATACTTTGTAAAGGGTTCCCATTCATCTTTAAAGTCACAGTTATACTTGTTCCGTTACTTATATGTCAGTTTTGCCAGTTCGGCATAGTCCATCATTTTTTCTTGCCATGATTCTTTAGTTGGGGTTTCTTCAGTCTTCCATCCTTGTGCTATTAGGACTCTCACGGCCGTTGTCACATACATGAAGATGTTTTTCAGCTTTTTTGGCAGGTCTTTCCCTACAATCCCCAACAAAAATGCCTCGGTTTTTAAACAAATGTTAAATGGAGCATTTCCTTCAATTCGTTGTATATCATTCCCCCCCAAAAATTTAATTACATTACAGTCCCACCACATATGATAAAATGTCCCCTCCTTTTCCTTACACTTCCAACATATATTTGAACTAGTTTTGTACATTTTCCCTAACTGCACTGCTGTTGTGTACCATCTCTACATCATCTTCATGTAATTCTCGCATTATCGTTTCCGAGGCTGAGGCAACCAGACAGAGGTTTCCCGTTCTGGTCTAACTAGTCCCGAGAAGAAGAAAAAGGCAGCTATTCTGGCTCCATTTTTCTCTCGGTTTGAAGGTGACCTCTCACCTGAGAGAGAGAGAGAAAGGTGAGGTGGAAGTTGTAAAAAAACACTGCAACCTGAGAGGTATCTGTCTCTAAATAACAGAGACATGGGGGGAGAAATCATCATAAAGATACAGTACCTTGGTTCTCAAACTTGATCCGTTCCAGAAGTCCATTCCAAAACCAAAGCGTTCCAAAACCAAGGCATGCTTTCCCATAGAAAGTAATGCAAAAGGGATTAATCCGTTCCGGACTTTTAAAAACAACCCCTAAAACAGCCATCTAACATGAATTTTACTCTCTAACGAGACCATGGATCCATAAAATGAAAGCAATAATCAATGTGCTGTACTATAAAATAAATAAGACAGTATCGTGGATGATACAAATTAAAATTACTTTTTTTTCCTTACCTGCACTGATGATAGCCCTTGTTTGGATGGGGGGCTTTTATCAATCAATCAATCCTTCAGTAGCTGAACAGTCACAAAAAACTAATTAACTGAAAAAGCCTCAAAAACAAAAACGCAAAATAAAGAGCAAAAACAAAAGCGCCAAACTTAATCCGATCCGGAAGTCCGTTTGACTTCCAAAATGTTCGGAAACCAAGGCTCGGCTTCTGATTGGTGCAGGCGCCCCGGAAACAATAGCCTACAGCCACATCGTATGTTTGGCTTCCGAAAAAAGTTAAAAAACCGGAACACTTATTTCCGGGTTTTCGGCGTTTGGGAAGCAAGGTACCACTGTATAGGGATAACCTGGTACTCTGGAGGTTTCTTAATTCCATCTCTGTGAACCGTCTTCTGAACACAAAGTTTGCAACACGGGTGGTGGGTCCTTTGGGGAATAATAATACAGTAATAATAATAATAATAATAAATAAATTTAATGGCAACCATTGGGCTAGAGTTCTCTGAGGATTACCAAAGGAGGGGGTCAGACCGAGTCCAAACCAAAGGCCAGGGCATGCTTCTGGGCATCCGCAAAGTGTGTTTTCCCTCAAATGTGGGGTTTTGCTTATGCTCACGTGCGCGACATCAGGATGTAAAAATATCACACGCATAAAAAATAAGTAAATAAATGTTTCTTTATACCCCTCCCTCGCCGGCAGGGCAGGGCTCACAGCGGCTAACACCAAATACGAATTATAATAAAACGTAATAGAGAAACAACAACCACCACCAGCACCAAACAGTTAATTAAAATATGGCTTAAAATGCAGCTTAAAATGCAGCCTCATTTTAGTAAAGGTAAAGGGACCCCTGACCATTAGGTCCAGTCGCGGATGACTCTGGGGTTGCGGCGCTCATCTCGCTTTACTGGCCGAGGGAACCGGCCTACAGCTTCCGGGTCATGTGGCCAGCATAACTAAGCCGCTTCTGGCGAACCAGAGCAGCGCACGGAAATGCCGTTTACCTTCCCACCGGAGCGGTACCTATTTATCTACTTGCACTGGTGTGCTTTCGAACTGCTAGGTGGGCAGGAGAAGGGACCGAGCAACGGGAGCTCACCCCATCGCGGGGATTTGAACCGCCGACCTTCTGATCAGCAAGTCCTAGGCTCTGTGGTTTAACCCATAAATCAAGACCATAAAGGGAGGAAACATCAGATATTCACCCGAGCCAGCTATCCATGCTGGTTCTACATGTCTCAGCAAAAAAGCCAAGGGAGAATTTATATACCAAATCCCATATAAGGGGTCGTCAGAGTGAATCTAAGTTGAAAGCCAGGTGGAACAGCTCTGTCTTGCAGGCCCTGCGGAAAGATGTCAAGTCCTGCAGGGCCCTGGTCTCTTGGGGCCAGTACTGAAAAGGCCCTGTCCCTAGCTGAGACCAATCTAACCACCTTGCGACCCGGGACCTCCAAAATGTTGTCATTTGTGGACCTCTCTGCGGGGCGTACCAGGAGAGGCGGCCCCGTAGGTATGTGGGTCCTAGGAATCCAGCTGCAAGCTGAGAAAAGGGATCCATCGCTCATGCTCTTTTTTTCCTCCTTGTTTTCTCCCAGGAAGGAGAGGAAGATTCGGGGAGCAGGATAACCCTCACCTTAATCTTGTCCGTCTTCACGGCTGTGTTGGGGTCCCTGCAGTTTGGATACAACATCGGAGTCATCAATGCACCCCAAGAGGTTTGTTGGGGGGGGGGTGTTCCCGTGGAAGGAGAGAGGGTCAGACCCCCAAGGCTGTCTGGGTGGTCCCAGTCATCTGGAGGGCAGCAAGTTGGGAAAGGCTGAAAGAATGGAAGATAATTCTGTTTTTTTAAGTATATTATTGGGTATGAAAGGACAGGAAATTACAGAGTGAATCAAGACTGGGTTGTTATTATTAATTTCTCTCTCACTCACACACACACACACACACACATTTTTATTAATTTTTTAAACAGATCAGTTCCAACAGTCATACAAACGTGACTTCTCATCTTATACAATATTTTGGACTTCCGTCAACTCCTCTGATGATTTTCCGTTCTTTATCACTTATTCCGCATTTCTTACTTTCTGTATTACATATAACTACCCTTAACTAATAATTCTCTTCATGGTCTATATTTCAAATAATCCACCTTACAAAACTTCTTTCAGTCCTACTAGCGTAATCTGTAATCACAGTTACTTTTCAAATAGTTCATATATTTACTCCAGTCTTCTAAGAATCTCTGATCCCGCTGGTTTCGAATCCTTCCTGTTAATTTATCTAATTCTGCGCATTATTATTAATTTCTAGGCACTGTACAAATATATTTTGTAAAATCAAAGCAGCCCCATTTTGTGTTACAGCGGAACCTCAGTTTTCGAACGTCTCGGCAGCCAAACAATTTGGAAGCCGGACGCTGAAAATCCAGAACTAATTGTTCCGGTTTTTGAATGATATTCAGAAGCCAAACGTGCGACACAGCTTCCGTTTTGTATTCAGGCTTCCATTTTCAATTTTCGGACATTTTGGAAGTTGAACGGTCTTCCGGAATGGATTACGTTTGAAAACCGAGACTCCACTGTATAAGAATTTGCATTAAACATTCTTCCAAATGTTTTTTAGCTACCTGCTTTTTATCAACAATTTTAATTTGTAATTTTTGTAAGCAACTTAGGTTGTTAGGGGGTTTTTGTACAATCGAGCAGTATATGGATTTTCTCAAATGAAAAATGAAATGGTTTTTCTTAAATGAAATGACAAAACAATTCGGAACAGAAGGCAGTGCCTCCTACAGAGTTAGACCAGTAGTCCACCAAACCCAGTATTGTCCACACCAGCCCCCCTCAACCTTTGGGTCCCCAGGTATTGTTGGACTACAACTCCCATCATCCACTGGGCCTGCTAGCTAGGGATGATGGGAGTTGTAGTCTAGCAACACCTAGGGAAAGGCGGCATTCCCAACCCTAAATCCCAAGGATCTAAACCCGAGATGTTCTTCATGGCAAACAGCCACTCTATCCATGAACTATTATAGTAATCTAAAGAATTCACTGCGGATTATTGATACGGTTTGGTTTGCTCTGATAAACTTAATAAATAGAAAGCCAAGCCCTGCCTCCGTACTCGCAATTTAAGATACGCAATAGAAAAGAGTTAAAGGTTGAAAGAGGAAAACCAGCAATGTTGGCCGTCTGTGTGTGGTTGTGCGCTTGTGGCTCCCGCAACACAAATCAGGGTATTTTAAACACACTTTAATAAATAAATTGTGAAACTATTATTATTATAATAATAATTTATATACAGTACTGGCAAAGCGAACACGTTTAATTAGAGGAAAAACCATCACTGACATTTGCGAAGGACTGGAAATTTCTCTCTTTTTGCATGAAAGAGAAAATGAACTTGTAATATTGGGGTGTGAAAAGATCGAAAAAAATACTGGTTTATAGAGGATAGAATGGTTGAAGGAATAAAGATACAGGACAGAGAGCTGGAAGTCATTTTCGTCCTCTATCTTTCTGTAGTTGTTTATCCTTCCTTTCCCTTTTCTCTCCCTTTCTCTTTAGGAACCTCCTTTTCTTGTTTCCCCCAATCTTCCTGACTTTGTTCTTTCTTTGGGCTTAAGTAGCTATCTTACCTTAGTATATTATAGAACGATGCTCTGTGATGGGTCGGCGTTTTTGTATATGAATGATAAATAAATAACTTGAAAGGATTTGCTGAATTAACTATTCGAACTGGAATACAAAAAAGGGAGGTGTGAGGAAGTCATGGAAACAAGTAAATGAATTGTAAGACATAGAAAGAGGGATTTATTTTTAACTGTTTTTATTTTTTCTGTATTTTGTATTTCTTGTTTCTTTTTCTTTTCTATTCTTTTTTCATTTTTGTAACTTTTTTTGGAAATCTTAATAAATATCATTTTTTAAAAATGATAAATAAATAACTTATTATTTATTTAACTTATTTATTATTAATAATAATAACTTACAGTATTTTTCACTCTATAAGACGCACCAGACCACGAGACGCACCTAGTTTTTGGAGGAGGAAAACAAGAAAAAAAATATTCTGAATCTCAGAAGCCAGAACAGCAAGAGGGATCGCTGCGCAGTGAAAGCAGCAATCCCTCTTGCTGTTCTGGCTTCTGGGATAGCTGCGCAGCCTGCATTCGCTCCATAAGACACACACACATTTCCCCTTACTTTTTATGGAGCAAAAAATACGGTATTTATTTATCATTCATATATATACAAAAACGCTATAAGTTAATAAGTTAAATATTATTTATTTAACTTATTTATTATTAATAATAGTAAGTTGTTTATTTATCATTCATAGATATACAAAAATGATGACCCATTATAGAGTAGTAGTAGTAGTAGTAGTAATAATAATAATAATAATAATAATAATAATAATAATAATAATAATAATAGAGAAGTAAGCTTCTATTCTGCCCTCCATCCGAAGACTGCAGACCGATTTGTGATATAAGAGGGGCTTTTCCCAAATGACCGTTTCCTTCCTGCTTCGCTCAGATAATCGAACAGAACTACAATGCTACCTGGCTACACCGAAATGGGGAGCATATCGACCCCAACACCCTCAAAACGCTCTGGTCCCTGTCGGTCGCCATTTTTTCCATCGGCGGAATGATCTCTGCCTTCATGGTGGGCGTTGTCTCGGAATGGCTCGGCAGGTAAGCCCGCTCCGTGTGAAGCTGCAACAAAGTACCGTATTTTTCGCTCCATAAGACACACTTTTTTCTTCCTAAAAAGTAAGGGGAAATGTCTGTGCTTCTTATGGAGCGAATGTGTGGGTCCCTGGAGCCGAATTTCCCAGGGGTGAAAAGCAGATCATGCTTTTTTTTTTTTGAAAGAGGGAAGTGGGTGTTGAAACAAAGCTGCTGATCGGGGAGCGAGATAAGGGACGATGGAGATAAAGGAGGCTGCCTGGGAGGGGGGAGGTAAAAACAGCAAACTTGCAAAGGGGGGGAAACAGGAAGACCAAAGCAATAAGGAGAGAAATTAGAAGGAAAGGAGGAGCAAAAAACTGCACCAGTTAATGAAAAGACACTAAGGCAAACAAGAGGGAAAGGAGTGTTGAAAGGAAGCAGCTGATCGGTAAGCGATCGGGAAGGGAGATAAGGGACGCTAGCAATAAAGGAGGCTGCCTGGGAGGGGGGAGGTAAAAGCCCATGGATCCTCAGGATTTTTACATTGGGTCACCCCAAATTCACCATCAGATCACATAGCATGTCCATGGCTACAGCCTGCACCAAAAGAATAACACACCCACTGTTGCCTGGGGCCGCAATGGTGCAAAAATGTGGTTACAAAGCACGGATCCATATGGATCCTCAGGATTTTTGCATTGGGTCACCCCAAATTCACCATCAGATCACATGTCTGTGGCCACAGCATGAACCACAAAAATGATACATCCATTGTTTCGTTCCGAATATTTTTTTTCCTTGTTTTCCTCCTCTAAAAACTAGGTGCATCCTATGGAGTGAAAAATACAGTACCTGTAGAAGGTTCCTCTGAACATGTGCAGAGCGCCTATCCCTGGGCAAACTACTACCAGGGTGGATTTGATTTAAATCAAATTAATAATAATAATAATAAACTTTAATTTATACCCCGCCCTTCCCGGTTCAGAAAACCAGGCTCAGGGCAGCTAACAACAAATTTAATTGATGCAACAAAAAACCAGCTTAAAATACAGTATAAAACGTGAATAACAGTAAATTCAGAATTCAAAAATCAGTTTAGGGGGAAAATCCATCCAACAAACATTAGATGATCACCAGGGCTGGCTGGCTGAATTGGTCCTATTTGGGCCAGCGAGGAGACCAAGGGAGAATTAGCTGTGGGATCCCAGAGCGGGTGATGTTCATAAAAAGGGGAAGGGGAATAAAAGATCAGGCTAAGTTCAAATTGAAAGCCAGGCGGAATAGCTGTCTTTAAATCACAATTTAAATCACTAGTCAGTAAGACTTGATTTAAATCACTAATCGATAAGACATGGTTTAAATTCTTGCTGCTATAATCTTAATATTTACCAACCAGATGAAGGTTTCGTTTTTGGAACAATAAATTTTCAGAGTAGTTTTTACAGTTGTATCAAAAATTGCTGATGTGGTTATATACTATTAGAAATGCATTGACAGATAATTATGAAATTATTGTGAGGTTTAATAAGTGAACTGTTCATATTTTTCTGCTGTACATTATTGGAAGGAGAAAAATAATCATTCCATTAATAACAATTTAAACAATTTGTTTAACTAAAATAACATTATAGCATATGTATCCATGTTTGCTAACTGATGTGGTTAAATAATTTTTTTTTATTAAAAAAAACAACTTAGACTGAGTTTTAGCACACATGAAAAACTTAAAACAAATCCTTATTTCCTGATGAATAGCCTTTGGACTATAATGTAACTTAAATAGAAAACTATCTCTAGAAAGTTTTTTCCTCCAGAAGCTTTTTATTTTAAAAAATCCAATTTAAATGTTAAAAAACCTGATTATTATTTTTTTTTAAAAAAAAAAAAACATTGGTTTTTGTCCACCCTGACAAAACCAATCATTCCAAGTTTATTGAGGATTGGGCAGGTTGGCAATATTTCACCCCCGTAGTCTTTGTGAGCATGTAATAACTGTACTACCACGGTAATTCAACAGGTGAAGCTCCGGTTGTCACTGTTTGCCTATGTTGGAACAGGCGGCACCTGTTGAGTTGCTGTCTGCTATAGAGCAACACAGGAGCCAGCCCAGAAATAAGAACAAAGTATTCTTAATAGTCATTTGCAAGGTCAACCAAAGAGGAGGGCAACCAAAATGGTCAAAGGCCAGGAAACGATGCCTTATGAGGAACGGCTAAGGGAGCTGGGCATGTTTAGCCTGGAGAAGAGGAGGTTAAGGGGTGATATGATAGCCATGTTCCAATATATAAAAGGATGTCACATAGAGGAGGGAGAAAGGTTGTTTTCTGCTGCTCCAGAGAAGCGGACACGGAGCAATGGATCCAAACTACAAGAAAGAAGATTCCACCTAAACATTAGGAAGAACTTCCTGACAGTAAGAGCTGTTTGACAGTGGAATTTGCTGCCCAGGAGTGTGGTGGAGTCTCCTTCTTTGGAGGTCTTTAAGCAGAGGCTTGACAACCATATGTCAGGAGTGCTCTGATGGTGTTTCCTGCTTGGCAGGGGGTTGGACTCGATGGCCCTTGGGGTCTCTTCCAACTCTAGGATTCTATGACCTTACCCATAAATGCATGCTTGTCCACTTTGATCTGCAGAAATGGCGCTCTTACAGGTGCCACACAATATTTGTCTGTTCTTGGAAGAAATCAGGTATTTTAGTGGAGCAGCGCCTAGACTTTGGAACTGCCTGCCTCTTGATGTCAGGCAAACACCTTTGCTATACCCTTCTTGGCACCTGCTTAAAACCTTTTCGCTTAGGTAAACCTTTCCAGAAATATCTACCGTATTTTTTGCTCTATAAGACTCACTTTTTCCCTCCTAAAAAGTAAGGGGAAATGTGTGTGCGTCTTATGGAGCGAATGCAGGCTGCGCAGCTATCCCAGAAGCCAGAACAGCAAGAGAGATTGCTGCTTTCACTGCGCAGCGATCCCTCTTGCTGTTCTGGCTTCTGAGATTCAGAATATTTTTTTTTCTTGTTTTCCTCCTCCAAAAACTAGGTGCGTCTTGTGGTCTGGTGCGTCTTATAGAGAGAAAAATACGGTGCACTGATGTGTTTTGATCTCTCTTTTGTCCGCTGTTGATCCTTTTAATCTTGTAAGTGTTTTAAACTATTTTTAAATCCCTGTGGAACGCCATAAACAACCATCTGACTTTTAGAAGACATCTGAAGGCAGCCCTGTTTAGGGAAGCTTTTAATGTTTAACAGACTACGGTATTTTAATACTTTGTTGGAAGCCGCCCAGAGTGGCTGGGGAAACTCAGCCAGATGGGCGGGGTATAAATAATAAATAATTATTATTATTATTATTATTATTATTATTATTATTATTATTATTAGCCACTGATAGCCCTCTCCGCTGCCATGAATTTGCCCAGTCCTCACCATCATCTTAATTAATCATTTTAATATTTCTTGTAAACCTACTTCAATGTTTCAGGACAATCCAGCAGTATTTAAATTTTGCCAGAAAGTAAACAGCAAATAGCTCAGAAGTCTTCTCAGAAAATGTGATTTATATACCGCTGGATGGTCCAAAAACCTCTAAGCGATTGACAACAAATACGAAAACTCTATTTCTTTATTTTATCGATAGTCTTAATATTTCCCGTAACCTGCTTCGAGGTTTCACGACAACCAAGCAGCCCATAAATCTCGTTAGTCAAGACATAAATAGGAATTATTATCAGAAAACGGCATTTGTACTCCGATTGGCCTCTATAAATATGAATGTTAGAAATAAAAGCGGTGAAAACCGTTTAAACAATAAATTAAAACCCACAGCAGCTGAAGAGAGATTAAAACAGATCATCGTTGACGTGTCCAGATTGGTTTGCTGGAACAAAAAATGCTTTCAGCGAGCGGTTAAGACCTGTATAAACTTAACTTTGATTTTACGCTCCTGCAGGTTGTGCCCTCAGAGGCTATATGCAAGCTTCAACTTGGAGCTGGGATTTTAATCCCTCGTTTCTTGCGGCGAACAAATAATCGTTACTTTTTCTACAGCAGAGGAACCTAGCCTGCTGTGCGTGGGCCGGATCCAGCCCTACACGCTGTGGCAAAAAGAGTTGCCAGCCTTTGCTCTTTATCTCCGGATCTGAACGTTAGGGAGAGATGTCTAAAGGGCAAGATTATCTCCCGGCACTGATAATCCAGAGATAAAATATTGTTTGGATGGCTCTTTAGAGATCCTCTCTAGACAGCGGCCTGAGGATCAGGGAGGGAGGGCAGATAAAAGAAAACCCTTCTTCACACAGCGCAGAATTAACCTGTGGAACTACCCGCCACAGGAGACAGCGATGGCCAACAACTTGGATGGATTTAAAAGAGGATTGGGCCAATTCATGGAAGGGGAGAGGGCTCTCGATATCTGCTAGTTAATATGGCTATGCTCCAACTCAATGGCGTAACGTTGGAAAATGTCAATCGCTTCTCCTACCTGGGCAGTTATCTTTCCACAAGGGCCGAAACTGAGGCCGAAATCCAGCATCGCCTGAGCTCTATGAGTGCAATTTTCTCCCAATTGAAGTGCAGAGTGTTTGAGGACCGGGACATTCGCAGGGAAACCAAAATGCTCGTTTACAAAGCTATTGCACTGCCAATTTTACAGTGTGCTTGTGAAATAGGGTCCATTTATAAACGCCATCTCCAACTCCTCGAAAGATTCCATCAACGGCGTCTCCGAAAATTTTTACACATCACTTGGGAAGACAGGCGAACTAATGCCAGTGTACTGGAAGAAGCAAAGATCACCAGTGTTGAAGGGATGATTCTTCAACATCAACTTCGTTGGACTGGCCATGTTGTGCGGATGCCTGATGATCGCCTTCCAAAGCAACTACTCTATTCCGAACTTAAAAATGGAAAGCGTAATGCTGGTGGTCAACAAAAGAGGTTCAAAGGCTGTCTCAAGGCAAATCTTTAAAAAGTTAGTATAAACACCGACAACTGGGAAACACTGGCCTGCGAGCGCTCCAGTTGGAGAACAGCCTTGACCAAAGGTGTCGTGGGCTTTGAAGACACTCGAACTCAGGACGCAAGGGAGAAACGTGCTAAGAGGAAGGCACGCTTGGCAAATCCACACAATGATCAACTCCCGCCTGGAAACCAATGTCCCCACTGTGGAAGGACGTGTGGTCCAGAATTGGCCTCCACAATCACTTACGGACTCATTGTTAAAACTGTGTTTATGGAAGACAATCTTACTCGGCTACAAGGGATTGCCAAAGAAGCTTTGCCTCCACAAGATGCCTCTGACAGTGGCGACAGAACATGGCCATTGTGGCCTCTGTGAATTTGCCCGATTCTCTTTTAAAGCCACCCAGGTCGGTAGCCATTTCTGCCTCCTGTGGCAAGGAGTTCCGCAGGTTAACGCCGCGCTCTGTGAAGAAAGACTTTCTCTTATCTGAATCTTCCACAGCTTTGTTGAATGTCCTCAAGTTCTGGTGCTTTGAGAAGAGGAGGACAACTTTACCTGCTCTCTCTACGCCACGCATAGTTTTATAAATGTCTAATGTTTCCGCCTCTTCCTCGCCTTTCCTCTAAACTAAAATAATAATAATTCTTCAGTGCTGCAATCTTTCTTCACAGCAGAGTCCCTTGACCAATCTTGAAGGGGATTTGAGTCGTAAGTCAGTGTAGTGGTTAGTGGGTCAGGCTAGGCTCTGCGGGACCAGGGTTCGAATCCTGACTCAGCCACGAAATTTCACTGGGTGACCTTGAGATTCAGTCCCTGCCTCTCAGCCTAATAATCTACCTCCCCAGGTTGTCACGAGATGAGGTGTGGGGGATATGATTGTAATAAATAAATGAAACACCGTATTAAATTCTTCGAAACGAAACTAGCCGAACAACAACAGACGCTTTCGTTTCCTCTGTGGTTTTTAGGAAGAGGGCGATGATTGTGAACAATGGCTTGGCCTTCCTCGGCGGAGGTTTCATGGGCCTGGCCAAACTCGGCAAGTCCTATGAAATGATGATTATCGGACGGTTCCTGATTGGGGCTTTCTCAGGTAAGGAAGCGGGTTGGGATAGATGACCTTTGGAGGGTTCCGTCTAACAATTCTATGAAAGGACACACAGGTTTTGAACAAGTGATGCTAGTGGGAACAGAGAAGAAAACCTGGATATATTTTTGTCAGTGGGGCCAGGCAAAAATGTTTCTCTGTAACCTGTCCTTTGGCTGGTTATTCGTTTAAATGTGTTTGTGGAAGGGGTTTATAGGTTTGCTTTTGTTTCATTACATATTTTGCGTTCCCACCTTGTGTTTTTATGCGGCAAACCGCCCTGCGACTTTCAGATCTTCTACATCTCAGGTCTCGATTAAAATTGCTGTGCTGGGTTATACAGGAAAAACTTTAAACAAATCCTTCTTTCCTGATGAATAGCCTTTGGACGATAATGTAACTTAAACAGAAAACTATCTTTGGAAAGATTTTTCCTCCGAAAGCATTTTATTTTAAAAATCCGATTTAAATTTTAAAAATCTGATTTAAAGAAAAAAATCCGATTTACTGTAAATTTTTAAAAATCCGGTTTCTTTAGGTTTTTTTTTTTAAATCATTGATTTTTATCCACCCTGGACTCATCATTAATTTCATGGTAGACCCACCCCTGGGAGAAATTACAGTGGTGCCCCGCAAGACAAATGCCTCGCAAGACGAAAAACTCGCTAGACGAAAGGGTTTTCCGTTTTTCGAGGCGCTTCGCAAGACGAATTTCCCTATGGGCTTGCTTCGCAAGACGAAAACATCTTGCGAGTCTTGCGAGTTCCCCCCCCTTTTTCTAAGCCGCTAAGCCACTAATAGCCGCTAAGCCGCTAATAGCCGCTAAGCCTTAAGCCGCTAATAGCGCTAATCCGCTAAGCCGCTAATAGGGGTGCTTCGCAAGACGGAAAAACCGCAAGACGAAGAGACTCGCGGAACGAATTAATTTCGTCTTGCGAGGCACCACTGTAGCCTACAAAAGTCTACAATTAATTTAGTTGCTCCACCCCCTTTTGACTCTGGCTCCGCCCACCATGGCCATGTGGTTCCCTGAGACTAGAAAACGCTTCACCAAAGCGACTGCTGGTTTGTTCCCTGTGTGACTCAGCCGGAAATCATCCTCTGCGGCTGGTCGTAACGTGATAAACTGCCAGACGCAGAGAGGGAACATTTGAGTAACGGCCTCAGCAGACGAGAATCTTGGATGAACCTTTGGACTGAAGAGTCATCGATACCCGTCAGCAAGGCTGGATGCGTGCCCAGGGACACGGTGCCAAGGCAGAACTGCGTCTTGTGAAGAATAAAATGGGGCCCTTCCTTTCCCACCCTGTTTTGGGGCTTCCTGGAGTCATCTGTGGAAGGAAGTCGGACTCATTTAGTAAGGGGGAGAAAAGGCATTCTCTGTTTGCCTGGACAGTCTGGCCAGAGTAGCGCATGCTCTGGTTATCTCCCGCTTGGACTACTGCCATGCGCTTTACGTGGGGCTACCTTTGAAGGTGACCCGGAAACTGCAACTAATCCAGAATGCAGCAGCTAGACTGGGGACTGGGAGCGGCCGCCAAGACCCCATAACACCGGTCCTGAAATACCTTCATTGGCTCCCAGGATGTTTCCGAGCACAATTCAAAGTGTTGGTGCTGACCTTGAAAGCCCTAAACGGCCTCAAAGGCCCAGTAGACCTGAAGGAGCATCTCCACCCCCATCATTCTGCCCGGACACTGAGGTCCAGCTCCAAGGGCCTCCTGGCGGTTCCTTCATTGCAGGAAGTGAGGTTACAGGGAACCAGGCAGAGGGCCTTCTTGGTGGTGGCACCCGCCCTGAGGAACGCCCTCCCTTCAGATGTCAAGGAAATAAACAACTACCTGACTTATAGAAGACATCTGAAGGCAGCCCTGTTTAGGGAAGCTTTTAATGTTTGATGCATTATTGTATTTTAATATTTTGCTGGAAGCCGCCAGAGTGGCTGGGAAACCCAGCCAGATGGGCGGGGATTAAATAAATTATTAGTAGTGTTCCAGTTCTGTGATTCTTCCGACAGCAGCTCCTGTTTTGTTACATTCTTCTGGCTGTTTCCCAGATTGATCCTATGTTTCCTCCCATGCCAGGATTTGCTTCGGGTCTGGTGCCCATGTACGTGGGCGAAATCTCCCCCACTAACCTGCGTGGGGCGCTGGGCACACTGAATCAGCTGGCCATCGTCATCGGCATCCTCATTGCCCAGGTAAAGAACGATTCCCCCCTCTCTCCCTCACACACAGACACGTAGCGTAGAATCCTAGGACTGTCGAGTGGGAAGGGATCCCTGGAGGTCATCCAGCCCAACCCCAGCAATGCGGGAACCACCATTGGCTAGATTCTAGGAAAATCAGAGGGCTCTGTTAATGGGATTTATCCATTCCAGACTTTGGAAAACAACCCCTAAAACAGAAGTTTAACATGAATTTTGCTATCTAACGAGACCATTGATCCATAAAAGGAAAGCAAAAAAGCAATGTACTGCAGTCACACAATCAGTCAGTCGGTAGCTGAACTGGATTCCACACAGTCACAAGAACAACAACAACAAAAAGACACAAAAACAAATATGCAAAATAACAGACAGACCTCAGTGCAACACTCAAAACGGAAGTGTGGCACTCAAAGCAGAGCTTGTTCGGCTTCCGAAAGAACTTCGCAAACCGGAACACTTACTTCCTGGTTTGCAGTGTTTGGGTTCCAAGTTGTTTAAGTACCAAGGCGTTTGAGAACCAAGGTACCACTGTAATCTCTTTGTTGAGCTTTCTGATGCAGTGACAGACCATACAGGGTTTTAATAATAATAATAATAATAATAATAATAATAATAATAAATAATTTTATTTATACCCTGCCCTCCCCGGCCAGAGTCAGGCTCAGGGTGGCTAACATCAATAAAATCACAGTAAAAACATAATAGGGGAAAATGGCTTGGTGGAAATGGCTTCTTACATAGGGGGGAAACAAACAAACAAACAAAACCAATTTAAAATACAGGTTAAAATGCAATTTAAAATGCAGCCTCATTTTAAAGTAGCTAATAAATCAAGACCATAAGGGGAGGGAAACATAAGGGTCAGACTGAGTCCAAACCAAAGGCCAGGCGGAACAGCTCTGCCTTGCAGGCCCTGCGGAAAGATGTCAAGTCCCGCAGGGCCCTAGTCTCTTGTGACAGAGTGTTCCACCAAGTCGGGGCCAGTACTGAAAAGGCCCTGGCCCTAGTTGAGACCAAGCTAACCACCTTGCCACCTGGGACCTCCAAAATGTTGTCATTTGTGGACCTCTCCGCGGAGCATACCAGGAGAGGTGGTCCCGTAGGTACGTGGGCCCTAGGCCAGTGATGGGGCAGACCCCTATATGAGGGTCAAGGGACTGCATGACCGCTGTCCGTTTCTTCTAACCCGCGTTGGGTGACTGGCACTTGCCCAGGCAATTGGAACACAAGTCGTGCCGGATGGGGGGCCTGTGAAAACCTTTAAGGAAGTTGTGGTGAGATGGACAGACAGCTCCAGAGAGGAATTTGGCTGCCAGACAGAACCTATTTCTGCCCTGTGTTTGGGGAACTTGGCAGAAGGCGCTGCCCGTCTCGTTCGGGCAAAAGGAAGAGGCCAGTGCTCTCCTCCATGCTGGCCTGGCATTCAAAACAGAAAGGGGCGTCGCAGTTTTTGCAGTCCGCCCCAAGCAGTGGGGTAGCGTGGGGGGTGCAGGGGGGGCCGGCCGCACCGGGCGCAACATCGGGGGGGGCGCGCTCGCCGCCTCCGGAGTCGCCGAAGAGCCTCGGGCGCAGGCTGTAGCAGAGCCCCGTGTCTCACGGAACCGACAAGCTGTGCGCGCGTCCAGGCTGAAGGCGTCCGGCAGGCAGCGGCTCTCAGCGCTCGCCGCGGTCCCCGCGCATCAGGGCTGCAGAGGGTGCGCCAGACAGCCCCTCCTCACAGCCCCGTTGCCACCGCCACCGCTGCAGCTGCTGGGCCATGTTGTATTTTCCTCGCCTCTCTGCCCTCCTCCTCCGGGCAAGCGGCGTCGTTTGGGCGGCAGCGCCAGCGGCAACTCGCCTCAGATCACCTGACACGGACCCGCCCCCGCCAGTGTGGCTACCTTACCGTAAATACCCCAGCCCAGGCAGCAGCAAGAAGAAGCTGGCAGCGGCGGCAGGTTAGGGGTTCGGGGCGCAAATTACTTGCCTTGCCCCGGGTGCTGACAACCCACGCTACGCCACTGGCCCCAAGTCATTGGAATAGGGTGGATTTGAAAATATATTCAGTATCTGCTCATAGCTCAGAACTGAAAAAGCATGGGGCATTTAATAATATGAGAAGATCCCTGCTGGATCAGTCCAATGACCTGATTAATAATAATAATAATAATAATAATAATAATAATAATAATAATAATAATTTCAGAGGCAGAAGCATGACCATCTTTTCTGGTAGCCACCAGTAGCCATCTCCTCCTCTGTGAAGTTGTCCAGTCCTCTTAAAACCATCCAAATTGGTGGGCATCACTTTCTCCTGTGGGAAGGAGTTCCGCAGTTTAACTATGCAGTCGTACCTTGGATCTCAAACGCCTTGGTTTCCAAACAAAGTGGCTCCCGAACGATCAAAACCCAGAAGTGAGTGTTCCCGTTTCTGAACAATTTTCAGAAGCCGAATGTCCGGTACGGCTTCCGATTGGCTTGCAGGAGCTTCCTGCAGCCAATCGGAAGCTGCGCTTTGGTTTCCGAAGGTTTTGGAGGTCAAACGGATTTCCGGAACGGATTCCATTCGGCTTCCGAGGTACGACTGCATCTCTGTGTGGCCGCAAAAAGTACTGTATGGGGTATCGCATTATTGGGGGAAATTGGCTAAGGATATGAAGGCTCTAGCTCTGGGGTCAGCAAACTTTTTCAGCAGGGGGCCAGTCCACCGTCCCTCGGACCTTGTGGGGGGCCGGACTATATTTTGAAGGGGAAAAATGAACAAATTCCTATGCCCCACAAATAACCCCAAGATGCATTTTAAATAAAAGGACACATTCTACTCATGTAGAAACACACTGATTCCTGGACTGTCCACGGGCCAGATTTAGAAGGCGATTGGTCTGGATCCGGCCCCCGGGCCTCAGCTTGCCTACCCATTCAGTGGTTCTCAACCTGTGGGTCCTCAGATGTTGTTGGACTACAACTCCCATCATTCCTAGCCAGCATGACTAGTGGTCAGGGATAATGGGAGTTGTAGTCTGACAACATCTGGGAACCCACAGGTTGAGAACCACTGAATGGTCTAGCTGATGGCTTTGTGGAAATCTGGTGCCCTGATGTTCTCCGTTGAAAATTCAAATGTTTGGCATCGTCTGGAATCATGTTTACAACTACAGTGGTACCTCGGGCTACATACGCTTCAGGTTACAGACTCCGCTAACCCAGAAATAGTGCTTCAGGTTAAGAACTTTGCTTCAGGATAAGAACAGAAATTGTGCTCCAATGGCACGGCAGCAGCAGGAGGCCTCATTAGCTAAAGTGGTGCTTCAGGTTAAGAACAGTTTCAGGTTAAGAACAGACCTCCGGAACGAATTAAGTACTTAACCTGAGGTACAACTGTATGGCTAAAAACATCCTTTCTGTGTTTTCTGTTCTGCCCAGAATGGGGTGCGCTGGGGGGGGGGGCATGTTCCCTGGAACCTGCAAAATCTGTTTTGAAAAATGAATGAAACGAGAAATATGTCAGGTGTCTAACTGGCTTTTTTGTGCAACAGGTGTTTGGTCTGGACAGTCTTCTGGGCACAAGTGAGCTGTGGCCGCTCTTGTTGGGTATTTCGGTCGTGCCTTCCATTCTCCAGCTCCTGATGTTCCCCTTCTGTCCAGAGAGCCCCCGATATCTCTACATCATCCGCAACAAGGAGTCCAAGGCCAAAGAAAGTGAGATCTCCCTCTCCTTTCCCCCATTCATAGAATCGTAGAATTGTTGAGTTAGAGAGTTGTTGTTGTTTAGTCGTTTAGTCGTGTCCGCCTCTTCGTGACCCCCTGGACCAGAGCACGTCAGGCCCTCCTGTCTTCCACTGCCTCCCACAGTTTGGTCAAACTCATGCTGGGAGCTTCGAGAACACTGTCCCACCATCTTGTCCTCCGTCGTCCCCTTCTCCTTGTGCCCTCCATCTTTCCTAACATCAGGGTCTTTTCCAGGGAGTCTTCTCTTCTCATGAGGTGGCCAAAGTATTGGAGCCTCAGCTTCACAATCTGTCCTTCCAGTGAGCCCTCAGGGCTGATTTCCTTCCGAATGGAGAGGTTTGATCTTCTTGCAGTCCATGGGACTCTCAAGAGTCTCCTCCAGCACCAGAATTCAAAAGCATCCATTCTTCGGGGATCAGCCTTCTTTGTGGTCCAGCTCTCACTTCCATACATCACTACTGGGAAAACCATAGCTTTAACTATACGGACTTTTGTTGGCAAGGTGGTGTCTCTGCTTTTTAAGATGCTGTCTAGGTTTGTCATTGTTTTTCTCCCAAGAAGCAGGCGTCTTTTAATTTCGTGGCAGGCGTCTTTAATTTCGATCATCTGCAATGATCACGGAGCCCAAGAAAGTAAAATCTCTCACTGCCTCCTTTCTTCCTGAGTTAGAGAGGGATCCCCACAAAGTTCTCTAGCCCATCCCCCGGCAATGCAGGCATTACATCTAATTCACATGACTACAACATCATTTTATTTTCTTTTTAAATAGATTTTATTTTTAAAAAAATTGGGGGGAAATACCACGGCTAATGTCAGATACCTTTTCATCCAAACTGAAAAGTTAACCTAAGTCAAAACGCAGATCAGGAAGAGAAAAGGGGTGGGGAAGGTGAAGGGAAAAGAAACAAAGGTAAGAAAGAGAAAAGAAAAGAAGAGAACTTCTGATTTTTCCGTCTGTCAGCTATAAGCAGAAAATTATTCAACACATCCACTCCTAACAAATCCACTTTCTATAAACCTTATCTTCAATCTACAAACCCAGATATCATAAGTCTGTTTTCTTTTTCACGTAAAAAGACTATACTATAAGAAGTTTCCAATCTTTAGTAAATGTTGGCAATGGTTTTTCTCTGATTAAATACGTCAACTTCGGCTAGGTCCAATAATTTTTAACCAGCCATTCCTCCATGGTAGGTAATGATGAATTTTCCCATCTTTGTGTATATAAGTGTCTCACGGCTCGTAATCATATACAGTGGTACCTCAGGTTGCATACGCTTCAGGTTACAGACTCCGCCAACCCAGAAATAGTGCTTCAGGTTAAGAACTTTGCTTCAGGATGAGAACAGAAGTCGTGCTCTGGCAGCAGCAGGAGGCCCCATTAGCTAAAGTGGTGCTTCAGGTTAAGAACAGTTTCAGGTTAAGTACGGACCTCCGGAACGAATTAAGTACTTAACCCGAGGTACCACTGTATCAAAATAAAGTTCCATAGTCTTTTTTTCTAATTGTGTAGCCATCAGTTCCAGCAGGAAGAGTTGTGTTTTCAGCCGACCAACTCTACAATATCCTTTACGAGGCAAGGAGACCCAGAACTGCACACACAGTGCTCCAAATACAGTCGGGCCACAGATTCGAATCACGCCATTGTTCGATATTGGCAGTTTTACGTTCGATCCCTCGCACGTAATCTTCCTTTCTTCACGTCTGCCGCCCCTTAGCCTCCTATCTCTCTCGTTTCCCGTTCAGCCTCCCCCCAAAACACACAGTGACGCCCCCTCTTCTTTCCCCCTCCAGGTCTCAAGCGGTTGACCGGCCAGGTGGACGTGACCGCGGCTCTGACAGAGATGAAGGAGGAGAAACGGAGGATGGATTTAGAGCGCAAAGTTTCCATCGCGCAACTCTTCCGCTGCCGCATCTACCGCCAGCCCCTGCTGATCGCCGTGGTCTTGCAGCTATCGCAGCAGCTCTCTGGCGTCAACGCGGTGAGTTTGCTGCAGGGGGAGGAAGAATCATAGAGTTCTAAGGGACCCCGAGATATCATCTAGCTCAGCCCCCCACAATGCTGGAGTCTCAGCCGAAGAATCCATGACACACAACCTCGGCTCAAAATCCTCCAACCAAGGAGAGCCCGCAAACCTCCGAAGGAGTCCGTTCCACAACCGAACGGCTCTTGCCATGAGAGGGACGTGGGTGGTGCTGTGGTCTAAACCACGGAGCCTCTTGGGCTTGCCGATCGGAAGGTCGGTGGTTCGAATCCCCGCGACGGGGTGAACTCCCATTGCTCTGTCCCAGCTCCTGCCAACCTAGTAGTTCGAAAGCACGTCAAAGTGTGAGTAGACAAATAGGTACAGTCATACCTCGGGCTGCAGACGCTTCACGTTGTGGTTTTTTTGGAGGGGGTTACGGACCTGCCGAAACCCGGAAGTACCAGAACGGGTTACTTGCGAGTTTCAAGGGTCACGCATGAGCAAAAGCGCCAAATTGCAACCCGTGCATGTGTAGACACGAGTTGCGAAGGTGCATCCCACACGGATCACGTTCGCAACCAGAGTGTCCACTGTACTGCTGCGGCGGGAAGGTAAATGGTGTTTCTGTGCGCTCTGGCTTCCGTCATGGTGTCCCGTTGCGCCAGAAGCGGTTTAGTCCTGCTGGCCAAATGACCCAGGAAGCTGTCTGAGGACAAACGCCGGCTCCCTCGGCCTGAAAGCGAGATGAGCGCTGCAACCCCAGAGCCGCCTTTGGCTGGACTTAACCGTCCAGGGGTCCTTTACACTTTTTACCTTTTTTACCGTGAGCAAGTTCTTCCTGAGGTTTAGTCAGGATCTCCTTTCTCGCAATGGTTCAGATCCTACCTTCTGGAGCAGGAGAAAACAAGTTTGCTTTGCTCCCCATTCTCGAAGAGGGGGACATTTGCCTCCCTCCAGTCTGCAGGGACCTCCCCAGTTCTCCAAGAATTCTCAGGGATTATAGACAGAGGCTCTGAAATGAAACCCCGCAAGCTCCTTTGGCACCCTTGGGTGCATCTCATCGGGCCCTGGAGATTTAAAGCAGCTATTCCCTTCGCCTGTTGTCTTTGTCCATGGAGCTGGAGGAGACTCTGGAGAGTCCCATGGACTGTAAGAAGATCCACCCTCTCCATTCTGAAGGAAATCAGCCCTGAGTGCTCACTGGAAGGACAGATCCTGAAGCTGAGGCTCCAAGACTTTGGCCACCTCATGAGAAGAGAAGACTCCCTGGGAAAGACCCTGATGTTGGGAAAGATGGAGGGCGCAAGGAGAAGGGGACGACCGAGGACAAGATGGCTGGACAGTGTTCTTGAAGCTACCAGCATGAGTTTGACCAAACTGCGGGAGGCAGTGGAAGACAGGAGTGCCTGTCATGCTCTGGTCCAGGGGGTCACGAAGAGGCGGACACGACTAAACAACTAAACAACAACATTTCCTTCGCATCTCTTTTCCTCTCTTGGGCCGTAGCTCCCTCCCTGCATCACTCTATTCCAGACTGCTTTCATTTTTGGGGTGAAAAAAGAGACAAAGTAGGTGTTGAGCAGTTAAGAAGCTGTTGAACAGGAGCAGGAGAGGAAGTGGATTTTTTGAGGGGGGTTTTGATGGCTCTGAAGGGGGCAGAGTTGGTCCAGCCATGAGGCAAGATGTCTTGGGCCAGCCCTGCTGGGGGACACTGTCATTTGACCGCTCTCTCTCTGTCCTCTTAGATATTCTATTACTCAACGGACATCTTCAAAAAGGCCGGCTTGGACAAACCCATCTTCGCCACCATCGGGGCTGGCGCCGTGAACACGGTGTTCACCGTCGTTTCGGTAAGAACCTCCTGTCGCTGTATCTGTGCCTGGCAAATGTTTTATTATATTTTTTTAAAATTTTTATTGACTTAAGAAAATTATACAGACAGCAAAACGAAGAAGCCTTCTACCGATAAAAAATAATAATAACTATTACAATAATGAAAATACTAAAAATACATTTACTTCCCCTTTTGAACTTCTATTCCGGTTACAATATATTACTATTCTATAAGAATCTATTATATCCTTTGCTGTCCCATATATTATTTTATTTCCCAAATTCAACCTATCCCTCCCCTCCTCCCCACTGCTTTCCTTCCCCTGTGTGAGTTCTTCCCATCATAATATTTTTTCTAGTTGCTTTAATAAAATAGAATAACATGAAAACTGCTAAATTATAATTACCTCTTTTGTCCTTACACGCTTAACAATTGCCTAGTAAGAGTTCTGCTTTAACACCATACTTCTTCATGTATTCCCCTATCCATTCCCATTCTGTATAGAATTTTTGATTGGAGCAGCCCCTGAAAGATGCAGTCATTTTTGCCCGGCCAATCCTTATACGCATTTAATAAAAAGTAAAAATAGCAATAGTGGGACACGGGTGGCGCTGTGGGTTAAATTCTGCCAATCAGAAGGTTGGCGGTTCGAATCCCCGCGACGGGGTGAGCTCCCATTGCTCGGTCCCTGCTCCTGCCAACCTAGCAGTTCAAAAGCACACCAGTGCAAGTAGATCAATAGGCACCGCTCCGGCGGGAAGGTAAACGGCATTTCCGTGCGCTGCTCTGGTTCGCCAGAAGCGGCTTAGTCATGCTGGCCAGATGACCCGGAAGCTGTACGCCGGCTCCCTGGACCAATAAAGCGAGATGAGCGCCGCAACCCCAGAGTCGGCCACGATTGGACCTAATGGTCAGGGGTCCCTTTACCTTTAATAATAGCAATAACAGTGCATTGGGAACATAAAAGGAATTCCCCTGCATCAGGCCAGTCACCCACCTAGCCCCCCTAGGACCCACAGGTTGAGAAAGGCTGCGAGTTTGGACCAATGTGGTTGTCTCCCAGATGTTGCTTGCTGGACTACAACTCCCATCATTCCTGACCATTGGGCCATTCTGCCTGCTGGGATTTGGAGTCCACCAATCTCTGGAAGAATTGCCTCCTGCTCTGCAAGGCCCTTGACTGCCTGAACTGCTCTTACCTTTTTTCGTTGTTCCCTCAGTCCCCTTCTCCACCTCTTTCTCTCTCTTTTTTTTTTTTTCATTTTTACTAATTTTTTTAACATATCTGTTCCAACAGTCATACAACATAACTTCTCATCTTACACAATGTTTTTAGACATCCATCAACACCTCTGATGATTTTCTGTTCTCTATCGCTTATTATGCATTTCTTAATTTCTATATTTCTGATAATTTCTGACTTCTTTCCGTTGTTCCGCCTGGCCTTTGGCTTGGAGCCAATTTGATTCCCTCCCCCTCTTTCTTTTTTCTTTTTCCTTTCTCCTCCTGCGATGAGGCTATATTTTAATATTTTAATGTTTCAATATTTTAATGTTGTATTTTAATTTTGTTTTTAAGTTGTATTCATTCACTTGTTTTTATTATTGCTTGTTAGCCGCCCTGAGCCCGGCCTTGGCTGGGGAGGGCAGGGTATAAATAAATATATTATTATTATTATTATTATTATTATTATTATTATTATTATTATTATTACATTTAATTATCCTTAACTAATAATTCTCATTATATTTCTTGCAGTATTTCAAATAATTCACCTTACAAAACTTCTTGCAATCCTACTAGGGTAATCTGTTCATCACAATTGCTTTTCAAATAGTTCGTAAATTTACTCCAGTCTTCTGAGAATCTTTGGTCCCGCAGGTTTCGAATCCTTCCTGTTAATTTTATCTAACTCTGCATAGTCCATCAATTTCATCCACCATTCTTCTTTCATCGGTAGTTCTTCTCTCCACCTCTTTCTCACAACCGTCTTCATCTTTTCTTCTCTGCCCCAGGTGTTCCTGGTGGAGCGAGCCGGCCGGCGGACCTTGCATATGCTGGGATTGGCGGGGATGGCGGTGTGTGCCATCCTTATGACAGTGGCCCAGGGCTTGACGGTGAGTAACTGGGCAGAGGACGTAGTCCTTCATCGGCCTCAGACAGCCTTCACCCGGCTGGCGCCCTCCAGCTACTTTGGACTACAAATCCCATCATCCAGAGCCAGCGTTGCGCTGGCTCTGGATGATGGGATTTGTAGTCCAAAACAGCTGCCCTAGGCCTATCCAGTGTTGATTTGACTAATCTTCTGTTGGGGCTATTTCATCTGTGGGTCATCGTTTCAGCTCTCAACTGGATTTAGGTTTGATGAGGCCCTAAGCTACTGAAGGTAATGGGGCCCTTTATATGTCCAGCTGTCCTTTGTCAACAAGAAATGGTCGCTGTTTTTGTGTTGGATATATGCTATATGATAAGGTTGGCAGACAGTCCTCGGATTTACAAATCAGTCCCCATACAAAATCCATTGAAGTTGAAAAGTGTCCCCGGATTCATTGGAAAAAAATCTGGTGACCTAACTATATGGTAGTTTATGGACCTAATAGGTATCTGAAACCATTTGCACATAGCAAAATATGTATTTTATCAAAGTAATTGCTACAACCAGTCCATGCAGAATGTAGGCACCCTATATATAGAAAGTGATATTTTAGGGAGCAGGCTAGCAGGCGGGGCCCATGACTTACATCATAGGAGCCTACACAACACAAAACCCTGTTGCTGTAAGTAGGTTATATTTTATTTGTTTTTTATCTTATATTTTGGAAATGTACATCCAGGTTGTTGTTTTCCTTTACATTTTTGGGGGGCCCCCAAGAGAGTGGGGCCCTAAGCTATAGCTTGTTTAAAGGTAAAGGGACCCCTGACCGTTAGGTAGTCATGACCGACTCTGGGGTTGCGGCGCTCATCTCGCTTTATTGGCCGAAGGAGCCGGCGTACAGCTTCCGGGTCATGTGGCCAGCATGACTAAGCCGCTTCTGGCGAATCAGAGCAGCTCAGGGAAACACCATTCACCTTCCTGCCAGAGCGGTACCTATTTATCTACTTGCACTTTGAGGTGCTTTTGTACTGCTAGGTTGGCAGGAGCAGGGACTGAGCAACGGGAGCTCACTCCGTCGCGGAGATTCGAACCGTCAACCTACCGATCGGCAAGCCCTAGGCTCAGTGGTTTAACCCACAGCGCCACCCGCATCCCTTATAGCTTGTTTAGCTTATACGTAAATCTGGCACTGCTCGCGTATGCCTTGGACATAAAAGACAAGATACTAGGGCGGAGAGGGTATCCCTGGCTTTTGCCATCGTTTTATCTTCCTAGTTTTAAACTACCTCGGGTTAAGTACTTAATTCGTTCTGGAGGTCCATTCTTAACCTGAAACTGTTCTTAACCTGAAGCACCCCTTTAGCTAATGGGGCCTCCTGCTGCCGCTGTGCCGCCGGAGCACGATTTCTGTTCTCATCCTGAAGCAAAGTTCTTAACCTGAAGCACTATTTCTGGGTTAGCGGAGTCTGTAACCTGAAGAGTATGTAACCCGAGGTACCACTGTAGTATATTTTACATATGTACACGACACATTTGGTTGTGAGAGGGTTGACACAGCGCCTCCCGTTTCTCTCCACGCACCGCAGGATCGTGTTCCGGCAATGAGCTATCTCAGCATGGTGGCCACCTTTGGCTTTGTGGCGTTCTTTGAGATCGGCCCGGGGCCCATTCCCTGGTTCATTGTGGCAGAGCTGTTCAGCCAGGGTCCGCGGCCGGCTGCAATGGCCGTAGCCGGCTTCGCCAACTGGACTTGCAACTTCATCATTGGGATGAGCTTCCCCTCGATCGAGGTGAGTTTCAGCTGCTAGCCCTTATATAGACTCTTGAAATCGCCCACCCTGTAGCCCAAAACATCATACCTGCATCACAGAAGGAGGCAGTCTTCAGCAGATATCTTGTCTGCCAGGATACCTGATAATGGTCACTGATTACCTGCATTACCTGGGCAGCCGGACCATTCTTTTGTGATGGTTTTTTTAAAAAAATAATATTTATTCAAATTTTAAAGATTACAAAGAGAAAATTAGAAAAAACAAAAAAAGAAAGATAAAAAATACAAACAGTTAGAGAGGGAAAAAACCAGCTCAAACCTTTACATAACTTTCTTTCCTTTGCTTATTTCCTTGACCTCCTCACACCTCCCTTTTTTGTATTCTAGTTCAATTAGATATTTCAGCAAATCCTTTCATTCTTTTGTGATGGTTAATACTTTACTTCCTGAGTCCAGGTCACAAGCTCACCCTATTCATACACAAATACGTCCTTAAGACAGGATTTGTAAGCGAAAAGACAATTTTCCCCATTTTCCTGCCTTACTGTTATTTGAGGTCATTGGGAGAGTCAAAATGGCTTCAGGATTGCTCTCCTGTACTATTACAGACACGTGGTTTATATGCTTATGTATGTCTTTGCCTTGTACATTTATGAACATTTGTTTTAAATTTGAGACCTTAGAATTATTATAACAGGGTGGTTTCCCCGTCCACAGAGGCTCGGGGTGACGCGTACGAGAACAGGGCCTTCTCTGTGGTGGCCCCTAAACTGTGGAGCTCTTGAGGTCCTGCGCAGTGCGAGACCTGGCAGGGCTACAGTTTCTCACGCTCTCCTCTTCCTCCTCCTTGCAGGGAGCTCTCCACTCGTACGTCTTCCTCATCTTCGCAGCCCTTCTCTTTGTGTTCTTGATCTTCACGTACATCAAGGTTCCCGAGACGCGAGGCCGCACCTTCGACCAGATTGCCGCTACATTCCGACGGACGCCATCTTTGCTAGAACGAGAGATCAAGCCGTACACGGAACTGGACGAACTGAGCCCAGACGCCCATGAATGATAGGGTTTGGGCAGGCGGCGAACCCTAGCGCCCCAAAGGCACGGCAAATGTGGACCGTGGTGTTCAGGGTAGCTGGCAACAGGTACCACGATCTGCCTAGCACTTTAATGGTGCCACAAGCCTTACTGGCGCGTGGTCAGAGTTGAACCCTATTTTTTTCTTTGTTTTCATTAGGTCAGTTTTTAGCCTGGATGTGTTTTTAACTTCTTTCCCTTTTTTTAAGAAAGAAAGGAAAAACATTAATAAAAAGCAGGGTGGGCATTGTGGGGCGTGGGGGACACAAGGCCCCTCGCCCCACTTTCTTTGTTTCGGAGGACAAGAAGCTCGTGGCGTCGAGCCAGGAGCCACGAGTTCCAATTCTGTAAATAAAGGATTGTGGGGGATTTGCACTGAGAGCGGACGCCCTGGGAGGCTGAGGTGCTGTCGAGATCCAGGAAACGAAAGCAAAGTTCAAAGGCAGAGGCTGAATCTGAAAAGGGGACGGTGGACGGTGGGGTGGAAGTAATTCCGAGGGCAGTGACTAAATTAATCTTCTCACTGATTTTCGGGTTATTTATATGTTGACTCCATTTTCGCATCGAGCCAGGGCTCAGCCCTGACTTACACAAGCAGCTGAGAAAAGAGTGCCCCAGAACATGTGCTGAGTTCTTTCCCGCTCACACCCTAAGGAGCCATGCTCAGGCCTCTCCCATCACCCCGTTTTGGGGTGGGGGGAGGGGGCAGGGCTTTTAGGCTTGAGGGCTGACCCATCTCCTTCTAGAAATTAAGAACTGGAGGGTGGGTATGAATAAAAACATCCCTGGATGCTCATGGAGACGTAATATGGTCAGTAGTGACGTTGCTGGGGTCTCAAGCCCCCCAAAAAACCATTTTCACCTGCACCGTGGTTGCCTAGCAACAGCAACAATGGCTGCCCTGGCCGTGTTTAGCAACCACCATGTGTGTTGCCTAAACACTCCTCTGTTGAGGACACTGTGGCACAGTGAAGTAGGGCAGGGGGGTCAGAATACAGTGGTGCCTCGCAAGACGAAAATAATCCGTTCCGCGAGTCTCTTCATCTAGCAGTTTTTTCGTCTTGCGAAGCAAGCCCATTAGCGGATTAGCGCTATTAGCGGCTTTTAGCGGCTTAGTGGATAATCAGCTTAGCGGCTTAGAAAAAGGGGGGAAAGGGGGGAAAAGTTGGGAAAACTCGCAAGACGTTTCATCTTGCGAAGCAAGCCCATAGGGAAATTCGTCTTGCGAAGCACCTCCAAAACGGAAAACCCTTTCGTCTAGCGGGTTTTTCATCTTGCGAGGCGTTCGTCTTGCGGGGCACCACTGTACAGCTCAGAACGGGAAGTAAGGGCATAGACCAAGGCCCCATGCGCTTTAATCAGTGTTGGTTATGGGAACTGTAGTTTTCTAATGGTGCCGAATCATTGGGAAAAAAAACCCAGGTCCATTCCCAGAGTGGTTTAACAATCAGTTCCTCTTCATGGAGGACTCTGGGAATTGTAGTTCCGGGACAGGGACTAGCGGGGTCTCCTAACGACGCTCAGCATCCGTTACAAACTACAGCTCCCAGGATCCTTTGGGGGCAGCCATGACTGTTTAAATTGGTATCAGTTGGGTTTTCAACGTTGTATAGCGTGACTGTGGCCTAAGAGTAGGTGCAGAGAGGAGGATGTGTCACCCATTCTCCAGCTTTGAATGTCAAGGCCATCTCGACAGATGCCCCCAACAGCTTATTCTGCAGTTCTGAAACTCCTTCCTGCAAGGAATATTAAACCAGTGGCAAGGCCACTTGCGGAGGATGTTACAGCAATCGCTTCCCCCCAGAACACCCCGGGAATTAAGTTTTCTAGCGGTGTTGAGTTTTCTTTGGCAGAGCTGCCTGGTCTCATGGTTGCTTTGGTTAGCGTGACGGCGCAGAGAAATGCAAACTGCCACACGCCATGAATAAACCAAGAGGTCTCACTATGGGCAGAATCTAAAGTTACGTGGGTGGACTTGTGTAACGGGGATTTCACCTCCTTCCATCTACTCCAGAGGGTCCCGCAAACCTCCCAGAGCAGATTATGAGGAAGCAGTGAAAAGATGGTGACATCCCATCACGGAAGCCTGTTGCTCTCAAGAGCGCATGGACAGCGCATAGAACCCTGTGGTTTATAGGGCTCTACGAATGGTCCATAGCAGTTCAAAAAGGCTTCTCGTGTGAAGAAGAGAATTTGCGGCAAGGATTTCCAGTGTGGTGTAGTGGTTAAGAGTGGTAGACTCGTAATCTGGGGAACCGGGTTCGCGTCTCCGCTCCTCCCCATGCAGCTGCTGGGTGACCTTGGGCCAGTCACACTTCTCTGAAGTCTCTCAGCCCCACTCACCTCACAGAGTGTCTGTTGTGGGGGAGGAAGGGAAAGGAGAATGTTAGCCGCTTTGAGACTCCTTAAAGGGAGTGAAAGGCGGGATATCAAATCCAAACTCCTCCTCTTCTTCTCTTCTTCCTTTATTTCAGTGTGGCTTGCTTACAAATTAATGGTCACATTTTAAAAAAAAACACTCAATCTTAGGTGAGTTCATCCTCTATTATTGCCAACTGATTAATGTTATCAGTTTGATTCCAAATGTATAGCTTGGTTTTCTGGAAAGTGAAAAGGTAATTTGCTTGCAAAACAAAAATAGAAAGAAATCTAGGAAGGCCTCTTAGTCCATTGCAACCTGAGTTGGTGGGAAGTTGTAGTCTAAATTATCCAAAGGGCACCAGGTTGAGAAAAGCTGGTATAGATGTCCATTGTCTTAAAATTGCAATAGCACTCACCTGATAGGTGCCGGAACTGAGTTCCAGCTGGAAAAATGTCCTGGCCTCACCAGTTACGAAGCCCAACCCCACACCCTACCTCAAGGGCAATACTTGGGAAGGTGAAATAACAAATTCTCTTCTAGGCAGAACAGCTGCAAGGATATGTATTTATATCATTTGGCATTAATCGTAAATGGCAAGTATTAAACCGCAGGGAACCTAGCTAACCCAGTCGTTTTCAGGTATTGCCAAACTGGTTTGAAACCATTGGTGGTTTTCACCCTAAGCCTCGCAAGGACATCTTTGAAAACACGCTGAGCGTGGGAACACAGGGTTTCTTGGCTGGGAGCGATGGAAATTATAAAGGGATTTTAATGTTGTAGAACAGGGCCTGTGAAGCCGTGCCATCGGGAGTCCACACCATCTTACCAATCCAGACTTGAACACGTGTAGTGAACTTTCTAGTGGTTTGAGCTTTGCACTGATTCTTCAGCACTTTTCACCATGGCACTTAAACCCCAAGAGGGCTAGGACTACGTTTCTATTAAAGGTGGGCTTTTAAAACAAGAGCAAATGGACTGCATCGCTCCATAGGCTACGTTAGCCACCCAGCACTCAAAATACTAAATGGAAGCAAGAAAGGGGAAAAAAGGGACACCCACTTTGTAAAAAGGGTTTCCCTCGGGACTGTGCAAAGGATTCTGTTTTCTGTGTATTTAATCGGAGGAAGAGACTCTCGAGATTACAGGCATGTTTGTGTGTGCGTGCGCATGATAATGTTTGTATTTCCAAGAAAAAATATTTGTATATAAAGAATAGACTCTTATACGGCTGTTGCTTGCTTTACATTAGTTCTCTACAGTTCTAAATATTTAATGCATAAGCAATCTGTTCCAAAAAGTAAAAACGAACAGGATAGTTCAAAATGCCACACAGATAATAGGGGAGTTGAGTCTGCGCCGCTACTTCCTAATATTTTCCTTCTCCAAAGTCTGAATCCTGGCACTCAGTAGCTAGAGAGACGGGCCTTCCAACTGCCCCTGCTTTTCTGGAAAGGTTAACAATGCCACAAGCTTTTCACTGTGACCTGTTCCTCAACTTTCAAGGAATATTTTGCCCTATGTTGCACAACTCCCTTTTTGCTCAAGCCCAGGGGTCAGCTGACTTTTTCAGCAGGGGGCCGGTCCACTGTCCCTCAGACCTTGTGGGGGGCCGGACTATATTTAGCGGGGGGGAATGAACGAATTCCTATGCCCCACAAATAACCAAGAGATGCATTTTATATAAAAGCACACATTGTAAAAACACACTGATTCCCGGACCATCCGTGGGCCAGATTTAGAAGGCGATTGGGCCGGATCCGGCCCCTGGGCCTCAGTTTGCTTACCCATGCTCAAGCCCATTGCTCGACGTATTTTTGCATATGAGTAAAGAAACTGGCTGTACTCTCCCACCCGCAAAAAGTCAGTTTTTGCCAAAGAGAGAGCAACTGAGGCTGCTTAATTTTGCTGGGCCTTTACAGTACATGAAGATACGGGGTTGTTTTGGCTTAAGCTAAATTTTTGACGCTATTGATTTTTGACGCTACCAGTGATTACTTAGGTCTGATGCTTTCCTGCTCACCACACTAGCAGGAACAGCAACTTCCTTTCTGCAAAAACACTCCCTTGGGAAGCAGTAAGTTAAGCAAATGTAAATTCCTTTTATAGGCTGACGGAGAGTCCTGCTACTACAATAACCACTACATTACTGTCTGCACTTGAGGAAGTTAGGTGCCACCTTTCTAATATTTTAGAAGCCTCTTTTTAAAAAGCAGCCTAGTGTGGGGCTGGTGTTCCCTATGGCATTCTCCCTACTCCTGGAGAATCTGACTTCTATCTATCCAAATATCAGTTGCGGCCCCTCTGCATAGTACTAAGCAAGCCGCAACACTTGCTGCCAGGAACTATTCTCCACTTCCTCCAAGTATTATGGGGTAGGTCTTAGGATTCCTTAAGATCAAGATCCTCCACAAATGCCCTCACCAAGAGCTGTGGGGTAAAGGACAAAGCAGCACCTTAAGGCAACATTTATTTCCTTGTGGGGGGGGGGGGAGAAGAAAACACAAGGGACACAAAGTCTGTGCAATTTTTCTTTTTACTGACGCCCAAACTGCACACAATGGTTCACACAGGGTGTTCTTCAACAATGGGGGAGAAAAAAGTTAACTGAAGATTCAACAGCCAGTTTATTTTTCTCAAACTGGCAAAGCTGTGGGAGAGGGAAGACAAACCCCTCAGAAGGTTTTTAAAGCAAAGCGAGTTATCTTTTTGGTCAAATTTCCCCCCCTCGGGTTTACTAATTTTTTTTTTCACATTCAGGGCTTCAACAGCAGCAAAGGGGGTATTGGTGAAGTTTGGGGTCTCTTCAAGTGCAGGATGAGGTAACTTGGGTTGTAGGCACATTGAGGACACCTGTGGAGGGGGAAAGATGTGGTCAGAGGCAGAAGGAGAAGCTGGAAACAGCAGTTGTGGGGGTGCATTTGCAGAATAGGACATAGGGCTGCTATTCCCACAAGGTAAATACCAAGCTCTAGCAGAAGTACAGAAGTTATGGGGGCATAATAATAATTTTATTTGTACCCCGCCCATCTGGCTGGGCTTCCCCAGCCACTCTGGGTGGCTTCCACAAAGACCAAAAATACACTAAGATATCACACATTAAAAACTTCCCTGAACAGGGCTGCCTTAAGATGTCTTCTGAATGTCAGGTAGTTGTTTTTCTCTTTGACATCTGGTGGGAGGGCATTCCACAGTGTGGGTGCCACCACCGAGAAGGCCCTCTGCCTGGTTCCCTGTAGCTTTGCTTCTCACAATGAGGGAACTGCCAGAAGGCCCTCGGCGCTGGACCTCAGTGTCTGGGCTGAACGATGGGGGTGGAGACGCTCCTTCAGGTCTACTGGGCCTTTGAGACCGTTTATGGCTTTAAAGGTCTGCACCAACACTTTGAATTGTGCTCGGAAATGTACTGGGAGCCAATGCAGGAATGCAAGTTTCAAGCATAAATGTTTCCCACAAGAAAACCTTGAAAATTGTAGTTTATGGTGAGAAACAAAAGTCAGTCTGAATTTTCAGCAAGAAATGTTAATTCCTCTTCTCAGAAATAACCCCTCAAGCCTCTCAAAGCATCCTCTTGTGCCTTTGAGAACTTAGAATTAATTCAGGAGGTGTGACTTCTTCCTTTGCCATGCAGCTCTTAAATGCTAAAAAGCTCCCTTTCAGAAGAGGCCGAAAACCAGAGATGGGGCCCAGCACATCTTGCCATCTTTACTTATTCTTCACTTCTGAAATCATATGCCCAGTGGAGCGCTATGGCACAACAGTAGAGGAACCCAAAGGAAGGGGAAGAAAAACTAGCTTGCTTCAGGGATTTAGAAGTTTCCATTCAGACTGTTTCCTCACAAGTGCATCAAATTTGGAAATCTTGGACTGCTATCCTCTGATCCAGCTATTAGCAGGGCTTGAGCCAATTCCTCTGGCTAACCCACCACACAGGGTTGCTGTGAGGATAAAATGGGGAGGGGAGACCACTTATGGCACTGCCTTGGTGCCTCGCATGGCACAATACAAATAAATCAACAACATCTCTGTTCAGTTTTAGCGTTCCTGCCCAGGCGTCCTTACCAGATCACAGCTCTTGGCATCCCCTCACCGTGTGCAGGTTCATCACGCCAGTAGGGCTGGGGCCAGCTCTCCCCCAGGCTCAGGTGTTGAGATCTGCAAAGAAAAAAATAGCCCTGCTGACAAACCTGTCCCTTTCTGTACTAATAACTTTGCTTCTCTGAAGTTAACTCACGGAGGACACCGTGTGGCAAAGGAAAACATGACAGAGTGCCAGAAAGACATAATGGCTCTTAGCCAGAGGTCAGCAAACTTTTTCAGCAGGGGGCCGGTCCACTGTCCCTCAGACTTTGTGGGGGGCCGGACTATATTTTGAAAATAAAAATAAAAATGAATCCCTATGCCCCACAAATAACCCAGAGGTGCATTTTAAATAAAAGGACACATTCTACTCATGTAAAAACATGCTGATTCCTGGACCATCCACGGACTGGATTTAGAAGGCGATTGGGCCAGATCCGGCCCCCGGGCCTTAGTTTGCCTACCCATTGTCTTAGCCATATGCAGCATAGCATTTTGGGTTCCATATACAGTGGTACCTCGGGTTAAATACGTTTCAGGTTACATACGCTTCAGGTTACAGACTCCGCTAACCCAGAAATAGTACCTCGGGTTAAGAACTTTGCTTCAGGATGAGAACAGAAATCGTGCTCCAGCAGCACGGCAGCAGCGGGAGGCCCCATTAGCTAAAGTGGTGCTTCAAGTTAAGAACAGGTTCAGGTTAAGAACGGACCTCCGGAATGAATTAAGTACGTAACCAAAGGTACCACTGTACTGACAGAAGATGCAGCCTGCATTAACCAGAATTCATGCACCTTGGTTTACAAAACCTGTGCCCCCTCCCCACATGCCGTAGGACTGCAACTCCCGGCATCCCCTGTCCAGGAACATCTCTGGTTAGAATAGGGCTTGCTTGCTTCTGTGAATTTGTCCTGGGAATGGAGGACTTTAAGGGAACTAAGGGCCTTTCACTGCCAGCATCTACTTACATCCACAAGCTGTTGCTGGATCTCCGGCAGCGGCTGGGAGGGACTCTCCTGGGCTGGGGAAGCAGGCTTGCTGGCTTCCACCACTGCTTCTTGAGCCATCGCAGGTGTGCTAGTGGCAGGGGTGTCTCCACCAGCAGCAGCAGAGCTCGGAGCAGGCTGCTCTTTGGTAGCTGTGGTAGCCTTAGGCAGGAAAAAAAGGGGGTTATAGGTTTCTGAATAGAGATTGGCATTGACACACAGGGCATTTTTATGTTCGGTAGTTGAATGTGCATGCAGAGTGCGCAGTTCCTCGAGATCTACAGAAACCTAGCTCAGTTTATGGATGCCCCTCACCTATATGTCAAGGTAAGGCACAGGATCTTGCCCATCGCACAGCCCTTCTGAACAATGAGTGGGAGATTTGGATACTGAGAAAGAAGATACATGTCAGCAAGGCAGAGATAATTATTTATTATTATTATTATTATTATTATTATTATTATTATTATTATTTATTTGTACCCCGCCCATCTGGCTGGGTGGCTTCCAAGAGACCAAAATACACTAAAATGTCACACATAAAAAACTTCCCTGAACAGGGCTGCCTTATGATGTCTTCTGAATATCAGGTAGTTGTTTATCGCTTTGACATCTGATGGGAGGGCGGTACCACAGGGTGGGCGCCACTACCGAGAAGGCCCTCTGCCTGGTTCCCTGTAACCTCACTTCTCGCAGGGAGGGAACCGCCAGAAGGACCTCAGAAATGGACCTCAGTGTCCGGGCCGAACGATGGGGGTGGAGATGCTCCTTCAGGTCTACTGGGCCTTTGAGGCCGTTTAGGGCTTTAAAGGTCAACACCAACACTTTGAATTGTGCTCGGAAACGTACTGGGAGCCAAGAGAGATTTCTTTCTTTAGCAGAACCCCGTTTGCATTGTTTAAATTTCTTGCAAGGGTTGAGCATAGGAGCCATGGGTATAAATCAAGCAAACGACAGGGGCACCTCCCCACCCCAGTAAAAAAGGAGAAAGAGAGGGAGTTGGAAGTGAAGGAGATTCGTTTTGCCTCCCTGCTTTGTAATATCCCATAGTTGGGACAAACAAATTTGTAAGTAAGCACTGGCTATATTTTACCTCTTTTCAAATTACTTCTACTTCCATTTAGAAGAGAAGACTATAATTAGCCAGTTTCAAACCCCACTGCCTTAAGAAGTTTAACCCATGTTTACAGTGTACAGAACACATTGCTTTGTACATCTTTTAAGCCAATGGTTGCAGAATTATCTGGAGAGCTTTCGTGAGCAAGGTTCCTCCTGCTCAGAGCATTTGATGAACACTTGGGTTAAGATAAAGAACCCACTCTCTTTAGATTATTATTCTTTAAATTTAAACATATTTTATTATTCCAAAAAGCAAAAAACGCAAAAAGAAAAATCTCTTTAGATTATGTTTCACCAGAGGATGCCTTTATTTTTAACTGATGTGAGCTGCTTTGGGAGTTGCTAACTCTCTGAAACAAAAACGTAGCAAAGAAATACAAAAATAAATAGATAAGGCTTCTCGTCTATCTCAGCCATTGAACTTTTAACAAATGCACTAAACAAGGTCGTGTTCTAGAGATTCCAAAGACGGAAGAACAGAGGCTGGTATTGATGGCCAGAGATCCCATCCTATCCATCAGTAGTCCCTGGATCTCACCTCAGTTGCAGTCTGGCGGGCGGCAGCTGTTTGCTGGCGCCTGCGCTGGAAGTAAGGTCGGTTGCGCTGGCGCTGGGGCTCAGGACGGATGCCGTCCGCTGGGGCTTGTGCCGCCTTTGTCTCGCCATCTCCTCCCTCAGTGGTGGGCTGCTGCGGTGGGCGGGGGCGGAAAGGTCTGGAAAAGCAAATGATAGTCACACTCTGCTTATGCAGCCGCCTCCTCGAAGATGAAATCAGGTCGCCCCTCACTCTGGCTATGCTCAGGCATAATTTGAAAACTCACCTTTGCGTTCAGGTCTTTGGAGTATGGTTGGTCTCAGGGCTGTATTACCTGCTGCTGCTGCTTTTGTTGACGAAGATCAGTTTGTGGTTTAAAGGTTTTTTTATGATTAATGCATTGTTTTAAGTTGTTAGCCACCCCATTCTCCCTTCTGGGACAAAGGGCAGGATATAAAGAATATCATGAAAACATTAAAGGAAGACTTAGTGGCTGAAAGGAAGCAGGTTATTTAGCAACATGGCTTAAGAACTTAAATAGCAAACTCCTTGTAAACAGCAGCTCCTCAAATGAGAGGTGGGGGAGAAAAGCAATTGGAAGAGGCTGCAGATTTCAAAGCAGAATGTGCATCTCCTCTTGAAACTGTTTATGAGATATTAGCAGAGTAGACCCTTTCCCATCCCTTTCAAAAATGCACCTTGCAGAGAGCTGTCGTTTCCATCCTGGAAAAGCAGAGGAGCTGCCATATACAGTTGTACCTTGGTTTTCGAACAGCTTAGTTCTCAAACGTTTTGGCTCCCGAACGCCGCAAGCTGTTCTGGTTTGCGAACTATTTTTGGAAGCCGAACGTCCGACGGGGCTTCCACTGCTTCCAAACATTTTGCAACGGACTTGCAGAATGGATTCCGTTTGACTTCCAAGGTACGACTGTACTTCCCCTTATTCCTTTAAACACTATGCTGTTCCTTAAAGAGTAGGGAAGTTTCTCTTGTACATCAGGTGAACAGCATACAAAGAGGACACCTGCCTAAATAACCCTACTCTTTGCTTTGATCATGTGGATATAGGTCCCCAGAAGGGATGTTGTGAAGAGAAAGATGGTTTGTAACTGAAATACCAGCCTTGGTGTTACTGGTTGAAGTCACAGACATGACGGTGCTGCCTGCAGCTTTACCTGCGGTATCTGGGACGGAAGCGAGGGGCTGGGGCTCTCTCACCAGCCTGGATCTGCTGTTGCTGATCTCCCTCAGGCTGGGTGGCATCTTTGGGTTCTGTGCTTTCACTGCCCTGAGGGAGAAATATCACAATGCCTTCAGTTCCTCGGGGTATTATCCCAAACTGCTCTTACCCCAAGGCCAGAAGAGCCACTTAGAACCATTGGTGAACTAATGCCAGGGTACTGGAAGAAGCAAAGACCACCAGTGTCGAAGCAATGATTCTTCAACATCAACTTCACTGGACTGGTCATGTTCAGATGTCTGATTATCGTCTTCCAAAGCAACTACTCTATTCTAAACTTAAAAATGGAAAGCGTAATGCTGGTGGGTCAACAAAAGAGGTTCAAAGACTCTCAAGCCAAATTTTTATTATTATTATTATAAACACTGGCAACTGGGAAACACTAACCAGCGAGCGCTCCAATTGGACAACAACCTTTACCAAAGGTGTCATGGGCTTTGAAGACACTTGAACTCAGGACAAGAGGGAGAAGCGTGCTAAGAGGAAGGCACGCTTGGCAAACCCTCACCGTGATCAACTCCCACCCGGAAACCTATGTCCCAACTGTGGAAGGACGTGTGGATCCAGAATTGGCCTCCACAGTCACTGTTAAGAGTGTGTTCAGGGAAGACCATCTTACTCAGCTACAAGTGATCGCCAAAGAAGATCATGGCTCAGTGGTGAAGGCCATTTGCCACAATGACATTCTATACAAATTCACTTATGTGTAGGGCTGTGTTTTGTGTGTGAGTGAGAGATCGCCAAGTGTTACTCCCACAGTGGCTGGAAAAAGACTAGATACTCTCCTTCTCCCACCTCTCAGCAGGTTCTCGAGAGAATTCCAGCCCCACAGAGGACTCACTTCTGCTGGCTGGGCCTGCTGCTGCTGGGCTTGAGCCCTAGGCCCTCGCACAAATCTCCGGCGGAAGAAAAATGGTGGGGGGCGCCTCCTTCGGGGGCGCTGCTGTACAGCATCATCAGCCCTCTCCCCCTCGCTGACCGTCTCTGCGGCCCCTTCTGTCCGGGTGGCATCCTGTGGCTGTTGGGCCTGCCGGGGCCTGGGGATGAACCTGCGAAAGCGGCGGCGGTTGGGAGCATAGCGGCTGCCCTTCACAGGAACACCGCCTGGGCCAGTCACATTGGCCGCCTCAGCCCCCTGCAAAAGAAAACAAGGAATAAAGGGAGTGAGGAGAGACTCTTCCATTGCAGTCTTCAATGGCTGGAAGGCTAGCGCCACAGTCCTCTTACCTTCTCTCCTTCCACAACATCAAACTCCACCGTTTCCCCGTCTCCCACACTTCGGAGGAATTTACGGGGGTTGTTCCTCTTAATTGCCGTCTAGTAAAGTGCAGAGAAGACAACATGAACTTTTTGGGAAGGCGATGTAACTCATGCTACATTCTCAAGTTTCCCAAGTTAAACCCTTTTGTAAGCTCCACCAACAAACTATTTTGGCTACACCAAGTTTCTGGGATGCAGCATCGCTCTTCCTTGAGGTGTGGGGAAGAAAGCAAATACTTTATTCCCATCAAACCGTTACAGATAATGCACAAGAACTACATGCTAACTGAATTAACAAACTCTCAAACAATTGGAGATAGCTCTTTTCAATGTTCTTTTATAACGACCAGCAATTAGGAATGCAGGCTTATTTGGCTACTGATGCAAGTTTTAAGAACAGAACATTCTCCAAACCATGTAGATAGACAGAGTAGTCCAAGAAGAACCATGTTGCTTGGGGTTTACAGGAATAATAACTTGTAGCAACTGAAGTTCTTCTAAAGCTTTATCTGGATGGCAATGCTAACCTACCTTAATAGAGGTAGCTCCTAATCTACAAAAGAGTTGCACATCTATTTAATAAGTTACCCATCCAGTTCAGTAATACAAGCTTTGCATCCTTAAATCTTAGTGCCTATCTTCTCCTCCTGCGATGAGGCTACATTTTAATATTTTAATGTTTCAATATTTTAATGTTGTATTTTAATGTTGTTTTTAAGTTGTAATCATTCAACTTGTTTTTATTATTGCTTGTAAGCCGCTCTAAGCCCGGCCTTGGCTGGGGAGGGCGGGGTATAAATAAAAATTATTATTATTTAATGGACATCTGATCATCTAAAGAGAAGGATTTAGGGGGTCTCTCTTTAATTCAAACAATGATTTACACATCTAGGAAATTTCCTCTAGGAAATCCAGCAGAGCGCCATAATTCAGATTTCTGTTTGCTAACATATTTACCACTTGGAACGAGCTTGTGATTGAGATACAAGCCTACAGCATAACAGAGAAGAGGGCAAAGAGAATGAAATTTTGTGTGTTTCTTACCTGGTGCACAAACACATCCTCCTTGGTATCATTCCTGTATTGAGGGAAGGAGAGGGAGACAAAGCTCAGAATACGCGGAGGGTAAGAGTTCTGGATTTCATGTATGCCAAATGAGGGCTCAAATTAGGGAGTGGGGAGGTATGAATTCTACAATCCTCTCCCAATTTTAGCCAGATCCCATCTCCCACAGCTTGGAGACAGGGAAGTAACAAAAGGTTTGTGGGGGGGGGGTGTAAAACTCCACCTGACCCTGCTGCAATTTGAGTAACATGCCCAGCACCCACAACACAACTTTAATGTGTCTACTTCTATACCAGCCTACGGTCACGGTCACTACCACCATACCCACTTGGTACCTCTTCAGCTGGGACAGGCACTCAGCTAACCTACTCTGTGGAAACTGAGAGAAATGAGACACAGACATTGTTTTCCACAAGCGTAGAAGGAGAACCATAACTGATCAGTTACAGGTAGGTGTTGGTCTGCCGTAGTTGAAACAAAACAAAAAAAATCCTTCCAGTAGCACCTTAGAGACCAACTAAGTTTGTTATTGGTATGAGCTTTCGTGTGCATGCACACTTCTTTATTTTGTTTTCATAACTGATCAGGTGATGATGCATGTGATAGCTATTAAGTTTCTACTGTATATTATGAGAAGTTTGAAATTCAGAATACAGAAATTCCCAGTCTGACAACGGGTCTCATTTAAGCACTGCTGTTACACTTACACACACACACACACACACACACACACACACACACACACACACCATCTGAAAGCTTCTAGCTCTCTGCTCTATCAGCTTCACCAGAAATCCATGCTATTAGTATTAACAGTGGCTTTCTGCTGGCATAGCCAATTCCATTTACATACAGCCACCCAAAGAGGGCATCATAGTACCAACACACAGCATGGATAAACATCCCAAGTCCTTGGCTGGCTTGCTGGGAGTGTCACAGTCCTGCTTGTTGGCTTAATCAGCTGTTTGTATTAGCCAAGCCACACACTGGCGTCTGACAGATTAGCAGTCCAACCAAGCAGCCCAGATTTCTAAAATCACACACAAGCAAACAGTGTTCTATTTGTAAGGGGATTCAGTCAAATGCACAAAGGTCCAAGGAAGCATCTTCCGAGCATTCAGATATAGAGAGACCTGTTAAGGAGTTCTTATGTTTCAGTACATTAGTTCTACAAGGATATACTGGAAATCTTGCTCAGGTATGCTCAAGTCTTTCACTAGAGTTATCTTGGGTGGGGCACAAGATTTTTTTCTGCAAAAGAACAGACCAGCTGACAATTTCTGGGTTAGTCTTTGCTCCTGTGACTCAGAGGCTCTCTAAGAGAAATTAAGGAACTGAGAAGCAGCTCTGTTTTGTGGCGCTAGGCTTAATTTCAGGCTCAGTTCACCTAAGAGAAACTTCATTTCATTGAAGTGCACTTCTCTTCCTTGCTAATTCACAGCCAACATTCAAAGCAAACTGAAGATATAGCTACTAGTCAGCGCTGTCTTAAGCATATATGGTGCCGGGGTGTAAAGATCCAATCCCAGGCGCACAGGAGGGTGGAGCTGGCCAGCCGCCTCAGCGTCTCGCTGGCTCGGTCACCCCCGAACTCGCGGCGCAGAGCCGCCTGCAGCAGAAGAGCCCGCTATGGCGCTCCGACCAATGGACGGGCTCTTCCCCAGACTCAACTCTCAGGCCCCAGACTCTTGGCCTGGCGCCTCTGAGAGCCCGGCACCCCGCACCCCTAGTGCCTATGGGTAAGACGGCCCTGTTACTAGTCAAGCCTGGCCTCCTTTACATTCCCTTTTTTACCATCAGCCACCGCAGTGGGAATCTACTGAAGGGGACTTTCTTGAATGCTACTGTACTCAGGTCCTGCTTGCAGCCTTCCGATAGGCATCTAGAAGAACGGGATGCTCGACCAGATGGGCCACTGGTCTGATCTAGCAGGGTTCTATTCTTATGTAATCATTGTCAATTTATTATTTAAGTCAATAAATTTCAATGGATTAAACTACTGTAAAGTTGTCTTTCTTAAAAGTTTGGTTGTAAAACTCAAAGTTTTGCATTTTTTTTTATCAGGAGTTGTCAGAACTCCAGCTGCTTCTGACTTCCCGAGATGAAGAATCCGTTGCAACCAAGCCTGTTTCTTCTTAGGGAGGAAGGATGGAACGTAAATCAAATTTATAAATTCATAAGCATGTAAAATAAAAGGCCCCAGAGTTTCATGCATCTTCCAAGCCCTTGGGGAGGTAAACAAGGGAGGCTCACCTGTTTATAAATCCATAGCCATTGCGGACGTTGAACCATTTCACAGTGCCCTGCACCTGGGTGGCTGCAAGTCATTGGCAAGAAAGAAAGAAAATTCGCATGTTGAGAAGCAGATACACTTTTACCCACCTGGTGAAACATCTTTCCTTTCTAAGCACACCTCCAAGCCACTTCCATACCCCAATAATATTCTGCAAGCATTAAGAGTTTGGGTTCGGGTCAGGAGTTCCAAAACAAGCTAAGATTTGCCCCTAAGGCTAGCCATTTTTTATTTCAACCCACTATGACTACACAGTTATTACATACTTCTTTGTTGTATGACCTTGGGGCGGGGTTGTGAGTGGTTTAAAGAGGGCGGCATAGAAATGTTTTAAAACAGAATCTAGTAGACACCTAGCTTGGCAATATACAGTCCCAGCTTCTCTAGGCTTTAAAGAAGCAATACACACTTTTAAGTTGGTGGTCAAGTCCCTCAATAGACTTTCAGGAGGCAGAATTCTCATGGCTCCAACTTCATTTGCATCAGTTTCAACTGCCAGAGGTCTAGCCATGTGGCATAGTGGTTAGAGTGTCAGACCAGTACCTAGGAAACCAGGGTTCAAAATCCCCAGCTATGAAACTCATTGGGTAACCTTGGTTCAGACACTGCCTCTCAACCTAACCTACCTCACAGGGTTGTTGTGAGGATTAAATGAGGAGGGGAAGAAACACATGACACCCTGAGATATAACAATAAAATTAAACTAATGGGGGGATTTAGCTCTCTATAAGGCCAGGTAATATAAGCAAAAACACATTAACTCTGAAGCAAGCAGCCCCATATCCATTTCTCCCATGAAACCCCCCCTCACCAGCCCCAAGCCAGGAACACTTCCTAGCATCCTACCTACATAAGTGCTTATCCTGTAAAAGGCTACAGCACACCATTCGGACATCTCTTTATGATGGGGGAATGTGAGAGAGGTGGCAGAATTTAAACTATTTCCAAAGCAAAAGGATCAAATTCCTCTGCCAGCAAGGGAGGAGCCATAGCTTCACCAATGGGCAACATGCATTGCACACCGGTCCCAGATTCAAACCCTAGTATCTTCTAATTAAAATTAACTCTTGCATTTATATCCCACTTTCAATGAGCTCAAGGTGGCATGTGTGGTGAGGTATTTCCCCTCTTAAAAGAACCAGGCACATGCATAGTGGGGGGGGGGGCGCAGGGGGCAGTTGCCCACCCCATCAAGTAATGAAAAAAAAACAAAAAACGCTTAGCTGACCAATTGCGTCACAGATAGTTCCGCCCCCCTAACAAAGCCTGGCTACGCCCATGGGTACATGGAAAGCTATTTCCCAGGACTAGAGAAATGTATCCCAAAGTGTGACATGTATACCCCTGTGTATTCAAAAGGGTTTCAAAAATGTACAGGGCAAAAAAAAAAGCAAAAAGCTGTAGAATGCAATTCAAACACAAAATGGTATTAATTAAAACTTTTCCCAAATTATTGCTGCCCAAGAAATAGTATGCTGGTAAGACTAAAACTCTCAAAAGGGGGGCACTATTATTGTAAGTTTGGGAACTGCTGAACTAGAGCAACAAATTTAGCCAATTAAGGATCTAGCCAATTAAGCCCCAATCCCTTGGGGGAATGGCCCCCACCCTCTCTGGTGTCTTGCCCTCCTGCCCCGCCCACAAGCCCTTAAGTTACCCCCCTGCTCCACACCTCAGTCAGAGTTTGTTTTAAAGGGCTCCCAAAGTAAACTTTGCCAAGTTAGTGTTTTTGTCAAATGAGCCACAACCCCTTGGGGGGGTGGCCCCCATTGCCTAGCCGCCTCTCTGCACCCAAATGACTCTGCTCACAGACCCTTAAGACTCTCGCTGTTCTCAGGACCTCGAAAGCCTGGTCTGCTATAATTTAGTCTTCGCTTTTTTAAAATTAAAAAAGTGCTGCTATCACAAATTTTGGGCAGTTAGTGGTTTTTGCCACAGCGCTGCCCCTTACCTCAAAGCCTGACCTATATAGCTCTTTTCATTTTAAAAAGTGCTCCTAATGCAAACTTTATCAAGTTGGTTCCCCCCCCCCAAAAAAAGCTGTAAAGTTTTGGGGGCGTGGCTCCCACCCTCCCAGGCCCGCCTCTGCCCAAGTGACCCTGCCCACAATCCCTCAAGCCACACCCCTGACCCACACCTCGGAGCCTAAGCTTCTCAAGCACTTTTTTGATTTAAAAAGTTTTCCTACAAACTTTGCCAAGTTAGTGGGTTTCCCTGCCCCACTAGCCCCGCCCCCAACCTCTTAAGCCACACCCCTGTCCCACACATCAGAGCCTGACCAAATAAGCACTTTTTTAATATAAAAAACTGCTCCTGCCACAAACTTTGCCAAGTGTTTTTTGGGGACCAGCCTTCCGCCTCCCTGACTCATAGCCCCGCCTCTGCCCCAGTGACCCGCCCACAATCCCTCAAGCCACACCCCTTACCCCACACCTGAGAGTCCAGCTTCTCTAAAGCACTTTTTTCATTAAAAAAAGTGTTCCTACAAACTTTGCCAAGTTAGTGGGGTCCCGCCCCCCAAAAAAACCTTGGGCACCTGCCCCACTAGCCCCGCCCCCAATCTCTTAAGCCACACCCCTGTCCCACACATCAATAACCGAATAAGCACTTTTTTAATATAAAAAACTGCTCCTGCCACAAACTTTGCCAAGTGTTTTTTTGCCACAATCTTTTTGGGGACCAGCCTTCCGCCTCCCTGCCTCATAGCCCCGCCTCTGTCCAAGTGACCCGCCCACAATCCCTCAAGCCACACCCCTGCCCCACTAGCCCCGCCCCAAGTGACACCGCCCCCAACCTCTTAAGCGACACCCCCTGCCCCACACCTCAGAGTCTGAGCATCTCTAAAGCACTTTTTTCATTTAAAAAGTGTTCCTACAAACTTTGCCAAGTTAGTGGGGTTTCCTCTCCCCCCCAAAAACCCTTGGGCACCTGCCCCACTAGCCCCGCCCCCAACCTCTTAAGCCACACCCCTGCCCCACACCTCAGGGCCTGAGTTTCTCTAAAACACTTTAAAGCATTCCTACTACAACTTTTGCAAAGTTGGTGTGGTTCCCCCCCCCAAAAAAAAACCCTTGGGCGCTAGCCCTGCCCCCAAGTGACCCCGCCCCCAACCTCTTAAGCCACGCCCCTGCCCCACACCTCTGAGTTTCTCTAAAACGCTTCTTTAAAGCATTCCTACTACAACTTTTGCAAAGTTGGTGGGTTCCCCCCCCAAAAAAAACACCCTTGGGCGCTAGCCCCGCCCCCAAGTGACCCCGCCCCCAACTTCTTAAGCCACACCCCTGCCCCACACCTCTGAGTTTCTCTAAAACACTTCTTTAAAGCATTCCTACTACAACTTTTGCAAAGTTGGTGTGGTTCCCCCCCCAAAAAAACACCCTTGGGCGCTAGCCCCGCCCCCAGTGACCCCGCCCCCAACCTCTTAAGCCACGCCCCTGCCCCACACCTCAGAGCCTGAGTTTCTCTAGGACACTTCTTTAAAGCATTCCTACTACAAATTTTCCAAAGTTGGTGTGGTTCCCCCCCCAAAAAAACCATTGGGCGCTAGCCCCGCCCCCAAGTGACCCCGCCCCCAACCCCTTAAGCCACGCCCCTGCCCCACACCTCAGAGCCTGACCAAACACTTTTTAAATATAAAAACCTGCTCCTGCCACAAACTTTGCCAAGTGGTTTTTCGCCCCAACTTTTTGGGGGGACCTGCCCCCCCCCAGGATCCACGAGGCCCCGCCCCCTGCCCCCGCGGCCCCGCCCCCCGCTCCAGAGCTGGGCTCTGGCCCCGCCCACCCCAGGCCCCTCCCCCTCCCCTCAGGTGCTGGCGGGGCAAACGGTTCCCTCAGCGAGTCTCCGCGCCCGAGTCCTCCCTCAGCCCCCTCACCTAAGACGCGCTTGGCCGCCTGGCTCCGCGCCGCGGGTGCCGCGGGCAAGGCTGCCGCGGGCGGGGCGGGCTTGGCCGCGGGCTCCCCCGCGGGGCTCTCCCCGGGGCCGGTAACGGCTCCTCCGCCTCCTCCGCCTCCTCCTCCTCCTCCGCTCTCCACAGCTTCGCTCAGCATCCCCGCCGGCTGCCTCCGCCTCTCCGCCGCCGCCTTCTCCTCCTCCTCCACCTGTTGGGTGTCTGCCTGCCCGTCCGTTGGTGCCGCCGCGGCCGCCGCCGAAGCGCCCCCTCCTCCTCCTCACCGCGCGCCCGCCCGCCTGCCTCTGCCCGCTGCCCGCCTCGCGCCCGCCGACACCCCCTCGCCCCTCAGCCCAACGCCCAATCAGCAACGGCCGCCGCTCGCTCGCACGCCCGCGCGCCCTCCGGCCAATCAGCACCCCCGCACCTGCCTACCGGCCGCGCTGACCAACCCCCTCCCCTTTTATATATAGAGAGATGATAAGGAAGGGGGCGGGGCGAGCGGGGGGGGAGGGAGGGAGAGGCACGCCCACGCCCCGCGGCCACGCCCACGCCCCGCGCTCCCATTGGACGGCAGGGTCCCGCTCAGGTGCTCCGCGGCCACGTGGGGGCCGGAGTGGGATGAAGGATGCGAGGCAACGCCAGCAGAGAGAGGGAATCCAGCGCCCGCGGCTGGGATGGCGAGGCGATTAATTGCTGGGCGTAATCAGGCTAATCAAGGTCCTGCCAAAGTTTTGCACCGCGGGGAGGGTTTTTTTTTTTTTTTTTTGCACGGCTGGAGGGAAAAGGCTCCGCTGCAAATCGGCGGGATTTGCTTCCGAGTAGACCGGGCTGTATATTGTCTCCCAGCTTATTTAACTTATATGCAGAATTCGTCAGGCGAAAGGCTGGGCTGGATGAATCACTAGCCGGAATTAAGATTGCCGGAAGAAATATCAACAACCTCAGATATGCAGATGACACAACCTTGAGGGCAGAAAGTGAGGAGGAATTAAAGAACCTTTGAATGAGGGTGAAAGAGGAGAGCGCAAAATATGGACTGAAGCTCAACATCAAAAAAACGAAGATTGTGGCCACTGGGCCCATCACCTCCTGGCAAATAGAAGGGGAAGAAATGGAGGCAGTGAGAGATTTTACTTTCTTGGGCTCTATGATCACTGCAGATGGTGACAGCAGCCACGAAATTAAAAGACGCCTGCTTCTTGGGAGAAAAACAATGACAAACCTAGACAGCATCTTAAAAAGCAGAGACATCACCTTGCCAACAAAGGTCCGTATAGTTAAAGCTCTGGTTTTCCCAATAGTGATGTATGGAAGTGAGAGCTGGACCACAAAGAAGGCTGATCGCTGAAGAATGGATGCTTTTGAACTATGCTGCTGGAGGAGACTCTTGAGAGTCCCGTGGACTGCAAGAAGATCAAACCTCTCCATTCTGAAGGAAATCAGCCCTGAGTGCTCCCTGGAAGGACAGATCCTGAAGCTGAGGCTCCAAGACTTTGGCCACCTCACGAGAAGAGAAGACTCCCTGGAAAAGACCCTGATGTTGGGAAAGATGGAGGGCGCAAGGAGAAGGGGACGACGGAGGACGAGATGGTGGGACAGTGTTCTCGAAGCGACCAGCATGAGTTTGACCAAACTGGGGGAGGCAGTGGAAGACAGGAGGGCCTGGCGTGCTCTGGTCCAGGGGGCCACGAAGAGGCGGACACCACTAAACAACAACAACCACAGACTGGGCTGCCTGCACAGCTTGGTTTCCAAGAAGCGCAGCAAGAGGGGTGGGCCGCCGCGCTCAGCTCTTTCACTTTCTGTCGTGTACTGTGTTGCAACTTGCGAAAGTGAAGTGCAGGCTCTTCTATCACAGATGCATTGCCTTCAGATCAGTTTTGCTCCTGGCCCTGGTTTGCAATAGCTATGCCGTTGATTCCAGAGGCTCTGAACATAATTACACCCTGTTTGTGTAGGCTGGAGGGGTGGGTGTGTTTCTTTATCACTTGCACTTCTTCTTCTTCTTCTTCTTCTTATTATTATTATTACCATATTAGCTGCCATCTCTGCATCTTTTGGCAAGCACGAACCATGCAGGTCTTTGCATTTTGCAGAACATTTTTTGGCCCTGATTGTGCCTGCTTGATAGTAGTCACTTGCTGTCTTACATTTGCATTCGTGTGTATGCATGTATTATATGTATTCTGTATACAGTATTTAACACGTATATCCGCCTATTTTTATTTTATTTATTAAATTTTTATACTACCCTTCATCCGAGGATCACAGGGCAGTTTGCAATATAAGGACACAAAAATAAATGAGGATCGACTGACACACATATAGGTGTGCATTGGCTTTATCCTTTTGGGCTTGCTTGCTTGCTATGTCCATCTTTATCTGGAACCATATACAGTACATGATGCAGATATCTAACTGATTTCCACCTGTGATTCCTCAAAAGTAAGTGGGTGATCTGCAGTTGCAAACAGTTTAACTCTTTCTTTTGCGCCAGTCCTGAACAATCTGGACATCCAATTCTGTAGGTGTTGCTTACTTGGGAGCAAGTCCCAAGTGAGGCTTGGCTTCCGAGTAAACACGCAGAGGGGATGTCTGCTTGTTTGTACCACTATTTGCACCTGAAGGTAAGATTCAGCCACTTCTGATGAGACAGAATCATATATTCATCCAGGAACTGGATAAAGGTCTCTCACTTGGCACCTTTGTGAACTGCAATTTCCTCTCTCTCTTTCTGGGTCAAACAAACTCCCCCTTGCCCCAAAGCAGAGAACTTGATTCTTCCATTTTCATCCTCTTTTTGATTTCTGATTTCTTCCTTCTCTCCACTACCCCCTTCGCAATCAGTGTGCATTCTAATCTCCTTTTTTTGTTATGAAGCAAGGTAAAAGTCCAACAGCCCCATTTCCTTGTATAACCATTAACTAAAAATAAGGTGTTCTGCTGCTTTGCTTTCTGCTGCGGCTCTCAATGTAATCAGACGCCAGGTCAGCCAGGGACAGATCTTGAAAGCACTTCCTTGTTTTGGGACAGTGTAACGAAAAGTTACTCTTAGTTTGCCTCTGTGCTGCCTCTTGGCTTCTGTCATAGGAAGTATTAAGTTTCCCCTCGAATGTTGCCTCCTGGGCCCTTTAAAAATATTTTATTGTGATAAGAAGCAAACAAATAAACAAGGAAAATTACACACTGCATCTCCATTTTTGATTCATATAGTCTTTTTTTCACAGTTCACAGACACTGTTGTCGTAGACATCATGCAGTTTGGGGAAGAAAAAGCAGGAAGATAAAGGGGGATGGAGAGAGACGGAGGGGGTTAATGTTCTTTTGTTCTATTGCATAGTGTTAGTGTAGGGTTTGTGTCAACAACACATTTATTTGTATGTATTTGTATTGGCATTGTGAGAGATTAGGGGGTCCAGAGCTTGAATGGTTTTTAAGGTGAATTCCTAAGCCACAGATATGGCTGCTGCGAGAGGTTAGGCTGTGGCTCATCTCCCCACCCTGAGCTGGTCTTAAACCAGCATATCTGCTTAAACTGGCTGTGGGAGAGCCGTGCATGCCTGAATTAAGCTAGCGGAAGTTACGCTGGTGTAAACTGTAGGTAAAGGTAAAGGGACCCCTGACCATTAGGTCCAGTCGTGGCCGACTCTGGGGTTACGGCACTCATCTCACTTTATTGGCCGAGGGAGCCAGCGTACAGCTTCCGGGTCATGTGGCCAGCAGGACTAAGCCGCTTCTGGCGAACCAGAGCAGCACACGGAAACGCCGTTTACCTTCCCGCCAGAGCTGTACCTATTTATCTACTTGCACTTTGACATGCTTTCGAACTGCTAGGTTGGCAGGAGCAGGGACCAAGCAACGGGAGCACACCCCGTCACAGGGATTCAAACCGCCGACTTTCTGATCAGCAAGTCCTAGGCCCTGTGGTTTAACCCACAGCGCCACCCGCGTCCCCAGTGTAAACTACACAAGCAATTAAAAACACATCCTTCCACACTGGTTAATTGACGTGTGTTTTTAACTTTTTAATGGCTTTGTTGTACAGCTTTATGCTTTTCTCGCGGTAAACTGCTTTGATTTTTTTGAATGACACGGCGGCATACCATATATTTTTTTATAAATAAAATCAGTAAAAAGGGCAAATGGAGGTGGGGAATGTCAAGGGTGCAGAAAGAGATAACCAACGTTATCCTAACACCTTTAATTCATTGGTCCAGCCCACATAGCCTGGTGAAACTTACCCCAATGAAAAACAACAACACGCAAGCATAACTAAATTCAATGGAAAGGCAGAAAATGAAGATTTACGGCTCACACCCTGTCTAGCCACCCCCTGGCCAGGAGCAGTCAGGAAGCTTAATTAACACAAGATGGAAGCTTGCTTTTGCCAGCTTAGAATTGCTGTGCCCGAGTACTGCAATCGCTTTCCTGGGAGTAATCTAGGAGTCTTGGTTGACCACAAACTTGACATGAGCCAACAGTGTGACGCAGCAGCTAAAGAAGCCAATGCAATTCTGGGCTGTATCAATAGGAGTATTGCATCTAGATCAAGGGAGGTAATAGTGCCACTGTATTCTGCTCTGGTCAGACCTCACCTGGAGTACTGTGTCCAGTTCTGGGCACCACAGTTCAAGAAGGACACTGACAAACTGGAACGTGTCCAGAGGAGGGCAACCAAAATGTCAAAGGCCTGGAAACGATGCCTTATGAGGAACGGCTAAGGGAGCTGGGCATGTTTAGCCTGGAGAAGAGGAGGTTAAGGGGTGATATGATAGCCATGTTCAAATATATAAAAGGATGTCACATAGAGGAGGGAGAAAGGTTGTTTTCTGCTGCTCCAGAGAAGCGGACACGGAGCAATGGATCCAAACTACAAGAAAGAAGATTCCACCTAAACATTAGGAAGAACTTCCTGACAGTAAGAGCTGTTTGACAGTGGAATTTGCTGCCAAGGAGTGTGGTGGAGTCTCCTTCTTTGGAGGTCTTTAAGCAGAGGCTTGACAACCATATGTCAGGAATGCTCTGATGGTGTTTCCTGCTTGGCAGGGGGTTGGACTCGATGGCCCTTGTGGTCTCTTCCAACTCTAGGATTCTATGATCTCTGTTTAACACTGTGGGACTTACCTCCAAGTAAATAGGCACAGGATTGGACTGCCTACAATGGCTTGTGGACAAAAAATAAAAGTAGCCTTCCACTTGCTCCAATGTTCCTTTGCTCAGCTGTGGTGGTGAACCTTTTCTGCTGAGCGAATATTCCTCTTTGGGTTTGAGGTGCGATTTCTTTCTCCTTTTCAATTTTCAATTTCTCTCTCTTGGAAGCTCCAGCAGAATCTGGATGACAAAAGACTTCAGGGAAACAAGACTTAGGAGTGTGATTTCAGCCCTCGGCATCAACCCCTGTGGGTTCTTCGCTTAGCCTCAGTGTCCCAGTCAGTAAAATGGGAAGATTTGCCCCCTCCTTCCCTGTGATGTCATGAGGCTCAGCAGGCTGCAAGCATAAACTTGCTTTGTGCGGAAGCAAATGAAATGTGTAAAATTAAAATAGGTCGATATGTAGGGGGAGAGGCAAGGACATTCAAGACGTAAGTGTTCTTTGGAGAAAATGCATTTATAGAATGACATCAACGATGAGACATAAAATACAAGCAAAAGCAAACAAAAGCAAACTAATAATACACAAGTGCCTCATTGGTTTTTAACCCAGGATGACTAAGCAGTGGTCAGAATAGAATCCAAGTCCAGGGGAATTAAACTGCTACTGTGCAGATTTGAGCCTTGATGTTGTCCAGTGGTTCTTAAAGTGGGGGCTGCTGCTCCCTGGGATTACCTGGGGGGTGGTTGCTAAGAGGCAACGGGGTGCTGATGCACCCCACCCATCTGACTGGCTTGCCCAAGACCCTCTCAGCGGCTTCCAGCATATAAGGTAAAGGGACCCCGACCATTAGGTCCAGTCATGGCCGACTCTGGGGTTGCAGCGCTCATCTCGCTTTATTGGCCGAGGATCCTGCGTACAGCTTCCGGGTCATGTGGCCAGCAGGACTAAGCCGCTTCTGGCGAACCAGAGCAGCGCACGGAAACGCCGTTTACCTTCCCGCCGGAGCGGTACCTATTTATCTACTTGCACTCTGACGTGCTTTCGAACTGCTAGGTTGGCAGGAGCAGGGACCGAGCAACGGGAGCTCACCCCGTCGTGGGGATTCGAACCGCTGACCTTCTGATCAGCAAGTCCTAGGCAAACCCACAGCACCACTTGCATCCCATATACAACAACATAATAAATTTACAGTGGTACCTCAGCTTAAGTACTTAATTCGTTCCAGAGGTCCGTACTTAACCTGAAACTGTTCTTAACCTGAAGCACCACTTTAGCTAATTGAGCTTCCTGCTGCTGCCGTGCCGCCGGAGCACGATTTCTGTTCTCATCCTGAAGCAAAGTTCTTAACCTGAAGCACTATTTCTGGGTTAGCGGAGTCTGTAACCTGAAGCGTATGTACGTGAAGCGTATGTAACCCAAGGTACCACTGTAATTGGTTTTTGAATAAATGTGCAATCAACTGTTTTGGATTTTATTGTGTTGTTAGCTTCCTTAGCTGGTTGTGCAAAGTGCTGTTCTGAATAATGCTTTTAATAGGAGAGTGTAGTAGGGCACCAGGGATAAGTTTATGGAACCAAGGGGGGCAGGGCCCAAAAAAAGTTTGGGGAAACTAATGTAGTCGATACAGATTGCTGAGACCAGCTGTCTGCATTGCTCGCCCCACAAACTTGGAGGTTCACACATATGAAAGATTCCCTGGCAGAAATAACACAGAACTCCAACTGTCAGGGGCTAAGGGCAAATGAGATGTGCAAACTCAGAGTTTGTGGTTTGTGGTCTTGTGTTTGTGGTACAGTGGTACCTCGAGTTACATATGCTTCAGGTTACATACACTTCATGTTACAGACTGAGAACTGTTGCATCTAGCTGATGGCTTTGTGGAAATCTGGTGCCCTGATGTTCTCTGTTGAAAATTCAAATGTTTGGCATCGTCTGGAATCATGTTTACAACTACAGTGGTACCTCGGGTTACATACACTTCAAGTTACAGACTCCGTTAACCCAGAAATAGTACCTCAGGTTAAGAACTTTGCTTCAGGATGAGAACAGAAATCGTGCTCCGGCGGCGCAGCGGCGGCAGGAGGCCCTATTACTTAAAGTGGTGCTTCAGGTTAAGAACAGTTTCAGGTTAAGAATGGACCTCTGGAACGAGTTAAGTACTTAACCTGAGGTACCACTGTATATGCAGTCTTGAGGGTCATTTTAGACAGGGGTGGTCAACTCCCGAGGGACTGCGATCTACTTTCGTAATTAAAATCTGGCAGTGATCTACCCCCCCTTTTAGGGGTTCAGGTCAAAGTTGTTGAGAAAAGTTACGTTTGGGGGGCAACGTTTAGGGGGGAAGGATCCTAAGGAGGGATGTCGATCTGGTGAATTTATAAATAAATAACAATATGTGAAACACTCGTATTAGGACACACTGATTGGGCGCTGTGAGGAACAGAATGCTGGACTATGTAGGACTTTGGCCAGATCAGAAGAGGTTCTTTTTATATTCACACAACCCAGTCAAAGGTGGATAGCAGGAGCCAGCAAAGGAGAGGGGCTACCCCCTTATGGCTACCCCCTTACGGACACTCCCAGGATCCTCAGCCAAGATTTGCCACTGACAGGGGCATCCAGATTCAAAGGGGGCAGGGGACTGATGTGTGCTTTTGAAAAAGGAAGGAAGAGGATGAGAAATGTTTTACCTGCCAATATCTGCTCTTCAGGAGGGACGCGGGTGGCGCTGTGGGTTAAACCACAGAGCCTAGGACTTGCCGATCAGAAGGTTGGCGGTTCGAATCCCCGCAATGACGGGGTGAGCTCCCGTTGCTCGGTCCCAGCTGCTGCCAACCTAGCAGTTCGAAAGCTCATCGAAGTGCAAGTAGATAAATAGGTACCACTCCAGCGGGAAGGTAAACGGCATTTCCGTGCGCTGCTCTGGTTCGCCAGAAGCGGCTTGGTCATGCTGGCCACATGACCCGGAAGCTGTACGCCGGCTCCCTCGGCCAGTAAAGCGAGATGAGCGCCGCAACCCCAGAGTCGGCCACGACTGGACCTAAGGGTCAGGGGTCCCTTTACCTTTATCTGCTCTTCACTATAGGAATGTGCAGGTCTCTGACCTCCTCTGTGTCTGATCATTGGAGGTTTTTAAACAAAGGTTGGGTGGCCAGCTGCCAGGAATTACTTAGCTATGATTCCTGCATTGCAGGGGGAAAGACTAGATGGCCCTTGGAGTTCCCTTCCAACTCCACAATCCTATAATTCTAATCACTTGGCTGATTCCTATTGTTTGATTCACACCTTGCTCCAGCTGCCCCCTGGTGTCTCCATCTGCATCCTGCATGCTGTACCTCTAGACTAGAACACGGGTAGGCAACCTAAGGCCCGGGGGCCGGATCCAGCCCAATTGCCTTCTAAATCCGGCCTGCGGATGGTCTGGGAATCAGCATGTTTTTACATGAGTAGAATGTGTCCTTTTATTTAAAATGCATCTCTGGGTTATTTGTGGGGCATAGGAATTTGTTCATTCCCCCCCCCTCGCCATATAGTCCGGCCCCCCACAAGGTCTGAGGGACAGTGGACCGGCCCCCTGCTGAAAAAGTTTGCTGACCCCTGCTCTAGTGTTATTGTATGTGTTACTGATATTGCAAATACATTACAATCGCTGAGACGTTTCACTCATTAACACCAGGAGTTTTTTAAAAAAGTATTCAGAGCAATGAATGGGGAAGAGAAGAAGTAAGCAGATTCAGCTCATAGTAGAGAGGAAGGAATGGAAGTTCTCCCACGATGTCTGCCTTATATACATTATTTACACAATGGCCCCCATGTGATTGGCTAATTCTGGGATTCTCCTGTAGGCCAATCAGGTTGCGGATTCACTTCCACCTGGAGCTGGATTGGGTGGCTCCTGTGGACCAATCAGACTGGTCCTAGAACAATAGGATTCAGAATGCAGTAATCAGACTGCTGCATTCTGGATCCTATTATTCCAGGACCAATCAGACTGCTGCATTCTGGATCCTATTGTTCTAGGACCAATCAGACTGCTGCATTTTGGATCCTATTCAACTCAGTACATAACACAACCTGATAACTCAACTCAATAATTAAAAACGGTTAAACAGAACTTAAAACTTTTCCATACAATATATATTGTTACAGGCCACCCCAGTCTCCACCAAGCAGTGTGCGAGATTGCAGGGGCTCCAGACGCTTGTCCTCGGTTCGTATCACCAGGCTTGATAACAGCTGACAAAGAGCAGGACACGTGATTCCTGCAAGCTCAATAATTTTAAAAAAAATTATATCCCACCCATTTGGCTGGGTTTCCCCAGCCGCTCTGGGCGGCTTCCAACAGAACACTAAAATACAATAACCTATTAAACATTAAAAGCTTCCCTAAACAGGGCTGCCTTCAGATGTTTTCTAAAAGTTTGGTAGTTATTTTTCTCTTTGACATCTGGTGGGAGGGCATTCCACAGGGCGGGTGCCACCACCGAGAAGTCCTTTAAGACTACAGCTCCCATTATCCTGACCACTGGTCATGTGGACTGGGGCTGATGGGAACCGGAGTCCAAACCACATCTAGAGCAGGCTTTCTCAATCTCAGCCCTCCAGATGTTTTGAGACTACAATTCCCATCATCCCTGACCACTGGTCCTGCTAGCTAGGGATGGTGGGAGTTGCAGGCCAAAAACATCTGGAGGGCCGAGGTTGAGGAAGCCTGATCTAGAGCAGGCATAGGCAAATTTGGCCCTCCAGATCTTTTGAGACTACAATCCCCATCATCCCTGACCACTGGTCCTGTTAGCTAGGGATGATGGGAGTTGTAGTCCCAAAACATCTGGAGGGCTGAGGTTTGCCTATGCCTGATCTAGAGAGCCACAGGTAAGCAGCTGCTGCCTGGTTAGGACACCAGTCTGTTTTTCAGAGGCCGGCAAGCTCTCTTTCTTGACGTATGAGCCCCCTGTTTCCATACAAGCTAATCATTATAAGAACCCTGCAGCATAAAAAAAATCTGGGACCTGAGTTTGCTTCTTTTCCCTCCTTTCGTGTCACGTCTTTGCAAGCCTTAAGGGCAGGAACAGAGTTTACGTTGATTACTTGGCAAGCTGCTCTGGCAGATTTTCTGGGGTAGAGATGGTTTGAACATACATCTATTTAAACGCACAAGCAAAGAAAAACAAACAAACACAAAAAAACTAAACCTAAACCATTAGCCACAAAAGCAGCAGCACATTATGAAATCAACTATAATAGTATATTTTTTTATATAGTGTCAACTATGCCGGGGCTTTTCAAATTGTGATCTGCAGGACACATGAACTGCTTCCATGAGTTTCAGAGGTGCTCCACAAGGTGTGTGTAAAAATGCAGTTAAGGATCACACGGTATTTAGCATCTGCAATTGCAACAGGCTGAAAAATCACTAAGTCATTCACCAAGAACCTAAGCAATTTTCAAGTGATCTGTGGGTGGGAAGTTTGGAAACCCCTGTTTTATGTGCATCATGCCTTAGAAAGAATTGGTAGGATAGGGTCCCTGGCTGAGGGGGGTTACAATCTAAAACCAGCCCCCGCAAAACAGTGGGGGGGGGGAATATGGAGGCATGAGCAGGTAGAATAATATGTTATTATTTCTGCTACACCAGATTTCCCAAAATTGGGTCTCCAACTGTTTTTGGACTGCAACTCCCATCATCCCTATCTAGCAGAACCAGTGGTCAGAGATGGTGGGAACTGTAGTCCAAAAACAAGCTAACCATGTCTACATTTACTCCTTCGGCTTCGCTCCCTGTAAAGCAGTGCTGGCCAACCTGTCGTCTGTCCCCCCGCCGATGTTGGGACTACAACCCCCAACAAATGACAGGCCACAAGCGTAGGGAGAGCAGCAGTGGGCAATCTGTGGCCCTCCTGATGTTGGGACTCCCAACTCCTATCAGGCTCAGCCAATATGGTGAATGGGTAATGGATGATGGGCGATGTAGTCCAGCAACTTCTGGAGGAGTGCAGGACTATGTTGGATGGCGCAAAAACTTTGGAGGCAATGCGGGTTTTGTGGAGGGACTTAAAGGAAATTATGTGGTCGTGTGGAGGCAGTTTGAGTGGCAGTTCCATCTCTAAGGGGTAGTGAGGGGAAAGAGACTTAATGGTGGAGTCAGATACAAGCAGGAGGTTGAAACAGAGGTCAGTAAACTTTTTCAGCAGGTCCACTGTCCCTCAGACCTTCTGGGGGGGGCAGGCTATATATATATATATATATATATATATATATATATAGGGGGGGATGAACAAATTCCTACGCCCCACAAATAACCCAGAGATGCATTTTAAATAAAAGGACACATTCTACTCATCCTAAAACACCAGGCAGGCCCTACAAATAACCCACTTCACATACCAAAGCATGGGTAGGCAAACTAAGGCCCGGGGGCCAGATCCCAGTGGCGTAGCATGGGGGTGCAGGGGGGGCCGGCCACACCGGGCGCAACATCTGGGGGTTAGGGTTAGGGGGTGCAAATCCACGGGTTAGGGGGCGCAAATCCATGGGTTAGGGGGCGCAAATTACTTGCCTTGCCCCGGGTGCTGACAACCCACGCTACACCACTGCCAGATCCGGCCCAATTGCCTCTTCAATCCGGCCCGCGGACGGTCCGGGAATCAGCGTGTTTTTACATGAGTATAATGTGTCCTTTTATTTAAAATGCATCTCTGGGTTATTTGTGGGGCCTGCTTGGTGTTTGTACATGAGTAGAATGTGTGCTTTTATTTAAAATGCATTTGGTGGTTGGTGTAAGAGTCTGGAGAGAGCCCCAGAGAGGGGAGCCATTGGAAGAAGCGGCATGGGGTGCTGCTCCTGGCTCCTGTTTTTTAGGAATGGGAGAATGAAAGGGGAGCAGAGGGTGGGAGCTGATTTCAGGAACCCTAAAGGAATGGGTGATGTTTACTTTGTTGCCACACAACTATCTACAAGCAGCTTCTGATGTCCCTCATTCTGAAGACTGCGGGAATATATGGAAACTATCAGGATCAGGAAATTCAGTCAAGAGGATCAAAGTGATGAAACTAGAAAATAATAATAATAATAATAATAATAATAATAATAATAATAATAATAATAATAATAATTTATTTATTTATACCCCGCCCATCTGGCAGCCACTCTGGGCAGCTTCCAACACAAAAGCGTAATAAAAAATCAAACAGTAACAGTAACAATCTAATCCAATATAAAAGCCACAATAACTTTTAAAATAAATAACTTATATGAAAGCAACATTCAACAATTCAGCAGAATCTAATAGTAAACAGTAAAGTTAAACATCAGCAAATCATAATTAAGCAGTTCACACTTATCAGCCACAATAATTACCAATCTATAATCAATAAAAAGAACTTAAGCGAGAAAAAAGATGGCAAATGTGAGTTATGGCCTCAGACCTAGCAAATGACCATTTCACTGAAGGAAAACATAGCATAGTTATCCTAACCAAATTACAATGTTATTAAACTAGGAGCTCTGGTTGTTGGGAATGGCGGGTGGCCGATATGAAGTTTTCGCTCTTTTATTGATTTCTCCACCTTTTAGAATGGGCACATTTGAATGGTTGCAACCCGCGGTTGCCTTGGTAACCATGGCGGACAACCTCTCGGCCAAGATGGCCGCCGAAGACCGCGTGGGAGGCTAAAAAAAAAGGCCAAAGGGCTCGGGCGTGCCGCTCTGCTCCCCCTCGCGCGCGCACTCTATGGTCTGAGAGTTTCGGCAAGCGAGCGCAGGAGAGGCGGCCGGAACCCATGCGGAGCAGACGCGCATGCGCATCTACAAACATTTCCTCGGTAGGGAAGCAAGTCTCGTTGGGATTTCAGGCGCAACTCAAACCGGACGGGCAAGGACTACTGGCGCATGCGCATTGGAAAACAAATGGGGGGGAGGAGGAGGAACTCAGTTTCTGTGCGCTTGCGCGCTTGCATAAGCTCAGTCCCAAACGATGAAGCCGGACGTGTGGTTCTTTTCCCACCCAAATGCACATGCGCAGTAGAACCCCACACGGCCGGTCGCCTCGCGAGCATGCGTAGCCTCCTTCGCCCCTTCAGACGCGCACGCTCAGAGCCGCTCCGGCGCCCCGGCGCTTACCTACAGCGCAGGCGCAGTACGGCGTCGGAAGACGAGGCTCCGCCTCCTTTCCTTCCCAACCCATTGCGGCCACCTTCGCTTTTTTTTTTTTTTGGGGCGCGTTTCCTCCCAGTGCGCGTGCGGCAAAAGGAGAGGGGGGGGGGAGAGAGGAAAGCGACAGCGCGAGAAGAGGCGGGAGGGAGGGGGGGGGAAAGGGCGAGAGGAGGCGATAAGTGCGCGTGCGCACTGCGGGCTGGGTTGCAGCAGGCGGCGGCGGCGGCGGTTGAGCTCGCGGGCGGGTGAGTTTGGTGCGCGCGGGAGAGTGTGTGTGTGTGCGCGCGCGCGCGCGGCGGCCGTTGCGACGCGGCGCGGAGCGAGGGGGGGGAGGGGAGGGGAGGGGAGGGGAGGGAAGGGGAAGCCTCACCGACCGGCGCCGCCGCCGCCGCCGCCTCAGCCGCGTGGCTCCCTTTCCCCCCTCACGGAACGAGGTGCCGCGCGCACCCTCCCCTCCCCCCCCTCATTCTCCTCAGAGAGAGAGAGAGAGAGAGAGCGGGGGGGGCGGCGGGGGGGGGGGGAGGAGCAGAGCCTGGCGCCCCCCCCCCGTGTCGCGTGCAGGATGAGGCCCAGGCAGGCCTGCGCTTGGGAGGCCAGGCCGGGCCCCTCTCCTGGGCTGACTCACGGAGCGGGAGACGGGGGGGGGGGAGTCAGGCCCGCCCGAGGCCTACCTTGGACTGGGGTCTCCTTTGGGTTACACAGGGGGTGGGGGGTGGGGAGGAAAGGGGGTGCCCATTGGGACAGGATGAGGCCTGGTGTTGCTTTTTCATATGGGGGGGGCTCCCTAAGACCTTTTAAAGAAACATACGGGGGGGGAGGAGTGTTAGCCTCCTGGTAATTGGGGTTTGCGGCTGGACTGTATAACTTGAGGTTTGGGGGGGCTCCTTTAGCTCTTGCGTTGGGACTGGCAGGAAGGAATAATAATAATAATAATAATAATAATAATAATAATAATAATAATAATAATAATTTATTATTTATAGCAAGCCCATCTGGCTGGGTCTCCCCAGCCACTCTGGGCAGCTTCCAACAAAACACTAAAATACTACCTATTAAAGATGAAAAGGAAGGGAAGGGGTTGGATCCCCCTTTGATTTGGGGAGGGATCAGGGAAGGGCCTTTGAGGGGGGGGGTCGCCTCCTGCAGTTGCCCAGGGTTACATTTTGGGGTCCTGCACCAGAAGGCATTGGTTTGGGGAGTGAGGGCTGAGCGGGAGTTGAAAGAAAGAAGGGGGTTTTTTTTCTTTGGGGTGTGTGGCTCCTATATGAAGTCCACTCCCTGTTCTAGGGGCTTTCCGCCCTGCTGGCTTTGGTATTGTGGGAAAGGAGGCCTTTGAGGACGCAGGTGGGGGTGGGATCTGTTTCAACAAGGGGGGTCAGGGCTGCCTTTAGGGGAGGGGAAGGGGCTCTGAGGTTCCCGCACTCTGCAAGGGGAGGCTTGTCCTCAGCTGAACTTGGGAAGGTAGGAGAGATGGGTGTGGTGGGAATATCCCTCACAGACCTAGAGGACGTTTCTCCCCCAGAGAATTGACATTTTTGCTTAGGGTCACCAGCTCTGCCCCAGTTTACGGCTTAGGGAGATGGCTGGTAGGTATCGAAGTAAGGTTTTGGTAGAGAGAGCTGGAATTGCCCACAGAGGTGTGCATGCACACGAAAGCTTATACGAAGAACAAACTTACTTGGTCTCTAAGGTGTTTTTTTTTATATTTATTTTGATTGGGAATCATTTCACTAGATGAGGCAGTGGAAGGGGCTTAAGGTTAGCTGTTGGGGGAGAATTAGATGATTCCCCACCCTCAGGCAAGGGCTGGCCCCAGTTAGGGCTTGATGAAGGAAGGGAGTGGTGCCTGTGTGGGTTGAGAAACTGCAGCAGGTTAGCAGAAAGGATTGACTTCCAGCTGGAGTGGGGTTTAAGGTCTGGTTTGGAGGATCAGTGCTGGGGCAGGAAGATGGCAGTTGGGGATCTCATAGACATGCTGTCTGGTGTTCCTGGCAGGCTGGTTCCTTGGGGAGTGAGCTTTGGAGTGGTTGATGCATACGACTACCCTTTGGGTTGATGCATGAAAGAGTTGCTGGCGGTGTCTTCACCCCCTTGCCCTCAGTTTACTGAGGAGAGTAGCCCTGCAGGACCTGACAATGGAGTGAGAAACCCCCTGACACTGAAGTTTGGGCCTTTAAGTATGGAACCTGGGATATATTTTTAAATTTATCAGATTTCTATACCACCCTTCACCTGAGGCTCACAGGGCAGTTTACAGTATAAAAGCACAAAAATACATGCCATAGTAACAAAAACACCCCACCGTTCAAAAGGCCACAGAGAAAGTTAGCATAGGTTGAGGAAGGAGCTGTTGCGATGAATCCCCCCCCCCCCTTGTAGGTGGGGAGAGGGTGAAGAGTGGTGGCATAGCTCCATAGTGGTTATAAATATATTACTGAATGCATGAGGGTATAGCTAATGTATTTTAAAGCTCCTGAATCCCATGAACCAACTTTGCAGTTTTGTTGGAGAAAGTAGGCAAACTCATTTATGGTTAAGAAGTTGGGAGGGAGAAGATCCTTCTCTCCTGGCTGGGAGGGATGGAGCTGGGTTGGTCTCCCCAGCTGGTTTCGGCATGGCTTGAAGACTTTCAAGTAGCAGGCCAAGCTGCCTGGAAAGCAGGGGAGGCAGGGAGATGAGTCCAGGGTTGCAACTTCCAAACTTGTTCCCATGCAAGGAGAGGCAGAAAGGTGATACGAAGCTACATGTTCCTTTGGAATACCAGCCATACTGGTGGTATCTCCTGCTTCGCTGGTGTAGAGGCTGGGATCCCATTCACCATAGCACCTCGTTTCCCCCCTGGGCACGGCTTCTGACCCCCCTTCAGGATGGCAGAGGTGAGAGCAGTGGCTGGGCTTCCATTGACTAACGGGGACCCTGGGCTGGGTGTGAATGACTGTGACTGAAAGAGGCCTTTCCTGCAGCAGCTGCGTTACCGCTGAATCTGTGCTAGGTGACTGGGAACCGTATGGCAAGAATTGCTAGGAATTTGGCCCTTACATGAGAAATGCAGTGACTGAATTCCCCATATTTTGCTGGGGGGTGTTTCCCCATGGAATCTTAAGGTAGCTCTGAAATGGGGGAGGGAGGGGGTGCAGAGGCACTGCCTGTAAATGTAAAGGGTATTTCTTCCATCCAAATGCTGTGGTAATCCTTTCCCCCCTCCCTTTTCCCCCTTCCTTGGCCACGTGTGGCGCTCTCTGCAGTGGCAGCTTAGCTGAATCATGCTTGGTGTTGGCAGGAAGAGAGGGAGTCTCCCTCCAAACATGTGGCACGGAGGGCCTCTCTGCCTGATCACTTGCGAAGCGGGGCTAAAACTTCCTGCCTTTCTCTGCAGCTCCCTCCCTCTTTCTCACTGCTCCTCACGGCGGCGGCAGACAAAAATCGGAAGCACGTGGTGACCTCGCGGGTGCACCCCGTTGCCGCCTGCAAAGGGACATGTCATGCCGCTTAAGCTGTTGCAGTTAACTGTTGTCCTAATCAATTATTGGAGCGTAGCGCAGGTCAGAAGCGGTTTTTAGATGAGGAGGAGGTGGGGTGGCAGTGGCGGCGGCTGGAACTAAAACGAGCTCAGCAGATCTCTGGAGAGGGTAAATGAACCGACATGCTCCTCCCGGCCTGGGAGGGAGTGCCAGGCGGCCATGTAGTAGCTGAGCGGAGCAGCTGTGGCTGCAGCCGCCACCGCCACCGCCTCTGCTCCGCTTTGTCTTAACGCTAGGGTGAGCCAGCAGCACCTCCTCGGGAATCCAATCTAGTTTTTCCAGCTCTGATGTAAGATGGGGAGGGTTCCGGACGACTTGGGAGCCATGTGCCTGCACGAAATGAGGCGAGGCCCGGCCTTTGTCAGGGATCTCGTGGCCCACTGAGAGGCATCCCCAGAGTGAGAGTTGGTAATTTGGGGAGCCTTGGCAGCTGCGGGGGGGGGAGTGTGTGCGAGCCTCAGTCCTTTCCATAGTTGCTGAGGGGTCCTTCCCCTTAGCAGGGATTGGGATGTTAATGTGCGTTGCTGAGCTCTACCTGGAGTATCTACTCAGGACCTTTTAAACCTGGCGGGTGGGCATCTGCATGCTGAAGCCATTGCTGTGAGTTTTATTTGTTTTTAAATGGAAGGCAAAACTCCGGAATAGACTTACTGCTCATCGCAGTCCTTGGGGCTTAAGGGTCTCACTTGCAAGCCCCAACAAGTGAAGCTTTTTCATTATACAGAGAACACAAATGGTCTTTTTCTCAAATAAAGCTTTCTCTTCCCCTCTCCCCACCCCAGCCCTAAATTACTTTGCATCCCAAGATCTTAAACCCTTCATTTTGTAATGACTTGCATTAGGGAAAGGCTAGCAGAACACCTTCAGACTCAATACTCACTTCTGGCGCTTTTGATTTCTTTCTTTTAAGCTATGCTAAATTTCCATAAAAATGCACTAAACAACTAGTCCAGGTAAGTTTCGAAGTGGCGCCAGGGAGGATGAACAGGCAGCTTTGATTGTTCTCCAAGGCAGGTGCGTTTCTCGCTTTTCCTCATCTCTGCCTTTGGCTCAGCATTAGTTTAGGGGGCAGCACATCTTTCAGAGTGTGATGCTCATAATCTGGTGTAGTTTTACTGTCAAGGCACAGAAACTGGTCACTTCCATTGCTCGCTCTCTCTCTCCCTCCCTCCGCTGAACCTTTGCCAAAATAACTTGTGGCTTCCCAGGCCAAAAGGTATGTGTGCTGGGCAGTTTTGGAATTTGCTTGGGAGTGGGGCCCCTGCCCCGGACATCACACCAGCTTATTTCAGCAGTTGCGCATTCCACATGCTTGAATTAATGGGCGGCCTCCGTGCAGTTGGGACGCCGAGTCGTGCAGAACTCTTAAACACAACCAGCAGCTCAGGCGTCAAGGGTTCCTTTACAGAAGGCAACGTGGGAAGAGAAATTGGTGAACGAAGCTGGTGTGATTGGGGGGGGGGCCAGACCAAAAGCGTGGCCCTGCTCCCACACGAACCCCCAAATGCACTACACATGAGCAGCACAGAAACAGGGCTATTGCGAGGCAGCTAAGTCCTTGTCACAGGTGAGAATTGACTTGGTTGCGCGCAGTGCTGGAAAAATGTCAAATTCCCATGAGCAGGCATTAGATTCTTAGGTGCCCGCCTTGCACAACACTGGAAACTCTGGATTAGTTCCACCGCTGCTGCCATGGCAGCTTCCTCTTGGCACGCAGAGATTGCAAGCAGAGCTCTGGACTTCCTGGAGTGCAAACTCCCCCCTTTGCAGAGCCAGACAGCTGGATTTTTGGACTCCCTTAATCCTGTCGGCCGTACCGCCTTGGTTCTCATGCTGAGGCGTGCGTTTGTCTGCCTAGGACTGCAGGCATGCAAGCGCTTCCTCGCTCCCCCCCCCCATAAGCTGGCGGTGACTTAAGTGTGGAGCATTATGGCCATGCTTATAACTAGAGAGCAGCTATCAGCCTGTACTTCTCCTCTTGCCTAGAGCGTTGTTAACTGAGAACTGGCTCATTTAATGAAACGACTTGGCCGGCATGATATTGACAAGCTAAAGTGTTTTACACGGCAAGTGGTTAACCTGTGGAATTCATCGCCACTGGATATTTTGTCGACTCAAAAAACAGTTAAGACTTTTTGCCATGAAAGATTTTTATTTGGGGGGGGGCACGTTAGGGGCTTTGTGTATAAGCCTTGGTAGCTGAATGGGACCTGAGTGCTGCTTCTGTGACACTTCAGAGGCAGTGGCCGTGTATTTCCTCTCCACAGTCAGAACCTGAGTAAAAAGAAGGTGGGGTTCTTGGGATGCGATATTCTTTGATGTAGGCTAACTTCAGGAACTGTTTCTTTTGAATAGAACCTAGAAATCTGCCAATTAGAACTGGGTGCAAAAGAAAAAATCTTTAAAAAAGAGTTAGAATTCTGAACCCAGGAATTTGTTCCAAGTCTTGGAACTGAACTGAGCTTACAGCCCTGCCACACAAAAATCCATTCCTGGTTGTCGTGAGTTTTCAGAAATTTTAATTCAGGGATGCGAGTCACTTTGCTAACATAGCTAAGCAACCAGAAATCCTTGACCCTATACTTAAGTTTTAGACATTTTCCAGCAAGGGCATCAGAAGAGCCTGCAGCTGGAATAAGGCCGAAAGGGGGCCCTTGTAGCCCAGCAATTCTTTTCTTGCAGTGACCAAGTAGATTTCCCAGTGGGAAGTCCACAAGCAAGACTAGAGCGCAAGGCAATGACATTCTCTTCCCTGCATATCCAGCAACTGGTATTGAGAAACTTTGCTGCTTCCTAACTTTGGAGGCAGAGCCAAGCCGTCAGGGTCAGTAGCCATTGTTGCCTCATCCTCCGGGAATCGATCTGTACCTACTTTTTATGGATTCCTGCTGTGAGCACCGTTCGATGCCGAATTCTATACATGCACAGGGTGATCACGTGAACTGCGCCTACCTCATCCATGATGCCTGTGGTTAGCCAGGCTTTGCCCCACCCTGACTCACTCCGGCATAAAGATGAGAAATCGTCCTGGGCTAAAGATGAACAATGGATCGGCAGCACCAACCCAAGCCTTTTTATTTTGCAAGATGATGCTGATGAGTTTGCCTAACCTTTCTTCCTTCTCTTTCTCTCTTCCCCAATGCCCCCAGCAGTTTCCATAACATCTGTTCCACCATGGCTGATGACCTAGACTTCGAGACCGGCGATGCCGGGGCCTCCGCGACCTTCCCCATGCAGTGCTCCGCTCTCCGCAAGAACGGCTTTGTGGTGCTCAAAGGGCGTCCCTGCAAGATTGTGGAGATGTCCACTTCCAAGACCGGCAAGCACGGTCATGCCAAAGTGAGTGTACCTCGTCGCCCACGGCGGCTGGTTTGCCTTCATGGTCCTCTTTGGGGACAGCTCTTGGTGTGAATTTGCTTGTATAGGGCTGCCATACGTCCGGAATTTCCCAGACACAGCCGGAATTCATCCATCGAAAATGGTGTCTTGGCGGGATTTCTGAGAATTGACTAAAATGCGTGGGGAAACCCTGATGTACGGCAGCCCGTGTGTTGATTTTTTAGGCGTTTCCCCTAAAAAATAGCTTAAAAACTTCAACTCAACATCTTTGGCAAAAAAGCCCAAAACCCTCAACATCTTTTGTGTCCAGATTTTCACTTTTTGAAATATGGCAACCCTATGCTTGGTACTCCAGCAGGTGTTTGTGCATGTTCACGTGCAACAATGTTAGAAACTCAGATATATAAGCTAGGGACTAAATTGCTCCTTAAATTGAGGTTACAGTCGCCAAAATGGAATGTCTGCTTGCCATTTGGGGGCAAGGCAGTTCTTGAGTCTCATTTTTCAAATGGTGGACTGACAGTGATTGATTCCTATTTAAACATCCGGTTAGTTCAGATGACAAACCTTGAGCTAGTTAAGAACGAGAACTTAAAAAAAGAGCAGTCCCTTGATCCAGGCACAGTCCAGATATATATTGGCCAGTCCCTACCTCTTTCTCTTAATGGTGACACAGACCGTCCATATTCACTCGGTCACTAGTGGCCGATAGCCAGGTGCAAAATGTGCCTGGCTAATTTCAAACCCTGGACCCGTGTAGTAGTTTTACTGTAGTCCTCCAGCTTGCCTTTTATGCTGTGCATCTGGGCAGTTGCCCATGAGCAAGCAAAGCATGTTAAATCAGCTGGCTTTTAAGGAGGAGGAACATCAAAATTGAATGGGTTCTGACACCTGGTCCTTGCTGCCTCCCCTTAGTACATTGGTTCCCAGAGTGGGCGGTACCAGCCCAGAGGGGTGCTAAGAGGCAGGGGGTTGCTGGAGGGGTAATGGACTCTCCTGACTTTGAAAAGCTGGCATTACCAAATCAGGTTAATCAGTTTTGTTGAATTAAGCTAAATAGTTTAAGTTGGCTTTTGAATAAATGTGCAATTAATTGTTCTGGTTTTAAATTTTATCGTGTTATTATCTTCCTTAGTGGGTGGTGCAAACTGCTATTCCAAATAATGCTTTTTATAGAGTAGGGGGCACTGGGGATGAGTTTGTGGAACCAAGGGGGCAGTGACCTGAAAAAGTCACTGTCTTAGAAGATGGGGTACATAGCGCAAAAAATGCCAGGAGGGCACCAGGTCTGGAGAAGGTGCTGGGCTTAGACAATAAGCCTGGAGCCAGAGGGTTAGTTCTTTACTTCCTCTCCCTGTGTCTGTCTCTCTTTCTGCCCTGGCACAATTTGAACCACTTGTTGTTCTCTTCTCCATTGCATGCAGCCCTTCCTGGCTGAGATCATTGTCTACATTTATAAACAGCCTTTCTTCCAGTGAGTTCAAGGCAGTTTGCAATATGAAATGCTGAAAAGTAAGGCGCAAGGTGGAATGAAAATGTTGTGTGAGGCTTCTTGGGTCTGCAAAGCATTGCTCTCTCCTCCGTCGCCTGCGCTGGTCACCTTTCAGCCACCTGACCTCTGAGGCATGCTGCCATTTAGCTTCTCTATCTCCTGAGATCGTTTTCCAGCCCTTAGCCTCAAGGAACGACTTGCTTTAGAATGCGCTGAGAGGCCTGCTTTTTTGCCAAAAATGCAAGGCAACATACATGTTTAATCTCTTGAGCTCTGTTGGCAACAGTAGTTGTAGCCCCAGACATCTGGAGGGCACCATGTTGAGGAACCCTGGCTAAGTGGTGTACAAAAGTACCCAGAGTTTTTCAGTCTGTCTACTGAGGCTGTATTCTCCTCTCCTGTGAAGAGCCAAAAGACCTGCTTTCACGCCAGTGGTATTGTTAAGTCACCGGTAGGCGATGCATTCTGATGGCTTTTGGAGACTGTCTGGATGATACCTGGACACTTTAGGATGCAAGGCGTGTTTCCGTGGACTGACCTCTTGGTGTCTGGGGCTAATCAGGTTCTTGGGGGCAACCTTTTGTGGGATAATCACTTTAGTACCTGTTTGAATCTCCCCCTGCCCCAGTCAGCGGTTCTCAACCTGTGGATCCCCAGATGTTGTTGGACTATGACTCCCATCATCCCTGAACTCTGGCCTTGCTAGCTAGGGCTGATGGGAGTTGTAGTTCAACAACATCTGGGGACCCAAGGTTGAGAAAGGATGGCTTAGATGGACTAGAAATAGAAACAAAAAAAAGGGGAGTGGGTGTTAAAGTAATGCTTTGAACTTTGTGGAAGTTCAGCCTCTGAATTAGATAACCCGAAAAGTTAAAGGTGAAAGGCCACTGGAGAAGAGACTGCAAAACGTGGCTGTTGGTATTCCTGATTTATTTGTTTCTTTAAAAAAAAAAGGTAAATATTGAGTGTATAAATAACCCACACCATACTGCTACCCTAATGTGGAAACTGGAGAGAGGGAGAAAGAGAGAGAAGGAAGGAAGGAAAGGGAAAGAGGGGGAGGCGGGGCCTAGCTGTTGAGGGAGTTCGCAGCTTGACAAGGAGACTGGTGTGCGAGGCACAGAGAGTCCAGGTCGAGCGGAGGCAGATACGGTGCCAGTGGGGTGCCAAGGCATCTGGTTGCAGTGGGCCAAAGCGTGCCCCCCAGTCCCAGACTGGGTGCGTTTGTGCCTGTGTCTGCCTCTGCATCTGTTGAGAAGGGGGCTGGCCTCCCTTCCTGAGACAGAACAAGGTCCTTGCCTGTTTCCTCCGGCCTTCTCCTGCAGGAACACCTGGGTGCTGTGTTGTTTTTTTAATGCGTCCCTGTTAACATCCTGTCTTCCTCTCCACCCCCACTGTAGGTGCACCTTGTTGGCATAGACATCTTCACCGGGAAAAAATATGAAGATATCTGCCCTTCCACCCACAACATGGATGTGCCCAACATTAAGAGAAATGACTTCCAGGTAGGTGGGTGGAGCTGGGTGGGGTTCTCCCCTCCCCCCCCCCACTTCAGAGCTGGGAATCCCGAAAGGAGAGGGTTGGTGTACACCCGCTATGGCCTGCCTGGCTTGCAAACTGGGTAGACTGCTGGGTAGACTGCTAGCGGTGGCTGCTATAGCAAGGATAGGCCAAGTGGCCCTTCCAGCTGCGGTGGGCAATGGAGACAGGCTTCTGCCCTTCCAGAAAAATCTTTTTAGCTCTTTTGGGCCCTCTCCCTCAGTTTTGAGCATTCATATATGATTCTTGCTACCGCTGGATGTGCCCCAGGGACTGTTAGTTTTGTCTCTTTGTTCCCTGACAAATCATCTGCTGTTACAAACTTGGGGTGGTTTCAAAAAGGTGGCAGGCCAAGGCAGCTGGAGGAACAGACACTCCTTCCTTTCCATGCCAAGGTGAAAAGGAACAGGTTATTATTGTCTGTTAAAATCAGTAGTTGCTTTTCCGCCATGGCAACTCAAAGCAGCTTTAAAAAACTTCTTGCATTAAAACCTGGGGGGAGAGTGAAATTCACTAAAATATCTCAAACACTCTAAAAGGCCATATGGGCAGTTAAAGAGGAATTCTTTTGCCTGGTGCCTGAAGATACACAATGATGGCGCTGGGCCAGCCTCCCTGGGGAGAGCATCCTGCAAGCAGGGAGCCACCAGTGAAAAGGCCCCATCCTGTTGCCAAAATGCTACTTCAGTGAGTTTTTTAAGTCAGGAGGGTGGCCCGATAGCTCAGCGCTGACTGTTCTGCCCTCCTACCTTCCTTTCCTCCAGCTTATTGGGATCCAGGATGGGTACCTCTCCCTGCTCCAGGACAGCGGGGAAGTCCGGGAGGATCTACGCCTTCCCGAGGGAGACCTGGGCAAGGAGATTGAACAGAAATATGACTGTGGCGAAGAAATCCTGGTAAGAGAACACGTCAGAGGCCGGAGGGGAAGAGGCCTGCTGCTGCTGCCGGCCTCCCTCCCTTGGCCCAAGTGATTGGGGGGGGTGTATTTAACAGCAGCGTTCCTTAGCCCAGAGAGGCCTGGGATGGCAAAGCATGGTGACGACTTGAAAAGCAGGGTAAAAACAAGGCAGAATACCAAATTCCAATCCCAGCCAGATGCAGAAATGATTCCATAAGCCTTAAAATTCTGGAAGCACCATGTTTTCCCGCCCGGTGTAACATAAGCAGCAGTGGGAACAAATTAAGCTTTGTTAGGGAGGAAGTTGCAAAGTTGAGGTGCCCAGGGCCATAGGTGGCCTTGCCTGGGGTTCCCAGCCACCAGGTGGGAAGATTTTCCTGCGGGTGGAGTGGAGAAGGAGAGAGATCGTGCCTGGCGTTGATCTGAGTGTGCGTAAGGCCAAATGCCCCACCGCTGCTGTGTCTTGGAGGATGTTGGAGATGGGATAAGGAAGGAGGAGGGGAAACAGGGCACTGGTCCTCAGCTGCACAGTGGGGTGTTGGACAGCAGAGCAGGTTGCTTGTGCTGCTTCAGACGGCAGGACCTGGCGTCACTCTGCAGCTCAGAGCACCTGCTTCCCTTGCAGAAGGTCCCAGCGGCATCTTCAGGTGGGAAAAGACCTTTCCTGTATACCTGAAGGAGCGTCTCCACCCCCATCGTTCAGCCTGGACACTGAGGTCCAGCTCCGAGGGCCTTCTGGCGGTTCCCTCCCTGCGAGAAGTGAGGTTTCGGGAACCAGGCACAGGGCCTTCTTGGTGGTGGCGCCCGCCCTGTGGAATGCCCTCCAGATGTGAAGGAAATAAGCAGCTATCCTGTTTTTAAAAGACATCTGCAGGCAGCCCTGTTTAGGGAAGTTTTTTAATATTTAATGCTGTATTGTTTTTAACACTCAATTGGGAGCCGCCCAGAGTGGCTGGGGAAACTCAGCCAGATGGGCGGGGTATAAATAATAAATTATTACTATTATTATATATTTCTCTGCCTGAAACCCTGGAGAGCCGTTGCTGCCAGTCAGAGCAGGTGTCCCCGAGCTAGGCAGACCGGTGTGACTCAGTAGAAAACAGCTTCTTACGTACGATACTGGTGGCCTTGGCAAGCTCTCCTTCGCCGGAGGTCTTCAAGCAGAACCCGGATGCTGGGCTCTGCTTCCACAGTCGGGAGGCAGCGATGCTTCTGAACATCGGTTGCTGAGAACAGCAGGAGGAGGGAGGGCTGTTCTTGCACCCGGATCCCGCTTGTGGGTTTCCCATAATGATCATCTGGTTGGCCACTGTGAGAACAGGATGGTGGACTAGAGGGGGCCATTGGCAAGAGCCCTCCTCCCCCCCCCAATAATATTTATTATTTTCAGTAGGTAAATATAATAAAAAAGAAGACATGAATAATAATAAAGACAAACAAAAAATAGGAGAAAAAGAGAAAAAATAAAAAAGATACATACAACATACAGTGGTGCCCCGCAAGACGAATGCCTCGCAAGATGGAAAACCCGCTAGACGAAAGGGTTTTCCGTTTTTTGAGGCGCTTCGCAAGACGAATTTCCCTATGGGCTTGCTTCGCAAGATGAAAACGTTTTGCGAGTCTTGCGTTTTTTTCCGCTTTTTTCTCCCTTTTTCTAAGCCGCTAAGCCACTAATAGGGTTGCTTCGCAAGACGAAAAAACCGCTAGACGAAGAGACTCGCGGAACGGATTCTTTTCGTCTTGCGAGGCACCACTGTATTGCCACTTAATTAAAATTAAGTACCATCCATCTTCAAAAACATAGTATTTGACTTCCTCAAATCTCTTCCATCCGAATTTCTTAGTAATTATACGTAGCAGTTTCCAATATCAGTGTTTCAAAAAACCATATCACACTCCTAATCATATTACATAACTTTCCTTATCGTATATTTTCTTATTTGTAAACTTAATTCCATTTTAATCCTAGGCCTAATTGTTTCTTTCAAGTGATTACATATCTTTAAGAGCCCTCCTTCCCTTCTAAGCTCTTGATTCTTGCTTGCTTCCTCCCTCCTCAGATCACCGTACTGTCTGCAATGACTGAGGAAGCTGCAGTTGCTATCAAGGCCATGGCTAAATAAAGGAACCACAGGTGAGTGCAGACCCAGGTCGGAAGGATGCTGTCCTGCTCGCTCAAGATGAAGGGAAACGTGCAAGGCTTTTTTGCGAGAGATGGGAGAGGAGTCATCTCTTGCCTTCCTGCCACTGTCACCAACCCCTGTCACCAACTTCTCTTCTTTTTCTCCCACCTTGCAGGGCAGCAGTTTCAACTTGTTATGAACCAGAGAGGATCGCAACCCGCAGACTGTCAGATTTGGCTCCAAACCACCCAAATCTCTCTCTTTTTTTTTTCTTCCCCCCCCTCCTCTAAAAAGCAAAAAAAGGACAAAAAAGCAAAACCCTCCCATACCCACTCACTCCCTTTTGAATTAAAACAAAGGAAAAGAAACTTTTTTGTGGTCTTTTTAAAAGCAGAAAAGCAGGACGCTTAATTGTATTCCTTTTGTTATGATTTCACTTGTTTTGGTCCCCCTCTCGCCCCGGTCCTCCCAGTCCCCCTCCCCTCTCTCGGGTGCTAGTAACACTACAGTTGTTTTCTGGCAAGAGAAGTTGAGAATTTGCACTTAAAAAAAGGAAGAAAAAAAAGAATAATATTTAAACGGCTAGAAGGAGGGGGGGAAATTGCAGGAGACTCTTGTTGATTTTTTTCTCTCTCAAGTTTTAATGCTTTCTGTTAAGATTGGTGGCGGCGCTGAGGAGGGAGCTGCCTTTTCCCCCAGAAAAACGGAGCAAAAATTAGAAAAAAATTACTGTTGCGAATTGCGAAGAGTCGCACTCTTAACCCTGTCAAATGTGTTTGTTCTCGTGAGCGTTTTCTGTTGAGGCAATGTGGGAAGGGGACGCGGCCCCCCCCCCCGCATAGTGGTGGGTGCGGCAATTCGGTAAATTCTTTTGGGACGGCATCCTTTCTTGTGCTTTGGAGGTTAACCCATTAAATGTGGTCTTTTTGTGGGGGCGGCGGCGGCGGGATCACTGCTCTAGTTGCTGAGCTTGCTTCAAACTCCCTTCTTTAACCCCTTCCCTTCTAGAGCACAGGAGCCCCCCCCCCATCCCAGATCTGGAAGTGGGGGGAAGCCGGTGTTCCTGCCAAAGGCATGGAACTCTGCCCCCCCCCCCCTGAAATGGGAGGAGAAACCCACTCGCGGCTGCCTGGCGAATGAGACACTTTTTTTTGCTCCTCGCCCTCATCCCACCTGGGCTCTGATCCCTGTCAATCATGTTCAAGGACACCCCCCCCTTTTCCCTGGCAACCAGTGCTGTCGCTGCCTCCCTTCTGTCCTTGGAGCTAGCTAGAAAGTCTCTAGCACGCCCCCCCCCCTTCCGCCTCAAGCCCTTTCCCCCAGGCTGGGTAACTGCGCATCCCCACCTACGAGCTGTTCAGGGTAAGGGGGTCTTCTGGGGTAGGTAACAAACTAGCCCCCACCCCACCCGCTGCCCATTTCCTTGGTTCATATTTACTCCCCTCTGCTGTTCACAGGTCAGCGCTGTGGCCTCCTCCTCCCTCTCCCCCTGTTAATCCAACACATTTGTTAATCAACCTCAATAAAAAAAACAAGTTTAATATGAAAAACCCTTTTCTGGCTGTGTGTGTGTGTAATTTGTAAGGGACCGGGGTGGGGGTTACGTTACCGGCAGGTTCAGTAAAACTACTGCGTTATCATAGAATTGCAGAGTGGGAAGGGACCCCGAGGGTCATCCAGTCTAACCCTCTAGAATGCAATGTACCATCATTTGCAACTGGGTGGCAGCCTCTTCCTGGGGCCGGTAGCTGATCAACATTCCCCAGAGAGGAAGCTCATGGAAGCTTAAGACTCTGCACTCACTGCAGGGACAGGTGATAGATGAGGCGAAGAAGTGGGGGATACAAATTTTTAAATTAATTTTCAGTTCTGTGTGTTTTTTCCTTTTTTTTACACCATTTACTATATAAAAATGTGGAGCAGGTTTCATAAAGATATGTGCCACTCTTTTGTCCTGACCCATGAGGTTTCCCCTCCTGCATTGAGAGTTTCATAGGATTTTTGTTCAACAAACTACAGTGGTGCCCCGCAAGACGAACGCCTCGCAAGACGGAAAACCCGCTAGATGAAAGGGTTTTCCGTTTTGGAGGCGCTTCGCAAAACGAATTTCCCTATGGGCTTGCTTCGCAAGATGAAATGTCTTGCGGGTTTCCCCCCCTTTTCCTAAGCCGCTAAACCGTTTATCAGCTGATTCGCTGATAAGCCGCTTATCAGCTGATCCGCTAAAAGCTGCTAAACCGCTAATAGCGCTAATCCGCTAAGCTGTCAATGGGCTTGCTTCGCAAGACGAAAAACCCGCTAGACGAAGAGCCTCACGGAACGGATTAATTTCGTCTTGCGAGGCACCACTGTAGTGGGATATTTGTTTTTGATGACTGTGACGACAGGGCAATTCTCAGAAGCCAACTCCGAAAATTTAAAATTTCCTGATCTCATTATGTGTAAATGAGTGAGTGGGGCGTAGGGAGAAAAGAAAGATTACTTGTCACGTTACGCTCAACCTTACTGGCGAGGGTCCAATGTCTTTGCAGCATGTTTAACGGACAAAATGTCTCAAACCAAAGGCCGGTGGCTGTTTGTACCCCACGCCCCTTAGTGAAACCGGCACAGGGAAAAGCAGCCTTTTTGCCTCTCCGTATAAAATGGAGGGCAGTTGTTTTATGTACAGAAGCAGGAATGGAAAACACAACCCGTAGGTCAGCTGCCGTCCGAAAAACATTTGTAGCACCTCTTAGAACAATGGGCAGTAAGTTTACATACATTTCACTTTTAACCTGAACTGTAAGTGCGCTTGGAACTACAGCTACGCGGAGGCAAACGCACACAAAAAGCTGCTTTTCCTAGAAATGGGGGACTAGGGAGGGGGGACTGAACAGGAAAGCACTTTGGACCCTTTGCTCCTGGCAGGATTCAGCTGAACAAGCCTTTAGGTCTCTTCCCACTGACCTGCCCCAAAGTTCGAAAACGGCCTGTTTATACTCTTTAAAAGCTGGTGGCCTTCAGACATGTTTAGACTACAACTCCCATCAGGCATTAGCCAAGACATCCGGTCCAGAATGTGATGGGCACCAGCTTGGGAGAAGTGTCATACTAAATTATGAATGTGTGCAAAATTTGCTTGCTTTGCATACACTTACTTTTAGGGAAGCCACCCTGTTTCCTTCCCTCCGTCCGCTTAGAAATACAAATGAGAGTCTACTACCTTCCGGTCAGCTCTTACTGCCCAAAAGTTCTTGCTAATGTTTAGCCAGACTCTCCCAATTTCTATTATTGGGGCAAGATAGTAAGGGGGGGGGGTGGAACAGACACATGCACCGTTGAACGCTCCTCGAATTATACAAAGTTTTATTTAGAGTGCAATCTCTGTTTTCACAAATTACAGCGAAGAGAGAAGGGGAGAATAAAGCCACACACATGGTCATCCCACGTATATTTTCTTCCTTTGCGCTGGGACTTGGGCTGAGGTTCGGGGGGGGGGGGAGTCAAAGCAACAAGAGAGCAGGGCGGGGGCCTCACTTGTGGTAGAAGCGCTGGCCCTGTTGCGGGTGCTGGATGAACGGGTGCCGAGGTGCTGGCTGCGGAGAGGCCTGGAAACCAGACTGCAAGAGGGGAGAGAGAGATGTTAAAGGAAAGAAGTTTTCAGTGCACAGTGGTACCTTGGTTCTCAAACACCTTGCCTCCCAAACACCAAAAACATTAGAATACTGTCTTATTTTATAGTACAGTACATTGTTTATTGCTTGCTACTTACAGATCAATTGGCCTTGTTAGATAGTAAAATTCATGTTAAATTGCTATTTTAGGGGTGGTTTTTAAAAGTCTGGAACGGATTAATCCGTTTTGCATTACTTTCTATGGGAAAGTGCACCTTGGTTTTGGAACGGACTTCCGGAACGGATTAAGTTTGAGAACCAAGGTACCGCTGTAAAAGAATTAACGGTCATAACCGGAAGGTTGTACAGCAATCCCTCATCTTACACAGGGGCTAAGTGGAAATCGTGGAGGGTCCAACCCTTAGAATTGCCTAATGGGTGAGGAGGAGAGCGAGAGACAGCTTGTGTACTGAGCCAGCCTTGCTCAATGCCCAGCTACCAAGAGGGAGCTAAACACTCTTTGTGCCAGCGTAATCCCGGCTCTCCACCTCACTTGGGACTCGCGCTTTTCCAACCAGCCTGCGTGGTTGACATCACACCAATCGAGTGCGCAGCAAGATGAGGGGTGACTGCCTTCAGTTTTCAGGCTGCTGGGTGGAAACTCCCAGTACGTTTCCGAGCATAATTCAAAGTGTTGGTGCTGTTCTTTAAAGCCCTAAACGGCCTCAAAGGCCCAGTAGACCTGAAGGAGCGTCTCCACCCCCATCATTCTGCCCAGACACTGAGGTCCAGCTCCGAGGGCCTTCTGGCGGTTCCCTCCCTGCGAGAAGCCAAGTTACAGGGAACCAGGCAGAGGGCCTTCTCGGTGGTGGCTCCCTCCCTGTGGAACGCCTTCCCACCAGATGTCAAAGAGAACAGCAACTACCAGACTTTTGGAAGACATCTGAAGGCAGCCCTGTTTAGGGAAGCTTTTAATATTTGATGAATTATTGTATTTTAATACAGTGGTACATCGGGTTAAGTACTTAATTTGTTCCAGAGGTCCGTTCTTAACCTGAAACTGTTCTTAACCTGAAGCACCACTTTAGCTAATGGAGCCTCCTGCTGCCGCCGTGCCGCAGGAGCACCAGTTCTGTTCTCATCCTGAAGCAAAGTTCTTAACCTGAAGCACTATTTCTGGGTTAGCAGAGTCTGTAACCTGAAGCATATGTAACCTGAGGTACCACTGTATTTTGTTGGAAGCCGCCCAGAGTGGCTGGGTAAACCCAGCCAAATGGGCAGGGTATAAATAATATATTATTATTATTATTATTATTATTATTATTATTATTATTATTATGTGTCTGGAGGGCCCTTGGGGTGCCGGTCAGGCTGTGGGCAGTCAGAGTGTCTCCTCTTTGATTCCTCTTATGCACGACACAGTGCTCCTGTCCTGGCCAAAAGATCACCTCCTCCCAGCCTGATCGAGTGTGCCTTCATGAGTTTATCATCTGTGTGCTAAATCAAGCCGGCCAAGGGCACAGCTGGGGTTGAATTCTTGGTGCCGGCCTGTGGAACTCCCTTCCCCTGGAGCCTTGCCAAGCAGCCAGCACCGTAAACCTCTCAGTTTCCGTCTCTGTCCCTCCCCAACCCACCTTCCAGTCTACGCAGAAACAGTTCGAAGCAGCAGAGGGTTCAGACCGTACCGAACACTGAGCACGAACAGGTTGCCCTCCTGTTAAGGGGCGCAGATTATTTTTAATAAAATGAAGCCAGCCAGGCCTCCCACACTGCTCACACCTTTGGCGATGTTGTGCTTTTGGTTTGTTTAACTACTGCTGCTGTTTTCATACCGAAACTCGGCTCAAGAATCCTACCGGTAGTTTTATGCTGGGGTGTCTGTTTGATTGGTTTATCTTTTTTAATAGGAAGGTAGAGTAAAAAATCCTGAAATCGTTAACGGATCGTCTGAACTTTCTCCAAGGAAGAGTCAGAAATTCAGTTGTATTTAAAAAAATAAAATACAATGGTACCTTGGTTCTCAAATTCCAAAAACCTGGAAGTGTTCTGGTTTTCGAACATTTTTCGGAAGCTGAACAGCCGATGCGGCTGTTGGCTATTGTTTCCGGGGCGCCTGCACCAATCAGAAGCTTCGCCTTGGTTTTCGAACGTTTCGTTTTTGCTATTTATTTTGCGTTTTTGAGGCTTTTTAGTTTAATTTGTTTTCGTGACTGTGTGGAAGCCAGTTCGATTGATCGATTGTGTGACTGCGGAAATGGCTAAAAGCCCCCCATCCAAACAATGACTATCATCAGCGCAGGTAAGAAGAAAAAATTAATACTGTCTTATTTATAGTACAGTACATTGATTATTGCTTTCATTTTCTGGATCCATGGTGTCGTTAGATAGTAAAGTTCATGTTAAATGGCTGTCTTAGGGGTTGTTTTCCAAAGTCTGAAACGGATTAATCCCTTTTGCATTCCTTTCTATGGGAAAGCGTGCCTTGGTTTTGGAACGCTTTGGTTTTGGAATGGACTTCTGGAATGGATTAAGTTTGAGAACCAAGGTACCAATGTAAAACTAATGCAGTGTTGTATTCTAGTAAAGGTAAAGGTAAAGGGACTCCTGACCATTAGGTCCAGTCGCGGACGATTCTGGGGTTGCGGCGCTCATCTCGCTTTAATGGTCCATCTTCCGGGTCATGTGGCCAGCATGACTAAGCCTCTTCTGGCGAACCAGAGCAGCGCACGGAAACGCCGTTAACCTTCCCGCCGGAGCGGTACCTATTGATCTACTTGCACTTTGACGTGCTTTCAAACTGCTAGGTTGGCAGGAGCTGGGACCGAGCAACAGGAGCTCACCCCGTCGCCCGGATTTGAACTGCTGACCTTCCGATGGGCAAGCCCAAGAGGCTCAGTGGTTTAACCCACAGCGCCACCCGCGCCCCCTTGTATTCTAGTAGCCCCGCATAAATTGATGCGCCAACATTGGCAGCATCTGACAGGAAGTCTGGTTGGCGGTCGTTCTGCTGGGGATTGGCCTGTTCCGTGGGGGCTCTCCATTTGCAGAATGACCCCAACCTCAGACTGTACAGAGGCCAGAGGCCCACTAGGGAGGAGAGCCACTCTGCATGCGCTCAGAGGTACTGCTATCCGACCTAACCGAAAGAGTCCGCGACCAGAAGGAGGAGGAGTATCAGGAAGAGTGGAATAAATTTAATGATCATTTACTTAAATAAGTTAAGTTAAATGAACTGAAAACAGCTTGCAGATACTTAACTGGCTCAGGATTTTATTTATGTTAAGTGATGAATTAATATGTTTAATTCCATAATGTGAAGATCTAAGGATGTTAATGTTTAAGTTAAATTTCATAAGAATTGGGATTTGGAAAACTGTTAAAAGGACATGCAATGAAATTCAACCAAGGAGGAGCGAGGAAGTCACTTTAACAAAGTTAATAAGTGTAATTTTCAATAAGGTTATGATTTATGTTAGTTTGTCTTGTGTGTTTGTTTGTTTATTTATAAAATTGTGGAAACCAATATTTTTTTTAAAAAAACAAACCCAGAGGTACTGCCGTGATATGACAAGGCTTGGGATCGAGTGCCGCTCCCCCCACCCATCCAGCGAGATACTTACTGTGTGGGGCTGTTGTGGGGCGGTTCCGTGGGAGAAGCTGCCTGGGGAAGCTGGGCGGGCCGGGTGGGTATACGCCAAACTGGGCTATAAGGGAGAGAAAGCAGGGTGGGGGGTGGGCAAATATCACCAAGCGGGAGAGAGCAGGGTGGAAAGGGGCTGGGTGTCGCGATGGCAGTGGGAGAGCCGCCCACCTGGGACAAGGAAAAGGAAGGCAAAATCCATAACAGGCCAAAAACAAGGGGGAGAACGACAACACATTGCGGGCATAGAGAACCGTGTAACTGGGAAGCGAAATAAAGAGGGGAGTGGAAGCAAGAAGAGGTTCCGAGCTTACCTTGGCAGCTGTCTGCATCTGGACAGGGATTTGGGGGGCTTGTAGGAGGCCCTGGTTCGGGTGCAAGGCCTGGGGGTGCATTGGGCGTAGGGTCGACTGGAGAGGAAAGGACAAGAGAGGGAGAGCAGAGGAATTAGACCGTCTCCCAGGGAATGCACTCTGCACATGCTCTGGTTATTTCGCGGCCAAGTCCAGGCAGGCAAACGTTCTTCCCAGGCTCCTGTCCGAACTTAAAATTTACCCCCTGTGCGGTTAGAAACAGTCAACAATGGCTGCATTTGCACCGCTGCGGCGCCATTTTTGTACAGTCATGGCTTTTCCCCCAAAGGATTCTGGGAGTTGAGGGTCTTAATTTTTTTATTGGAGACCCATATCCCCCTCAGAGAGGTATTTCAGAGTGGTCCTGTATACCTGAAGGAGCGTCTCCACCCCCATCGTTCAGCCCGGACACTGAGGTCCAGCTCTGAGGGCCTTCTGGCGGTTCCCTCATTGTGAGAAGTGAGGTTACAGGGAACCAGGCAGAGGGCCTTCTCGGTGGTGGCGCCTGCCCTGTGGGAACGCCCTTCCAGCAGATATGAAGGAAACAACAACTATCTTCTCTTTAAAAGACATCTGAAGGCAGCCCTGTTTAGGGAAGTTTTTAATATTTAATGCTGTATTGTTTTTAACACTTGATTGGGAGCCGCCCAGAGTGGCTGGAGAAACTCAGCCAGATGGGCGGGGTATAAATAAATAATAATATTAATGTTCAACAACCAATCCCTCTTCCCAGGGATTTCTGGGAACTGTAGCTCCGTGGGTGGGTGGGGAACGGGGGGGTCTTTTAGCAACCCGCAACACCTGTAACGAACTACAACTCCCAGGATCCTCTGGGGGAAACTGCGGCTGCTTAATTGCATGACTGAAGCCGACATTTCCCCAAAACGGAAACTTTCGCGCTGTGCTGAAGCTCGCCTCGCCTCCTGCCCCCGAGACCCTCGTTGCATGTGACCCTACCCCACAGAAGCGGATCATCTATGGAGGCCAGGACACAAGTCTGCCCCCGTCAGAAGTGGGACAGGATAGGGCCTTTTCTATGGCAGCTCCTAGAGAGACTCTCCTCGCTCCATCCCTAAAAGCCACTCAGCCCAGGGGATTTTGGAAGAGGGTGGGCAACTGAACCAAGGTGCGCTTGCCACGAGATTTGGTGAGCAATGCCCTGCTTGGGTCCGGGCAGTTCCTTTCTCCTTCTGTGTTGGAACTCCTATTTGGGGACTTCCCTGGCTTTTTTCTGGCCCACGTAGGACCAGTCTGGATAATTAGCCTTGGTGAAGACTTGACGTTTTTATCCCCCCAAAAGCTTTTGATTGTATTTGTATTTTAATCAAAGTTTAAAAGTTGTATTTTAATCTTGTTTTTTAAGCTGTATTTCAATCAATTGCTTTTATATTTCATATTAACCGCCCTGAGCCCTGTCTTGGCTGGGGAGGGCGGAGTATAAATAAAATTGATTATTATTATTATTGTTGTTGTTGTTGTTGTCATAAAATTAAAGGAACCCCTGACCATTAGGTCCAGTCGTGGCCGACTCTGGGGTTGCAGCGCTCATCTTGCTTTATTGGCCGAGGGAGCCGGCGTACAGCTTCTGGGTCATGTGGCCAGCAGGACTAAGCCGCTTCTGGCGAACCAGAGCAGCACACGGAAACGCCGTTTACCTTCCCGCCAGAGCGGTACCTATTTATCTACTTGCACTGGTATGCTTTCAAGCTACTAGGTTGGCAGGAGCAGGGACCAAGAAACGGGAGCTCACCCTGTGGCGGGGATTCAAACTGCCGACCTTCTGATTGGCAAGTCCTAGGCTCAGTGGTTTAACCCACAGTGCCACCCACGTCCCATACTGACTACTTAGGTTTGCGGCTGCTTCCCTGATGACGTACCACTGCCATTTGCTTTTTTAAAATATTGTTAGCCATCTTGTAAAATCTCTGTGGGTAAAAAGTCAGTCCATAAAAGCATAGGGCTCTTCATCTCGTGGCTGTGGGTTCGAGCCCCATGTTGGGGCCGAAAGATTCCTGCATTCCAGGGGGCTGGTGACCCCTGGGATCCCTTTCCAACTCTACAAAAGAGCACGGACATTTTCAGAGAGCGATGCTCCGGGTGCGAACTCACCGAATCGGTAAATCCAGACTGCTGGTTCGCGTGCTCCAGTTGTTTCTGCAAAGGGATGGCTGTGCTCGGAGGAATGAAACCTGGAAAGGGAAGGTTGAAAGAGCTAAGCGTCAGCCTTGCAAGGAAAGGAACAGGGCCTTGGAAGAAGTGGGGGGCTGGTTCATTTTCTCTTTCCTTTACAGACAGTGTCTCCCAGCACAGCTTCCCTGCCATCTCACGTCCATGGAGGCGCAGGTCAACTCTGTGTCCAGGGCAGCTGTCTACCAGCTCCATCTGGTACACAGGATGAGACCCTCCCTGACCACAGACTGTCTGGCCAGAGTGGTGCATGCTCTGGTTATCTCCCGCTTGGACTACTGCAATGCGCTCTACATGGGGCTACCTTTGAAGGTGACCTGGAAACTGCACTTAATCCAGAATGCGGCAGCCAGACTGGTGACTGGGAGTGGCTGCCAAGACCATATAACACCGGTCCTGAAAGGCCTACATTGGCTCCCAGGACGTTTCCGAACACAATTCAAATTGTTGTTGCTGACCTTTAAAGCCCTAAACGGCCTCAAAGGCCCAGTAGACCTGATGGAGCGTCTCCACCCCCATTGTTCAGCCCAGACACCGATTTCCAGCTCCAAGGGCCTTCTGGCGGTTCCCTCGTTGCAAGAAGTGAGGTTACAGGGAACCAGGCAGAGGGCCTTCTTGGTGGTGGTGCCCACCCTGTGGAATGCCCTCCCAGCAGATGTCAAGGAAATAAACAACTACCTGACTTTTGGAAGACATCTGAAGGCAGCCCTCTTTAGGGAAGCTTTTAATATTTGATGTGTATCTGAAGAAGTGTGCATGCACACGAAAGCTCATACCTAGAACTAACTTAGTTGGTCTTTAAGGTGCTACTGGAAGGAATTTTTTTATTTTGTTTTGACTATGGCAGACCAACACGGCTACCTAGCTGTAACTGCAATATTTGATGAATTATTGTATTTTAATATTTTGTTGGAATCTGCCCAGAGAGGCTGGGGAAACCCAGCCAGATGGGTGGCGTATAAATAATAATAATAATAATAATAATAATAGGATTTGCCAACCCCTGGCATGCTCTGGTCCATGGGGTCACGAAGAGTCGGACATGACTAAATAACTGCAGACTTATTATTATTACGATTTGCCAGCCCCTCTGCAGACTTACCAGGCTGAGCCGTGGGAAAGTGGCTGTGGATTGTGTAGCCGGGCTGCTGTTGCGGCAAGTACTGCATGGTGGGGAAAGCAGAAGGCCCTGGAAGGGAAAGGAGAGGGGCGTAAAAGCCTGGACTGCTGTGCCCCCGCCACCCACGCTGCGGAGGGAAAGGGCTCCAGCATGGCACCCGATTGCCCGCGGACTCCATCCTCACCTCGGATCGACTGGCTGCTGGCGTAGCTGACGGGCACCGTGTGTTGGCTCTGCCCCACGGCATAAGGGCTGTGCCCGGACTGCCCGCCCTGGTACTGGCCGTGCTCTGCCGTGCTGGCGGGGAAAGTCGGCTGCGTGGCAAAGTGGCGAGACTGGGGAGACAAAGCGCGCACAGAGACGTCCCTTAGGGTTGCCGCGTGGTGCACCAAATCTGCCTCACAACTAACCGCTTTGTCTTATTTGCCATGCGACGTATTTTTGTGTTTCCCTGCTGTAAACGGGCCTGTGGCACTCGGAAGGAAGGGCGGTATATCAGTTTCATTAGTAACTATCATAACAGCAGCAATAGCAAAGGCAGGGCTGCCGCCGTCCGCCATTTTGAAAGGGGAGCCATTTTGTGAGGGAAGAACTAACCGTTTTGTCTTGTGTTTCGGGGGGGGGGGGGCATACGCAGAATACTGCAGTTGGAAGCAGCATCCAGGAGGAAACAAAACAAAAAAATACCATATTTTTCGCTCTATAAGACACACCAGACCACAAAACGCACCTAGTTTTTGGAGGAGGAAAACAAGAAAAAAAAATATTCTTAATCCCAGAAGCCAGAACAGCAAGAGGGATCGCTGCGCAGTGAAAGCAGCGGTCCCTCTTGCTGTTCTGGCTTCTGGGATAGCTGCGCAGCCTGCATTCGCTCCATAAGACGCACACACATTTCCCTTTACTTTTTAGGAGGGAAAAGTGAGTCTTATAGAGCAAAAAATACAGTACAGTGGTGCCCCGCAAGACGAATGCCTCGCAAGACGAAAAACCCGCTAGACGAAAGGGTTTTCCGTTTTGGAGGTGCTTCGCAAAACGAATTTTCTATGGGCTTGCTTTGCAAGACGAAAATGTCTTGCGAGTTCCTGAGGGTTTTTTTCCCTCCCCCCCCTTTTCTAAGCCACTAAGCCGCTTATCAGCTTATCCGTTAAGCTGATAAGCCGCTAAAAGCTGCTAAAAGCCGCTAAACCGCTAATAGCGCTAATCTGCTAAGCCGTCAATGGGCTTGCTTCGCAAGATGAAAAAACCGCTAGACGAAGAGAATCGCAGAACGGATTCTTTTCGTCTTGCGAGGCACCACTGTATATGAGAAAATCCAGACACATGGCAACCCATGTCGGCAGTGTTGTTTGTGCCAATTTCCCTTAAAAATAGCTCCAAAACGTCAATTTTTGTTGAGATTTTGCCAAAGACAACCCCCTACCTCACCCCGCAATAAAATGCTCAACAACTTTTGTGTCCGGATTTTGAAACATGGCAACCCTAGTTTATCATGTTATGTGGTTTTATACTGTAAACGGGCCTGTGGTCCTTGGGATCAAGGGCAGGATATAAATTTAAATAACAACCACCACGACAATAGCAAAGGCAGCGCCGCCATCACCCGCCATCTTGTGAGGGAACATTTGGAGGAGAACGTTTGACTCTGCTCATGAAAAGCAAAATATAAGCACTTCCGAGGAGGAAAAGAAAACTGTGCTCAGCCCCTGGCATGGTTCTCGCCTGCTTAGGCAAGCCTGCCTTTGTGGCATTTTAACGTGCGGTTTTTATTACGTATCGTCTGTTTTAGACGCATGGCTTTTACTTCTACTCTGAGAAATCTTACATCAATTTGGCTTTATATATCAGGCATATGCAACTAGTCAATTGCGGGGCTTTCCTGGTCGATCATGTGATCCTGGTTGATCACTCCCCCCAAAAAAGCTCCACAATGGTCAATCCAATGGGTAGATCACTGACAGTTTTTTTATAGTGGGAGTAGATCACAGTCTCTTGGGCGTGAGTAGGCAAACTAAGGCCCAGGGACCGAATCCGGCCCAATCGCCTTCTCAATCCGGCCCACAGACGGTCCAGGAACCAGCGTGTTTTTACATGAGTAGAATGTGTGCTTTTATTTAAAATGCATCTCTGGGTTATTTGTGGGGCATAGGAATTTGTTCTTTCCCAAAAAAAGTATAGTCCGCCCCCCCCCCAAGGTCTGAGGGACAGTGGACCGGCCCCCTGCTGAAAAAGTTCGCTGACCCCTGCTCTTGGGAGTTGGGCACGCCTGTTTTACATTATCAGTTTTGCAAATGAATATTTCACATTGCATTTTGCAAACTGCTTAGGAGGTTTCTGATGATTAAGCAACGTGCCCCTCTTGCCAAATAAATCACCGTATTTTTTGCACCATAAGACGCACCTAGTTTTTGGAGGAGGAAAACAAGAAAAAAAAAATTCTGAATCCCAGAAGCCAGAACAGCAAGAGGGATCGCTGCGCAGTGAAAGCAGCAATCCCTCTTGCTGTTCTAGCTTCTGGGATAGCTGCGCAGCCTGCATTCGCTCCGTAAAACGCACACACATTTCCCCTTACTTTTTAGGAGGGGGAAAAAGTGCGTCTTATAGAGCAAAAAATACAGTAATAAATCCTTCGAGGAATACTATGACATCAGTGTTGAAAAAAGAGATCTGGTCTTTCCCGGAACAACTTGGGGGGAGGCACTCACTGTGATCACTGGAGGACCAAACATCTGCTTGGCTCGATCGGCGGATATCAAGGTACCGGCCCGGTTATGGCCTCCAGGGCTCCCTGTGAAGAAAGGGAAGAAATCCCATTGACATCAACCCCTCCAAGCCATCCAGAGGGTGAGAAAACTCCTTCCCAAAGGGGTGGGGTGGGGGTCAAGTCTTCTCTTTCCTCCGATAAAAGACTCTCCAGAAGGGTGATGTGACGCATTATTTAATTGGGATCCGCCATTATGGGACAGAGATAAACAGTCAAGGGGGAGGCGAGCTCTAATTTGTTATCATATCTGTACTACAAGTCCAAATTGGCACATCTCCCCTGAAAGACTAATGTTTGATGCAACCTGTCTGAGAAAATGAATGAGCAAACGCCTAGATTTTATTTCATCGGAACTGAGTGAAGATGGCGTCTGCCACCAGAGAAGGACTTTTGGGTTGATTTGGCATAAACACCAGCGTGTGAGGACATATTGCGAACAACAGACTTATCAACTGGGGGGGGGGGAGGGAGATTCATACAAATTTCACACAGAAGCACATTATTGTTTACTTCAGCTCGCCTGTGGAAACAACTCAGAGACCATGAAGGAAGGAAGGATAACAACAGGAAAATTTAAAGAAGGAACTCTTGGAAACTCAAGGCAGTGAAACATAAGATGATTAGAGCCCCACTGAACTTGAAGCATGGGAAGCCCCAACAAAAACTTATAATTTGGCAGAATATTTGGACCATATGAGATGTATTTGTATAATTTGGAAAGTGTAATGTGATCTGCTTGGATTGTTAAAATGGAAAACTTAATAAAAATTATTTTTTTAAAAAAGTCTTCTCTTTCCTTCGCTCTCTCCTCTCCCATACCTGCAATCCTAACAAGGGAGACACCTCAGAGGCTTTATACATGGAATGTCCTGGGTTCGATTCCTGACATCTCTCGCTAAAACTGGACCGCAGGTGGAGACGGGCGGCCCGATTCAGCACAAGGTGACTTCAGGTGGGGAAAGCACACCTGCCTGATCCGTGGCCGAACTCTACGCGAATCCTCTCAATCCGCTGCTGACGTGGCCAAAAAGAAACTCACCTTGCATGTTGAGGATGTGAGCCCCTGCGTGGACGGCCATTCCTTGCTGGTAAGCGGCTGCCGTCAGCGTCGTCATGTCGCTGTGGACAGGAGGAAGGAGGTCAATAAATCGCCTGCAATAATGGCGGTGAAGAAACCCAACTCAGAAAGAAACTTGATCTTTGCCGGCGCCTGCTCTTGCCATTCGTTGCCACTTTTGCACAAGGCAGTCGTGGCTGCCTTCAAGGTTTCCCACACATTGTGATTTTTGCGTACCGCAAAATATTGCCAGGTCACAAATTATGAAGCTGATACAGTCGTACCTCAGAAGTCGAACGGAATCCGTTCCTGAAGTCCATTCTGACTTCCAAAACGTTCAGAAACCAAGGCGTGGCTTCCGATGGGCTGCAGGAAGCTCCTGCAGCCAATCAGAAGTTGCAGAACCCGCGTGGGACGTTCGGGTTCCAAAGAACGTTTGCAAACCGGAACACTCACTTCCGGGTTTGTGGCCTTCGGGAGCCAAAACGTTTGAGTCGCAAGGCGTTCAAATTCTGAGGTACGATTGTATCATGATATGGACTTCAAACCGGTTTTGGACGATATATGAACATAATTATTTTATTTGATTCTTTTAATTTCTATATCACTTTATATTTTTAAGAAAAATCTCAAAGCTGTTTACAGCAGGTGTCGGCAAGGATTACCTCGCCTGGGTGAGCTCACTCCCGCGGAGATCGCTCCATGGGCTGGATCATATCAACTGAGTCCCCGCTCTGCGCTGTGCTGGTTTAGTGCACCGTACAGGGACTCGCTGAGCGAGCGGCTTGGTTCAGGGGCAGCTAGTGGGCCGTTTAAACAACCCCCACGGACCGCTTACAGCCCATGGACCACAGGTTTAAAGGTAAAGGGACCCCTGACCATTAGGTCCAGTCGTGGCCGACTCTGGGGTTGCGGCACTCATCTCACTTTATTGGCCAAGGGAGCCAGCGTCCAGATTCTGGGTCATGTGGCCAGCATGACGAAGCCGCTTCTGGTGAACCAGAGCAGCGCACGGAAACGCCGCTTACCTTCCCGCCGGAGCGGTACCTATTTATCTACTTGCACTTTGTGCTTTCGAACTGCTACATTGGCAGGAGCAGGGACCGAGCAACGGGAGCTCACCCCGTTGCAGGGATTCGAACCGCCCACCTTTTGATCGGCAGGTCCTAGGCTCTGTGGTTTAACCCACAGCGCCACCCACGTCCCGACTCCTGGTTTACAGCATATTATATCAATAAAGCAATCTGAAGAAAATCAAATATAGAGTATACAGTCAAAGCAACATAACATCGCCTAGCCCCATGTGGAGACCAGCATTCCAAGCACGCTCACACCACAGAAGAGGCTGTGGGCAGTTTTATTTTCAATTCCTTGCCTAATCACTCCTAAGCACGGAATTCGCCTTTTTCACAGCGGCCAAACACCGGCTCAACATCTCCACGAGGACCCTATGGTCCTGCTCTTGCTCGGTCACAGCCAGTTCAGTACCCACAAACATAAACACACAGTTAGGATCTCCCCCTCTGCCCCCCAGCGTGGCATCGCTAGACGCTTGTGACCTCTCCAACCTCTGTTCCTTGCGTCGGCGTTTCTCCTCCTCGTGAAGCACTTTTTTCAACTGAAGGAAAAGTTGGTGCTTCTCCTCCTGTAGGGCCAGCAGTTTCTCTTCCAGCTTCATGATCTGCGGGTGGAAAAGAGGTCGGAGGTGAGCAGGCATGTCTCCAGGGATGGAGAAGAAGAGTTTGGATTTGATATCCCGCTTTATCACTACCCGAAGGAGTCTCAAAGCGGCTCACGTTCTCCTTTCCCTTCCTCCCCTACAGCAAACACTCTGTGGGGCTGAGAGACTTCAGAGAAGTGTGACTGGCCCAAGGTCCCCCAGCAGCTGCATGTGGAGGAGCGGTTAAGCGAACCCGGTTCCCCAGATTACGAGTCTGCCACTCTTTTTTTTCCCCAATAAATTTTTATTAAGATTTTAAAGGTTACAAAAAGAAAAAACAAAGGGGGAAAAAACCAGAAAAAAGATGCAGCTAATTAAAAAATATCAATCCTTTACATAACTTTCTTTCCTTTGCTTATTTCCTTGACCTCCTCACACCTCCCTTTTTTGTATTCTAATTCAATTAGATATTTCAGCAAATCCTTTCCATCTTTATTTCTATCCTAATGATTTATCTTAATATACTATAATTTAACGTTCTGTTCTTTCACCAATTAACAATCCATTTTTACTTAATCCTTTATATCATTTCTGCTAAAACCACATTACTTCATTCCAACATCCTTCTAACATTCCGAGACTACCACTCTTAACCACTACACCACACTGGCTCTCTCACAATGGAGGCCTCCCAAAACACAGGGCCGCCCCACAGACCTGCTCCTTCGTCTCCTCCAGGGACATCCGCTCTTCCATCTCCTTCTTCCGACGCCTCTCCTGTTCCTCCTTCATCTTCTGCTCCATCATCTTGTCGACTTCTTCCTCCTCTGCAGGACCATAATAAAATAATAATAATAATAATATAATAATAATAATAATAATAATAATAATAATAATAATAATAATAATAATTTATTTATTTATACCCCACCCATCTGGCTGGGTTTCCCCAGCCGCTCTGGGCAGCTTCCAACTGAATATTAAAACACAATAATCTATTAAACATTAAAACATTAAAAGAGGGAGGAATAACCTTCCCGAAATGCAACTTCCATGGAGCCTCAACTCAGTTCAAGACTTGATCAGGTTCTGCACTACTTAGGCAGGAAGAACCAGTTGCACAAATATAAGATGGCGGACATCTGGCTTGCCAGTAATCCATGTGAAGAGGATCTAGGGATCTTGGTGGACCACAAGCTTAACATGAGCCCAAAGCGTGATGCAGCAGCAAAAAAAGGCCAATGCTATTCTAGGTTGCATCAACCGAAGTCTAGTGTCCAGATCAAGCGAAGGAATAAGGTAAAGGGACCGCTGACCATTAAGTCCAGTTGTGGCCGACTCTGGGCTTGCAGCGCTCATCTCGCTTTACTGGCCTAGGGAGCCAGCGTCCAGCTTCCGGGTCATGTGGCCAGCAGGACTAAGCCACTTCTGGCGAACCAGAGCAGCGCACGGAAACGCCGTTTACCTTCCCGCCGGAGCGGTACCTATTTATCTACTTGCACTTTGACGTGCTTTCGAACTGCTAGGTTGGCAGGAGCAGGGACCGAGCAACGGGAGCTCACCCCGTCACGGGGATTCGAACCGCCGACCTTCTGATCGGCAAGTCCTAGGCTCTGTGGTTTAACCCACAGCGCCACCCGCGTCCCAAGGGAAGGAATAGTCCCGCTCTATTCTGCCTTGGTCAGACCATGCCTGGAAGACGGAGTCCACTTATGGGCACCACAATTTAAGAAGGATATTGGCAAGCTGGAAGGTGTGCAGAGCGGGTGACCAAGATGGTCAAAGGTCTGGAAAACAAGCCGTATGAGGAACGGTTGAGGGAACTGGGCATGTTGAGCCTGGAAAAGAGAAGACTGGGAGGAGATCTGGCAGCCATCCTCAAATCTCTGAAGGGCAGTCGCATGGAAGATGGAGCAATCTTATTTTCTGCTCTGGAGGGTTGGACAGATTAAAGTTGCAAGGAAGGAAATTGGGACTAAATTTCAGGAAGAGTTTTCTGACCGTAAGAGCCTTTGACAGGGGAAGGACTTAGTCCGCTCCTTTATATTCTCTACACGTACGATTGTGTCGCTGCTCACCCTAGTAATAGGGTTGTCAAATTTGCAGATGACACAACCGTGATTGGGCTCATCTCTGAAAGGGAAGGTGAAACGGACTATAGAGATGAGGTGGAGCGGCTGACAGAGAGGTGCAGAGCTAACAACTTGCTCATAAATACAAGGAAGACAAGGGAGCTTGTGGTGGACTTCAGGAGACACAAGAGCAATGTCCAGCCACTTTTGATTGATGGGGTCTGTGTGGAGAGGGTAACAACGTTCAGATTTTTGGGTATTGAATTACAAGAGGATCTGTCCTGGAGTGTCAACACAAGGGGGCTTGTGAAGAAGGCGCAGCAGAGACTGTACTTTTTGAGAATCCTAAGGAAAAACCATCTTCCGCAGAAACTGCTGCTTGCCTTCTATCACTGTGCCATTGAGAGCGTGCTCACTTATGGCTTATGTGTGTGGTACGGAAGCTGTACTACCCAGGACAGGATGGGGTTGTGCAGAGTTGTGAAGGCAGCAGAGAGCATTGTTGGCTGCCCACTCTCCACCTTAGAGCAGATTTATGCCACAAGGTGCCAGAGGAAGGCACTGGACATAGTAAAAGATCCATCGCATCCTGGTCACTGTCTCTTTGAGCTCCTGCCATCGGGACGGAGATACAGGACGATGAAGACAAGAACGAGCCGTCTCAAGAACAGCTTCTTCTCCAGAGCGATCTCGGCCCTGAATGGGAAACCTGGACTTTGAAAGTCATCTAATCTTCCTTGCTGTATTATACTGTATTGTTTTAATTAGTGTTTTTATAGTTGTTCTGATTTTGTGCGGAGTGCCCTACCTGGGTGGATGGAGCAGCCAAGTAATTTTCGTTGTCCCCGAGAGGGGGCAATGACAATAAAGATTATTATTATTATTATTATTATTATTATCTCCCTGGGATGATGCTGGACTCTCCTTCCTTGGAGGTTTTTAAGCAGAGGTTGGAAGCTCTTGGAAGTTTCAGTTGGGATTCCCGGATTGCAGGGGGTTGGGCTGGATGACCCTTGGGGTCCCCTCCAACTCTGCAATCCTGGGATTTCTCCCGAGCAGGTCGCTGGGGGTCGGTATCCTCCCAGCCTAGCCTAGCCTACCTGGCAGGGTTCGGGGTGCGGGGATTGCGCGCTGCCTGGAGCACCTTGCAGGCGGGATACAAACTCAAATGCAAATGCATGCAAATGAAAATGCAAATGCAAGTGCATGCAAATGCATGCAAATGAAAATGCAAATGCAAGCAAATGCAAATGCAAATGCATGCAAATGAAAATGCAAGTACATGCAAATGAAAATGCAAATGCAAGTGCATGCAAATGCAAGCAAATGCAAATGCAAATGCATGCAAATGAAAATGCAAATGCATGCAAATGAAAATACAAATGCAAATGCATGCAAATGAAAATACGAATGCAAGTACATGCAAATGCATGCAAATACCCCCCCCGCCCGTCTCTTTCTCTCTCACCCTGCCGCTTCCTCTCTCGCTCCACCATGACGTGCCGGTGCAAGGCGCGGGCCATGGCCGAGCTCAGCTTCGGCCTCTCCAGCAGCGCCGGCATGGCGGCCTCTCCGGGGCGCCCGGGACCCGAGGCGGAGAAGGAGGCTCCTCGGAGGCCGCGAGGAAGGAGGAAGGGAAGCAGCAGCTCCGGAGAGGCGACGCCAACACCCCGCGCGGCTTCCTCTTCCGGGTCGCAGAAGCCCCGCCCCGCCCCGCCCCCCCTCTGCCGGGGACCCAGGAGTCCGGGCAGGCTCCACCCCCCCCCCAAGTGGCTGTGAAGGGACCCAGGAGTCCAGGAAAGGCGTCCCCGCTCTCCCCCAACTGAGAAAGGGACCCAGGAGTCCAGGAAAGGCGTCCCCGCTCTCCCCCAACTCAGAAAGGGACCCAGGAGTCCAGGAAAGGCGTCCCCGCTCTCCCCCAACTGAGAAAGGGACCCAGGAGTCCGGGCAGGCTCCACCCCCCCCCAACTGGCTGAAGGGACCCAGGAGTCCGGGAAAGGGATCCCCGCTCTCCCCCAACTCAAAAAGGGACCCAGGAGTCTGGGAAAGGGATCCCCGCTCTCCCCCAACTGAGAAAGGGACCCAGGAGTCCGGGCAGGCTCCACCCCCCCCAAGTGGCTGAAGGGACCCAGGAGTCCGGGAAAGGGATCCCCGCTCTCCCCCAACTCAAAAAGGGACCCAGGAGTCCGGGAAAGGGATCCCCGCTCTCCCCCAACTCAAAAAGGGACCCAGGAGTCCGGGAAAGGGATCCCCGCTCTCCCCCAACTCAAAAAGGGACCCAGGAGTCCGGGAAAGGGATCCCCGCTCTCCCCCAACTGGGAAAGGGACCCAGGAATCCGGGAAAGGGATCCCCGCTCTCTCCCAACTCAAAAAGGGACCCAGGAGTCCGGGAGAGGGATCCCCGCTCTCCCCCAACTCAGAAAGGGACCCAGGAGTCCGGGAAAGGGATCCCCGCTCTCCCCCAACTCAGAAAGGGACCCAGGAGTCCGGGAAAGGGATCCCCGCTCTCCCCCAACTCAGAAAGGGACCCAGGAGTCCGGGAAAGGGATCCCCGCTCTCCCCCAACTCAGAAAGGGACCCAGGAGTCCGGGAAAGGGATCCCCGCTCTCCCCCAACTCAGAAAGGGACCCAGGAGTCCGGGAAAGGGACCCCCGCTCTCCCCCAACTGAGAAAGGGACCCAGGAGTCCGGGAAAGGGCTCAGTGCTCTCCCCCTGAGAGGGGGACCCAGAAGTCCCCGGACAGGCGCCCCCCTCTCCCCAGCTGACTGGAAGGGACCCAGGAGTCCTGCGTGCTCCTGCTCAAGAGGGGAAAGGGACCCAGGCGTCCGAGCCCTGCCACTTGTGACACCCCTCGATTTTAAAAGTGGGGGTGGCCTAGGGGGTTTCCTGTCGGTGTGAGGGGTGGGGAGGGCACCTTACGAAGCCCCCCCATCTGTGCTGAGAGAAGGTCGTGTCCCCTCCCCCCCAACCCCAGATGTGAGAGAAGGGACCCAGGAGTCCGAGAGGCAAAAGGAGCGCTAAGTGCTGCTGGCGACGTCCTCTCTGCCCGCTGGCCTTTCCACACGTGTGAGACACGTGTCTGTCTGTGTTCTGGGGCCTCATCCTATTTCCTGACATTGCAGTCTGCTTTCAACTATTTCCTGGATTTTAAATGATTGTAACCAGACTTGGGACCATTTGGTAAACAGGGAGGGGCCGTTTGGTGATAATATTGTTATGAATAAATCCCCTTTATTCCTCTTCATCCCTTTGAGAAGCTGACCTCCACCCCATCAGAAACACACATTTTCCAAGCGCCTTTCTTCCTATTCTGGGGGGTCTTCCTTTCCTGGGGGGTAGCCCCACTGAACCCCGTGGGACTTACGTTTAAATACATATTCTGATGAGTTTGTGGGTGCTGGACTCCCCTAAACTCCTGGGTCCAGTTAGGGGGCAGCGCCCTGAGCGTGGGCAAAATTTGGCACCCCCATAATATTTTTTTATACAATAATTGTGTAGGCACCCGTATAAATACTGGACTATTATTATTATTTTGCACCCGGCGCCACCCCACTAGTCTCATTAAGGCTTGGGGTGTCAAAAGTTTATTAAGCTAGGCTACTCTCCTGTGTGAAGCAAAAGCTATAATACAAAATAATAATAATAAATTTTATTTATGCCCCAGCCAAGACCGGGCAGCATTTGGGACCTTTTAGTTTAAGAGACGACACGATAGAAGCTTGTAAAATTAAGCGTGGCAAAGGGAAAGTTTTCCTCGTAACACAGGAAATCCTGGGCCTCCCGTGAAGCTGAACGGTGGAAGATTTAGGCAAAGGAGGAAGACGTATTTGCTCATCCAGGACACATTTAAACTGCGGAACTCCTTGCCACAGGAGGCCAACTTGGGTGGTTTTAAAAGAGGATCGGACAAATTCCTGGAGGAGGAGAGGGCTGTTGGTGGCTGTGCTCTCCTGCCGCAGTTGAAGGCGGCAATGCTTCTGGGTACCAGTTGCTGCAAACTGCAGGCGGGGAGAGGGATCTTGTGTTCGAATCCTGCGTGCAGGTTTCCCAGAGGAAATAGACCCAGCAGGCTCTATTTTGGTTGTAGGAAAAAGAGACACGGACACTGAACCAGCTGAATCCTGGTTTATAAACCCTTGCAAGGAAGTTGGGGAGAAACGCACTGTACAACCTTTTAAACTTTTGTTCAAAAAAGAAAAAAGAAAAAAAAGGGAAACGAAGTTTTTTTACAGAGGTAAAAAAAACAAAACACCCCAATGCATGTCATTTTCCAACAAATAAAGTGAAAAAGCAGCATAAATACCATTTAAAATATATATAAATCAAAGGGGGACGGGGTGGGCATTAAAAGCCATGTACCCTTTCGCCCCTCAAGAAAATTCACATTTTTTTTTAAATTTTAATTTGACAACCAACACAAGGTTTTAAATAAATAAGGGAAGGGGGGGGGGAAATAATCAATAGTCTTGAGAAGGGAAAATGGGTGTTAACACACACTTGAGAAATGCGTGCCGGGCTCCTTCAGGATAAAAAGAGCAAGGAAATTTAATTTGCCGGGGGGGGGGGGGAGGGCGATGTGCTTGTTGTACGGGGAATGGGGGGGGGGCGCGGAAGAAAGGAGGAATCACCGGAGTTCTCTGGAGAGAAATCGTGGTACGGGTGGCGAGTTCGAGAAGCTGGGTGTGAAATTTGATAAATCCGTGTCTCTTCTCTTAGGTGGGAATAACTGGAGGGAAATCGTGGTTTGGTTTGAGTTTGAGAAGCTAGGCGTGAAATTTGATAAATCCATGTCTCTTTCCCCCCTGGAACCCACCTTTGAAACCTTCCACGGGGTAAGTGCTTGTTCACAGACTGCGTTAATTAAACACACACACACACACACACACACACACACACACACACACACACACACCATTCCACACCTTATTCCACGACCTTCTTGGGGGCGGTACACAGAGTCGGTGCAGAAGGCTGAAGAAAGAGGGTCGTGGTGGGGAGGATGAAAAAGAAGGACCCCCATTAAAAACACGCACACGTACTATGGAGCTAGGAGACCCACGCTTGGGGGGCGAGTGCAAATCTGCCCCTCTGCTTTCTCTTCCAGGGAGGGGGCAGCAGCTGCCCCCTTCACGCCACCCTCCTGAAATGTCCGATCCTGTCGCAATGCGGCCGTCGAAGAAAAAGAGAGGGGGGCCGATATCACCCCCCAACCGCCCCCCACTTCCTATCCTTTCCCAATGAACAGACTCAACACTGCAGGGGAGGGCGAGTTTGGGAGGGAGGGAGGAAAAGGGTGAATTTTGCCGGTATAGAAACCCCTGGGCGTTCCAGAAAGAGCCCCCACACCCCAAAATCTGCAAAAGTCCTTTTGTGGCAACTAATTCCCCTGCCCCGCTTACCCCCAAAAAACCCTCCCCTCATGCTCTTAAATACAAGGCTCAACACTCCCCAAACATCCCAACCCTCCCAAGTTTAGCTTGTCTCTGTGCAAAAAAAGGAAAAATTGGGGGGGTAGAAGAAGCAGCCGTCTGTGGCCACAAGATGGCGACGCCGTCCTCTGCCCCACTGAGAGACGTGGGGGGGGGGGCAGTCTTTTGTGCCTGTCGATTGCCGTAGCTGTCGTCGTCGTCGCCCCCCCCCAGTCTGTGCGTAGCAGGGAGTCGGGGGTTTTGTTTTTTGGCAAGAGCCGCTACCCCCGCCGCTCTTCCCCGCCGCACGCCGTGGCGTCGTCATCGTCAGCGCTCCTGGGCGGGAGGCGGTCCTCATTCCACGCGGACGAGGAGCCCGTAGAGGACGGTAGCACCTTTCTCCTTGGTGACCCACTCGATGTCGGCGCTGCTGAAGCGGGGGTCCAGGGGCTCGGGGGCCGCCAGCGACTGGGCGCAGACTTTGTAGGACCCGGGGCGGACACACACCTGGAAGGCCACCTGGGCCGAGTGCTGCCGGTGGGACTTTGGGTCTTTGAATCTGTGGGAGAGAAGGCGGGCAGAATCAGGGGGCCGTGAGGTTAGCAGGAGACCTAATAATAATAATAATAATAATAATAATAATAATAATAATAATAATTTATTTATTTATTTATTTATTTATTTATATCCTGCCCTCCCCAGCCGAAGCCGGGCTCAGAGCGGCTAATAACAATACAGTGGTTCCCCGCAAGACGAACGCCTTGCAAGACGGAAAACCCGCTAGACGAAAGGGTTTTCCGTTTTGGAGGCACTTCGCAAAACGAATTTCCCTATGGGCTTGCTTCGCAAGACGAAATGTCTTGCGAGTTCCTGCGGGTTTTTTCCCCTTTCCCCCCCCCTTTTCCTAAGCCGCTAAGCCGCTTATCAGCTGATCCGCTAAAAGCCGCTAAACAGCTAATAGCGCTAATCCGCTAAGCTGTCAATGGGCTTGCTTCGCAAGACGAAGAAACCGCTATACGAAGAGCCTCACGGAACGGATTAATTTCGTCTTGCGAGGCACCACTGTAAAAGTAACACAGCATTCTAAAATCAGTTCATTTTAAAATCAATTCAGAATCAAATTAATGGCAACCATTGGGCTAGAGATCTGCGAGGATTACCAAAGGAGGGGGTCAGACTGTGCCTTGGCCAAAGGCCTGGTGGAACAGCTTCATCTTGCAGGCCCTGTGGAAAGATGTCAAGTCCCGCAGGGCCCTAGTCTCTTGGGACAGAGCGTTCCACCGAGTCGGGGCCAGTGCTGAAAAGGCCCTGGCCTTAGTTGTGACCAATCTAACCACCTGGGACCTCCAAAATGTTGTCATTTGTGGATCTTAAGGTCCTCCTTGGGGCATACCAGGAGAGGCGGTCCCGTAGGTATGTGGGTCCTAGGCCACATAGGGCTTTAAAGGTCAAAACCAACACCTTAAACCTGATCCTGTACTCCACTGGGAGCCAGTGCTGCTGGTAAAGCACTGGGTGAATGTGATCCCGCGTTGAGGATCTCCTAAGGAGTCTCGCCGCGGAATTCTGCACCCGCTGGAGTTTCTGGGTCAGTCTCAAGGGCAGCCCCACGTAGAGCACTTACAATAATCAAGGCTGGAGGTGACTGTCATGTGGATCACAGTGGCCAGGTCAGGGCGAGAGAGGTGAGGGTCACCTGGCCCCCTGAAATTGGCCTGATCCTGTCAACTGTCTTCAAGTTACCAGGGGTTTGGGGGGGGAGGGAGTGGGGGGGCGATCTCTAAACTCTTGGATTTTGAGAATTTGTTTCCCTGCTTTTCAATCCAGATGAACAGTATCCCCCTGCTTGCTTTCTCACCTGCTGCCAAACGGTCTGCTTCTTTGAGTTGGAGAGGAAATAAGAAGCCCATTTCTCCCTCCCTTCCTTTTTTATTCTGTTTACTGCTTCCACATGCTCCTCCTCCTTGTCGATTACAACAACCCCGTGAGGTAGGTTAGGCAGAGAAAGGCAGCGACTGCCCCCCCCCCCAAGCTGAGCGGCGGGATCCGAACCCTGATCTCCCAGCTCCTAGGGTCAAACACTCTCAACGCCAACGTTTCTCAAACCCAGGTCCCCCAGCTGCTGTCGGACTACAACTCCCATCACCCCTAGCAGGCAGGACCAGCAGCCAGGGATGATGGGAGTTGTGGCCCGACAACAGCTGGGGGACCTGGGTTTGAGAAGCGCTGCTCTAACCACTGCGCCACACTGCCCCCCACCAGCTCTTCGGCCAGGATCACCGAAGGTCCCGGTAACAGCACACACACACCCCCCGCGGGATACGTACTGCACTTTGGTGGCGAAAGGCTCCAGTCCGGCGTAGCGCAACGTGGGAGACAGCAAGACGCGCTGAAGATCCTCGCGCCCGTGGGAGCTGTTCTCCTCGGGCTCGTGGTATCCCCCGCTGCCGCCCCCGCCACCCACGCCGCCGCCACCTCCGCCGTTGCCGCCTTGCGGGTCCGCCTTGACCGCGCGGCAGCTCAGGATCGACGTGCTTCCTGCGAAGAACGAGGAGGAAGAGACACGAGTTGGAGTCAGCCTCTCCCGATGGGCTTACGGGGGAAGCGGCCATTGCTTGTTCCCATGGTTAGGGTATGTAATTGGTGCCTCCGTTTTCAGTGTCTAGGCTGTAAACCGCCCTGCGGTCTTTGGATGAAGGGCGGCGTATAAATCAATAATAATAATAACAATGCAAAAAGCAAGACCCAACGCCATGGGTAGGCAAACTTAAGGCCCGGATCTGGCCCAATCGCTTTCTAAATCCAGCCCACGGATGGTCCAGGAACCAGCGTGTTTTTACAGGAGTAGAATGTGCGCTTTTATATAAAATGCATCTCTGTGTTATTTGTGGGGCCTGCCTGGTGTTTTTACAGGAATAGCACGTGTGCGTTTATTTAAAATGCGTCTCTGGGTTATTTGTGGGGCATAGGAATTCGTTCATGTTATTTTCTTCTTCAAAATGTAGTCTGGCCCCCCACAAGGTCCAAGGGACAGTGGACCGGCCCCCTGCTGAAAAGGTTTGCTGACCCCTGCCCTACACAATCTCTTGGGATGTCTAGATTGGCAAAGGGTCCCACCGCTCAGGTAGCCCTCCGAGGTTTGAGTTAGTGTGTGCTGAGCTTTCCACACATGGCTACTCCATGTTGCCTTTATTTATTTTGTTAAATAAATCATGACACAGAGCAGTATAGTGGTACCTTGGTTCTCAAACCACATCTGTTCCGCAAGTCCGTTCCAAAACCAAAGCGTTCCAAAACCAAGGTGTGCTTTCCCATAGAAAGTAATGCAAAATGGATTAATCCGTTCCAGACCTTTAAAAACAACCCCTAAAACAGCCGTTTAACATGAATTTTACTATCTAACAAGACCATTGGTCCATAAAATGAAAGCAGTTAACAATGTACTGCAGTCACCCAATTAATCAATCAATCAATCAATCAATCGGTAGCTGGACTGGGTTCCACACAGTCACAAAAGAGAGCCGCAAAAACAAAAACACAAAATAAACAGCAAAAACACAGACAGACCTTGGCGTAACACTCAAAACGGAAGTGTGGCACTCAAATTGGAAGCGTAATACTCAAAATGGAGCATGTTCAGCTTCTGAAAAAAGTTCCCAAACTGGAACACTTATTTCCGGGTTTGCAGTATCCCAGACTTTTAATTCCACTCTGGGCAGTCCTGCCTCTTGCCTTAAGACTGCCTTAGGTGTACACTTTGGGGTAGCAAATAATGATCTTAAGAATTTTGATTGTACTGTTTCAAGGGTCTTAAGGTTGGCAGAAGGGCTAATTTGAGAGCCATACAGGAGTTGGGCTAAAGATTTTGCCTGGAAAACTTTAAGGGCCATCGGGAGGAAGCCAGCTCCTTTCCTTCTGAATAATCTAAGGATGGCATTTGCACTTCTTCCTGCTGATATAGCTGATGTGGTCAGGTGTGCTGACAATTTGGCATTATAAGAGAAAGTAATGCCTAAGTATTGGAAGGTCTTAGTCTGTTCAATGGCGTTTCCTTTTACGCTCCAATTATCTTTCCTGAAGGAGCGGTTAAAATGTACAATTTTGGTTTTGGCAAAGTTAATTGTTAACAACTCAGTGTTACATTGGTCACTAAACTTTCCTAAGGCACGTTTCAGACCCACTTTGGTTTGAGAGAGAAGAACAGCGTCATCCACATACATTAAAACCCCTACAACATTATTTGGAATCCTCCCCCGAAATTCTACGAAAATACCTTCTGGAAGATTCCTCAAGCTCAGTATCATATGAGGTGGCCAAATTTTGCACTTTAGCAATCAGGAAGCGTAAATCTCTTTTGTTGAATGGCACACTGCGAAGGTCCCTTGTGTAATTTTCCCCCCCCTGATGTTGTTGTTGATTTCCTTTTGTTTGATCTTGTGGTGTTCTGTGTCACTGGCTTTTGCCGCAATAAAACTAACTTGAACTTGAACTTGGTTTGCAGTATCTGGGTTCCAAGTTGTTTGAGTACCAAGGCGTTTGAGAACCAAGGGACCATTGTATGTCATATGTGTTGTAGTTCATTTAAGGTTTGATTCGCCTAATTTTAAGACCTGCTGAGGAGCAGGTGGCGGTTGTTAGGTGTAAAACCACAGAATTCAAAGTGGGTGTGCTTCCTTTCCCCCACAAACTCTCATGGGACGCGGTTTCCTAGGAACAAAATTTGAGCTGTCTGTCGAGCAGGGGGAAAGGTAAAATTGAACAGTTGCTTGAGAAGTTCAGGATGTCTGAGTGTGCAGGTGCCAGATCACCCAGGGAGGCTGGTTTTGTGAAGGAGTGTCAGCAAGTAGAACGTGTGGTGTTCGAAAACACTGAGCTCTTTCAGTCAGCTCTGGGTAGTCTGTTGTATCTGTCACAGTGGAGCAGACCAGATATAGCGTTTGCTGTCAATCTGCTCAGTAGTGGAATGGTATAAAGCGGGTGCTGCGTTACCTGCAAGATAGCAAAGACTTTTGTCTTAGGTTGTCAGCTCAAGGAGAAGTCAAACTGACTTGCTTTGTGGACGCAGACTGGGGCAACCTCGAGGACCGCAAATCAGTGTCAGGTCTAGTGGTGAAGTTTGGGGACTCAGGAGTTGGGTGGAGGTCCCGGAAGCAAAGTCTCATAGCGCTTTCATCTAGCTATCGGATGCTTGCAGAGAGTTGGAGTTCTATGTGTGTTTGAGTTACAGATAGGTAGCCGTGTTGGTCTGCCATAGTCAAAACAAAATAAAAAAATTCCTTCCAGTAGCACCTTAAGTTAGTTAACTAAGTTAGTTCTTGGTATGAGCTTTCGTGTGCATGCTACTGGAAGGAATTTTTTTATTTTGTTTTGACTATGTGTGTTTGGTCGAGGAAATCTGTGGGGAAAATTGTCTGCCCGTTGTGGTGCATGAAGACAATCAACCGTGCCTTAAATTGGCTGAGACAGGGCAATTCAAGGCGAGGACCAAACATTTGGACATACGTTTTCAAAATGTGTGTCAGAGCGTTCGTGAGGGGCTAGTTGCTCTGAAATACTGTCCCTCAACGAAGAACCTCGCTGATGGTTTCACAAAACCATTAACCTTCCAGAAGCATGAGGAGTTCTGTGAGGGTTTGTGTATGGGGAAAGCATTGTTGGCTATTGTCCCCAGATGCAGGACAAGAGGGGGTGTGGAGTTTGGAACAGACAGGGTTAAAACTCCGTGGTGTCCTGCATCTGGGAGGAGCCCGAAGCAGGGCCAGACGTCACAGGCTTTGTCTGTGAGAGTTACTTTCAGTTCTCACTGAGAGACACAGCTCAACGGACAGGCTGTGTCTGTGTGCTTTTGGAAGCGCGGAGTGATGCCTTTGTAATGGCGGAGGTTTCCGATGGAGAGACTGATTTATGGCTTGTAAATAAACGCTTCTAAAGATAAGAACCGATCTGTCTTTGGACTTAATTTATCCCTTTCTCACACCGGGTCAGGACCGCTGCATTTACTCTGCTATCCTGCCAGGTCGGCGCTTCCGAGCAGAGCTGCCCAGAGGAAGCGTGACTGGACAGAGGATTTATATTCAATATTCGCATAGGAACTGCCCCGTAGGGGACAGTGACAAAAGCATTGCAGAGGCAGAAGCTGGCATCCCGTACCCCCAGCAAACACAACCTGGGCACCCCCTTACCTGGCACCAACTCTCCTTGATCCAGCATGCGCCGGACGGACCCGATGCTCGTCCCGTGATAGGCCATGTGCCATTTCTTACAGGTGCTGCCCACCTCCAACCGGGGATTCACCCTGCCGAGAGGAGAGGAAAGGGTTATTTCGGGGTGCAGAATGAACCCACAGAAAAGAAGGATTCCAATAAGTGCAAAACCCTGTGAGAACAGGATGCTGAACTGGTGGACCACTGGCCTGAGCCAGCAGCAGTCTTCTGATATCTACCGTATTTTCCGCTCTAAAGGACACGCCTTGTTTTAGAGGGGGAGAACAAGAAGAAAAAAATTCTCCCCCTCTCTGCTCAGCGCCCCTTCAGCGAAGCGGCAGGAGAAACGGAGCCAGTGTGGTGTAGTGGTTAAGAGCGGTAGTCTTGTAAGCTGGGGAACCGGGTTCGCGTCTCCGCTCCTCCACATGCAGCTGCTGGGTGACCTTGGGCCAGTCACACTTCTCTGAAGTCTCTCAGCCCCACTCACCTCACAGGGGGAGGAAGGGAAAGGAGAATGTTAGCCGCTTTGAGACTCCTGAAGGGGAGTGAAAGGCGGGGTATCAAATCCAAACTCTTCTTCTTCTTCTTCCATTTCTCCTCTCGCTTGGCTGAAGGGGCGCTGCGCAGCTCTCCCTCTCTGCTGAAGCCAAGAGAGTCATGCTCTCCCGGCTTCAGGAAAAGGAACCCGAAGCCTCCAGAGCGCAGCGCGAATACCTGCTGCGCTCCGGAGGCTTCGGGTTCCTTTCACTGAACCCCTCTCGTTCTCCAGGCTTCAGCGAAAGCAACGCAAAGCCTCCGGAGCGTGGAGGGAGCGCTCCCTCTGCGTTTCGGAGGCTTCACGTTGCGATCGCTGAAGCCAAGGAGCCTGCATTCGCCCCATAAGATGCACACACATTTCCCCTTCATTTTTGGAGGGGGAAAAGTGCGTCCTATAGAGTGAAAAATACGGTACATGGTGGCTAGGGAACAACTTGCACCTTAATATCAGCAAGACAAAGGAGATGGTGTTGGACTTTCGGAGGAAGAGAAGAGAACTAGCCCCATTGTGTGGAGAGAGTCTCTTCCTTTAAATTCCTAGGAGTTTATCTCAGTGAAGACCTTACTTGGAAAATCAATACAACCCAGGTGGTTAAGAAAGCCCAACAGAGACTCCATCTCCGCAGAGTTTTGCGGAAGAACGATGTCAATCAACATCTGATGATCTCCTTCTACCGGTCAACAATAGAAAGTGTCCTTTCATACTGCATCACGGTGTGGTACGCTGGTTTGACATCATCTGATAGGAAGTGCCTACAGAGGGTGGTGAACACAGCACAAGATATTATGGGCTGTCCCGTGAATCCACTGGATGAAATAGCGGAATAACGTTGCCTCAGGAGAGTAAGGAAAATTCTCAGGGATGATTCACACCCTGGCCGGCACTTTCCGGATCTCCTGACCTCAGGCAGAAGATACAGAAGCAGGATTAGTCGTACCAACAGGGTAAAGAACAGCTTCTATCCATGGGCTGTTAGGCTGCTGAATGGAAAGATAACAACAGGGCAACTGACTTTCAGGTTCGTCAGTAAACAAGGGGAATTAAGACTAAGAGAGCTGGGGGGGGGGGGCTGCTCGCATGATCTCACTGTATACAAATTGTACAAGTGACAATAAAAGTATTTCAGTGTTCATATTGCTAGGCTAGGGAGACTCACAGCTCTGTAGTTTGTGCTTCTAGGCAACGCCTCGTGTGCCCCCCTTCCTTTTTAAAAAAAATTATTTATGCTTTTCGGATTTAGACATTTCACTAATTTTACAACCATTTCAACATTTCAAAACTTGACTTCCTTCCCCCTCTTTCTGGGGTTCCTTAAATCAGGCACCCCCAAACTCAGCCCTCCAGATGTTTTGGGACTACAACTCCTATCATCCCTAGCTAACAGGACCAGTGGTCAGGGATGATGGGAGTTGTAGTCCCAAAACATCTGGAGGGCAGAGTTTGCCTAGGCTTGCCTTAAATACATTTTTAGTATCTTCTGCATATCCAAATTAACTTAATTTGCTCATTTATTCATCTGCTTCAAATATATACTCTTATAAAGCTGCAGGTTATTACAATAATCCTGCCAATGTTCCTATCTGTTTACAATTTATCTGCAAATACTCAATAAAACATTTCCATTCTTTTATAAAAAGTTTGTCTTGATTTCTTATTCTTCCGGTAAGTTTCACCATTTCTGCATATTCCACAAGTTTTTGCACCCGTTCTTCTTTCCATTTTTGGGCAAGTAACATTCCTGCCGCTGTAGTAGCATACATAAATAAGTTTCTATACAATTTAGATAGTTCTGTCCCTATAATTCCCCAGAGAAAAGCTTCTGGTGGGTTTTTTTTTTTTTACAAAAGTAATTTTAAACATCCTTTCCAATTCATTATCTATCATTTCCCAGTAAGCTTTAACCTTGCTACAAGACCACCACATACGATAAAAAGAAACTTCTTTCTCTTTACATTTCCAACACTTGTTTGATTTAGATTTACAGTGGTCCCTTGGTTCTCAAACGCCTAGGTACTCAAACAACTTGGAACCCAAACACTGCAAACCCGGAAGTAAGTGTTCCGCTTTGCGAACTTTTTTCGGAAGCTGAACATGCTCCGTTTTGAGTGTTACGCTGAGGTCTGTCAGTTTTTGCTATTTATTTTGTGGTTTTGTTTTCGCAGCTCTTTTTTGTTTTGTTTTTGTGACTGTGTGGAACCCAGTTCAGCTACTGACTGATTGTGTGACTACAGTACATTGTTTATTGCTTTCATTCAATAATTAATTATTATTATTATTATTATTATTATTATTATTATTATTATTATTATTTATACCCTGCCTATCTGGCTGGGCTTCCCCAGCTACTCTGGGCAGCTTTCAACAAGATATTAAAATAGTAATGCATCAAACATTAAAAGCTTCCCTAAACAGGGCTGCCTTCAGATGTCTTCTAAAAGTCTGGTAGTTGTTCTTCTCTTTGACATCTGGTGGGAGGGCGTTCCACAGGGAGGGCGCCACCACCGAGAAGGCCCTCTGCCTGGTTCCCTGTAAGCTCACTTATCGCAGGGAGGGAATCGCCAGAAGGTCCTCAGAGCTGGACCTCAGTGTCCGGGCAGAACGATGGGGTTGGAGATGCTCCTTCAGGTATACTGGGCCTTTGAGGCCCATTAGGGCTTTCAAGGTCAGCACCAACACTTTGAATTGTGCTCGAAAACGTCCTGGGAGCCAGTGTAGGTCTTTCAAGACCGGTGCTATATGGATCCATGGTCTCGTTAAGACAGTAAAATTCACGCTAAATGGCTGTTTTAGGGGTTGTTTTTAAAAGTCTGGAACGGATTAATCCGTTTTGCATTGATTTCTACGGGAAAGCGCACCTTGGTTTTGGAATGCTTTGGTTTTGGAACGGACTTACGGAACGGATCAAGTTTGAGAACCACGGCACCACGGTATACATTTTTGCCAATTTGCTCAATGTTAGGCCCGGCTTTCCAATCCAGCCTCCATAGGTAAAGGTAAAGGTTAAGGTAAAGGGACCCCTGACCATTAGGTGCAGTCGTGACCGACTCTGGGGTTGTGGCGCTCATCTCGCTTTACTGGCCGAGGGAGCCGGCGTACAGCTTCCAGGTCATGTGGCCAGCATGACTAAGCCGCTTCTGGCGAACCAGAGCAGCGCACGGAAACGCCGTTTACCTTCCCGCCGGAGCGGTACCTATTTATCTACTTGCACTTGGACGTGCTTCCGATCTGCTAAGTTGGCAGGAGCAGGGACCGAGCAACGGGAGCTCACCCCATCGTGGGGATTCGAACCTCCAACTTTCTGATGGGCAAGTCCTAGGCTCTGCAGTTTAACCCACAGCGCCACCCGCGTCCGACCTCCGTACCTGAGGTTAAAACGGCACCACCCGAAAGGCAGAGCGTAGTCCCGGGGAGGCTCGCCCCGCTTGTAGTAGGCCTCGTCGCCCCGGAGCTTGTGACACGACTCGCAGTAGCAGAGGCTGAATTTGGGGTCTTCCACGAAGTAGTCGTCTGGCAAAAGAGATCAGATGAGGCAGAGGCAGCCAGGTCAGAAAAAAAACAGGGGAGGGGAATCCAAAATATGCCCCCGCGCGTTCTGCCACGGCACACGAAAAAGAACCTTTGGCAAGGCTACAGCATTCGCATTTTGAAAACGAATAAAGAGCAAGCTGTTTTAGTGTGGCAGCGCCTGAACTTTGGAACTCCCAGCCTATTGACATCACTCAAAAGTAATAATAATAATTTATTATTTATTCCCCGCCCATCTGGCTGGGTTTCCCCAGCCACTATGGGCAGCTTCCAACAAAACACTAAAATACAATAACCTATTAAACATTAAAAGCTTCCCTAAAGAGGGCTGCCTTCAGATTTCTAAAAGTCTATTAGTTGTTGTTCTCTTTGACATCTGAAGGGAGGGCGTTCCACAGGGCGGGTGCCACCACCGAGAAGGCCCTCTGCCTGGTTCCCTTTAACCTCACTTCTTGCAATGAGGGAACCGCCAGGAGGCCCTCAGAGCTGGACCTCAGTGTCCGGGCTGGACGATGGAGGTGGAGATGCTCCTTCAGGTATACTGGGCCTTTGAGGCCGTTTAGGGCTTTAAAGGTCAGCACCAACACTTTGAACTATGATCAGAAACATACTGGGAGCCAATGGAGGTCTTTCAGGACCGGTGTTATATGGTCTTGGCAGCCGCTCCCAGTCACCAGTCCACATTCTGGATTAGTTGTAGTTTCCGGGTCACCTTCAAAGGTAGCCCCACGTAGAGCGAATGGAAGTGCAAGTGGAAGATAACCACAGCATGCATCACTCTGGCCAGACAGTCAGCGGGCAGGGAGGGTCTCATCCTGTGTACCAGATGGAGCTGGTAGACAGCTGCCCTGGACACAGGGCATTTGTTTACACGCAGGAGATAAGAAACTTGCTGCGAGGACTCAGCTACCTTAGTCAAAAAACAGTGTTTTGAGTGCGTTATAAACATGCAACAGCCGGTGGCATTGGAGAGCAATTAAAAATAAAAGATCTGTGGTTTACCATAGCCGTTTTCCCCTTTTGTTTTAATGATTTAATTTCTGACGTACTTATAGCGTGTTTTTCCCTGTGTGTAGATCCACCCCAATCGGTTTTTAGTCTGTTTTAATTTCAAAGGCCTCCAATTTTTTGTTAATTTTGCTTACAGATAATTTTATTCTTTTATCTGTTTTGTAAACTATTTTCAGGGTTGCTGCTGTTGTTTTTACAACCCAACGATGTATAAATTTCATGAAATGGGCAGATAAGGCCACATTTGCACCACGCATTCGAAACACTGGGATACCAGTCCTGGCTTCTGCCCAAGGAATCCTGGGAAGTGTAGTTTGTTAAGGGTGCTGAGAGCTGTTGGGAGACCCCTCCTTCCCCCCCCCGGAGTGGTTTAACCATCAACCCCTCTTCCCAGGGAACTCTGGGAACTGTAGTTCTGTAAGGGTGCATCGTTCCTGGCAGACTCATCTGGAAGAGATTCTTCTATTTAAAAAACTGAAGTATTCAATTAGTGAGGTCTGATTTCTACAAACTCTTCCTCTTTTTCTAAGAAAGCCTTCCCCAATCTGGTTTCCTCCAGATGTCTTGGACTACAACTCCCATCCGGCTGAGCCCCGCTGGCTGATGGGCTTTGTAGTCTAAAATGTCCGAAGGGAACTGGCTGGAGAATAATAATAATAATAATAAAAAATTTTATTTATACCCCACCCTCCCCAGCCAAGACCGGGCTCAGGGCGGCTAACACCAGATATAAAAACAATTAATTGAAAAACAACTTTAAAAAACAAGATTAAAATACAACATTAAAACATTAAAATACAGCCTCATTTCAGTGGAAACTCAAATCAAAAACTTTTTTGGGGATGAAAACGTCAAGTCTTCACCAAGGCGAACTATCCAGACTGGTCCTACATGGGCCAGAAAAAAGCCAGGGAGAAGTGAAGAGAAAAGAGAAGGCTCTCTACTAAACAGTTTTAAAAAATAAAAAATAGCATAAATATAATTTGTGCATGTTCCTAGGCCTGGCCGGCATGGAATAAATTATGCAAATCTATGCAAATGTGCCTAATTTTGCTCACCAGGCAGCAGCAGGAGGTCTTTGAAGCGGGCACAGAGGGCGTGGTATTCACAGGTCTTCATGGTGTTTAGGTCTACAGGGGGAGTCCAGCAGACGCTCTCCTTGATACCTGCAAATACAGGTGTTCAATACAGGTGAGCCAGACAACCACACCTCCAGGTGATATGTGCCACCTTTGGCTATCAGAACTTTGTCACGGCTAAAAATTGGCTGCTGTTTCTTTAATGCTAAAAGAACTAAGTCAACATGAGTCAGCGGCCTACAATGACTCAAGCAACCTTTCACCAAATTGTACCTGTATAGAGTGCAATGACAAACCTAGACAGCATCTTAAAAAGCAGAGACATCACCTTGCCAACAAAGTTCCATAGAGTTAAAGCTATGGTTTTCCCAGTAGTGATGTATGGAAGTGAGAGCTGGACCATAAAGAAGACTGATCGCCGAAGAATGGATGCTTTTGAATTCTGGTGCTGGAGGAGACTCTTGAGAGTCCCATGGACTGGAAGAAGCGCCATTCTGAAGGAAATCAGCCCTGAGTGCTCACTGGAAGGACAGATCCTGAAGCCGAGGCTCCAAGACTTTGGCCACCTCATGAGAAGAGAAGACTCCCTGGAAAAGACCCTGATGTTGGGGGAGATGGAGGGCACAAGGAGAAGAGGATGACGGGGGACAAGATGGTGGGACAGCGTTCTCGAAGCTACCAGCATGAGTTTGACCAAACTGCGGGAGGCAGTGGAAGACAGGAGGGCCTGGCGTTCTCTGGTCCAGGGGGTCACGAAGAGGCGGACACAACTAAACGACTCAACAACAACAACATATATAGAGTGGTCAATATTAGTGTTGGGTGTGGGTTGGCTGGATGGTAGAAAGCTGGTTGTGTTTGGTGTGCATAAAAGCTGTCGATCGTGGTTGGGGAAGAAGGCTTTTAAAGAATAAAAGCAGCAATACAGTGGTACCTCGGTTTACAGACGCCTCAGGTTACATACGCTTCAGGTTACAGACTCCGCTAACCCAGAAATAGTGTTTCAGGTTAAGAACTTTGCTTCAGGATGAGAACAGAAATCGTGCTCCAGTGGCGCGGTGGCAGCGGGAGGCCCCATTAGCTAAAGTGGTGCTTCAGGTTAAGAACAGTTTCAGGTTAAGTACGGACCTCTGGAACGAATTAAGTACTTAACCTGAGGTACCAATGTACTCTGCAAAAATACTCTTTCTCAAAGACTCTTTTGTGCCAACTAAGGTCTGAGGACTAGGCAAAGGAGTAAAAAGGAGGTCAGAACCTTTTCTTTTTCAAAACACTGACAAACTTGCAGCAGCAAGGGTTGCAAAAACAAGGAAGACCAGTTCTGGAAAAGCAAAGGGGAGATGGCGGGACTGTATGCTCACCGTCCACCATGTCTGCCTTCTCCATATCGCCCTGGTTGTGGGGGTCGGCTCCCTCCGCTCCCACAGCTGGAGTGTCATTCGTCACGATCGTAACCTAGGAAGAAAGCAGTGCTTGAGAAGCAGAGAAATTAAGGACAGAGATCTGGGAAGAGGAGGAAGCCCTCTCCCGTCCCAGAGCTTCTGGCAACTGGTCTTCAGAAGCATTACTGCCTCTGACCATGGAGGTATTATTATTATTAATAAAATTATTATTAATAATATATCGTCCTATACCCGGAGGTCTCTGAGCAGTTCACAAAACAAAATCAAAATATGAAAACACAAATTTTTTCGCTCCTTAAGACGCACTTTTTTCCTCCTAAAATGTAAGGGGAAATGTCTGTGCGTCTTATGGGGCGAACGTGTGGTCCCTGGAGATGAATTGCCCATGGGTGTAAAGGAGATCATGCTTTTTTTTTTTTTTTGAAAGAGGGAAGGGGGTGTTGAAACAAAGCCCAGATCGCAAGCGATCGGATGCGAGATAAGGGAGGCTAGCAATAAAGGAGGCTGCCTGGGAGGGGGGAGGTAAAGACAGCAAACTTGCAAAGGGGGGGAAACAGGAAGACCAAAGCAATAAGGAGAGAAATTGGAAGAAAAGGAGGAGCAAAAACCTGCTCCAGCTAAGGAAAAAACACTAAGGCAAGCAAGAGGGAAGGGAGTGTTGAAAGGAAGCAGCTGATCGGCAAGCGATCGGGAAGGGAGATAAGGGACGCTAGAGATAAAGGAGGCTGCCTGGGAGGAGGGAGGTAAAAGCCCATGGATCCTCAGGATTTTTGCAATGGGTCACCCCAAATTCACCATCAGATCACATAGCATGTCCATGGCTGCAGCCAGCACCAAAAAGATCCTTGGGGGAAACCCAAACCGCTCTCACCTGCTCGCACTGCCCATAGAGGTCGATGAGGACATAGCAGGGGTTCAGGATGTCCTGCGCGGCCACGCCCTGGTCCATGCCGTTGACGTAGAGATGGAGGCAGCTGCTCGAATCCACCAGGAGGCCCAGCACCGTCCCCTCGGGGCAGGTGTCCAGGTTGGGGCCGTAGTTCTCACAGATCTGGAGCGGAGGGAAGAGGAGAAGCTGGGTGTTTGGAGAAGAGGAGGCACTCAGCTCCGCAAGGGTAGAGGGTCTGCGCACAACCACCAGCTAGACATGGCGATATACTGAGGATATATCACCCTGGTGGAAGCCACAGAATGTATTTGAAAATAAGGGTGGAAGCCACAGAATGTATTTGAAAAGAACCTGGCCCACTGTCTCCCTCCCTCCGCTCACCTTGAGGGAGTTGTGGAAGACCGAATCGCGTTGCAGCAGCCAGGTGGAGCGCTTGAGGGAGCAGGCTGTGGCGGGGAAATTTAGCCGCTCGGGGGAGCTGCCAATGACCCCCAAGGAGAGGGACGACGTCCACTGCTGATTCAAGGAGTCTATCTGGAACTGAGGACGGACAGGGCAGGGTGTGAGCTGAGAGGTTTTGCCACGGGGCGGGGGTAGAGACAGCATGCGAGAACACACACACACACCCCAATGCATGTGCCACAATCTTAACATTGGTGCAACACCACTTATTTATTTTTATTTCTTCAATTTCCATACAGCCCTCCACCCGAGGACTGAAGGATGGTTTAAAATATGAAAGCACAAAAAAATACTATATTTTTCGCTCCATAAGGCGCATTGAACAATAAGGCGCACCTAGTTTTTAGAGGGGGAAATCAAGAAAAAAAAATCTTATTCCCCCCCCCCAGCCCCAAAGAGCAAAGAAGCCGAGACAGCGAGCGGGATCCATCCCGCTGGCTGTCTTGGCTTCCTCTTTAGCCGTGCGCAACCTCTCCAGAGAGGCTGCCTATGGCAATACCCCCACATCCAGCAAAAGCCCACAGGAGCTGCACACCCTTTAAGGAGTGCGCGGCTCCTGCGGGCTTTTCTACGAGGAGGGAGAAGGGACTGACTGGCCGCGGAAAAGCCCGCAAGAGCCGCGCGGAACTTGTGTGCGGCTCTTGGGGGCTTTTCCTGCCTGCCTCCCCCCTGCATTCACTCCATAAGACGCACACACATTTCCCCTTACTTTTTAGGAGGGGGAAAGTGCGTCTTATGGAGTGAAAAATACGGTACATAGCATAGCAGCAACAGACACAGTAACCCTCCCCAGAGATGAGAGGTGTCCAAACTTTTTTCAAAGAGGGCCAGATTTAAGTGAAGGGCCGTAAGGGCCGACCAAATTTGTTGACCTTTTTTTAGGGTTGAAGCCGTTGAACTTTTTTTAGGATTGAAGTTGTTGAAGGGTTTTTTAGGATTTTACCCCAGGAAATAAACTGCCACAGGGGCCGAATTAGGCCCCCGAAACGGACTTTGGACATGCCTGCCATAGACAGCATTTATTTCATTACTATTTATTTGTTACCCTACAACGGCCTTCGCAAACCCCATGTCCTCCAGAGGTTTCTGTGGCCCCAAACATCTGCCCTCCTCCTCCTCGAACCCACCTGGAAGAGCTGCTGCGGCAGCAGAGGCTGGGCCACGACCACGATGCCCTGGTTGTAGCTGGAGACGCGCGTGGCCGTCAGGTTGTTGTTAGAGAGAAGAATGTTCTTGCCGTGGTTCCCCAGGAACTCCATGGAGGACGTGGCGGCCGGGGCTTCGTTCTCGCACTGGGAGAGAGAGAGAGGGGGGGGGGTAGGTGCAGAGTCAGGGGGACAGAAAGAGCCGGCTAGAGGCATAGGGGAAGGGGCGCAGTTCGGTGGAAGAGGCGCCTGGAGAAAGTCTGTTATTGTGATTTATTTTATTATCCGGTCAATCCCAGGTAAGGCTGGGCTAAGACACACACGCCGGGCCTGAAACCCTGGAGTGTTGACTCCAGCCAACGCAGGCCAGGCTCTCCTCACCTGGCAGCCTCCTGATGCGGTGGACTATAATAATAAAATTTATTTATACCCCGCCCTCCCCGGCCAAAGCCGGGCTCAGGGAAGTTAACACCAATAAAATTAGGGAAGTTTTTAATATTTAATGCTGTATTGTTTTTAACACTCAATTGGGAGCTGCCCAGAGTGGCTGGGGAAACTCGGCCAGATGGGCAGGGTATAAATTATTATTATTATTATTATTATTAGACGCAGAAGGAAATGATAAATAACAGGACCCACAAAAGGAAGTCCAGGGGATTCCCTGGGATCTTGTTTTTATGATTTATGTTTGATATATCTCTGTAAAATTTTAATTTGAAAAACCAAATACAGTGGTGCCCCGCAAGACAAATGCCTCGCAAGACGGAAAACCCGCTAGACGAAAGGGTTTTCCGTTTTGGAGGTGCTTCGCAAAACGAATTTCCTATGGGCTTGCTTCGCAAGACGAAAATGTCTTGCGAGTTCCTGTGGGTTTTTTCCCCCTTTCCCCCCCTTTTTCTAAGCCGCTAAGCCGCTTATCAGCTGATCCGCTAAGCCGCTTATCAGCTGATGCACTAAGCCGCTAAGCCGCTTATCAGCTGATGCACTAAGCCGCTAATCCGCTTATCATCTGATGCACTAAGCTGCTAAGCCGCTTATCAGCTGATCCGCTAAGCCGCTTATCAGCCGATCCGCTAAGCCACTAATCTGCTTATCAGCTGATCCGCTAAGCCCCTAAGCCGCTAATCCACTAATGGGCTTGCTTCGCAAGACGAAAAAACGGCAAGACGAAGAGACTCACGGAACGGATTCTTTTTGTCTTGCGAGGCACCACTGTATATAGATAGATGATAGATAGATAGATAGATAGATAGATAGATAGAATAATAATTTTGCCCAAGATTTGAGGCATACTCATCGCAAGCACTCACGGGGGTTGCTGCTTCCTCCTCCTCTTCCTCTTCGCTGTAGGGCTCCGAGGTGACAGAGGGGGGCTTGGTGCCGTCTGCCTCTTCCAGCATGGTGGAGCTGACAATGGAGACGGACGTCACTCTCCCGTAGAGATCGAGCACGACGTAGACGTTCTGCAGGGAAGGGGCAGGCAGGGTGAGGGGTGGAGGAGTCCAGGGGCTCCTCCAAGCCTCTCCTCTCTAAACTCCTCCCGTTTTAAAATATATATATATGTTAAGATTTTATTAAATTAATTTCAGTTGATAAAATATATAAGTGAAGGAAGAAAAAAGAGGGAGAAAGGAAGTGCAAAAAAATACAATAATCTGATACAGTGACTATAATCAGCTACATTTCCATACATTATTATATAGAAATATGAATCGTATTATTTGAAGGAAGAGAGACAGTCTCTTTCATGGGAGTTCACAATATGGTGGAGTCATAAAAAAGTACTCAGTAACATTGATGGCCTGAGTCTAGCGGGTCTCTTATGTTTTTATGGGTTGCAGGGAAGAAGGTGAAGGAAGAGGGAGATGGGAAAACCTAAGAGACCTGATGGATAGAGCCCAACCTATGGAAGTTAGACTACGCCAGATTGGCAAAAATGACCGGGAAAATCAAAGATCAAGCGGACAATAAATTTAACCAAGAATGAGGAATTTTTTTAAGTTACTTGAAAGAACACTGTAAACAACTGAAAACATTGGCAGGATTTTTTTAAAAAAACACTTGCAGCGAAGTGAGAACAATGATAAAAATTGAGTTTTAACAAAACATGGAGAATATGATACGACACAGTTTGAAAAGAATATCTGGGGGAAGTTTGGGGATTCTGAGAAGCTTATTTATAAAATGATTACGATTCAGGTATGATGTCAAATTGTAAAAGTGAAAATGAATTTTTAAAAAAACATTATTATTTTTTTAAAAAGGATAGAGTGCACCTATGTTACTGAATATTTTTTACGACACCACTGTGGATATATTGTCGGCAGCACTTTGGGCAATGAGGGTGGTGAGGCAGCGAATCACGTTTACAAGGAGACTCTCGTCAGCTCATGATGACGGAGACCCGATTGGAAACCGGCCTTCCGACTTACTTTGAAAGAAAAACCGGGCGTTCCAGGGCTGAGCCAGCAAAAATAGGTTTGTCCTTACACTTGCAAGCCACTCGGAAGCCTGTTTAGGCACCAGCGGGATAATAATCCTAATGCCATAGGAGGGTCATGGGACACAATTGCAAACAGATCGAGTGTGTGGCACAGAGTTACCGAAACTTCAGGGAATAACCGAGGGAGCGAGGGCCACATTCAGCCTGCGCCCGGCCCTTTACCTTGGCCACTCCAGCCGCTGCTGGTCCCATGTCTTCTCCGTCGATGAGGATGTGCATGGTGTCATCGGTGCAGCGCTTCACCCCCACGCGACTCCCCACCTGTCCGGGAGGGAAAGGGTCACTGTCAGGTCTGTAGGATTCAAGGCCCCAAATACAGAGAGGCTGAGGACTGCTTTCCCTTTAACAAATATGCGTCCCCAACGAACCCAACCGCAGAGTCCTCCTGGCCTCTCCTCTCTGCTTATTCCAAAGACAGCTGAGAGGACCCCAGAGTGTGGGGCAAAACTGCCGCCAAACCAACAATTCATGCTTTGCCAGATGGGCACGCAAAGGGGCAGAGGCTCAAAGAGCTTTTCTGTAAAATTTGCTAGAGAGAACTTGTAGGGGTGCAAATATCCAGAGTGTGGGGGTCAGGTGGGATTGCTATGAGGAATTATGAAAAATGAAGCAAGCCATTGTGTCTGCTACGAAAGCATTGCGTTGACTGGGTTTGATTTGTTGACAATACAGTGGTACCTCGGGTTAAGTACTTAATTCGTTCCGGAGGTCCGTACTTAACCTGAAACTGTTCTTAACCTGAAGCACCACTTTAGCTAATGGGGCCTCCTGCTGCTGCCGCGCCGCCAGAGCACGATTTCTGTTCTCATCCTGAAGCAAAGTGCTTAACCCGAGGTACTATTTCTGGGTTAGCAGAGTCTGTAACCTGAAGTATATGTAACCTGAAGCATATGTGACCCGAGGTACCACTGTAGTTTCTGATCGAATTCCACAAGCCTCTGCACCTCTGCCATTTGCTTTCTCTACGCCTGACAGGCACGTATAAGCATTCTGAAACACAGGCCAGTTGCTTCATCAGGCATCTTCAGTACATAAAAATAGTAGGTTACTTTGATGTAGTTTAATCTTTAGATAGACCTTAAGGGCCAGGAAGAGAGTTCACAATGAGATGGTAAATACTGCCATCCTGTTTCTCCTGTTTATCCCTGTTTATAGCCTCCGGGGTTTTGCTGAATGCATTCCTCCTTTTATTCCTATTTTATTTACTCTGGACTACTATGCATGCTTGGGACGCGGGTGGCGCTGTGGGTTAAACCACAGAGCCTAGGACTTGCCGATCAGAAGGTCGGCGGTTCGAATCCCCGCGACAAGGTGAGCTCCCGTTGCTCGGTCCCTGCTCCTGCCAACCTAGCAGTTCGAAAACACGTCACAGTGCAAGTAGATAAATAGGTACCGCTCCGGTGGGAAGGTAAACGGCGTTTCCGTGCGCTGCTCTGGTTCGCCAGAAGGGGCTTAGTCATGCTGGTCACATGACCTGGAATCTGTACGCCGGCTCCCTCGGCCAATAAAGCGAGAGGAGCGACGCAACCCCAGAGTCGGCCACAACTGGACCTCATGATCAGGGGTCCCTTTACCTCTTCTCCCAGTGTCTAAATCCATTCCTATGCAGAGGATCCCTTAATCTTCCACCAGGCCTGTCCCCCACACCCAGAAAACAAAAGCTCTGCACTCACCCCAAGGCGCTCCAGAGAGCACCCGTAGTTCTGCTTCTGGAGGATGCCATTCCGACGCACCTCGGAGCCTGTCACCAGCCAGGTCACCTTGGAGCGGAGGTCCAGGAGGGACGACGGCAGCCCCGCCACCGTGTAAGGAGCGTCCAAGGGCAGCAGGGTGGTCAGACCCACGTGGACGGAGCCCGCCCACTTCTCGTCCAGCTCGTCAATCTTCACCTAGAGGGGGAGGGAGCAGGCAGGAGGGGAGAGCTCAACAGGGCATGTACAGTGGTCCCTTGGTTCTCAAACGCCTTGGTACTCAAACAACTTGTAACCCAAACCTGGAAGTAAGTGTTCTGGTTTGCGAACTTTTTTTGGAAGCTGAACGTGCTCAGTTTTCAGGGTTACGCTTCCGATTTGAGTGCCGTGCTGATGATTTGAGTGTTGTGCTGAGGTCTGTCTGTTTTTGCTATTTATTTTGCGTTTCTGTGGCTACATTTTTTTGTTTTTGTGACTGTATGGAACCCAGTTCAGCTACTGATTGATTATGTGACTGCAGTACATGGTTTATTGCTTTCGTTTTATGGACCTGTGGTCTCGTTAAGATAGTAAAATTCATGTTAAATGGCTGCTTTAGGGGTTGTTTTAAAAAGTCTGGAACGGATTAATCCATTTTGCATTACTTTCTATGGGAAAGCACGCCTTGGTTTGGGAATGCTTTGGTTTCGGAACGGACTTCTGGAACGGATTAAGTTTGAGAGCCAAGGTACCATTGTACTTATGTTCATATTTAAAAGCATTTGTAAGTCGCATTTGCAATTCCCCAGTCAAATTCAGTTCCAAAACTTAAGTTTTCTAAAAAAAGGAACTGGGGGAGAAGAGGGAGAGACAAAGAGCTGAGAGAGGATCTGGCTGTGGATAACCGAGAAGCATAACAGCCACAGCTACAATTTTTTCAGAACCAGGAAAGAGGAAGGCTGTTGCTGAATTTGCACAGCTCTTTCTTCCTCCACAAAAGGGACGCGGGTGGCGCTGTGGGTTAAACCACAGAGCCTAGGACTTGCTGATCAGAAGGTCGGCGGTTCGAATCCCCGTGATGGGGTGAGCTCCCGTTGCTCGGTCCCTGCTCCTGCCCACCTAGCAGTTCAAAAGCACGTCAAAGTGCAAGTAGATAAAGAGGTCCCGCTCCGGCGGGAAGGTAAACGGCGTTTCCGTGCGCTGCTCTGGTTCTCCAGAAGCGGCTTAGTCATGCTGGCCACATGACCCGGAAGCTGTACGGCGGCTCCCTCGGCCAGTAAAGCGAGATGAGCGCCACAACCCCAGAGTCGGCCACAGCTGGACCTCATGGTCAGGGGTTCCTTTACCCTTTACCTTCTTCCTCCACACACGCAAGTGTTTCCTCGCGCACACAGTCCTCACCTCAAAGATTTCGTCCGTCTTCAGTTCCTTCATGCTGAAGACGATGCCGTGGCAATAGCCAGCCACCCGCACGGCCCGGCAGCCGTCGTCCTGAAAGGCCACGTTTTTGCCGCAGCTGCTGTGGAAACGGTGGGCAACGCCGGGGACTGGAGGGGGTGAAAAAGAAAGCTCAGGGGACAAGCGCAAGACTACACTGGGGGACGGAGGAAGGTCGCGCAGCCGCAACAAGATGGGCAGGCACAAAGGATGGAAAAGATTCCAAGCCGGCTTGTGGTGGTGGCAGGAGAGAGGACGTTATCTCCTGCTTGGACTACTGCAATGCGCCCTACGTGGGGCTGCCTTTGAAGGTGACCCAGAAACTACAACTAATCCAGAATGCGACAGCCAGACTGGGGACTGGGAGCGGCTGCCAAGACCACATAACACCGGTCTTGAAAGACCTTCATTGACTCCCAGGACATTTCCGAGCACAATTCCAAGTGTTGAAGCTGACCTTGAAAGCCCTAAACGGCCTCAAAGGCCCAGTAGACCCGAAGGAGCATCTCCACCCGCATCGTTCTGCCCGGACACTGAGGTCCAGGGCCAAGGGCCTTCTGGTGGTTCCCTCCCTGAGAGATGTGAGGTTACAGGGAACCAGGCAGAGGGCCTTCTCGGTGGTGGTGCCCGCCCTGTGGAACGCCCGCCCATCAGATGTCAAGGAAATAAGCAACTCTCTGACTTTTAGAAGACATCTGAAGGCAGCCCTGAATCGAGAAGTTTTTAATGTTTGGTGTTTTCTTTCTTTCGTTTAATTTGCAGTTTCAAAAACAGGGAGCATATTTAACCCCCCTCCTTCCTTCCCCTCTGTCTCACTTACAACTTTGCACCAAATACTGCATGGATACATATACCATATGACTTCCCTTCCACACTTTTCCTGGTTCCTTTTGCCTTTCTACTACTCCGCGTAATGCACTTGTTTTTAATCATCCAATTTGTTCTCTATTAAATACTCTATCTATTTCAACTCTGCTGGATTCACTCGAGACCTGCTAAGCTACGTATCTGTCTGCACTGGTTCTTAAAATATTCAGTAAACATTATCCACTCCTCCTTACATTCCTTATCTTCTGTTTTCTCCTATCCTGTTCGTCAGACCAGCCAGTTCAGCATATTCGAACATTTTACACTGCCTTTCTTCCTTAGTGGGTACTAGACCTTTGTGCCAATAAGGTTCCAGCTGCACCAGTGGCATATAGTAATAAACTCTTTTGCTTTCTTAAGGCCTCTGTTGTTACCATCCCCAAGAGGAAAATCTCAGGTGTTTTGGGGGAAGTTTTTAAAAATATCTTTTTTAATTCATTATACATAGTTTCCCAATATTCCTTAATTGTTTTACAGGACCATCACATGTGAAAAAAGACCCCTTATTTTCATTACACTTCCAACATATACCTTTTTCTTTTCTAGACATTTTAAAAGACATTCTTGTCAACCTGGTGGGTGTTGAATACCACCCGTTTGATATTTTTTTATGCTTTTAATTCCGCCCAGAGTGGCTGGGGCAACCTAGTCAAATTGAACAGGGTACAAATAATAAAATAATTATAGTTAGTGGTCCTGTACTGAGTCCAGAATAGGGCTCTGTGGGGTTCCAGGCAGGGAGCGTTCCCAGTTTTGCCTGGAGACGCTGCCGAGGATGGAAGCAGGTGTTCTCACCTGGCGAATGGATGGGAAACGACTTCTCAGTGATGTTGCTGGTGGACAGGCTGTTGTCCATAGGCCCCGTGGCACTGGTGATCGACACCTGGACGCACTGGCCGTACAGATCAACCACGGCGTAGACCTCTGCAGCGGACAGGGTGGGGGTTTTTTGGGCGGGGGGGGGGGAGGCAGAAGGGAGAGAAAGGCTGGTTTAGCAGAAAAGATGACCAAGGGTCTGGAAGCCAAACCAGATGAGGAACGGTGGAGGGAGTTGGGCATTTTTTGCCCGGAGAGAAGGCTATCTGTCGTGGATGCTTAGTTGCGATTTCTGCACTAGAGCGGGTTGGGCTAGATGACTCTGGGGGTCCCTTCCTTGACAGCAGACGTCAAGGCAATATGCCGTATGCATGGATCAATCACGGGAAGGCAAATCAAAGCCGCAAGTGCCGTGAATACTTTCTTTATCCTGAGCAAACTGTTTTGTATGACTGGCCTTTCGAACTGATGAAGCGCGTAGTGAAACCTGTAATATATCCGGAGAACAAGCCTCCTTTTGCCCACTTACGTTACTCTCACCAGGGTGGTGGGCTTTGATTCGCCTTCCCGTAATTGATCCATGCCTACGGTTTTGCGTTTCCAACTCAAGACTCAAGAGATGAAGAACATCTCACCCAGTTCAATCTTTGAAAAACAACTTTGAAAAAACTTTTTCGTATTCTCCAGTGTGCTACCCTTGCCGTTGTGGCGGCACGGGGTTGCCGTTCTGTGACTGGACTTACGCTACTTGTTGAACGGTTCATTTATCCAGTCTGTACAACGTTTACTGCACATGGAATTTTTTAAGATACAGTTGTACATTTATCCACTCCATGTTTATAGTATCTCCAAGCTTTGTTTTGCACATGGCACCTTAGTATGTTTGTTGCTTGAATGGTTACAAGTCTATCTCTATTCTAATTATTATTCTAGTAAATTCAGTTTTAGACTTATAAGCCAATTTGTGGTGTTGTTGTTTTGTTGCACAATGCTGGGACCTGCCTTGAGCAGACTAAACTCAGCCTTGTCTATCCCTGCCTGGAGATGCCATTGGCGGGACTTGAACCCGGGACAAGCAGGCGTCTCTCCCTCCCTCCCTCCCAGCCCCTCGTGCCCTTACCCTGGATGGTTACGTGGGAGCTGGTTGAAGCTAAATCCTTCAAAGACAGAGGTCCTTTGGCTGGGTCTGGACGATATGGGATGGGGGGGGCAACTCCCATCTCTTCCGGGGGCGCAATTAGTGCCAGCACTGTCCGTTAAGAGTTTGGGTGTCATCTTTGACACCTCCCTTTCCATGGAGGTGCAGATTGCAGCTACAACAAAGGCAGCATTTTTTCATCTCTGCCAAGCTAAGCAGTTGGCTCCTTACCTTTCTCACCCTGATCTGGCCACAATGATCCACGCAACGGTCACCTCCAGACTGGATTATTGTAACTCGCTCTACGTGGGGCTGCCCTTGAAGCTGACCCAGAAACTCCAGCGGGTGCAGAAGGCCGCGGCGAGACTCCTTACGGGGTCCTTACCGTGGGATCACATTCACCCTGTGCTATACCAACTGTACTGGCTCCCGGTGGAGTACAGGATCAGGTTTAAGGTGCTGGTTTTAACCTTTAAAGCCCTATACGGCCTAGGACCCTCGTACCTATGGGACCGCCTCTCCTGGTATGCCCCACGGAGGACCTTACGGTCTTCAAACAAAAACATCTTGGAGGTCCCGGGCCACAGGGAGGTTAGGCTGGCCTCAACCAGAGCCAGGGCTTTTTCAGCTGTGGCTCCGATCTGGTGGAACGCTCTGCTACAAGAGATTAGGGCCCTGCGGAACTTGACATCTTTCCGCAGGGCCTGCAAGACAGAGCTGTTCCACCAGGCCTTTGGCCAGGGCAAAGCCTGACTCCCTCCTTTGGTAATCCTCACAGAACTCTAGCCCAATGGTTGCCATCAATTTGATTTGAACTGATCTTATAATGAATTGTTTTTAGAATGCTGTAGAGTGGTGCCCCGCAAGACGAACGCCTCGCAAGACGGAAAACCCGCTAGACAAAAGGGTTTTCCGTTTTGGAGGCACTTCGCAAAACGAATTTCCCTATGGGCTTGCTTCGCAAGACGAAATGCCTTGCGAGTTCCTGCGGGTTTCCCCCCCCTTTTTTCCCCCTTTTCTTAAGCCGCTTATCAGCTGATCCGCTAAAATCCGCTAAACCGCTAATGGCGCTAATCCGCTAAGCTGTCAATGGGCTTGCTTTCCAAGACGAAAAAACCGCTATACGAAGAGCCTCACGGAACGGATTAATTTCGTCTTGCGAGGCACCACTGTATTATTTTACTGCTGTTAGCCGCTCTGAGCCCGGCTTCGGCTGGGAAGGGTGGGATATAAATATTCTTATTCTTATTCTTATTACCCTTCCCTGGCGGCAGCCCTGAGCAGGCCACCCCCTGGTCGACGCCGTTGATGAAGTAGTGCAAGTCTCCCTTGGCCGTGCGCATCATTCCAATGCGCGACCCGGTGGTCAGGGAGTCCAGGTCACAGCCGTAATTGTTGCGCATGGTGTTCCCATCCTGCATGATGGCTGTGCCGCTGGGAGGGAGGAAGAGAAAGAGAAAAGATGAGTCTGCGTGGCGCTCCTTCCGCGGCTGTGGGGCCCCCTTTCCCAGCTCCAGCTCTCCCACCCCAGGCACTAGCGTCTCTTTTTATTATTAATAATATTTTGTTATGAAAATTTCATTTGTAGGAAGCTAGAGTGAATGAAAAAAAGAAAAAGGTGAATTGAGAGTGAAAAAAAGAACAAGACTGCTACCTTACCATACGTTAGCATATAGATAAGTATATTCTTTGTTTCCTAATACAGTCGTAACTCGGAAGTCAAACGGAATCCGTTCGGAAGTCCGTTTGACTTCCAAAACGTTCAGAAACAGGAAGACTGGAAGAAATTTAAAGACTATTTGCAGAGGCATTGTAAAATTAATGGACGTTAGAGTGATGTTGGATAGAAATTAAGTGGTTACCAGCTGTACTGTAAAGGTTGAGTAATAAGTTACAACAAGTTACAATAAGGATTTGCTGAGTTAAGAATTTGAACTGGAATACAAAAGGGGGAGGTGTGAGGAGGTCTGGGAAACAAGTTAATGGAAATAAGTAATGGAAATTATATTTGTTTTAATTATATTAAATTTAATATTATTATATTATATTATATTATATTATATTATATTATATTATATTATATTATATTATACTATATTATTTTTTGTGTATTTTTGTTTTTTGTATTAATTTGGAAACTCTAATAAATATTTAAAAAAAACAACAAAACATTCAGAAACCAAGGTGCGGTTCCCAATTGGCTGTAGGAAGGTCCTTCAGCCAATCGGAAGCCGCGTCAGACGTTTGGGTTCCAAAGAACGTTCGCAAAGCGGAACAGTCACTTCCGGGTTTGTGGCGCACGGGAGCCAAAACATTTGACTCGAAAGGCGTTCGGGATCCGAGGTGCGACAAATGTCCCCACTGTGGAAGAACGTGTGGATCCAGAATTGGCCTCCACAGTCACTTACAGACTCATTGTTAAAACCGTGTTTATGGAAGACAATCTTACTCGGCTACGAGGGGTTGCAGAAGAAGAGGAATAATAATACTACTACTAATAATAATAATTATTATTTATTATTTATACCCCGCCAATCTGGCTGGACTTCCCCAGCCACTCTGGGCTGCTTCAAAAAATAATAATTAAAATACTGTAATACATCAGAAGAAGTACAGTGGTACCTCGGGTTAAGTACTTAATTCGTTCTTAACCTGAAACTCTTCTTAACCTGAAGCACCACTTTAGCTAATGGGGCCTCCCGCTGCTGCCGCGCCGCAGCCACGCGATTTCTGTTCTCATCCTGAAGCAAAGTTCTTAACCCGAGGTACTATTTCTGGGTTAGCGGAGTCTGTAATCTGAAGCGTCTCTAACCCGAGGCACCACTGTACACAAATGAGTGTTATTTGCAAATGATATTCTTCTGTTTATTTCAAAGCCTCAAATCGGTATCCCTAATCCGACTGATGCTTTTGGGACCAGGGTCAAGATTCGCTGGCCCTGCCATCTTCCGTGTGCGTCAAAACTGCCAAACAGCCCTGGCTGCTGGGCCGGATTTGGGGTGGGGGCACCTGCAGCGTGTAAGAGCAGCCCTGCAGCAGCCAGACGAGAATAAAAGCCCCGTCCCCCCAGCGTCCTGCCTCCCTCAGTGGCTCAGGCAGATGTCCATCATGCAGAGCCTGAAGAAAGCCAGTCTCTGCCCCAGGTCGCTGCCCTTTCCCAGCACCTTCCTTCTGACACTGCGCCGGGACTGTGCACAAGGGCATGGCAAGGTTAAAACCTTTTTATTTAAACCCAGGTGTTTTAATATCAGGGTATTTTTTAACAGGTGCAACTGATTTTTTCAGTTGGCCTCTATTATAAAGTTTCTGGCGTTTTGAAATGTCGTTACACACAGCCCAGAAATCCACTTTAGGGTTGTTAAGAAGGGGAATGATTGCTGTGCTTCGTTCTTGCTTTTATTATGTACTTTGTGCTTTTATGCTGTGAAATGCCCTGATATCTGTGGAGAAAGGGTGGTATACACATTTTGTAAATAATAATAATAATAATAGTAATTTTTAAAATAATAATAAATATAGCTCACAGTACGTTTCTGAGCACAATTCAAAGTGTAGGTGCTGACCTTGAAAGCCCTAAACGGCCTCAAAGGCCCAGTAGACCTGAAGGAGCGTCTCCACCTCCATCATTCTGCCCGGACACTGAGGTCCAGCTCCGAGGGCCTTCTGGTGGTTCCCTCCCTGCGAGAAGTGAGGTGACAGGGAACCAGGCAGAGGGCCTTCTCGGTGGTGGCGCCTGCCCTGTGGAATGCCCTCCCACCATATGTCAAAGAGAAAAATAACTACCAAACTTTTAGAAGACATCTGAAGGCAGCCCTGTTTAGAGAAGCTTTTAATGTTGAATAGGTTATTGTATTTTAGTGTTTTGTTGGAAGCCACCTAGAGTGGCTGGGGCAACCCAGCCAGATGGGCGGGGTATAAATAAATTATTATTATTATTATTAACAAGATTCCAAAGTACGGGTTAAGCATTCTAGAGGGGAAGGACTGTGCCACGTAGCTGTTTCTCAGCCTGTTATCATTTCTTGCCCTGCAAACGAGTTTCTCTTGCTGCCAGTTCTCCCCCCTGCCCCTGGCAGTGTGGTGTAGTGGTTAGAGCAGGCATAGGCAACCTTCGGCCCTCCAGATGTTTTGGCCTACAACTCCCATGATGCCTAGCTGACAGGACCAGTGGTCAGGGATGATGGGAACTGTAGTCCAAAACATCTGGAGGGCCGAAGGTTGCCTGGGTTAGAGCAGTGGTTTCTCAAACTCAGGTCTCCAGCTGTTGTTGGGACTACAAATCCCATCATCCCTAGCTAAGCAGGGCCGGTGAGCAGGGATGATGGGAGTTGTAGTCCAACAGTAGCTGCAAACCTGAGTTTGAGAAAAACTGGGCCGGAGCGCCAGGCAGGGACCTGGGACACTGGGGTTCAAACCCTTACTCAGCCATGATGCTGAGTGATTTTGGGCTAGACACTCACTCTCAGCGTGGCCTACCTCTCAGGGTTGTTGTGAGGATAAAAAAAGTGGGGGGGGGGGAGAATTACGTACACTTCCTTAAGCTCCTTGGGGGAAAAGGTGAGTGTAGCGTTTGCCTCCTAGGTGGGTCATAAGGAAAGGATTAAAATGAGTGTGATGTGATTGGCCAGTGAGAATGCAAGGGGGGAGTAAAAGTTAGATTGGGAGGTTTTGAAAGTCAGTTGAGGTTTGGGAGTTGGAGAAGGAAGAGGGAGGAACAGGCAGTTGGTTGGTAGAGTTGTATTGTGAGAGAGTGAGAGGAATTGTTAGGTGGAGTCAGATAGAGAGTTGGAATAATCAGTTTGGAGTTGTTAGGAACTAAGATTAAGAAACTGACACGAGAAAAATAAATTGAAACCATACACTTGTTCCGGCATTTAAAAATAAACTTGATTATTTGTTAATGTTAACTACTGACTGGACTCCGTGTGTCCCCGTGAGAAGTGGGGTACAGTGGTGCCTCGCAAGACGAAAATAATTCGTTCCGCGAGTCTCTTCGTCTAGTGGTTTTTTCGTCTTGCGAAGCATGGCCATTAGCGGCTTAGCGGATTAGGGGCTTAGAAAAAGGGGGGGGGAAGGGAAAAAACTCGCAAGACTCACAAGACGTTTTCGTCTTGCGAAGCAAGCCCATAGGGAAATTCGTCTTGTGAAGCACCTCGAAAAACGGAAAACCCTTTCATCTAGCGAGTTTTTCGTCTTGCGAGGCATTCGTCTTGCGGGGCACCACTGTAGTGGCAGCGAAGAAAGCAATCACAGTGGTGGCACAGGGTCAATAGACCGTCAAACGTCCGGGGGCCCTGTGTGTGATCGCCACAGTGAGACATAAACAAAATACATAATAATTATTACTACTCACCTTAGCATCCACGTGTCGTAATCGATATCAGTCATCGTGTTAGGGAACTCCAGGTCCTCTGGGCGGATGGCAGTGACTCCTGGGAAGGGGGGGGGAGAGAAGGGGGGGTTAAAGAAGTGTAGTGATCAGGTGGGATTGCTATGAGAAATTAGAAAAAAATACGGAGCGAGCCATTTGTGTCAGCAATGAAAGCATTGCGTTGACTGGGTTTGAGACATTTTTCATCAATCCATGCCTCTGCATCCCTGACCTATTTCTCTTGCTTGGCAAGTCACGTAAACAGCCCAGTTGCCAGTTGCTTCATCAGGCACCCTCAGTACATAAATATAGTAAGTTATTTGATGTAGTTTAATCTTAGGGGCCAGGACACGGGTGGCGCTGTGGGTTAAACCACAGAGCCTAGGACTTGCCGATCAGAAGGTCGGCGGTTCGAATTCCCTTGACGGGGTGAGCTCCTGTTGCTCGGTCCCTGCTCCTGCCAACCTAGCAGTTCGAAAGCACGTCAAAGTGCAAGTAGATAAATTGGTGCCACTCTGGTGGGAAGGTAAACGGCATTTCCATGCGCTGCTCTGGTTCGCCAGAAGCGGCTTAGTCCTGCTGGCCACATGACCCGGAAGCTGTATGCCGGCTCCCTCGGCCAATAAAACAAGATGAGCACCGCAACCCCAGAGTCGCTTTACATTTTTACCCGGTCTTGCTGGTTCAAGCCTCTGTGTGTTATTAATTAGTGTCTAATCCTTCCTTTGCTTTGGGAACGCCACAAGAAGAGTCAATGCCCCTCCGAGGGAAGAGAGGCTATTCTGCTACTTTTCAACCTCCTTGTATTCCTCACCTGCTTCGATGGAGCCAGACCAGCGATCCACCATCTTCTGAATGACAATCTCAAAGAGCTCCCCGTCTCGGAGGGGCCTGCAGTGGAATAAAAGGAGGGTCCTCCCATAAGAACTCTTTCCAGAGAAGCTCTGGCAGGAAGCAAAACAACTTGGTTTAACTGTATACAACTGGAACAACGGACAAGGAAGTGGTTAAGGGAAAATAAGAACTGCAAAGAATAAACAAATTTGGGGGGGGGAGATTATAAAAAGGGGAGATAAAGAAGAAAATATAAAAGGGGAAACCAGTGAAATTTGTAAAACGTTAGTAGAAATGGAGGATCAACAAGATCAATTAAAAGTGGGGGGGGGGGAGGAGACAACACGGCAGATAGTCAAAGCTGGGGGGAAATATGGGAGAATCGTACGTTGCAAAATGTTGTCTATAAGGATAAAAGAAAATTATTATAAATTAGTTTGGAGACGGCATTTAACACCAGTCAGATTAAATCACACAAACAAGGAATATTCGGTGTTATGTTGGAGGGGATGCCAGGAAACGGGGACTTATGTTCACATGTGGTGGGGGTGTAAATATGTACATTTTTTCTGGCAAAGGGTTTTAAGGAGAAAACAGAAATCGCTGAGATAAAGCTGACCCAGAGCCCAAAGGTAGCATTATTTTTTAATTACGATGGGGTGGAAGGTTCGCAGGCTATGAAGGACTTGCTCACAAATTTATTGACGGCTGCACAAGTTATTATAGCTAGGAAGTGGAAGGCGCAAGGGGAATATAAAATGGAAGAATGGAACAAAGAGGTGTGGGATATACCTACTTATGATAAATTAACATGAGCCATTAAAGTAAGAAGGGAATACACAGGAGGAATGATTTTAAGGAGATATGGAGAGTGTTTGTAGAATTTGTACTGTTAAAATGGAAAGGGGTTGAACCATCGCAAGAGGTGTTGAAATTTTGGGAAGCTGGTGCCCAAAGATGGAAGGAGGATAATCTACCTACAAAAAAATGGCAGATAAAGATGATGGACTACGCCAAATTGGCGAAAATGACCAGGAAAATCAGAGATCAAGAGGACAATAAATTCAACCAAGAATGGGGAACTTTTTAAAGAATACTGTAAGAACACTGTAAACAAGTGAAAACAGCAGGATTTTGAAAACACTTGCAATGAAGAGAGAATATGACCAAAAAAATGAGTTTTAAGAAAATATGGAGAATAAGATATGATGCAGTTTGAAAAGAATATCTGGGGAAACCATAGAGGGGGGGAGTGAAGTTCAGGGATTCTGAGAATCCTATTTCTAAAATGTTTATGATTTATTTATGATGATAGAAGCTAAAAGTGAAAATGAATTTTTAAAAATGTTTTTTAAAAAATTCGGGGGGGGGGGAGTTGGATAGTTACAATGGGGGTGGGGTGCACATTTTTATTCTTATTTATTTATTCTTATTACTTTGTCAAAATAAAAAATAAAATGATATAAAAAAGAACTCTTTCCCGTAACATTAAACCACAATTTAGTGTTACAGCCAAACACATCTGCCAGCCCTGAAAGGTTTTGCTCTGAGCCAAACTCTTTCTTGACATGTACAGAAATAGGGCAGTCCTGCTATTTAAACATGGATCTCTTAAAGATTTGCTGGGTGCAAACCGTTTCCCGTGCTTCTAAGCCTCAGGCTGCGGCGCGATTCCCCGAAAGGAGGCGCATTGTTTTGGGACTGGCAGGGGAAGAGAAGCGCCACCCACTGACCGGTTCGAGATGACGATGGCGTCGTTGAACTCGCTCCGGCAGTTCTGCCGCAGCGCCGTGCGCCCGCCGTTGGTGATGACGGCGTTGTTGCCGTGCAAGTGGTGGAAACGCAGGTCGCTCCCGGAGGCCACTGAGGACGGACTGCTGGGAGACAGCTGGTTGTTGCCTTCAGAGAGGTCGTCGGGGAGCGGAAGGAGATCTGGGGGAGAAAGGGCAGAAGGGGAGGAGGTCAATTTTCTGTTTTACAATTCAGAATACAGTGGTACCTCGGGTTAAGAACTTAATGCGTTCCAGAGGTCCGTTCTTAACCTGAAGCACCACTTTAGCTAATGGGGCCTCCCGCTGCTGCCGCGCCGCCGGAGCACAATTTCTGTTCTCATCCTGAAGCAAAGTTCTTAACCTGAAGCACTATTTCTGGGTTAGCAGAGTCTGTAACCTGAAGCGTATGTAACCTGAAGCATATGTAACCCAAGGTACCACTGTACTCATTTAAACATCTTTAAAATATCAACGGTTTCCCTTCTTCTCTTTCCATGGCTCATTTTCCATATTATTAAATGCCTGCATATTTAAAAAAACTAAACCATTCAGTATGGGACGCGGGTGGCGCTGTGGGTTAAACCACAGAGCCTAGGACTTGCCGATCAGAAGATCGGCGGTTCAAATCCCCGCGACGGGGTGAGCTCCCGTTGCTCAGTCCCTGCTCCTGCCAACCTAGCAGTTCGAAAGCACGTCAAACGCTGCTTACCTTCCTGCCGGAGCGGTGCCCATTTATCTACTTGCACTTTGAGGTGTTTTTGAACTGCTAGGTGGGCAGGAGAAGGGACTGAGCAACGGGAGCTCACCCCGTCGCGGGGATTTGAACCGCCGATCTTCTGATCGGCAAGTCCTAGGCTCTGTGGTTTACGCCACAGCGCCACCCGCGTTCCTTTTGTTAGGAAGCCTAGTTGGAGTTAAATAGCATCTTAAGGACCCACACTGAAACCCCATGATGCCTGAAGCCGCCGCAAACAACGTCACCGCCCCAAACCTGTTTCCCACAACCCTCCGCCCCTGTCGGAACTCCACTTGGCCAAGCCGATGAGGCCTCATCTTCCTCCAAGCTGAGCCTCTGAAATCGCCTCCGACGTGTTTAATGACCTGTGCCTTTGATAAGGCCTCAAGCACATTCTATCCAGCAGGGTTCCCAGCACAGGGAAGGATGATAGTATGAGCTGCATTTTAAAGAGTTTTATTTCTAAACTACGCAGAACAGAAAGGCCATCCTCTCTCTATGAAACCAGAGAGCAACTGAACCAGGAAACCAGTAACGTCACATCTCGTCTCCCTTCCCGTGAGACTTCCAATAGCCTGGACTGTCTCTGGAATGTAAACACAGTCCTGTGACTCCAAGCAGCTGCACAGTGATAGAACAGAAACTAACAGCCCCTACTTACCTGTGTCATCCACAATGGTAGCCTGAGCTGCCTGCCCGTACAGGTCCACCACGGCGTAGATGTTGGGCGGGACATTCCACGCGGCAGGGCCCTGCGCCACTCCGTTGACAAAAAAGTGCAGCGTCCCGTCTTCCTTGCGCACGACGCCCACAGTGTCTCCTGCCTGAGGGAGGGAGGAAGAAGAAAAATCAGACAGGACAAAAGAGGGTGGGGGCTTCCAGAATTTGAGTCCCGCTGGATCAGGCCAGCGGCCCACCTAGTCCAGCATCCTGTTCTCACAGGGGCCGACCAAATGCCCATCGTGGGAAACCTGTCGGCAGGATCAGTGCGCAAGAGCAACTCTCTCCTGTTGCACGAATTTATGTATAGGTTGGGGGGGGTGCCCCTCCAGCAGATATCATGCACATGCAGCCCACTACCAAAACCAGCACAATCGCTTTTGTGGCTTTTGTGACTTGTCCCCACAAAACACTTCGTCGCAGTTTCTTCCTATCTATTCAAAGGGTCTTTGCTGCACGATACCAAATGTAAGAATTCACTCATCAATGTACCTATGTACTGGCTCACTGGGAAAACTTCAGAAATTCATATAGACAGGTGAGCTCAGCTCCTCAGCAGCCCCTCTGCCTGAGTGATAATTCCTCGTATCCTGATACCTGTGTGCCAGACAGGTAGCTATTCCAGAAATAACAAACCCAGATGAAGACAAAAGGGTGTGATGGGAAGTAGGGAAATGTAATTTTTTTTGTTACACTTGATGGGTGTTTGGTGGAGGGCAAGGAGAACCATGGGGCAGGGTCCAGGATGCTCAGATTACGGCCACCAGACCTCCCCTTTCATGATGTAACCGTGATGTAGTTTGGGGCATGTAACATGGGGATTAGCAGCTAATAAAAGTTTGGGGGCTCTTTTGTTTGGGGCTTCCATCTTGTTCCACCTGGTGGCAGGTGGGAGTCCTGTTGCGACGGTCTTAATAAAGACCAAGCCTACTGGCTGCTGTTTTGCTCTGGTATTCCTGGCTGGCGTCCTTGTTTTTTGTCCAAGGGAGCCCTCCGATTTCTCCATTAACACTCCCTCCTGTGCGATTTAGAAGCATCGCTAGCAGCCACTGAAAGCCTTCTCCCCCGTCAACCTGTCTATTCACCAAAACATCTGCAGAGGCCTGACAGAACAGACGCAGCCTTTCTCAGTGTTGGGTCTCCGGATGTTGCTGGACTACAACTCCCATCATCCCTGACCACAGGCCATGAACAATGGGAATTGTAGTCCAACAAGAAGGATAGCTCCGTTGGTCACAGCAGGGTGCAGATAACGCCAAGGTCGCAGGTTCGATCCCCGTAAAGGGCAGCTGCAAATTCCTGCATTGCAGGGGGTTGGACTAGATCAGGCATAGGCAAATTCGGCCCTCCAGATGTTTTGGGAGTACAACTTGTATTTACGGGACCGCCTCTCCTGATCTGCCCCACAGAGGACCTTAAGGTCCATGAATAATAATAGTTTAGAGGTCCCGGGCCCTAAGGAAGTCCGATTATCCTCCACCAGGGCCAGGGCCTTCTCAGTGATGGCTCCGACCTGGTGGAATGCTCTGTCCCCTGAGACCAGGGCTGTGCAGGATTTAACCTCCTTCTGCAGGGCCTGTAAGACAGAGCTATTCCACCTCGCTTTCAATTTGAACTTAGCCTGATCTTTTATTCCCCTTCCTTCCCTCCCCCTCCCCTTTTTATGAAGATTACCCGCTCTGGGATCCCACAGCTAATTTTCCCCTGGCCTCCTCTCTGGCTCAAGTAGGACTAATTCAGCCAGCTAGCCCTGGTGACTATCTAATGCTTATTAGATGGATTTTCCCAAAATTGATTATTCATGTTTTTATACTGTATTCTATGCTGCTTCTACAATTAAGTGTTTTAAATTTGTTGTTAGCCACCCTGAACCCGGTTTTCTGAACCGGGAATGGTGCGGTATAAATAAAAAATTATTATTATTATTATTATTATTATTATTATTATTATTATAACTCCCATAATCCCTGACCACTGGTCCTGTTAGCTAGGGATGATGGGAGTTGTAGTCCCAAAACATCTGGAGGGTCGAGATTGCCTATGCCTGGACTAGAGGATCCTCAGGGTATGCTCTATGAACATTTAGGGACCCAAGGTTGAGAAAGGAGACCTTAGTATGCCTTAAAAAGTTGTTCTGAGTGGCGGTTCTCACTTTAAGCTGCTGTTGTGCTTTTCGCCAGAAAATGACAATGATTTTAAATTATGTTTATTATATGTGAAAAAGATATATTCCAAAAAATAAAATAAGCCCATTTTTTTTTTCTTTTCAAGCAGTAAGAGATGTCCTCAGCTTTACTGGAGTTTACTGGAGACCAGTCATAACTGCTTCTGTGATCTCCCTTCTCTAATGCAAGGGGCTTAACAATGTTTGATTTGATTTTCTACATTTTTATGCTGCTTTGGAATTGCAAAGCTGCTTACAGGCGATAATTAACGGCAACGCAATAGAGCATCACAAATGCAACGTAAATCATGTGTAGAAGTAAACCCCACAGGTTCTGAATACCATATTTTTCGCCCTATAGGATGCACTTTTCCAAAAATGAAGGGGAAATGTGTGTGCGTCCTATGGGGCAAAGGCAGGCTTTCGCTGAAGCTTGGAGCACCGACCCCTCTCGCTCTCCAGGCTTCAGGAAGCTATCCGTAAGCCTGGGGAGCCCTGCGGGAGTTCCCGCGGCGGCGGGGGGGGGGGGAAATATATTTTTTTTCTTTGCCCCCCCCCCAAAAAAACCCCACCTAGGTGCGTCCTATAGGGCGAAAAATATGGTACTTCTTGTCTATTACAGTGGTGCCTCGCAAGACAAAATTAATCCGTTCCGTGAGGCTCTTTGTATAGCGGTTTTTTCGTCTTGCGAAGCAAGCCCATTGACAGCTTAGCGGATTAGCGCTATTAGCGGTTTAGCGGCTTTTAGCGATCAGCTGTTAAGCGGCTTATCAGCGGATCAGCTGATAAGCGGCTTAGCGGCTTAGGAAAAGGGGGGAAAATGGGGAAAAAACCCGCAGGAACTCGCAAGACATTTTCGTCTTTCGAAGCAAGCCCATAGGGAAATTTGTTTTGCGAAGCGCCTCCAAAACGGAAAACCCTTTCGTCTAGCGGGTTTTCCGTCTTGCGAGGCGTTCGTCTTGCGGGGCACCACTGTATTGTAGTCATTCCCCCCCCCCAAAAAAAACCCTCACCTTCAAGCGGTCCAGGTTGTGGCCGTATTCGTCCAAGATGGTTGTTCCATTGTGCATCACCCCGTTCCCCGTCATCATCCAGGTACCTGTGGGAGGTCAGCAGGGAGACAGGAGAACAGACAAGTGAGAAAGGATGGGGAAGGCGACGTCGAATCCCAGGATTTCATTTACAAGAAAGTCCCCAAACCAAACAGGTTTCCAGTCCTCAAGGTCAGCAACATGAAAAAAACGGGACCGTGCAGATCCACTGAGCTTTCCTGGGTTGCCATAAGGCTGTATTGGGTGCCCATCTACTACCAAGCCAGATTAAGTTTTAATAAATTAAATAAGCTAATAAATTGTATTGATTTGCAAAGCCCTGAACCACTTAGGTCTGGGAGACTGCCAGAACCCTTCTATCCCTGCTTGACCACTGAGATCACCTGCAGGAGCATCGCTGGGCATGTTTTCATCAAGCCCGTTTGATGAAAACAATGAGAAACTGAGCCTTCAGTTTCATCGGCCCAGTCCTGAGGAACCATCTGCCACTAGAGATTCAGCAGGTGACTTCTGTGCCAACTTTTAAAACGCCTGCTGGAAACATTACAGTGGTACTTCAGTTTACGAACTTAATCCGTTCCGGAAGTCTGTTCTTAAATCGAAATTGTTCTTAAACCGAGGCGTGCTTTCCCTAATGAGGCCTCCCGCCGCCGGTGCCCTTCCACTGTTCGGATTCTGTTCTTAGATTGAGGTAATGTTCGCAAACCGGGACACTATTTCTGGTTTTGCGGAGTTCGTAAACCGAATCATTCGTAAACAGGGCTGTTCTTAAATTGAGGTTCCACTGTATTTTTTTACCTCACAAGGCCTGTGCGGGAAATTAAGAATGTGTCCTTCCGCAATGGTTAACCAATGTGTCTTTTTAACTTTTGACCGTTAACACTTCAACCTAAATACACAAGACCCCCCCATCTCCCCCTTGAGAAACAGATGGTGGGGATTAAGTGTTGGAAAAGAGAAGTGGGGGACTCCCTCGCCCCCAACACACAGAACCAAGAAAAGCTGAAATGAACTGGAAAAAATGTTTAAGACTTTATTTTGGGAATTTTAAGTCCCGAAATCCCAAGGGAGCAGAAAAGACTATTTATGTATGCAACCATGGCTGCGTGATTGCTACTAGCCCAGAGGTGGAAAGAAGAAAAAGTCCCGATCAGAGAAGAATTGCAAATCAAGTTGATGGATTATGCGGAAATGGCAAAAATGACGGGAAGAATCAGAAAGCAGGAAGACCAAAATTTTAATAAGGAATAGGAAAAATTTATAACTTATCTGAAAAAATAATTGTAAACAGTTAAAAACATTAGTAGTAGTGGAATAACACTTGGTGAATTTTGGAGAATAATGGTGAATAATAACATGGTGGAATAATAACTTGGTGAATAATGGAGATGTAAAAGATTTGCCTTATTGTAAAATATGCAGGAGGAAATGACTAACAATACGACACACAAAGAGGAGGACGGAAGCCCAGAAGATTCTGTGGAATCTTGTTTCTATATTGTATGTTGATATGTGATTGTAAAACTTTAATTTGAAAAACCCAAATAAATAAATGTACAAAAAAAAGAGAGCTAAAGTCGGAGGAGGTGCTGTTCCCTCCACGGCCACTAGGAGGCCCCAGCGGCGTGAGGGCCTCTCACCTGATCGCAGGTTGGTCATGGTGGACGGCAGCTGCAGATAAGTGGGGTTGTGGGTGGTGACTCCAATCTCGATGGAGCCGGCCCACTTGTCCACCATCTTGTCGATGCGCACCTGGAAGACCTCGCCGTTGCGCAGCGGCCGGTTGCTGAGGACCACGCCGTGGTTGAAATCGTCCGTGGCGCTGGAGGGATGAGAGCGCCGTTAAAGAGCAGCCACAGTTGGAGGGGCTTGTCAAAGATCAGGCTGAGAGCGGCTGGCTCTGGGGAGGAGCCCTGCGTACAAACACGCCTTATGCAGGGGTCGGAATACAGTGGTACCTCGGGTTAAGAACTTAATTCGTTCTGGAGGTCTGTTCTTAACCTGAAACTGTTAACCTGAAGCACCACTTTAGCGAATGGGGCCTCACACTGCCGCCGCGTGATTTCTGTTCTCATCCTGAAGCAAAGTTCTTAACCCGAGGTAATATTTGTGGGTTAGCGGAGTCTGTAACCTGAAGCGTATGTAACCCGAGGTACCACTGTACTGGTCCTTCTGCTTCAAGTACTATCTCCACCAGGGTTTCTACAACTCAGGCCCCCAGCTGTTGTTGGACTACAACTCCCATCACCCTCGACTGCTGGTCCTGCCAGATTGAGGTTGAATCCTGACAAGACAGAAGTACTGTTTTTGTGGGAACAGGACTGGGAAGGTGTGGGGGACTCCCTGGTCCTGAATGGGGTAACGGTGCCCCTGAAGGACCAGGTGCGCAGCCTGGGAGTCATTTTGGACTCAGCGCTGTCCATGGAGGCACAGGTCAATTCTGTGTCCAGGGCAGCTGTCTGCCAGCTCCATCTGGTACGCAGGATGAGACCCTCCCTTCCCTCGGACTGTCTGGCCAGAGTGGTGCATGCTCTGGTTATCTCCCGCTTGGACTACTGCAATGCGCTCTATGTAGGGCTACCTTTGAAGGTGACCCGGAAACTACAATTAATCCAGAATGCGGCAGCCAGACTGGTGACTGGGAGTGACCACCAATACCATATAACACCAGTCTTGAAAGACCTACACTGGCTCCCAGTATGTTTCCGAGCACAATTCAAAGTGTTGGTGCTGACCTTGAAAGCCCTAAACAGCTTCAAAGACCCAGTAGACCTGAAGGAGCATCTCCACCCCCATTGTTCTGCCCTGACACCGAGGTCCAGCTCCGAGGGCCTTCTGGCGGTTCTCTCCCTGCGAGAAGGGAGCTTACATGGGAACCAGGCAGAGGGCCTTCTCGGTAGTGGCCCCCGCCCTGTGGAACGCCCTCCCAGCAGATGTCAAGGAAATAAACAACTATCTGACTTTTAGAAGAAATCTGAAGGGAGCCGTGTTTAGAGAAGTTTTTAATGACTGATGTTTTATCGTGTTTTTAATATCCTGCTGGAAGCCAACCAGAGTGGCTCGGGAAACCCAGCCAGATGGGTGGGGTATAAATAACAAATCATTATACAGTGGTACCGTGGGTTAAGTACTTAATTTGTTCCGGAGGTCCATTCTTAACCTGAAACTGTTCTTAACTTGAAGAACCACTTTAGCAAATGGGGCCTCCTGCTGCCGGAGCACGATTTCTGTTCTCATCCTGAAACAAAGTTCTTAACCTGAGGTAATATTTCTGGGTTAGCGGAGTTTGTAACCTGAAGCGTATGTAACCTGAAGCATATGTAACCCGAGGTACCACTGTATTATGATGATGGGAGTTGTAGTCAAACAACAGCTGGAGTTAGGGCTGGGAGGGACCCCCGTCCACCAAACCTGGAGAGGTGGTCCCTGTGTTAGAGACCCCAGCTGTGTGTCTTTGGTGCAAGGTGGCCCCCTCCGACCCTGGGGGAAGAAGGGCTTCGCGACACGTACTGGGGGCGCAGGGCGGTTCGTCCCTCGTTGATGATGGCGGCCTTCTGCCCGCAATTTGGGTGGAAGAGGAGGCGCTCCGGCTCGGGCTCGCTCCCCGCAGCATCGATGGCGCGGCGCCCGACGTCCGGCGAGAGGGCCCTCATGATGGCGTTGTTGCGCCGGAGGCGGTCGCTGTGGTTGTGGTTGTGCACGATGGTGACCTTCACGGCCATGCCGTAGAGGTCCACCACACCATAGACCACGAGCGGAGTGAGGGTGGTCGCCACACCTGGAAGGAAGCGGGGAGAGAACGGATCTGGACTACGCAGGAGGAGGCGGCGGCATGCAGGGCACAGAACTGCTGCACAGATCAAGGACCGCATTTGTCGGGCAAGATCCAGTGCCCCTTGGTGTCTGACCCTTTACGAAATGAGCTAGCTTGATTCTCATTCAGTTCAGAGTTCAATTCACGTCCCTCCAAATTACCACTGGCAAAACAAAAACCTAGTTTGTAAAACAGCCTCCCTCTCAATGCCACCCCTCCCTTGGCCTCGACATTGCCCTAATCCCCGTATTTACGCGACTGCCTCTCCTGGTATGCCCTGCAGAGGACCTTAAGGTCCATGAATAATCATAGTTTAGAGGTCCCGAGCCCTAAGGAAGTCAGATTATCCTCCACCAGGGCCAGGGCCTTCTCAGTGATGGCTCTGACCTGGTGGAATGCTCTGCAGGATTTAACCTCCTTCTGCAGGGCCTGTAATAAAGAGCTATTCCACCTGGCTTTCAATTTGAACTTAGCCTGATCTTTTATTCCCCTTCCTTCCCTCCCCCTCCCCTTTTTATGAAGATTACCCACTCTGGGATCCCACAGCTAATTTTCCCCTGGTCACCTCGCTGGCCCAAATAGGACTAACTTAGCCAGCTAGCCCTGGTGATCATCTAATGTTTAATGGATGGATTTCTCCCCTAAATTGATTTTTGAATTCTGAATTTATTGTTATTCACATTTTATACTGTATTCTATGCTGTTTTTTGTTGCATCAATTAAGTGTTTTAAATTTGTTGTTAGCCACCCTGAGCCCGGTTTTCTGAACCGGGAAGGGTGGGGTATAAAAAAAAAAATATTATTCTTATTCTTCTTATTCTTCAAAGTTCCTAGACCTCATGAGCACACTGACCTTGGTCGATGCCGTTGATGTAAAAGTGAAGAGCGTTGTTGGACTTCCTGGTCAAGCCGATGTGGTCTCCTTCCTGCAGAAAGAGAGAGGCAAGAGAGGGTGGATTTCTGGGGAGAGTGGAAAGGGGTCGAAGTCCCCACAAGGACTGGGGATGAGGCCACACTCAGCTCACCTGTAGCTCTTTTTTTTTATAAGATATTTATTGACAATTCAAAAGTTATACAAAAACAATAATAAAAACAAACACACACAAAAACATAATAACAAAAATAATACAAAACTAAAAACAATTAAAAAAAACCACATGTTTTCTTTTAACTTACTTCCCCGACCTCCTCATACCTCCCCTTTTTGTATTTTGTATTCCAATTCAAATTCCAATTCAAATTGTTAATTCAGCAAATCCTCACCATTAATTTTCACTTAATTTTCAACCTTTCTTTCTTTTTTTTCAACATTACAGCTGAAACCACTTAAATTCAAACCAACATCATTCTAACATTCATTAATTTTGCAATGTTTCCCTAGATAGTCCTTAAATTTCTTCCAGTCTTCTTCCGCCGACTCTTTTCCCTGGTCTCGGATTCCGCCATCAGCTCACCTGCAGCTCATCCAGGCTGAACTCGCAGTACTCTCGCCGCGTCCCCTTCCCATTGGTCAGGATGCCACAGCCGCTCATCATGATGGTTCCTGGGCAGGGATGACAAGAGGCAGGACTCAGGAGCCTGATTGGCTGCCGATGGAGCCGGGTACCAATTCATCCCCTGTATACCTGAAGGAGCGTCTCCACCCCCATCGATCTTCCCGGACACTGAGGTCCAGCTCCGAGGGCCTTCTGGCGGTTCCCTCATTGCGAGAAGTGAGGTTACAGGGAACCAGACAGAGGGCCTTCTCGGTGGTGGCGCCCGCCCCGTGGAACGCCCTCCCTTCAGATGTGAAGGAAATAAGCAGCTATCTTATCTTTCAAAGACATCTGAAGGCAGCCCTGTTTAGGGAAGTTTTTAATATTTAATGCTGTATTGTTTTTAACACTTGATCGGAAGCCGCCCAGAGTGGCTGGGGAGACTCGCCAGATGGGCGGGGTATAAATAATAAATATAATTATAATTATAATTATAATTATAATTATTATTATTACTACTACTACTACTACTAGCAGCGATGAGATCGGCTACCACATCAGATTCATGGTATATAAAGACCTTTAGCAACCTGGGAGCAGTTTACCTGTGAAATCTTCACTGCCCCATCTATGCCCACTTGACTGCTTTGATCTGTGGGTGCCACATCAATGCCGGCTTCACAATCATCACAATATTTTCATTATTTATATGCCACCTACCTGACTGGGCTGCCCCCAGCCACTCTGGGCAGCTGCCAACAAAATATTAAAGACACAACAAAACATCAAACATTTTTTTTAAAAAAAACTTCCCTATACAGGGCCGTCTTCATTTGTCTTCTGAAAGAAATGCCAGTCTCTTAGTGAGGAAGCATCTACACTGCAGAACTCACTGCCTATTGATACTCTTCTAAAGGGTAAAGTGGTAAAGGGACCCCTGACCATTAGGTCCAGTCGTGGCCGACTCTGGGGTTGCAGCGCTCATCTCGCTTTATTGGCCGAGGGAGCCGGCGTACAGCTTCCGGGTCATGTGGCCAGCAGGACTAAGTCGCTTCTGGCGAACCAGAGCAGCGCACGGAAACGCCGTTTACCTTCCCGCCAGAGTGGTACCTAATTATCTACTTGCACTTTGAGGTGCTTTCGAACTGCTAGGTACGCAGGAGCAGGGACCGAGCAACGGGAGCTCACCCCGTCACGGGGATTCGAACCGCCAACCTTCTGATCGGCAAGTCCTAGGCTTCTAGGCACTTGATAAAAACATTTTTGTTTAGAGAAGCCTACCCAGTTATCTAGACGGCTGTGTGCTTTAATCTGATTTCAAACCAGGTTAAATTGCTGATTTCAAATTTCTGGAATGTTTCGAGTAGTGAAAACAACTATTTTTTTACCGACAATTTTACTGTTTTTCTGACAACCGAGTGGTGTCCAAACCTTATGGAATTGCTAAAAATATACAAACTCTCCATGCTGCAGTAGTGCTACAGAGGCCTTGTTAAAAACAGCCAGTTCTTCTCCTGCCCTTCCTCTCCCACAAACCCCGACAGAATGAGCGAGGGGGGTTACCTGAACGCAGGTTGGTCATGGTGGCTGGGTACTCCAGGTTGTTAGGATTGTGGGTAGTGACCCCGATTTCAATGGATCCTGACCACTTGTCCACCAGCTTGTCAATTCGGATCTGGAAGAAGCAGCAGAGCCGTCAGCCATTTTACATGCCCAGGGACCTAGTCCTCTTCCCCATCCCTGGCCTGTCTCACCCTGGGACCTGTATCTCTCTAGATGCCTTCTGTCCATCTCCTCCCCACTTCCGGCACCCTAAACTGCGTCCTTCCAACTGTTTCGGACTACAACTCCCATCAGCCTCCTGCCCCCGGACAACGTGCAGTTCGAGAGCTGCGGTTCAAAATGGCTGGAGCGACTCAGGGTTGGGAAAGGCTTGCTAGACCATAATACCCATCGTGCCCAAACACTGGGTATGTTGGCATGGGGGCTGATGGGAGCTGGAGTCTAGCAGCATCGAGAGGGGCACAGAATCAGCTGCCACTGCTCTGGGACAACCAGGGAGAGAGGGAAGGCTCTTGACGCTTTAATGTCAGTGCAGAAGAGGGAAATCTGGACTGCCTAGATGGGTTTTTTCCTGGGCAAAAAAACTGCAATTGCCAGAATTTTCTCTTCTAAGTAACCACCAGCAGGCCTCGTTTTGGAATGGGGTTTGCATGCGCCTCTTCTGTGTCAACAGGAACAAAACACACAATGAAACTGCCAGCCTGGCATGTTCCTGTATAGAGGAGATACTTCAATACAGTGGTACCTCGGGTTAAGAACTTAATTCGTTCCGAAGGTCCGTTCTTAACCTGAAACTGTTCTTAACCTGAAGCACCACTTTAGCTAATGGGGCCTCCCACTGCCACCGGAGCACGATTTCTGTTCTCATCCTGAAGCAAAGTTCGTAACCCGAGGTAATATTTCGGGTCCAGTCGAAGGCGCTCATCTCGCTTTCAGGCAGAGGGAGCCAGCGATTGTCTGCAGACAGCTTTCCGGGGCATGTGGCCAGCAGGACTAAACTGCTTCTAGCGCAACGAAACACCGTGACGGAAACCAGAGCGCACGGAAACGCCGTTTACCTTCCTATTTGCCTACTTGCCGTTGCGTACTTTTGAACTGCTAGGTTGGCAGGAGCTGGGACAGACCATCGGGAGTTCAGCCTATTACGGGGATTCGAACCACCAACCTTCTGATCGACAAGCCCAAGAGGCTCCGTAGTTTAGACCACAGCGCCACCCGCAACCCTATTTTTCAGCTAGTAATGCAGCCCAACCCACCAACTGTATTTTCCTTTTCACAAATGGGAGAAAATACGATAGCCTGGAGAAGACTGAGAGGGGATATGACAGGTAAAGGTAAAGGGACCCCTGACCATTAGGTCCAGTCGTGGCCGACTCTGGGGTTGTGGCACTCATCTTGTTTTACTGGCCGAGGGAGCCGGCGTACAGCTTCCGGGTCATGTGGCCAGCAGGACTAAGCCACTTCTGGCGAACCAGAGCAGCGCACAGAAACGCCGTTTACCTTCCCGCCGGAGCAGTACCTATTGATCTACTTGCACTTTGATGGGCTTTCGAACTGCTAGGTTGGCAGGAGCAGGGACCAAGCAACGGGAGCTCACCCCGTCGCGGGGATTCAAACCGCCGACCTTCTGATCGACAAGTCCCAGGCTCTGCGGTTTAACCCACAGTGCCACCCGCGTCCCAGGGGATATGATAGCCCTCTTCAGATATCTCAAGGGCCGTCACATGGAAGACGGAGCAAGCTTGTTTCACAGACCAATGAATCCAAATGACAAGAAAGGAGAGTGCAACTAAACTTCAAGATGTCTCCTCTCCAGGGCTTTATTTCTGAGCAATCGAAGACTGCACCTGCCTGCAACCAACCTCTCCTCTGCCCATTTCATGCCTCTTCTGGTTCTGGGAAACATGGGAGGAAGGGAACTGGTCGTAGCAGGAGGGGGAGACACTCTTCACCGGCCCGACTCACTTCTGCCCCTTGACCCACTGCCTCCTCTCCTGCCTCTCCAGTTTCTGCCTCCGATTGTGGACTTCTCTCTGCCCCCAATTCTCCCCTTCTCACCTCAAACATCTCGTTGTCCCGCAGCGGACGGTTGGTCATAACGACGCCGTTGTTGAACTCGTCCAGCGGGCGCCTCCGCTCGGCTGTCTTGTTGTTGTTGCTGAGCTTGATGAGGGTGCCGCACTTTTCGTGGAAGAGGAGGGCGTCGTTTGAGGTCATGGGGGGGGCTCCGCAGGAGGCAGAGTCCGAGGGTGGGCTGCCCAGGCTGACGTTCAGCAGGCTGCCGTTGTAGGCCGACAGGATGGCGTTGCTCACCACCTCCGACAGCTCCATGCTGGAGAACCCTGCAGGCCGGAAGAAGAGGAGGTTGGATTTGATATCCCGCTTTATCACTAGCCAAAGGAGTCTCAAAGCGGTTAATATTCTCCTTTCCCTTCCTCCCCCCCAACAAACACTCTGTGAGGTGAGTGGGGCTGAGAGACTTCAGAGAAGTGTGACTAGCCCAAGGTCACCCAGCAGCTGCATGTGGAGGAGCGGGGAAGTGAACCCGGTTCACCGGATTACGAATCTACCGCTTTTAACCACTACACCACACTGGCACCGGAGGAGAAGGAGGAGGAGGAGGAGGAGGAGGAGGAGGAGGAAAGCGCTGTTAAGAAGGGGACAAGACCCTCTTTGGTACACACTCCAAAATAGCTCGCAAGGTCTCCTGTCCCAGGACGCTCAACACATCTACTGAGAGCAAAGGACCCTGGAATTGCTAAGATCAGTCCGTGGGAAGGTAGTAGGTATTTCTTCATACACAGAGAGGAAAGGCCACCAAATACTGGGCAGTATCAAACGCCCTTTCTACACCGGGGGTCCCCAACGCATGCCCAATTACAAGGCCTTGTTTCGTTCTCAATGTCAATGGGACAAAGAGCATAAGGAAAGCTGAATCAGGCCAACAACCCATCCTTTATTTATCATTTTATTTATAGGCATCTCCCCACTTAAAGGTAAACGTAAAGAGACCCCTGACCATTAGGTCCAGTCATGGACGACTTTGGGGTTGTGGCGCTCATCTCGCCTTATTGGCCGAGGGAGCCAACGTTTGTCCGCAGACAGCTTCCGGGTCATGTGGACAGCAGGACTAAGCCACTTCTGGCGAACCAGAGCAGCGCACGGAAACGCTGTTTACCTTCCTGCCAGAGCGATACCTATTTATCTACTTGCACTTGACGTGCTTTCGAACTGCTAGGTGGGCACTGAGAAATCACGTGCAGTCGAATTGTGTGTGACTGCGTACATGCACAGCGTTGACAAATAAATCAATTTAAACTGCGAAAATAGTGCCAAAAGAGCAGGGAAATAGCTAGCAGTCCTGGGAGCCTTTGCAAGGGCAATCCCATGAGCCTTTGCACTGAACTTTTGGGCCTTTTCAAGGGGTTCCAGATGTTTAGAGGGTGTTTACAGGCTTCTTAGGGGGAGCCCCCCCAATATGCCATTTTGCATAGACACATGGTACCCGGGAACATAACCCCGGCAGAAGTGGAGAGATGCCTGTATTAAATGTGTTGTATACCACCCTTCAAGGGATGCGGGTGGCGCTGTGGGTTAAACCACAGAGCCTAGGACTTGCCGATTGGAAGGTCGGCGGTTCCAATCCCTGCAACGTGGTGAGCTCCCGTTGCTCGGTCCCTGCTCCTGCCAACCTAGCAGTTCGAAAGCACATCAAAGTGCAAGTAGACAAATAGGTACCGCTCCGGCGGGAAGGTAAACAGCGTTTCCGTGAACTGCTCTGGTTTGCCAGAAGCGGCTTTGTCATGCTGGCCACATGACCCGGAAGATGGACACCGGCTCCCTCGGCCTGAAAGCAAGATGAGCACCGCAACCCCAGAGTCGGCCACGACTGGACCCAATGGTCAGGGGTCCCATTACCCTTTACCTTTATTAGCCATCAATAGCCCTCTCCTTCTCCATGACTCTGCCTCATCTTCTTTCAAAGCTGTCCGCGTTGGTGGCTGCCACTGCCTCTTGTGGCAGCAAGTTCCACAGTCTGCTGTGTGAAGCATCTATTTCTTTAGGCCCTCCCAAATCTCCAGCCATGCTGCAGCAGTGGGTAGCCCCAAAGTGATGGCCTGGGACTCGGGCTCGGGCTCGGAGCCAGAGGAGTCTCAGGCTGCATCTGAACCAGGTCTAGGGCCTGATCCTGAAGAGCCCCGGTCTGCACAGGTTCCCCTGCAACAAGCACCATCTGGGCCGAGTCAGGGGCCTGAGCCTGCCCTGGCTCCAGATGTGGGGATGACCTCGTTGCCTCCAGCTGGGCCATCACTTACAACTGCTCCACTACCGGCTGGGTCAGCTGAGGTGGCCCCTGCGTCTAGTAACCCACCGACGTCTCCCGAGCTGCAGAGACTGAGGTCTGAGAGAAGGAGAGACCTGAGTACTCGCAGGAGGAGTGCTTGCCTTTGGGCGAGACAGGGAGGCGAGTCACCGGGGGATCAGGACCGGCCGTTGCCGACAGAGATAAAAGGCTGTCGGACCCCGGCCCAGGTTGTGGGAGCAATGTTGCTGTTTGCCAGAACCTGCCTGAGACCCTGTGCCTGTCCTTGCCTGGTTTCCTGCCTTGGCTCTGTTGGACTGAATCCTCACAGAACCCTTGGATACTGGACTGGACCTGGACCATGTTACTCAGGTTACCCCCGGGCCCAGCACACCGAAGTCCTCCAGAGTGGAAAGGAAATGCTCACCGTTCTCCGACTCCAGGCTGTTGGGAAATTTATCCGGCCGGTTCTGGTTGCAAGGCAGGTCCAGAGCTGCAAAATGAAGGGGAAAGAAGGTGAGGGGATTTGACTCAACACCAGCTGCAATGCCCTCTAACTGCAGTGCACAGATCCCTCCGGGACTATCAGGACCTGACATAGCTGTCAACTTTCAGATTTGAACATAAGGGATCAGCAGCCTCGAAAATAAGGGATCAGCCGCCTCACCGGTCCCAGAGCCAGTCTACGGGATATCTAACAATCCGGGATAGCAGCGGGAAAGGCGCTGGAATAAGGGAATTTCCCGCAAAAAAAGGGAAGGTTGACAGCTATGTATCAGGACAACAACAACAGATCGACCCCCATGATTCAGATCACGGCACATCTTTCTGCTGAAGGCAGAGACAGTGGCTCCAGCTCCAGGTGGTTCATAAGAGCACAATGAGATCCCTGCCGAGTCAGGCTGGTGGCCCACATAAGTTCAACATCCTCTTCTCACAGTGCCCACGCAGATGGCCCAATCGAAACCCTCAGACAGGATTCGAACACAAAATCCACACTGTCCCCTCCTGAGGTTTCCGTCAGCTGGTACCCAGAATCATTGCTTCTTTCAAGCATAGCCAAATTGGCTAGTAGCCATTGATAACCTAATCCCCCATGAATTTGCCTAATGCACTGCTAATCTAATATTAATCCAGTATTACAGGCACTGGGCTGAGTCGCCTTTGATTCTCATCTTGTCTCACCCTTAAGCAAGTGAGCCCAGACACCAGGGAAAACAACACAAAGCGAATCCCCAGCTTCAACATCCAGACCGAACCGACTGCGCAGTGACATCTCGGCAAATTCCTTCCAGGATTCATCCAAATCATTGAATTGCAGAGTTGGAAGGGGACCCCAAGAGCCAGTTTGGATAATTAGCTTTGGTGAAGACTTGACGTTTTCATCCCCCAAAAAGTTTTTGATTTGAGTTTCCATTGAAATGAGGCAGCATTTTAATGTTTTAATGTTGTATTTTAATCTTTGTTTTTTAAGTTGTATCTCAATAAATTTGTTTTTATATCTGGTGTTAGCCGCCCTGAGTCCGGTCTTGGCTGGGGAGGGTGGAGTATAAATAAAAATTATTATTATTATTATTATTATTATTATTATTATTATTATTATTATTAATCTAGTTCAAACCCGCCCCCCGCAATGCAGGAATCTCAGCTGAAGCATTCATGACATGATGAATTGTTGGGACTACAACTCCCATCATTGTTGAATAATTGAATGCAATGATTTTTTTTAAAAAAAAAAAAACCAACCCAATTAACACCCAATGTGTACAGAGGAGGGGCAACCAAGATAGGGGAAAAAGAGTTTGGGAAACTAAGCTTGATGAGGAACGGTTCAGGGACTTGGGGGTGCTTAACATGGAGAAGAAGAGATGGAGAGGTGGCGTGGAAGCCATCTTCGGGTATCTGGAAGATGGAACAAGCTTGTTTTCTGCTGCTCTGGAAGCGAGGACTTGAAGCAAGGGATTCAAGTGGTAAGAAAAAAATTTCTAATTAAACATTAGGAAGAATTTTCTGAGGGTAAGAGCTGTTCGACCCTGGAATGGTGTCCCTTAGGAGGTACAGTGGTACCTCAGATTACATACGCTGAGAGGTTACATACGCTTCAGGTTACAGACTCCGCTAACCCAGAAATAGTGCTTCAGGTTAAAAAATTTGCTTCAGGATGAGAACAGAAATCGTGCTCCGGTGGTGCAGTGGCAGCGGGAGGCCCCATTAGCTAAAGTGGTGCTTCAGGTTAAGAACAGTTTCAGGTTAAGAACGGACCTCTGGAACGAATTAAGTACTTAACCCGAGGTACCACTGTAGTGGACTTTCCTTCCTTGGAGGTTTTTAAAGCGAGGCTGCATGGCCGTCTGTTGAAATTGAAATTGAATTGAAATACTTTATTGTCACTTGTACAACTTGTATACAGTGAGATTAGAGGAGTCCCCCCCCCCACTCAGCTCTCTTATTCTTAATTCCCCTCGTTTACTGACACACACACACACCAAACCCGAAAGTCAGTTGCCCTGTTGTTATCTTTTCATTCAGAAGCCTAACAGCCCACGGATAGAAGCCGTTCTTTACCCTGTTGGTACGACTAATCCTGCTTCTATATCTTCTGCCTGAGAGCAGGAGATGAAGGAAGTGCTGGCCAGGGTGTGAATCATCCGTGTTGGGGTTTCTTCAGATGTTATTCGGCCCTGTATCCACAGCTCGGACACAGAGATTCAGCTCCAAGGGCCTTCTGGAGGTTCCCTAACTGGCAGAAGGGAAGCTACAGGCAGAGGGCCTTCTTAGTAGTGGCACCTGCCCTGTAAGTTACCCTCCCATCAGATGTCAAGGAGATAAACAATTATTTTAGAAGACATCTGAAGGCAGCCTTTGAATGTGTGATGTTTTGTGATGTTTTGATATATGCTGGAAGTGTACAGAGTGGCTGGGGCAACTCAGTCAGATGCAGCGGGGGGGGGGGGTTAATAATAATGATAATGATAATGATAATGATGATGATAATAATAATAATAATAATAATATTCCTGCATTGCTGGAGTGCCTTCAACCTCCCCAATTTCATGATTCTACCCAATGCATGCAAGCAGAGAGGGAGAAACAAACCCTTAAGCCTCCGATTCTGCAGGGCGGGGGGCGGGAACGCTTCCTACCTCAAGGGAGAACAAAGGTGGGGGACACACACCTTCTTCCTGGACTCTAAACAAGTGGGCTTGTTCTCATAGAATCTTAAGATTCGGAGAAGATTAATTAAAAGAGGTGTGGGAAAAGGAGACAACAGGGCAGATAGATAGTCAAAGCTGGGGGGAAATATGGGAGAATCGTACATTGCAAAATGTTGTCTGTTAAAAGAAAATTATTATACAGTGGTGCCCCGCAAGACGAACGCCTCGCAAGACGAAAAACCCGCTACACGAAAGGGTTTTCCGTTTTGGAGGCGCTTCGCAAAACGAATTTCCCTATGGGCTTCCTTCGCAAGACGAAAGCCCATAGGGAAATCTCCGGGACAGCGGGGAAGCGCAGCGCGTCTTCCCCACTGTCCTCGGAACTCCTCCGAAGGCTGGCGGTGAGGCGGAGAGACCTTCTCCCCGCGCCAGCTTTGGGATGGCTGCTCCGAAGGCTGGCGGTGGGGTGGAGAGACCTCCACCCGCCGCCAGCCTTGGGATGGCTGCTCCGAAGGCTGGCGGTGAGGCGGAGAGACCTTCTCCCTGCGCCAGCCTTCGGATGGCTGTCCTGAAGACTTGGGGTGGGAGGAGGGTTTTCCTTCCCACCGCCAACTTTCAGAATGCTGTGCTGAATGTTGGCGGTGGGGAGGAAAAAACCTCCTCCCACCGCAAGCCCCGGGAACAGAGGAGAAGCGCTGCGCGCCTTCCCCTCTGTTCCCGTACCTGTCCTGAAGGCTTGCGGTGGGGAGAAAAGCCCTTCTCCGCACCGCCAGCCTGGCAAGCGGTCTCCATAGGAACGCATTAATTGATTTTCAATGCATTCCTATGGGAAACCGTGCTTCGCAAGACGAAAAACTCGTTAGACGAAAAAACTCGCGGAACGAATTAATTTCGTCTTGCGAGGCACCACTGTAAATTAGTTTGGAGATGGCATTTAACACCAGTCAGATTAAATCAAACAAACAAGGACTATTCGGCGTTATGTTGGAGGGGATGCCAGGAAACCGGAACTTATGTTCACATGTGGTGGGGGTGTAAATATGTACAGTGGTACCTCGGGTTATGTACTTAATTCGTTCCGGAGGTCCGTTCTTAAGCTGAAACTGTTCTTAACCTGAAGCACCACTTTCTGTTCTCATCCTGAAGCAAAGTTCTTAACCCGAGGTCCTATTTCTGGGTTAGCGGAATCTGAAGCGTATGTAACCCGAGGTACCACTGTACATTATTACCTGGCAAACGGTGTTTAAGGAGATAACAGAAATCACTGGGTTAAAGCTGACTCAGAGTCCAGAGGTAGCATTGTTATCGATATACAATGGGGTGGAAGGTTCACAGGCTACGAAGGACTTGCTCACAAATTTATTGATGGCTGTACAAGTTATTATAGCTAGGAAGCAGAAGGGGCAAGGGGAATATAAAATGGAAGAATGGTATAAAGAGGTGTGGGATATAGCTATTAATTATAAATTAACATGTGCTGTTAAGGTAAGACGGGGAATACGCAGGAGAATTGATTTTGAGGGTACTGTATACGGAAGGTGTTTGTAGAATTTGTAGTGTCAAAAAGGAAAGGAGTCAAACCATCGGAAGAGGTGTTGAGATTTTAGGAGGTTGGATAATTACAATTTATTAGTCTCAGTGGTGAGGTGAACATTTTCATTCTTATTTATTTATGATTATTTCTTTGTCAAAATAAAAAATGAAATTAGAAAATAGAAAAGGGGGAAAGAATAGTTGGAAGGGGCCCCAAGAATCCTCTAGTCCAGGCATTTCCAACAGGTAGATCGTGATCTACTGGTAGATCACTGGACGTCTGTGGTAGATCACTGGCTCCCCCCAAAGAAGCTCAGCAACTTTGGCTCCCCTAAAAAAAGCTTTACATCTTTGCCCTGAAGCCCCCAAAACAGGGCTTTCCTTCCTACAGGACCGCCTCTCCAGGTATGCCCCGCAGAGGACCTTAAAGTCCACAAATGACAACACTTTGGAGCTCCCAGGTCGCAAGGTGGTTAGATCGGTCTCAACTAGGGCCAGGGCCTTTTCCGTACTGGCCCCGACATGGTGGAACACTCTGTCACAAGAGACCAGGGCCCTACGGGACTTGACATCTTTCCACAGGGCCTGATAGACAGAGCTGTTCCGCCTGGCCTTTGGTTTGGACTCAGTCTGACCCTTTTGTTTCCCTCCCCTTATGGTTTTGATCTATAGGCTACTTTTAAAATGAGGCTCCATTTTAAATTGTATTTAAAATTGGTTTTTTACCCCCTATTATGGGGTTTTTTTTGGTAATTTTACCAGTGTTAGCTGCCCTGAGCCCAGCTCTGGCTGGGGTGGGCGGGGTATAAATAAAAAAAAATTATTATTATATTACTACTAAAAAAAAAAAAGCTCAACTTTGACCCAAGCCCTTCCTAAAAAAAGCTTTTCCTAAAAAAAGGTTTTCCTTCCTAAAAAAACTCAGATCACTGCCACCACCACTGTCCCTTATGGGGATCGAACCTGCAACATTGGCGTTATCAGCACCCTGGCCTCTAACCAACTGAGCCACCCAGCAGCCGATGCCTTGCAGGTGAGCTGTTCTCCCGTACCTTCATCGTGCGCGACGGCCTCTTCCGCCTCCTCGGGGCTGCTGGGCACCACCGTGATCTGGGTACACTTGCCATACAGGTCCACCACGGCCCAGACGTGGAGGGGGATGCCGGTGGCGGCCACGCCGCAGTCCTGTCCGTTGACCCAGAGGCGCAGCTCCCCGTTGGCCGTGCGCTGGATCCCCACGCGGTCGCCCTCGCTCAGCTGGTCCAGGTCCTGCCCATACTCCTCCAGGATAGAGCGCCCGTCACGCAGCACCGAGCAGCCCGAGATGATCCAGGAGCCGCCCTTGAGGCCCGTGGCACTGCTGGGGAAGTCGAGGTGGTTCGGGTCCAAGGCCGTCACGCCAATCTCGATGGAGCCGCTCCAGGAATTAACCTGCGGGAGGCAGAGAGCCGTGTTAGGAACTCATAGATATGTAAGCTAGGGGGCAAGCGGCCCCTTAAACCTGGAATGGCTGTTTGCAAGGGGGTTGGACTGGATGACCTTTGGGGATCCAAACCGATCGATTCTACTACATTGCTTGATTGTAAAGGTAAAGGGACCCCTGACCATTAGGTCCAGTCGTGGCCAACTCTGGGGTTGCAGTGCTCATCTCGCTTTATTGGCCGAGGGAGCCGGCGTACAGCTTCTGGGTCATGTGGCCAGCAGGACTAAGCCGCTTCTGGCGAACCAGAGCAGCGCACGGAAACGCTGTTTACCTTCCCGCCAGAGTGGTACCTATTGATCTACTTGCACTTTGACATGCTTTCGAACTGCTAGTTCTTAAAACAGGACCCCTGGATGGTTAAGTCCAGTCAAAGGCGACTATGGGGTTGCGGCGCTAATCTCGCTTTCAGGCAGCAAAGTCAAATACGGTGGACGCTCAGCAAAGTCAAATACGGTGGACGCTTGTGCAGCAAAGTCAAATACGGTGGACGCTCAGGTTGCGAACGTGACCCATGTGGGATGCACGTCCACAACCTGCAGCGTTCGCAACCCGCAGTGGCTTGTCTGTGCATGCGCTGGTTGTGATTCAGTGCTTCCGCACAAAGCGCGACTTAGCGCCTCTGCGCATGCGCGACCGCCAAAACCCGGAAGTAACCGATTCCGATACTTTCAGGTTTTGGCGGTCCGCAACCCGAGGTATGATTATATCTCTGCACTCAGCCCTACACATTCATTGATGTGACTAGGGAGGGCCAAGATGCCCAGCAAGGGGTCTGCGATTCGCACAGCAGGGCAGGTGCACAAGACATGTGCCTTTTACTGTGCACGAGTCAGCTGGCTCAAAGCGAAACGCCGGTTGCCAACCCGGTGCCTGGAAATCTCCACGCAGCTGCAATTGGACAGATGTCAGTAGCAAACCACACGGGGAATTTCAAACACTGGCAGAAAGGAGGAGGAGGAGATGAACGCAGAGTCGCCCCACAACAGAAGACCCCGTTTTTGCTTACAACAGAGGCAGTAGCCAAGATGTCAGCCTCCCGCTGCTTTAGACTACAACTCCCATCATCCTTGCCCAGTGCCTATGCTGGCTGCGGCTGCTAGAGCCGTAGTGTGACACAATGGGTCAGTGCGTCTGGCTGTTAACCAGAAGGTTAGTAGTTCGAGCCCACCCAGGGGTGCCTGAAGGCAGGATTCCTGAATTGCAGTGGGTTGGACTAAATGACCCTCGTGGGTCTCTCCCTCTATTACTTATTTATTTTTATTTTACATATGTACAACCCAACCCTCCCTGACTGCAGGCTGCAGAAATATATCACTGTATTGAAACAAGTACAGATTCTAATCAAAGGACCACACAAAACCATGGTACTCAACGGGTGCAGCCCTTTCTCAAAGGAATAGCGCTCTTAACATGCACAGGGGTACTTCCTGAGCTGACAGGCTCAAGTCAACAGAGCCTGGAGTTGTGGCCTCTATGGAGAAACAGTTCTCCAGTGGATGCACAATTTTATTTTTTTTTAAAAGAGCAATTCCCCCCCACAGCATATGGTGTTTTTTTTTAAATCTCCACCCCCACCCCCAGCTCTTCTGAGCTACCTAGGAGAATTCTAATTTAGAAAGGAGAGAAGGAAAATGTTTAAAAAATGGGTATTGGGCCAGAATTAGCACCTTCTCTTTCTCTGCTCAGGAAATGGTCATAGCACAGCAGCTCTGGGTCAGACAGGGTCCGGCTTCCCCAAAGCGAAGCCCACCTAGCACCTTGGAGGCAAACGCTCTCCTCCAGGGCAGGAAATAAAATTTCTTCCGGCTGCTCTGCCTTAGCTGAACCTGCCCACTTTCCCACCTGAGCTCATTCAAAACAAGCAATTGTGTTTGCTGCTTTGCAGGCTACCCAGGATTCAAAGGGAAGAGCGGACAGACAGAAACATTTCAAAATTTGCAAGCGGACAGAGTGTACCATAGTGCTCCTCTGCAGACAGATAAGCCCTTTCCTAGGATACGCCAATCCATGCCAACGCCTAAGATCAGAAGAGGCCTGCAGTGGGATCAGGCCAACAAACCACCTAGTCCAGCAGCCTGTTAAGGTCTGGGCACAAGAGCATTTTCTGCACACTCCCAGCCCTGATTCCCAATAGCTGGTATTCCAAGACACCCCACCTCTGACAGTGGAGAGAGAATACTAAACCATTCAGGTGGGTAGGCAACATGACCTCTTGTGGCAGTGAGTTCCATAGTTTAACAAAGCGCTGTCTGAAGGAGTACTTTTCTTTGTCTGCCCTGAACTGTTCAGCATCCTGGTGTTATGAAAATGAGAAAAAAAACTTTTCTCCACCTTCTGAACTTTTTTCCAGCTCCACATTTTTTGATGTGAGGCAGCCAGAACTGTACACAGTATTATTCCATAGGTGGCTGCACCAGAGATTTGCAAAACAGCATTGTGATACATGTTGGATTTTAAATTTGCAGTCCCTTTGCTAAATGGAGACGCCATCCTCTATTGTTTTCCTGTGGCTCCAATTTGTCTACAGTACACAGACATTGGCACTCACAATCGACGTTGGCTCTCAGAGAGAGTGATCATCCTCTCCATTCTCGGCCCTCACTGCTCTTGAACTCGGGACACGTGGCCCTTACTTCCCATAACCTGTTTCCTCACTCCCTCTCAGTCACCCCAGATGTTAGGACCAGGTGCAGAGGGGTGAGGACCCTTGCAGCTCCCTTTCTGCTTCCTCCACACAGACCTCAACAAAATCTGCCTCCAGGTACCTCCCTTTACCTCTCATATATTCCACCCCGCTCATCTCTGCACCCCACAGGATGATCTCCCAGCCCCACACACCCCAGTTGCCACCAAATCACCCTCCACACACCCTGATCTTCCTTCTTCATCTTACCCTTTATTTACCCTGCTTATTCTGCCCCTCTTCCCACCCACAGTTACCCCAACATGTCTCCCACTCAGCCACCCTCCGAACACCCCGCTTCCCACTCCTCTGGTTGCCCCACCTGCACCCCAGTTGCCCCTCCCTCCCTCTGGCACCTGCCACATGGGGGGGGGGTAAATGAGAGCTTTCCTACATACAAACCCAGCTGAGCTCCCACCCACCTCCCAGTCCAAGCTTCTTAGCTCAGCTATTCTCCCATCCCACCACCCTCCACATACCCTGATCTTCAACCTTCACCTTACCCCAGCTATCTCCCCACTTACCCCTCACCCGGCCTCCATATACCCCACTCTTCACTCCTTACCCCCCAGTTACTCCAGTCACCCCCATCTCCTGATCTTCACCCTTCATCTTCCCCCAGTTATCCCCTGACCCTCTATGTACCCCAATCTTCTGACATCCCCCACCCTCCACATCCCCTGATCGCCAACCTTTCATCTGACCCCCCCAGTTACCCCAGTTACCCCCCACTTACCCTCCCCTTACCCCACTCTCCTTACCCCCCGTTACCCCACCCCTACCCTCTGCATCCCCTGATCTTCAACCTTCATCTTACCCCAGTTACCCCCCACAGCCTCCACGTACACCTCTTCACACATCCCCCCACCCTCCACATACCCAGATATTCAACCTTTCATCTTACCCCACAGTTACCCCCCTCACTTACCCTCCACGTCCCCCGCCCTCTTCTTACACCCTCCACCTACCCTGATATTCCCCTCGCTGTAACCCAACAGGCGCACCCCACCCTCTCTGCTGGGGGTACCCCGGTTCCCCCCCACACTTACCCCACTCTTTACACTTCTTACCCCCCAGTCACCCCACCCCCTACCCTCCACATGCCCTGATCTTCAACCTTCCATCTTACCCCCCAGTTACCCTCCCCTTACCTACTCTTCCCTCTTCTTACCCCCAGTCACCCCACCCTCCACATCCCCTGATCTTCAACCTTTCACCTTACCCCCCCAGTTACCCCGCCTCACTCACCCTCCACGTCCCCCCCTCTTCTTACACCCCCCACCCTCCGCCTACCCCGCTCTTCCCCCTCCCTCTCTGCTGGGGCCACCCCGGTTCCCCGCCACACTTACCCCACTCTGCACACTTACCTCCCAGTCACCCCACCCCCTACCCTCCACACCCCCTGATCTTCAACCTTCCATCTTACCCCCCAGTTACCCTCCCCTTACCTACTCTTCCCTCTTCTTACCCCCCAGTCACCCCACCCTCCACATCCCCCGATCTTCAACCTTTCCCCTTACCCCCCCAGTTACCCCGCCTCCCTCACCCTCCACATCCCCCCCTCTTCTTACACCCCCACCCCACCCCCCTTACCCCCCAGTTACCCCGCCTCACTCACCCTCCACGTCCCCCCCTCTTCTTACACCCCCCACCCTCCGCCTACCCCGCTCTTCGCCCTCCCTCTCTGCTGGGGCCACCCCGGTTCCCCCCCACACTTACCCCACTCTTCCCTCTTCTTACCCCCCAGTCACCCCACCCTCCACATGCCCCGATCTTCAACCTTTCCCCTTACCCCAGTTACCCCGCCTCACTCACCCTCCACGTCCCCCCCTCTTCTTGCACCCCCCACCCCCCGCTCTCCCCCCGCTCTCCCTCTCTGCTGGGGGCACCCCGGTTCCCCCCCACACTTACCCCACTCTTCCCTCTTCTTACCCCCAGTCACCCCACCCTCCACATCCCCCCCGATCTTCAACCTTTCCCCTTACCCCCCAGTTACCCCGCCTCCCTCACCCTCCACGTCCCCCCCTCTTCTTACACCCCCCACCCCACCCCCCGCCTCCCCCGCTCTCCCCCCTCCCTCCCTCTCTGCTGGGGGCACCCCGGTTCCCCCCCACACACTTACCCCACTCTGCACACTTACCTCCCAGTCACCCCACCCCCTACCCTCCACATCCCCCCCGATCTTCAACCTTTCCCCTTACCCCCCCCAGTTACCCCGCCTCCCTCACCCTCCACGTCCCCCCCTCTTCTTACACCCCCCACCCCACCCCCCGCCTCCCCCGCTCTCCCCCCTCCCTCCCTCTCTGCTGGGGGCACCCCGGTTCCCCCCCACACACTTACCCCACTCTGCACACTTACCTCCCAGTCACCTTACCTCCCAGTCACCCCACCCCCTACCCTCCACATCCCCCCCGATCTTCAACCTTTCCCCTTACCCCCCCCAGTTACCCCGCCTCCCTCACCCTCCACGTCCCCCCCTCTTCTTACACCCCCACCCCACCCCCCGCTCTCCCCCCTCCCTCCCCCCCTCCCTGCCGGGGGCGCCCCGGTTCCGCCTCCCCTCACCTTCCTGTCGATGCGGACGGTGAAGACGGCGCCCGGGGCGAGGGGCTCCCGGCTGAGGACCAGCCCGTGGTTGAACTCCTGGCCGGGCTGGGAGCGGGCGGCGCTGCGGCCGCCCCGAGACACCGTCACCAGCCGCCCCGTGCGAGGGTGCAGCAGCGGCAGCGCCGCCGCCGAGGAGGGCCCCGCCGCCCGCTCCCCGCCGCCGCCGCCGCCCGGGCCCAGCATCCCGCCCCGCCGCCGCCGCCCCCTCCCCGCCACCCACGGCGGAGGCACCAGGGCGCACAGCCGCGCGCGACGGACGGCCGCGCTTTACGGCACAGGGGCATGCCTCCGCCGGCCCGCTTGGCGGCAGGAGGGCGCTGCGACGCCCCGAACGCTTTACGGCAGGAGGGAGGGAGGGAGGGAGGGAGGAGCGCCGCCGCCGCCGCCGCCGCGCTTTACGGCAGGCTGACGCAGCCGCTACGTGCCGCCTTTTCCGTCTTTTTCCTTTTCCGGCAGGAGCGCTTTACGGCAGCCGGGCAGAAACTCTCTGGGAGAAGCGAGCGATCATCATGATAGCTTATTGTTATTGTTCATTTCATTCCCATACCGCTTTATATTTTTAAGGCGCGGGGAGGGACCTCAAAGCGGGTTGCAACCTGCATTAAATGTATAAATGATATTTTTTATTTATTCATTATTAATTCTATCTGACACATTAATTAATACGTTGTTAAAATTCCAATGCGTCGACAAAAATTTAGCTTATTGGTATTTAATAATAGGCTATGACATTGGTACAAATGCAATATTTCAAGGTGTTAACAATAATGGATTAATGATAATAACTGCAGCAATACAAATGCAATCGGTGCAATAAAAATTACATTATTGGCATCAGTTCAGTGCACTTCTTTCCTCGCGTCTTTCGATTGTAAAACTGTTATTAGTATTAGGTATTAACATTTTAATAGCATAATATTATGACTTCAGCATTATTATTATTTATACCCCACCCATCACATTGTTAAGCTTGGTGCGCTCATTTCCTCCTCCCAACCTGTTTTCCTTTTGTGTTGCGTTTTTTCCCGGATTGTAAACCCTTCTCTCTTTTTTCTTTTTTTCCTTTCATTTTAGCAAGTTGCAATATGCCCTCTTTTTTAAAAACTCTTTAGATAGGTATTTTTTAAACAGCATTTATAGACTGCTTGATTGCAATAAAGCCTCTAAGCAGTTCACAAGAAAAAGCATTGATACCTCAGTGGAATATTTCTAAGCTACACCACATACCTAAGATTAACACCCATAGAGCTCAGTAGGACTTTCTGGGTAAACATGTAAGAAACTGCTACCAGTCTATAGTGGGGTAGTGTGTGTGTGTGTGTGTGTGTTAATATTTTACTCTTTTTTTTAAAAAAATATTTTTTATTCAATTTTTAAAACACATAATTAAAAGACAAACACATCACAAAACATAAACAAACATAAAGAAATCTAACATAAATAAATTCATAGTCTTATTTTCCTGTAACTTCTTTCAATCGACTTCCCCATACCTCCCTTTCGCTGCATCCTTATTTTAAAAAGAATTTTTTAGCAACCCTTTAGTCAAATTACCCATTTAAATCCCTTCATTAAATTCCCATAAACTTGTTGATTACAGCTGTAATTCTCTGCTTCTTACCCCGTGACATCTTAACAGTCATCAATTTTACAACAGTTTTTAAGATATATTTTAAATTTCTTCCAGTCTTCTTCCGCTGCCTCTTTCCCCTGGTCACGAATTCTGCCGGTCATCTCTGCCAGTCCCATGAAGTCAATCACCTTTGTCTGCCATTCTTCAAGAGTAGGTAGTTCTTGCATCTTCCAATACTTTGCCAGAAGAATTCTTGCTGCAGTGGTAGCATACATAAAGAAAATCCTATCCTTCTTTGGCACCAATTGGCCAACCATGCCCATGAGAAAAGCCTCTGGTTTCTTAGTAAATATCCATTTAAGGACTTTCTTAATTTCATTATAGATCATTTCCCAGAATGCTTTCACCCTCGGGCAGGTCCACCATAGGTGATAAAAGGTAATATTTTACTCTTTTTAAGGCCGCAGTCATAACCCCCCTTACCTGTGAGTAAGCCCCAACGGGACTTACTTCTGAGTAGACATGGTTAGGCTTGCAGCCTTACCCTGCAATCCCGGCCTGCATGCTTACCTAGAAGTAAGTTGCACTCTGTCTAATGGGGCTCAGTCCCCAAAGTTATGTGTGCTTAGCACCCCGAAATCAACAGGCTGAAACATACCCCAAAGTCGGGGTGCAGCGAACTTTTTACAATCTTCAACAGCTCCATCTTCACCCACCGGAAAAAAGAGTAGTAGCCTTATTTGATTTGATTTTATCGTTTATTTAAATGAATTAGTACTAATTTGTTATGTTAAAAAAGCAGTTTGCAACAACTGTAAAAACCACACAATAAAACCATGTAGAAAATTGAAACCAGATAACTGTTGCGGAAAGATAATTGCCTACATAACCTGCCAGTATAGCAAAGTTTTAAGGCAGGCATTTAAAAGTCGAGAACAGAAGATGCCTGCTGACTCTCTAGTGGCAGAGAGTTCCACAGGACTGGGAAAACGACAATAAAGGCTCGGTTTCTTTTTTTGTTGTCAAATGAGCCTTGCAAACTGGAGGAGCTCTAACCATCTCATACAGTGGGAGGAAAATACTCCCCATAGCAATCACCTTTTGGTCCAAGACAGGTGTGTGATGAGGGGGAGGAGGGGGAAAAAAACCTGTTAATCACCTGATGCAGGTGAAGCTATAAGAAGCTGCTGCTAGGGGTATTTTTCCCTTTCCGGGCTGAAGAAGGCCTTGTAGGGTGTGAAGAATGGGGGGCTATGGCTGGCTGTTCGTTTGCTTAACTGTGGGGGCGATGCCAGCCCCACTTAGAGTTCATACAGGACGGTGGTTTCCTTCGACCCAGTCCTGGTGGGTTCAGCAAACTGGGCCTTACTGGGTGAAGGTAAAATGTGACCAGTCCCAAGTTATTGTGTCGGTGGAGAAAAGCCCGGGAGCCAAAGAGCTGGTGAAAGCCAGTGACTTGACCCTGGGAGACTGTCCTTATACCAGCCTCGAAGGAGAAACTGTGGTTTTTGTGGTCGCCCTCCAAGCGTGCGGATCCCAGGTCCAGGTGAGATGTTGGGGTTCCTCCTCTGTCTTCTCTATTACTCCTTCTGGGTGATGTTGAAATGTTGGGAACAGAGCCTTGCTTTCCTTGAAATAAAAAATTAAGGAGATAGATAGATAGATAGATAGATAGATAGATAGATAGATATTACGATATGATATCTTTATTGTCATTGTCCCTTGCGGAACAATGAAATTGAAAAACTACATAAAACTACATAAAAACTACATAAAACATTCAAAAACCCCTAAAAACTCTAAAACCCCATTTTAAAATACACTATACTACAGAGACCCCTTATGCTGCGTTTAGAACCAGAATTGCATTAGCGTAGAAACTGTTTTTCAGACGGCTAGTCCTGGCCTTTATAACCCTGTCCCTTCTTCCAGAAGGCAGAAGCTGAAAGAGATCATTTCCGGGGTGCGTACTATCATGTGCTATCTCTGCCGCTTTCTTACGGCACCTGGCAGCGTAGATTTGATCTAAGGTGGGAAGAGTGCACCCAATAATTCCCTCTGCAGTCTTTACAACCCTGGATAGCATTGTTTTTTCCCTGGCCGTGCAGCTCCCAAACCACACACACAGACCATAAGTTAATACACTCTCCAAAGTACAATGGTAGAATGCCATATATTCATAATTGTGCCAACCAAGCGCATACATAGATGTGTAGGCCACATATCTGGAGCAGCACAGGAAGACCGCCCTGAAACCACTTTGACTCCCAGACTGACCAAATGTTTTCTCTGCAAGGAGGGAGGGGGTGAGGCAACCTTCCCATTGTCTCAGGAATTGGGTAATCACCATCTCAAAGGAATGGCCAGACTACCAGGAAAGGCAATCAGGTAAGGCATTATCAGATAACCTGGCAGACAGGGTAAAAAACAAGGCACTCGGATTTCTGTTGTAGACCACCTTTTCTGTGATGTAGGTATGATGTTTGTGGGGGGTGGTCTTGGGTTACACCCCTTCTGTGATGTATGGAGGGGTGGTCTTGAGCTCCAGGGCGGGCAATTTCAAATGTCTATATAAGGGCAGGCACACCTGGGTTCGGGGTCGTCCTCCTTTCCTGCGTGTGAGGGGAGCACCCTGTTGCAACAGTTCAATAAAGATCAGGCTTATGAGCTGCTTTGCTTCTCAATATTCTCTGGTTGTCCTGTTATTTTCTCCGACTGATGGAGAACCTACAAAGGACTCTAGAAGGGCTCTTCGGTCCCCCATAAGGGAATAAGGGCAGGTTTTCGTTTATTAGACTTTCCTGCCTTTGGGCTGGCTGAGGACTTCTCAAGCCTGGTGCGTCTGGGAACTCTCCATCGCTTGCCAACGAGAGGCAGCGTGGTGCAGTGGTTGCAGGGACCTGGGAGACCAGAGTTCAAATCCCTTGACTTGGCTGTGAAGCTCACTGGGTGCCTCTCAGCCGAACCTACCTCACAGGGTTGTTGTGCGATTGAATGGGGAGGCGAAGCATGTGTGCCACCTTTAGCGCCTCTGAGAAAATGGTGGCCTATGAATGCAATAAATAAAATAAAATAAGTTGCAGATGTGGATTAAGGTTTGGAGCTGTGTCCATCACCCTGACATCTGGGCTTGTGTGTGTGCACATGTTCTTCTTCTTCTTATTATTATTAATAATAATAATAATAATAATAAATATATTATTTATACCCCGCCCATCTGGCTCAGTTTCCCCAGCCACTCTGGGCAGCTCCCAATCAAGTGTTCAATGCCGCAGTGCGATTCTCTGTTTATTCTCCCAACAGCTGACTCCAGGCACTGTGATCTACAGAAATATTTTGTTTTACAACGCGGAAAGGCCTGCTCCCACCACAGCTGAGCCCAGCCTGCCATCTGCAGTCCTCATTGAGTGTCATTGTCCAAGGTTTGCAAAAAAAATCGTGTAAGGTATTTGGGGAGAGAGGGTACTGGGCATGAGAACACGGCCTGGATGGTTCCCTACAATGAATGACCTCTCTGGTTAACTTGAGCTGGGAAAACCTTCCAGCTTACATTCTGGAAGACAAGGAAATCACAGATACAAAGGCTTATTATCGGCATTACCCCATATACATTTAAAGTGCTAATATATCAAATAATAAATAATTTCCCTAGCCATTCTGGGCGGCTTCAAAAAAAATATTTAAAATATAATAAAGCATCAAACATTCAAAACTTCCCTAAACAGGGCTGCCTTCAGATGTTTTCTAAAAACAGCTATGGCTTCCCCAAAATAATTCCGTGAACTGAGGTTGTGGGGGTTTTTTAGGAGATCCTTATTCTCCTCAGAGATGTACAGTTTTTGGAGTGGTTTAACAACCAATCCCTCTTCCTGAGGAATTTGATTGTGAGGGGATATGGGGGATTCCCTGTACTTTTTTCCGGGGGTACTCGAGGGTACTAGCATCTTTTGTCCTGCAAAAAAAGCACTGGTTTGAAATGTGGCTCTTACTATAACAACTTCGTAGTGAGTACTACCAGCCAGTGGTGTAGCGTGGGGGGTGCAGGGGGGGCCGGTCGCACCGGGCGCAACATCTGGGGGGGCGCTCGCCGCCTCCGGAGTTGCCGAAGAGCCTCGGGCGCAGGCTGTAGCAGAGCCCCATGTCTCGCGGAACCGACGAGCTGTGCGCGCGTCCGGGCTGAAGGCGTCCGGCAGGCAGCGGCTCTCAGCGCTCGCCGCGGTCCCCGTGCGTCAGGGCCGCGGAGGGCACGCCAGGCAGCCCCTCCTCACAGCCCCCCCCCGCCGCCGCCCCCGCCGCCGCCGCAGCTGCTGGGCCATGTTGCATTTTCCTCGCCTCTCTGCCCTCCTCCTCCGGGCAAGCGGCGGCGTTTGGGCGGCAGCGCCAGCGGCAACTCGCCTCAGATCACCTGACACAGACCTGCCGCCGCCGCCGTGGCTACCTTACCGTAAATACCCCAGCCCAGGCAGCAGCAAGAAGAAGCTGGCAGCGGCGACAGGTTAGGGGTTAGGGGCGCAAATTACTTGCCTTGCCCCGGGTGCTGACAACCCACGCTACGCCGCTGCTACCAGCAACCTCTTAAGGAAAGCAATGGGAGGTACCTAACTAGTCTCAGGATCTATCCATAACAAACTACAGTACCCAGAACTCTTTGGGGGAAGCCACAACTGTTTAAGGTGGCATCTTAGTGTTTTATGGTGTGAATGTGGCCACAGTGTCTCTGGGCATCTGCAGAGTGCCGTCGCTTAATTCAGGGCTGGTGACAGCTGGAGTCCCAGAAGATTTGCAGGGGCATGGGTGTCCTCTATCTTGGCTTGAATAATGTTGTAGCCACGGCCAGGAACAAGGGACCAGAAGGCAGATAATGCTGATCCTGAACCAAATTTGCATTGCAGCCCAGTAGTATATCTTAGGCTTTTTTAAGGACAACGCACCATTTAAGGCAAGCTATGGGAATACTGGGACGCAGGTGGTGCTGTGGGTTAAATCACATTGCCTAGGACTTGCTGATCAGAAGGTCGGCGGTTCCAATCCCCATGACGGGGTGAGCTCCTGTTGCTCGGTCCCTGCTCCTGCCAACCTAGCAGTTCGAAAGCACACCAGTGCAAGTAGATAAATAGGTACCGCTCCGGCGGGAAGGTAAACGGCGTTTCTGTGCGCTGCTCTGGTTCGCCAGAAGCGGCTTAGTCCTGCTGGCCACAAGACTTGGAAGCTGTACACCAGCTCCCTTGGCCAATAAAGCGAGATGAGCGCCGCAACCCCAGAGTCAGCCACAACTGGACCTAATGGTCAGGGGTCCCTTTACCCTTTACCTTTATGGGAATACTTATTATCTCAGTAGGCAAGCACTTCCTTGTTCGCCCCTCCAAGCCATGAGAACTGGAGAGCAGGACAGGTGTACGTGATTTGGGGTGAGAGGGATGAGCAGTTTTAGTGACTTACCTGATGCAGGTGTGGTTGGGCTTGGTGGGCAGAGATTGACCAACCTGAGCAACACCTGTATTTCTGAGCCAGTGGCAGTGAGTTCCATAGGTTAACTGATGTGCTGCCCGTGGGAAGCAGTGGCACAGAATTATCTGAACGGACCTTTTAAGTATGTAGTTTTGGTACAATGCACCCTCGCCCTTTCATGTAAATTATGTTTTTTTTTCCACACTAGTGTTCTCTCTTTCACAGGCAAATGCCCTTAGGAGGCTCAAGGAATATCAGTGAAGCAAAAGGCTCCGAGATGCTGGCGAAACTGAGAACAGCTGTTGGGCGACAGAAAAGAAATGTCTATTGGCAGCAAGGCAGGTGTCTCTGAAACCAAAAGCATCATGGCTATATCTAGGTCAGCCTCCCTTTGAGGCCCTCCAGATGTCTTGGACTACAACTCCCATCATCCTTGGTCAGCTTAGCCAATTGTCTGGGATGATGGGAGTTGTAGTTCAAAATATCTTGAGGGGGAAGGCTGACATAAAACGTGGGGCATGTCTTTTGGCTTAGCTCAGTGGTGGCCAAACTTGGCCCTCCAGCTGTTTTTGGACAACAACTCCCATCATCCCTAGCTATCAGGACCACTGGTCAGGGATGATGGGAATTGTAGTCCCCCCAAAAAACATCAAGAGGGCAGAGTTTGGCCACCACTGGAGCCTTAGCTTGATGCTTATAATGTGTTCAATGGAAAGGAGTCATATGGCGTCTTTTTTTGAATTCTCATTTCTGTTAAATTATCGTTGAGACCAGTGGCTCATACGCAGTAATGCAACCCGACCACAGAACTGGCAAATGGTTAAAGAGGAACGTAAAAGCTGAATGTTAAGGTGGAAAACAGATAAGGTACAAGGAGGGTTCAAACATGTACAGTAAAAAAATGGGCTGAGTAAATTTTTTTTCCAAGGAGTGTTTTTGGATGAGATGGTGGGACTATGGGGTAGCAGAATGTGGTTGGGCAAAGGATGAAGAGCTAAGATAATAATAATAATAATAATAATAATAATAATAATAATAATAATAATAATAATAATAATTTATACCCCGCCCATCTGGCTGGCTTTCCCCAACACAATACTGTGGTACCTCGGGTTAGACGCTTCAGGTTACCGACGCTTCAGGTTACAGACTCTGTTAACCTAGAAATAGTACCTTGGCTTAAGAACTTTGCTTCAGGATGAGAACAGAAATTGCTCACCGGCTGCAGCAGGAGGCCCCATTAGCTAAAGTGGTGCATCAGGTTAAGAACAGTTTCAGGTTAAGAACGGACCTCCAGAACGAATTAAGTTCTTAACCAGAGGTACCACTATATAGCATTAAACATTAAAAATTTCTCTAAACAGGTGTCTTCTAAAAAATTTCCCTTCAGGTGTCTTCTAAAAGTCAGGTAGTTGTTTATTTACTTGACATCTACTGGGAGGGTGTTCCAAAGGGCGGGTGCCACCACCGAGAAGGCCCTCTGCCTGGTTCCCTGCAACCTCACTTCTTGCAATGAAGGAACCGAGAGAAGGCCCTTGGAGCTGGACCTCAGTGTCCGGGCTGAACGATGGGGGTGGAGACGCTCCTTCAGGTATACTGGGCTGAGGCCGTTTAGGGCCTTAAAGGTCAGCACCAACACTTTGAATCGTATTGTAGTTTTGCCTGTTTAGGTCTGTCCTGATGGAAATGCTCTTGCAGAGTCTCTGTACTGTTTGGTATTGCATTACTGAATGAAGCCTGACCACTAGGGGGTTTGGGTGAGCCTCTGTACTTGAACCGCCCCCGAGGGGAATATCCCCACATGCAGAACATCAAAGAATGCGTCACAGAAATCTGGGAAGTTACAGAACTCGTCTTTGTCTTCTTCACTTACAGAGAACTCGTCTTTAATTCAAACGGAGTCCAAAGGGGACACCACCCTTGCTTCAACCCAGGGCACAGTTCCAGAGGCGGAGAAGAAAGTGGTGATTGTGAAACACAAGTCAGCACGTGAGACAGCCAGCAGGGCAACGCTAACTTGATTCCTTTGGCTCTTTGGTCTCCTTTGAGAATCTGCCCCTCTCTTGCTTGGTTACTCCCAACAGTAAAGTGGATTCAGGTGGCCAAAGACCAGTGGCGTAGCGTGGGGGTGCAGGGGGGGCCGGCCGCACCGGGCGCAACATCTGGGGGGGGCACGCTCGCCACCTCCGGAGTCGCCGAAGAGCCTCGGGCGCAGGCTGTAGCAGAGCCCCATGTCTCGCGGAACCGCCGAGCTGTGCGCGCGTCCGGGCTGAAGGCGTCCGGCAGGCAGCGGCTCTCAGCGCTCGCCGCGGTCCCCGCGTGTCAGGGCCACGGAGGGCGCGCCAGGCAGCCCCTCCTCACAGCCCCACCACTGCTGCAGCTGCTGGGCCATGTTGCATTTTCCTCGCCTCTCTGCCCTCCTCCTCCTCCGGGCAAGCGGCGTCGTTTGGGCGGCAGCGCCAGTGGCAACTCGCCTCAGATCACCTGACACGGACCTGCCGCCGCCGCCGTGGCTACCTTACCGTAAATACCCCAGCCCAGGCAGCAGCAAGAAGAAGCTGGCAGCGGCGGCAGGTTAGGGGTTAGGGGCGCAAATTACTTGCCTTGCCCTGGGTTAGGGGTGCAAATTACTTGCCTTGCCCCGGGTGCTGACAACCCACGCTACGCCGCTGCCAAAGACCGTTAACTATTTCTGCAGCAGGGTCCCTGTTGCCAGGATCCCACAGCTGCCCAAACAACCTGAAAGGGAGAGCTTTGTTGGCATGGTGTAGAATTATAGAAGAGGGACCCCCAAGATCATCCAATCGAACCCCCCTGCAATGCAGGAATCTTGGTTAAAGAATCCCTGGCAGATGGCCATCCAATATCTGCTTTAAAACCTCCAAGAAAAGAGAACTTACTGCCTTCTAAGGTAGTCTCAATACCATGAGTAGGCAAACTAAGGCCTGGGGGCCGGATCCGGCCCAATCGCCTTCTAAATCCGGGAATTTGTTCAATTTTTTTTTCCAAAATATAGTCCAGCTCCACACAAGGTCTGAGGGACAGTGGACCGGCCCCCTGCTGAAAACATTTGCTGACCCCTGCTCCATACCCTCCAGCATTTCTCCGATGAAAATAGCGCCGTCCCATTTCATAATGATGATTTTTACTATTTATACCTCACACATCTGACTGGGTTGCCCCAGCCACTCTGGGCAGCTTCCAACATAAATAATAAAACATTAAACTTTTTTTTAAAAGAAACCTTTCCCTATACAAGATTGCTTCCAGGTAGCTCAGGGGGGTTGGATAGCTCCATACCCTCCAACATTTCTCCAATGAAAATAGGGACACCCTAAGGAAAAGCGGGACACAGGTGGCGCTGTGGGTTAAACCACAGAGCCTAGGACTTGCCGATCAGAAGGTCAGCGGTTCGAATCCCCGTGACAGGGTGAGCTCCCGTTGCTCGGTCCCTGCTCCTGCCAATCTAGCAGTTCGAAAGCACCTCAAAGTGCAAGTAGATAAATAGGTACCGCTCCGGCGGGAAGGTAAACGGCGTTTCCGTGCGCTGCTCTGGTTCGCCAGAAGCGGCTTAGTCCTGCTGGCCACATGACCCGGAAGCTGTACGCCGGCTCCCTCGACCAGTAAAGCGAGATGAGAGCCGCAACCCCAGAGTCGGCCACGACTGGACCTAATGGTCAGGGGTCCCTTTACCTTTAAGGAAAAGCGGGACATTCCGGGATTAAATCAGAAACTGGGGTGGCTTCTCTAAATCAGGGATGTCCCTGGAAAATAGGGAGACTTGGAGGGTCTGTCTCACAGCTCCAAAATAGGCCCAGCTATCAGCATAATCTGTTCCTTAGTTTCCAAAGGCCTGTCTGAACAGGAAGATCTTTGGGGGAAGGACAAGGAGGGAGCCAATCTAAGCTCTCTTTGGGAGGGAATTCCGCAGTTTGGGAGCAGCCACCGAGAAGGCTCTTGTTTTACTCCTAAGCGAAGGTTACCAGATTTTTTTCAATGAATGTGGGGACACTTTAATTCATTACTACACGTTTGGGACGTTGATTCTGCAGTGATGGCGGTGGCAGAGGGGCGACGGCCGCCTTGACCCTCAACCACCACGTTTCCCCTTCCTCTGAGGCTTCTATCTCCTTTCTCCATGAGCCTGGACAGCCCCTGAGTTGTTGGTTCTTCGGTGGTGGTGGTGGGGAAGCGGTGCGCAGTGATTCAGGCATGGAAGGTGGAGAAAGAGGGCCAAGAGCAGCAGCGGCGGCAGCGAGGCTCGGGCAGCGCGATGCCTCCCTTCCCATCGGAGCAGCCCCAATCCCATTCCTACTTGCGTGCAAGCAGGAGAGGGCGGGGATCCCTCAGCTGGGAAGGGAGGCTTCCCGTTGCCTAACTGAGAGATTCCTGCCCCCTCCTTCTTGCACACAAGCTCTGATAGGCAGCGTGAAGCCTCCCTTCACAGCTTAGTTGTGGCGGCTGGCGGCTCATGGATTGAGGTTGAATCCTGACAAGACAGAAGTACTGTTTTGGGGGACAGGGGGCGGGCTGGTGTGGAGGACTCCCTGGTCCTGAATGGGGTAACTGTGCCCCTGAAGGACCAGGTGCGCAGCCTGGGAGTCATTTTGGACTCACCGCTGTCCATGGAGGCGCAGGTCAATTCTGTATCCAGGGCAGCTGTCTACCAACTCCACCTGGTACGCAGGCTGAGACCCTACCTGCCTGCAGACTGTCTCGCCAGAGTGGTGCATGCTCTAGTTATCTCCCGCTTGGACTACTGCAATGCGCTCTACGTGGGGCTACCTTTGAAGGTGACTCGGAAACTACAACTAATCCAGAATGCGGCAGCTAGACTGGTGACTGGGGGCGGCCGCCGAGACCACATAATACCGGTCTTGAAAGACCTACATTGGCTCCCAGTACGTTTCCGAGCACAATTCAAAGTGCTGGTGTTGACCTTTAAAGCCCTAAACGGCCTCGGCCCAGTACACCTGAAGGAGCGTCTCCACCCCCATCGTGCTGCCCGGACACTGAGGTCCAGCTCCGAGGGCCTTCTGGCGGTTCCCTCATTGCGAGAAGCAAAGCTACAGGGAACCAGGCAGAGGGCCTTCTCGGTAGTGGCGCCCGCCCTGTGGAACGCCCTCCCATCAGATGTCAAAGCGATAAATAACTACCTGACATTCAGAAGACATCTTAAGGCAGCCCTGTTCAGGGAAGTTTTTAATCTGTGATATTTTAGTGTATTTTTGGTTTTTATGGAAGCCGCCCAGAGTGGCTGGGGAAACCCAGCCAGATGGGCGGGGTATAAATAATATATTATTATTATTATTATTATTATTATTATTATTATTATTATTACTAGTTGCTGGGGTCAGGGAAGGTGGAGGCAGCCCAGAAGCTGCATCTTTGAGCCCCTGCAGCACCATCATGTGGGGACTTCCGACCAGCTCCTGAAGCCAGCAAGACCCAACTGCTCTGCTGAGAATGCCGCTGCTGCGTTTCCCGGGGACATTAGATGAAATCCGGGGACATTCCGGGGATGGAATTTGTCCGGGGACTTATTCGCAAATTCGGGGACTGTCCCCGGGAAACGGGGATTTCTGGTAACCCTACCCTAAGCATGATGCTGATGGGACCCAGATAAGGTGATCCTTAGAACCTGAGCAGTTTTGTAAAGGTAGATACGGTCTTTCAGATTATCTGGGCCCAAACCGTTCCCCCTTAGCTAGCACCCTGCTATATTGTATTTGGGAAAAAAAATGTGATCAGGGCCTTTTAAAAAAAAAAAGACAAAATAATCTTCACTGGAGTTTTGCTGTTCCTCCTTGCAGTGATGATGAAGGATCCCGGAATGATAATGGCGCTGATTATCGTCGTATCTTCGCTTGCGCTCGTCCTTTTTGCCATGATAACCCAGTTCGTGTACCAGAGATGCGGGGGCTGATGCTGGTGGGGAGTTGTAATTAATTTTGTGTGTGCATGTGTTAATAAAACAAGTTGAAAGTGGATTTGCCTCTGTGCAATTGTATTGTGTGGGGGGGGTCAGTCTGGATCATGCCCTGAGTGCCCAATTCTTGGTCTTGTATCCAGTGAGGGTTCGACTCTAACAGAGGGTTCTGTTGCTGCTGAACCTAGTCAGACAAGCATCTTAGCAAGAGAACGGCCTTAGCTGGCCATTTAAATGTCCTCATCAAACCTCAAAAGGTTGCCAAGTGATGGTTCCTGTTATGTACAGTGGTGCCTCGCAAGACGAAATTAATCCGTTCCGCGAGTCTCTTCGTCTAGCGGTTTTTTCGTCTTGCGAAGTAAGCCCATTGACGGCTTAGCGGATTAGCGCTATTAGCGGCTTAGCGGCTTTTAGCGGCTTAGCGGCTTATCGGATCAGCTGATAAGCGGCTTAGCGGCTTAGAAAAAGGGGGGGGAGGAAAAAACCCCGCAGGAACTCGCAAGACATTCTGTCTTGCGAAGCAAGCCCATAGGGAAATTCGTTTTGCGAAGCGCCTCCAAAACGGAAAACCCTTTCGTCTAGCGGGTTTTCTGTCTTGCGAGGCATTCGTCTTGTGGGGCACCACTGTATTCAGTGGATCTGTGTTTGTCTGAGCTCAAGTCTGGACTGAGGAACCTGAGCTCGTGAGTTCTGATTCGATACATGATGTCCAATCACACAACATTTCAGGATTTGGGCCTCTGCCATTGGCCCTTGAACTCATGAGTCGTGATTCGCAGCTTGGAAGTTTAGACAGCCAATCATGTCGGGAGTGGGAGTGGCCCAGGCTTTTAGGCATGTATATAAGCAGTTGCTTTGCCCCTGTTTCCCAGGTATGTAGTTCAATTAAGGTTCTTGTTGTTATCGCTTGTGTCTTGCCTTGTGGGAACCCAACTACACTTCAGTTCCTACTAAGGGATGGTCCCTTCCAGGCTAATGGGTGGGCCCTTTCCCCACTCAATATCTATCTGCTAGGGAGGAGAAAAACAGTATGAGAATGTCCATGAGATATCTCAAAGCAGTTTTGCAATAAAAGCATCACCAAAAAAAACCAACTACAAAATTCCATACATTATTTAAAAAATGCTTCCCTGTGTTGAAACAATCCTAAAGCAGATGCAGCCTGAGAAATATCTCTCCTTAAAAGGTTTGTTGGAAGAGGGAGGCATTTAACAGGCACCGAAAAGACCCACTTTATTAATCCAGAATACGGCAGCTAGACTGTGGACTGGGAGCGGCCGCTGAGACCATATAACACCGGTCCTGAAAGATCTTCATTGGCTCCCAGGACATTTCCGAGCACAATTCAAAGTGTTGATGCTGACCTTTAAAGCCCTAAATGGCCTCAAAGGCCCAGTATATCTGAAGGAGCGTCTCCACCCCCATCGTTCAGCCCAGACACTGAGGTCCAGCTCCGAGGGCCTTCTGGCGGTTCCCTCCCTGCAAGAAGCAAGGTTGCAGGGAACCAGGAAGAGGGCCTTCTCGGTGGTGGCGCCCGCCCCATGGAACACCATCCTGTCAGATGTCAAGGAAATAGTAAACTATCTGACTTTTAGAAGACATCTGAAGGCAGCCCTGTTTAGGGAAGTTTTTAATGTCTGACACTGTATTGTTTTTAATATTTGGTTGGAAGCCGCCCAGAGTGGCTGGGGAAATCCAGCCAGATGGGCAGAGTATAAATAAATTATTATTATTATTATTATTATTATTATTATTATTATTATTACAAGAAGAAGGGGACGACAGAGGACGAGATGGTGGGACAGTGTTCTCGAAGCTACCAGCATGAGTTTGACCAAACTGCGGGAGGCAGTGGAAGACAGGAGGGCCTGGCGTGCTCTGGTCCAGGGGGTCACAAAGAGGCAGACACGACTAAACGACTAAACAACAACAAATTATTATTATTAGGGAGTTGCAGCCATAGGCATCCATTTTTTTTTTTACAAAGAGTAAGGTTGTGTCTGCACTATATGTTTAAAGCCGTGTCATACCATTTTAAACAGTCATGGCTTCTGCCCAGGGAATCCTGGGAACTTATTATTACTTAAAAATGCATCTTGTAAAAGGGAGGGCTTCAAAAGCGCCGATGAAACAATATAGAATCATAGAATCCTAGAGTTGGAAGAGACCCCAAGGGCCATCGAGTCCAACCCCCTGCCAAGCAGGAAACCCCATCAGAGCACTCCTGACATATGGTTGTCAAGCCTCTGCTTAAAGACCTCCAAAGAAGGAGACTCCACCACACTCCTGGGCAGCAAATTCCACTGTCAAACAGCTCTTACTGTCAGGAAGTTCTTCCTAATGTTTAGGTGGAATCTTCTTTCTTGTAGTTTGGAACCATTGCTCTGGAGCAGCAGAAAACAACCTTTCTCCCTCCTCTATGTGACATCCTTTTATATATTTGAACATGGCTATCATATCACCCCTTAACCTCCTCTTCTCCAGGCTAAACATGCCCAGCTCCCTTAGCCGTTCCTCATAAGGCATTGTTTCCAGGCCTTGGACCATTTTGGTTGCCCTCCTCTGGACACGTTCCAGTTTGTCAGTGTCCTTCTTGAACTGTGGTGCCCAGAACTGGACACAGTACTCCAGGTGAGGTCTGACCAGAGCAGAATACAGTGGCACTATTACTTCCCTTGATCTAGATGCTATACTCCTATTGATGCAGCCCAGAATTGCATTGGCTTTTTTAGCTGCCGCGTCACACTGTTGGCTCATGTCAAGCTTGTGGTCAACCAAGACTCCTAGATCCTTTAAATATAAATGGCGCCTGCCTGATGTGTAAGCACCAAAGGGCAGGCAGAAATTCAACAGGTTGAATCTTCCCCAGGCTAGTGCCGTGCTCTTGTCCATGTTCTGATACTTTATTGTTAATTCATTCATTGCATTCACGTTGCCGCCTTTCTGCCAAGGCGGTTTGCCGTTTTCAAGTCCAGCTGCTGCTGCGAAAGGCCCAGCATCTCTGGTTCAGCAAACGAGGATACCTGCAGGCCAGCCTGGCGCCCTCCAGGGGTTTGGGACTACAACTCCCGTCAGCCCCCACAGGCCAGACCAATGAGGACCTTTTTCAGGCGTCCCGACTGCTGCCTGTCCAAAAATATAAATATATAATCTGCATACACAGGGACAGGACCCTTCGCGTTTCCAAGCCGCGTTCACGGCAGCTATTTTAAATCCGGGGAGGGTCTCCCGTGTTGCTGGGGAATTATTCCCCCTCAAATCACTACAAACCGGCAGCCTCAAAAACCGCATCCTTCAACATGGCGGCGCCCATGCGGCGGCTTTCCGTACAAAGGGCCTTCGCGGGCGCGGCGGACCCGCTTGTCCGTACAATGACGTCAGCGGAGCGCGCCGGGCGGCGTGAGCGAGGACGAAGGCGCCGGCGCCGAGGGGCGGGGGAGGCAGGGAAGGGATGCTTGGGGAGCTGGTGGCCGGAGGGGCCGAGGGTCTCGTCCTTATCCAAGGTGAGGTGGGGGGGGGGAAGAAGGAGGACCCCCCCCCACTGGAGTGGGGCGGGGCAGGGACCCACCTTTCAAGGAGGCCTTAGCTGAGATTCCTGCATTGCAAGGGGGTGGAGTAGATGACCCCTGGGGAACCCCTTCCAAATCTGAAATTCTGTGAGGTTTAAGGGGGGGGTGTCTCTTGCCCCACTTTGTTAGCAGCTGCTGTGGGGGTGAATCAGAGGCCTGGGGTGGGGGGGCTTGGCCATTCCCCTTGCCCCCTTTTCCTTCACTAGGTCAGGCATAGGCAATCTCGGCCCTCCAGCTGTTTTGGGACTACAACTCCCATCATCCCTGACCACTGGCCCTGTTAGCTAGGGGTGATGGGAGTTGTAGTCCCAAAAACATCTGGAGGGCCGAGATTGCCTATGCCTGGACTAGAGGATCCTCAGGGTATGCTCTATGAACATTTAGGGACCCAAGATTGGGAAATGAGACCTTGTTGTTGTTTAGTTGTTGTTGTTGTTTCTATGAGCGACCTTCCCAGCAGGGCAATACTTGTTGTTGTTGTTGAGTCATTTTGTCGTGTCCGACTCTTTGTGACCCCCCTGGACCAGAGCACGCCAGGCCCTCCTGTCTTCCACTGCCTCCCGCAGTTTGGTCAAACTCATGCTGGTCACTTCAAGAACACTGTCCCACCATCTCGTCCTCCGTCGTCCCCTTCTCCTTGCGCCCTCCATCTTTCCCAACATCAGGGTCTTTTCCAGGGAGTCTTCTCTTCTCATGAGGTGGCCAAAGTCTTGGAGCCTCAGCTTCAGGATCTGTCCTTCCAGGGAGCACTCAGGGCTGATTTCCTTCAGAATGGAGAGGTTTGATCTTCATGCTGTCCATGGGACTCTCAAGAGTCTCCTCCAGCACCAGAATTCAAAGCATCCATTCTTTGGTGATCAGCCTTCTTTATGGTCCAGCTCTCACTTCCATACATCACTACTGGGAAAACCAGAGCTTTAACTATATGGACCTTTGTTGGCAAGGTGATGTCTCTGCTTTTTAAGATGCTGTCTGTCTCCTTTTCTTCATAGCTCCTATGGAAGTGGAGGGGACATGGGGCAGGGACTTAAGGGAGAGGTGCAGGGGTTTTAGGGCAGGGGATTAAGGGGGAAGTGTGGGCTGGGAGGATTCAAGTAAAAGAGGGGGTTCCAGGAGGGAAATGAAGGCGGAAGGTGGTGTATGAGGCAATCTTTATTTTGTTTTTATATATGTTGAAAGCTATGGGACGCGGGTGGTGCTGTGCGTTAAACCACAGAGCCTAGGATTTGCCAATCAGAAGGTTGGCGGTTCAAATCCCCGCGATGGTGAGCTCCCTTTGCTCGGTCCCTGCTCCTGCCAACCTAGCAGTTCAAAAGCATGTCAAAGTGCAAGTAGATAAATAGGTACCGCTCCGGCGGGAAGGTAAACGGCGTCTCTGTGCGCTGCTCTGGTTTGCCAGAAGCGGCTTAGTCCTGCTGGCCACATGACCCGGAAGCTGTACGCCGGCTCACTCGGCCAATAAAGCGAGATGAGTGCCGCAACCCCAGAGTCGGCCACGACTGGACCTAATGGTCAGGGGTCCCTTTATTTTACCTTATGTTGAAAGCTGCACAGAGTGGCTGAAGCAACCCTGTGAGATGGGTGGGGTTACAAATAATAAATTATTATTATTATTGAAAGACTTCCGGTGGCCAATCTGTTCTCCATTCATCCTGGGTTTTCCTCCTGCAGACTCCGTCGCCTGCGAGGGCCGCACCCTCCTCAAGAGTTTCGTGGAAGCGTCGGCCCAAAGGTGGGTGAAATTCGCCTTTAGACTTTGGGCACTTAGCCCACTCCCCACCACCACCACAAGGCAAGGATGGTTTGGGTGGGCGGGCCAGGTAGCTGCAACTGTCCTCTCTCCAGATCCACGAGGAAATCCTCAAAATATCATATACAGTGGTACCTCTAGATACGAACGGGATCCGTTACGGAGCCCCGTTCGCATCTAGAGGTAAACATATCAATCGACGGCACGTCTAAGCACGCATGCGTCGCTTTTTGCCACTTCTGCACATGCGCTGGATGTCATTTTGAGTGCGCATGCGCAAGCGGCGAAACCCAGAAGTAATGTGCTCCGTTACTTCTGGGTTGCTGCGGAGCGCAACTCGAACGCACTCAACTCGAAGCGTATTGAACCTGAGGTATGACTGTACGTACAGGAGAGTGGAGGAATCTTATGAGTGGCCAGAAATATGAGGTGCAGGAAGGTATTCAGTCACTGTGTGTTACACACACACATTTTCTGCATATGTGCTGCTGAGTGCAGCTTTGTGGAATAGTGGCCTGTAAACGTTCAGTTAGAGTAATACCGTATTTTTCGTCCTAAAGGGCACACCGGCCCATAGAACGCACCTTGTTTTTTTTTTGGGGGGGGGGAAATGAATTTAAAAAATTTATTTCCCCCCCCCCAGCCGCGGCTGCTGCCCCAAGCCTTGCGCACACCTGCCCGAAGCACGGGGCACCCTCTGGAGGGCTCCGCGTGCTTCGGGCGGCAGGCTGCCCCCCCAAGCCTCACGCGCTCGGCAGGACCTCCCGCCAGGCGCGCAAGGCTTGTGGACACTCGCCGGGGCTGCAGGCTGCTGCCCGCAAGCCTTGTGAGCCCGCGGGAACTCCCGCCGGGCTTGCAAGGCTTGCGGATAGCTTCCTGAAGCCTGGAGAGTGAGAGGAGTCGGTGCGCACCGATGCCTCTTGCTCTCCAGGCTTCAGCGAAAGCCTGCATTCGCCCCATAGGACGCACACAAATTTCCCCTTCATTTTTGGAGGGGAAAAGTGCGTCCTATGGGGCAAAAAATACGGTAATATGTTTCCTCTTATATTGTGGGTGTATCGTCAATCAGTACCCAAACTGAAATAGGCATCTGATATGCCCTTATCAGTGACATCAAACTTTAAGTTGTGAGTACGTTCTGAAGGAGATTTGCACCTCCAACCTCCCCACTCCTGGTGCTCCATAACCACAATATGCCACCCTGATCATTTCAGACAGGTGTGGCTCACCAAAGAAGTCTAGAACCAGCTCACGTTCTCCCTCTGGAGCCCAGTCTTCTTGCCCTCAATCTCCGCTTTCCTCTGCTTTGGACAGTGAAGGGACCCCTTTCTCTCTCCCCCGAAAGCAAAATCAGCTCTCGCCTCCATTCCTCTTTTAGGGATGAATCTGTTCACGTTTTCAGCTTTGAGGTCCCGGAGGAAGAATTCAAGGCTGGATTCAGCGCTGAAGTCACTTCCCGGTGAGTGCGAGAAAGCCACTGAGATAGCCTGGCCAATGTGTTTCATGTGCTGGTAACCTCCAGACCCGATTAATGCACACAGTATAAAAAAAACTGGCAGTGATCTACCTATTGTCGCAAAAAGGAGTGTTCGTGGGCTGGTTGGATTGCCCAGAGTTGTTGAGCCCAGAGTATTTGAGCTTTTTCGGGGTACGATTGCCCAGAATTCTTCAGCTTTTATTTGTTAACTTTCAGTAAACTTTATTTAATCCCACAAGCGATAAGGGTCTTGCGATCTTCCGGGATCAGCCGGGGATCTACCGGTAGATCGAGAGGTACTGGTTGGACATACCTGCTCTATGTGGAGCTGCCCTTGGACCTGTTCTGGAGGCTCCAGCCCATGCAAAGTGCTGCAGCTGGGCTGTTGATGGGACAGACAGTTGCCAGCACATCACTGCAGCGCTTAAAAGCTTGCACTGGCTGCCCCTAGGACCCCAGACCATGTTCAAGGTTCTTGAATGAATTCACAAAGCCTGGGACTACAGTGGTGCCCCGCAAGACGAATGCCTCGCAAGACGAAAAACCCGTCTTCTAGACGAAAGGGTTTTCCGTTTTTCGAGGCGCTTCGCAAGACGAATTTCCCTATGGGCTTGCTTCGCAAGACGAAAACGTCTTGCGAGTCTTGCGAGTTTTTTCCCTTCCCCCCCCCTTTTTCTAAGCCGCTAATAGCCGCTAAGCCGCTAATAGCCGCTAAGCCGCTAATAGTGCTAATCTGCTAAGCCGCTAATAGGGATGCTTCGCAAGACGAAAAAACTGCTAGACGAAGAGACTCGCGGAACGGATTATTTTCGTCTTGCGAGGCACCACTGTACTTGGGTCCAGGATACCTCCCTTATATACCTGCCTGGTCACCGATGTCCTCAGGGGAGTCACTGCTAGGACCCTGAGATCATCGTCGGAGACTCTTCTTCATATGCCTCCTCCATGAGAGGTCTGGAGGGTGGCAACTCGAGAACGGGGCCTTTTCTGCGGTGGCTCCCCATCTGTGATCTTCTCCCCAGGGAGGCTCACCTGGTGCCGTCATTGTGCACCTTTAGGTAAAGATATTCCTTTTCAACCAGGCCTTTGGATGATTGACATCCGTTGCTCTTTTAAATGTGTTGTGGGAGGGGGGATTATTGGTTTGTTTTCGTTCCTGTTTGGATGATCCATTTTGCGATTTTTATATTGTAATTGTATGTTGTGAACAGTGATACAAACTCTTTCTGCTTTTTTTGATTAATTCCAATTGATCTTACAAATTGCATGCTTAAAAAAAATATTTGCACGCCGCTTAGAATGGGGCGGTCCGACTTTCCATACCAAGTAGGCCGCCAGAGAACTTTGACACAGGACCGGCGGGCCGCACGCTGAATTAAATTTTCGTATTGCAAGTTAAAGTGTCGATTAATATTATGTAATGTATGCACTTAGTGAACTTTATAAATGAGAGATTATTAAAATTTTTTTTTTTTTTTAAATATTTTTATTGGATTTTCAAAAATTTTTTTAAACAAACACAAACATATATCATAAACACAAAACACAAAACAGAATATCTGTAGTTTCATACCCTTACAATCATTACCCTCTTTCAGTGACTTCCCCCCACCCCCCCCAGCCACCTTCCCATTTCATTAAATATCTCAGCAAGTTATTTGTTCAAATCTCTTAAATATTATTCATATCTTTTCTTATAATTTATCCTTTATCCATTTTTACTTTAAATCCCATTATACATATTAAGTTGTTTCTCTAAGGTCGGCCTAATTTCTCTCCCACAAATTCCTTACTCTTTATATTAAATCAAAAAACAATAATATTTCTATTCTAAACCCCAGACTTTTACCACTCTGCACTCCCCTCCCCCTCTGTCCCGGTATTTGCCCCTTCCCACATTAATATCCCCAAGAAAAAAAAGACAGATTTAACCCGGATTTCTCACATCAGAGGCCCTTAGGCCCCCGTTAATCACTCTCCAGCAATTTTGTTTATAGTCCTTTTTATTGATCTTCTCTTCTCGAAGGAATTCTGTCACCAGTTCCTCATATTTTTCAAACAAAAACAGTCTTTGTCCAGGATCAACAGATCTCCCATGTTGCAGCTTAAAGAAGAAGTCTCCATCATACTTATTCGTTCTTTCGTAGCTTAATGTTTCAGTTGTTCCAGGGACTTCCATCTTTCTCTCTCTTTGCAGATTTATGATCCATTGGTTGTCTTTTTCACTTCTTTTCCTCCCAAAAGTTACAGATATTTGATTGCTCTCTTCCTCCTGAACTCCTTCTTCTTTTTCTTCTTTTTCCCCCAGTTCTGAAGTTGTCTCTTTTTCTGCAGCTGCAGATTCTTTTTCCATCCGGTTAGCTCCACCAACAGATTTGTTTAGTTTAAGATTGAAGGTCATCAGTTGATCTCTCATGGCTAAGCTCTGCTCTTGCAGAGCTCCCACCAGGGAAAACATTTTTTTTATCTCTGCCAGTAGTTTTCCTTCCGCAGCCATTGCAATGTCTTTAGTTCCCTCCAGGGGGATTTCCATCATAGTTCTTTTCCAACAGTTCGTTACTTTGTTATTCAGAATTAGTTTGTTTCCAGTCAATTTAATGTAACACTTTTAGTCCCAACAATATAGTTATAACACAGTTTTAACTCAATTTCCAAGCTGACGTCCGTTTGACAGCTCTTTTGACAGCTGTCAAACACCTTGTTTTTTCTCTCGGGTTCCCAAGCAGGGCACTGCCCGGGTTCGGGGGGGGGGTCCGCCAAAAGCAAAACCTCTGGGATTCCCCTCTCTTCACTCCAGCACAAGTAACTTTTTCAACCAATTTATGAAAGTGTTCTTTCTCCTTTCAACACCAGAGTCTTTCCGACTTAGTGCTCCTCTCCTTGCTTTAAGTCTTTTGGTGGGGGGGGGAGTGTGGACTTCCTTTTTAACACATCCCCCGCTCGTACTCAAATTCAATGATAAAACTTTTAGTGCCAAAATTTCCTTCTACTCACGAGTTGTTTTTTCAGTCCAAATTTCAGGAAGAAAGATAGCGCTCTCCGGTCATGGCTCGCGGCTTCGCTCCGCCAAGGCAGCGATCGACTCTCAGCTCCACGCCACTCTCCGGTCCCCTCCGTAGCCTTTAAAAAGGCTCTTCGCGGGTCGGGGAGGGCGCTTAAGGTGCCCGCCGAGTCTCCATGTCCGCAGGCTTCAGCGCCTGCGGTTTCTAAGGGTCCCCGTGTCGCCGGCACGGCAAGACCCGTCCTTAGCGGAGCCGATTCCCTCCAGAGCTCGGAGGGAATCCGCCATTACCCGTTCGCGATATCCCGGAAGTCCGAGAGATTATTAAAATTTTAAGGCTTTAAGGAGTTTTCTCTTGAATGCTTAGAAACTTCAGTAAATAGATTTGAACCAGCGTTTCCCAAACTTGGGTCTCCAGCTGTTTTCGGACTACAGATCTCATCATGCCTGACCGCTGGTCTTGCCAGCTAGGAATTATGGGAGTTGTAGTACAAAAACAACTGAGAAGTGAGTTTGGGAGACACTGGTTTAAACACACACACACATATTATCTGGTTTCTATAATGTAGCAGCTTCCAGTAGGATTTTCTTTCTCCTCTAGATAGACAGTCCTGCCTTAATCTGGCCCATAGGTGGTGGTTGTTGTTGTTGTTGTTATTATTATTATTATTAAGATGTCAATATGTTTTATCCAAGGATACAGTTCCACGATGCCTTCCGGGATCCCCTGGGCTGGGCTGGGGAGCCCCATGGCTTCACCCTGGGAGACTTCTGTGCCTCGGAATTGGTGGGCCGGTTGACTCCAGGGTCTCCAGGCCCTGTCACGGTCGTGCTGGATTCGCTGAGCTGGCTGCTTCTCCGTTTGCCATTTGCCGGCGTCTGCCAGGTCCTTCCGCAGCTGCCCAGGAGAGCAAAGGCTGCTGGTGAGAGAGGGGGGATGTTTTCAAGGAAGCCTTGTTGTTTAGTCGTGTCCGCCTCTTCGTGACCCCCTGGACCAGAGCATGCCAGGCCCTCCTGTCTTCCACTGCCTCCCGCAGTTTGGTCAAACTCATGCTGGTAGCTTTGAGAACACTGTCCAACCATCTCATCCTCATCGTCCCCTTCTCCTTGCACCCTCCATCCTTCCCAACATCCCTTTTCCAGGGAGTCTTCTCTTGTCATGAGGTGGCCAAAGTCTTGGAGCCTCAGCTTCAGGATCTGTCCTTCCAGTGAGCACTCAGGGCTGATTTCCTTCCGAATGGAGAGGTTGGATCTTCTTGCAGTCCATGGGACTCTCAAGAGTCTCCTCCAGCACCAGAATTTGAAAGCACCCATTCTTCGGCAATCAGCCTTCTTTATGGTCCAGCTCTCACTTCCATACATCACTACTGGGAAAACCAGAGCTTTCACTATACGGACCTTTGTCGGAATCAAGGAAGCCTAAAGGTAAAGGTAAAGGGACCCCTGACCATTAGGTCCAGTCGTGGCTGACTGGGGTTGCGGTGCTCATCTTGCTTCCAGGTCATGTGGCCAGCATGACTAAGCCGCTTCTGGCAAACCAGAGCAGCACGGAAACACCGTTTACCTTCCCACCGGAGTGGTACCTATTTATCTACTTGCACTTTGACGTGCTTTCGAACTGCTAGGTTGGCAGGAGCAGGGACTGAGCAACGGGAGCTCACCCCGTCGCGGGGATTCGAACCGCCGACCTTCTGATCAAGTCCTAGGCTCTGTGGTTTAACCCACAGCGCCACCCGTGTGCCTTATACCACCCTTATATACCCTAGGAAGCCTAGGGTAGCTTTAAAAGAGGGTTGAGGAAATTCATGGCGGAGGGGGCTGTCAAAACTTACTAGCCGTTACGGCTGTGTTCTGCCTCCAACGTCAATGCCCCTGCATTCCAATTACTGGAAACCACAAGAGGGGAGAGGGCCGCTCCTGCGTTCGAATCCTGCTTGCAGGTTTTCCATAATGGGCACGTGATTGGCCACTGTCAGAACAGGATGCTGGACTAGGTGCTCCATTGGCCTGATCCAGCAGGACTCTTCTGACGTTAATTTTCTCATATGCATTTACAAGGCCCTTAAAAACTTTGGGTCCAGGTTACCTTGGCCTGCTTCCTTATACAGTGGTGCCCCGCAAGACGAACGCCTCGCAAGACGGAAAACCCGCTAGTTGAAAGGGTTTTCCTTTTGGAGGCGCTTCGCAAAACGAATTTCCCTATGGGCTTGCTTCGCAAGACGAAAATGTCTTGCGAGTTCCCGCGGGGTTTCCCCCCTTTTTCCCCCCTTTTCCTAAGCCGTTAAGCTGCTTATCAGCTGATCCGCTGATAAGCCGCTTAACAGCTGATCGCTAAAAGCCGCTAAACCGCTAATAGCGCTAATCCGCTAAGATGTCAATGGGCTTGCTTCGCAAGACGAAAAAACTGCTATACGAAGAGAATCGCGTAACGGATTAATTTCGTCTTGAGAGGCACCACTGTATCCCTGCCTGATCGCTGAGCTCTTTGGGGGAGTCAAAGACCTCTGCTAAACATCTCCCAAGACAATAATGCCCACTTACACCACAAAGAACTCATAACCCACCTACTTTTAGCAGCCAGAAACATCATAGCCAGACACTGGAGAGACCTGTCAGGAGTAAACATGGACCAATGGTATCAAATAGTACGGGAAACAGCCTTATTAGAAAAAACTAATCAATAAACCATAGCTGGCAACTTTTTTTTGAAGGGAAATTCCCTTATTCCGAATAGGCTTCCTCGCAAGAAAAGTTGACAGCTATGAATAAACTGAAACTGACATGGGGGCAAATAGAAGAAGACGCCTTCACCCTGGTATGGTTCCCCTTTATCACATACGCAGCCTAACAACAAGAATCCACCGACAACATACAAATCGATCTGGCTAACCCGATTCAAAAACACACACACAGACCCCGCTCTCACACAAAACAAATCTCACTACAGTGGTACCTTGGGTTACATAGGCTTCAGGTTACAGACTCCAGAACGAATTAAGTACTTAACCTGAGGTACCACTGTACAGCCAAGCAGAGACAACCAACCACACCCTAAGCTGCACCCCAACCTCTCTCACCACCAAGGAAATATAATAAGTGAATAGTAAGAGAACCCACACGAGTAACGCTGACACAAAACCCCACACATACACTAAGTAGACGAAAAGAAGCATAACTAGCTGACCCCACCCTACTCACCATTCCCCCTCCTCCTCTTTTCTTCCTAACCTATGGGTAGGCAAACTAAGGCCCGGGAGCCGGATCCGGTCCAATCGCCTTCTAAATCTGGCCCACAGATGGTCCAGGAATCAGCGTGTTTTTACATGAATAAAATGTGTCCTTTTATTTAAAATGCACCTCTGGGTTATTTGTGGGGCGTAGGAATTCGTTCATTCCCCCCCCCTTCAAAATATAGTCCTGCCCCCCACAAGGTCTGAGGGACAGTGGACCGGCCCCCTGCCAAAAAAGTTTGCTGACCCCTGTCTAACACTGTATGTAACACCAATGTCTCGCAAGAAATGAAACTGATTTGTAGAAAACGCAACTTGAAAAAAGAGACAACGCGTGTATTTTTGTAAACTCAGAAATCTTTAATGAAGATATATTAACAAGAAAAAAAGGCTGTTGTGCTGACGTGACGGGTCTCGTGGCTTTCCCAACATTTCCTGATCTTCTGCAGGTCTGAAAATTGCCCGGCTGGTGACCCTAGTCCATGGGGACTTGCACCATTTTGGACAGCTGGAAGCCTTGCATGCCCTGGCTCGTGTTGTGGTGGCTCTGGAGCCGGCGCCGTGGGATGTGTCCCAGGGGGACGAGGCTCCCCGAGTCGCCGTCACGTTGCACAGGAAGAAAGGTGGCAAAGTGCTGCGGAAGGTGAGGCTGTTCAGGGGTCTGACGGGGAGGTGGACTGGGCAGCGCAGCAGGTGTGTCAGGGAACTGCCATCAGCAGAGAGGCGAGAGATAGAGGGGGAATTGCGTTACAGGGATCCTCCGAAAATCTTGTGAAGCAGTTCCTCCTCCAGTGAAGAAGAGGTGAAGGGACCAGGGGATGCTAGGGAGAGCCTCAACACAGAGCCTGAGCAAACCGGAGAGGGGGGAAGTACGCCCCTGCCAGCGCCCATTCTGCGCAGTAAGCTTCGGCGCAGGGAGGGAAGGAAAAGGCTGGGTTTCCCAAATCTAAAATCTGACTGTTCAGTCCGTCTGAAACGGGCCCCAAAATCACGTTTTTCCTTCTCCAAGGGTGCATTAGCTAAAAACCATTAACTTGAGCTGTTGAGCAAATGCATAACAGGAACCCAGCTGTATAAACAAAGCACTCTCCCTTATCAGTCCATGAAGGCTGGTAATGATGGATGGCCTTGTCAGTTCCGAGTGGAGCAGGGATGACACATCTGGGTCTTACCTTACATCTCATCTGGGTCTTATCTTACATCCTGGCCACACTGACGCGCAGACCTTGTCAGCCCCCCGGGAACGGCGCCAGGAGTGCTCTTAGAGTTGGCGATTGTCAGAGTCACCCGTGGTCCCAGCTCACAAGAGACCAAAGTCCACTCCAGCTTATGTACAAAAGCTTTTATTGAAGAACATTATTAGCTTTACATCCGAGCTCCGTGACTCTACGTCTGTTACGCTTAGACCGCTGAAGTCCCCTCTGAGTCAGTACCCCCTCTACACCAGTTTAAGAGGCTTGTACTGGTCCACCTCTTTCTCTCTTTCCTTTTCCGCAGGGTCTTTCTGCCCCCCTGTGTTCTCTCCCTTCGGGACTCTCCAGAGGCTGAATCCTCTGCCGCCTCCTCCCCCCTCCTTCGGGCTTTGGGACCAGGCTCCTCCCCAGGACTCTCTTCATTTCCGCGCGCCTCCCATTTTGAACTTGGCGCGCGTACGTTGCTCCTGACCTTCCCTTCGACAGTTACACTGCCCTCGATACTACTTTCCTCCCCTTCCGGCAGGACGTTTTGCCCTGATCTCCTTCCCCTCTCTGCTTCCTGTTCTGCTCCTTCTGACACACTGGTCACTCCTCCCCCCTCACTCCGTTCCAGCGGAGCAGCCGGTCTCGCTCTCCAACTCCCACTGGGGGTTCCCCCTTCGTTCCCCTGCTCCTGACTGCTTCCCCCTCTAGCTCCCCTTGGCTTGACCAGAGGGGCTCCCTTTTGGGAGTCCTCCGATTCACTGGACGGACTCATGGACAATCTTGGGTCATTGTCATCCTCTTCCTCGTCACTCTGGAATCCTTCCCCCTCACTCTCTGTCTCCTCCCTCACCTGCGCCTCTCTCCCTGAACCCCTGACAGCGATCTTCTTACCCCAAGATAAGGAATACACCCTTTTATGCTTAAGAGTACAGGAGCAGGAACATCTGTGATGTCAACTTACGTGTATAAGCTGACGTGTCTGGATTCCTGGGGAAAGGGGGAGAGGGTGCCTGGAGGATAGATATACTGCATGGAATCTCTCATTTCTTTGGCCTTGCTGTGAGCTGACCACCCAAGTGCCTTCTGCTATCCGGAGAGCAGAATAAACTCTTTCTCTGAACCAAACCTTGGTGTCATTTCACTTCCTTCCTCCCGTCCGGGAGCAACGCGGGAGCAGACTTTACCAACCAATCGGTAAAGTCTAATAAAGCTACAGGGTGATGTGACTTTTATGCTGGAGGAGGTACAAAAACCGACCACTCCCAGATTCTGCTATCAATTGAGCCAGACATGAACTTACGACTCTCTGCACTGTAAATAGTTTGCACCAAGAATAAAGCCTGGAAAAGACAGGTTGGAGTCTTGCCTGTTTACTCTCGAGCAACCATACCCGCACCTGACAAGTCGTAAATCCCGCCTCCTGAGACCCGGTTTCCTTGCACCAAGAGTTAACTTCCCTTACTAGGTGTGATTTATTGCTGACCTGCTCCTGACACCCCTCGCCCCTCTTTTGCTCCCTGCCAGAAAGAACGCTTTACGCTCCTTCCGGGTTTCCTCCTGAAGCACCTTGGCGAGCTGCCACGGGACGGAGTTTCCGAAGGGGACCGTTCAGAGGATGGCAAAGCCTCGCCTACAGTAAGTGACCTTACTTGCTTATTTACCGTATTTTTCGCTCCATAGGACGCACCCGACCATAAGACGCACCTAGCTTTTAGAGGAGGAAAACAGGGAAAAAAATATTCTGAATCAAATACCGTATTTAATAAACAACTGGTATATCAGAATCATATTACAGCCATGTAAAGTGAACAGCAGTCAACAGTGGCAATTAAGAACCATTATCACTGTCATTAACAAATGAAGAGAGACTTTAAGGTTTGAGTACTCTTCTAGTCTTCTGTGAACCCCAAGAACTCATCACTGCTAGAGTCAGAATTTATGAAGCTCAGTTGCTCACAATCACTGACATCACTTTCTTCGCTATCTTCATGTAAAATACCATCTTTGCCTGCAAGCCCCCTTTTCCAGCCTCCTCCTCTCCATCCCTTTCACCCAAACTCCTCAGGTGATGTCTTCAATTTCTCCCCTTCCCTGCTCCCTCTCCCTTGCCCTCTACCATGACTCTCCACTCACGGCAACCTACGGTACCTCGTCTCCCTTAACCCAGCTTCTTGGTCCCCCTCCTCTCCGTCCTCTTCCTCCCCTCTCTCAGCGAACAGCTTGCCTGCTGCTCCAAAGTTTGAGGAGAAAGGGCAGGCTGCTGGCAGAGCAGCACCCCCACCTCCATTCAGCAGCCCAGGAGCGCGGGGCATGAACGCACAGCCTGCCCGCTGCTGCAAAGCTTCCCGAGGCTGCAGGGGGAAGGCGAGGCTGCCGGAAGAGCAACGCGGCTCCCCACCACCACCACCAAAGAACAGCCCAAGAGTGTGCCACACTCCAGCAATTTGGCTCCAGGGACCACACATTCGCTCCATAAGACGCACAGACATTCCCCCTTACTTTATAAGAGGAAAAAAGTGCATCTTATGGAGCGAAAAATACGGTAGATTAGCATCCAGTTCTGTGGGCTCTGGGGCTCGGGAGCAGGCCGTTTGTGCCAGGGAGTCTGCAAGTGGAGGAATGGTAAGGTGGGGGTGGCAGCAAATGAGACGGGAATTTCATTGGGTGCTGGAGCTCCAAGAATAATAATACAGTGGTGCCCCGCAAGATGAACGCCTCGCAAGACGAAAAACCCGCTAGACGAAAGGGTTTTCCGTTTTGGAGGCGCTTCGCAAAACGAATTTCCCTATGGACTTGCTTCGCAAGATGAAATGTCTTGCGAGTTTTTTCGACTTTTTCCCCCTTCCCCCCTTTTTCTAAGCCGCTAAGCCGCTTATCTGCTTATCCGCTAAGCTGATAAGCCGCTAAAAGCCGCTAATAGCGCTAATCCGCTAAGCCGTCAATGGGCAAGACGAAAAAACCGCTAGACGAAGAGAATTGCGGAACGGATTCTTTTCGTCTTGCGAGGCACCACTGTAATAATAATTTTTATATCCCGCCCTTCCCGGTTCAAAAACTGGGCTCAGGGCAGCTAACAACAAATTTAAAACACTCTAAAACACTTAATTATAAAAAGAGCATAAAATACAGTATAAAAACATGAATTACAATAAAATTCAAAAATCAAAAATCCTACCCAATTACCTTAAGGAGTAACAAGATGCAGGGCTCGGACTCCAGAACCTCCTTTCTTTGCTTGGAACATAGGAACCTGCCTTGAGTTGAGTCAGACCTTTATCTAGCTCAGTATTGTCTACACTGATTGGCAGTGACTCATCGGGGCTTCAGGCAAAGCTTTTCTCCTCTCTTAACACTAGAACACGTGGACGGTCAATGAAACTGAGCGCTGGAGATTCAGGAAAAATACAAACTCAAACAGAGATTACAAACTCAAACTCAAGGATATGTATATCCAATTATGGATCAGAAACCAGGACAGGGCCCTGTTTCGATGTATTCCCCCTTCATCAGCTAATTTTTAAAGGGTCGTGTAAGTTTGAAGAATTCATATAAATATATCCTGCTACTTTCTACGTTTCTCAGAGATAACAGAAAAGCTCAAGATACACAGTGATCTACTCACACGTAGTTGTTTTCTCTGAGAAACGTAGAAAATAACAGGATATATTTATACGAATTCTTCAGACTTACAGGACCCTTTAAAAATTAGCTGATCGAAACAGGGCCCTGTCCTGGTTTCTGATCCATAATTGACTTCTGACTTCTGCTCAGTGATTGAAACCAAGACCTTCACGTCGAATCTGATTGTGAACTAACATGAATTTACTGGTTTCTGATCCATAATTGGATATACATATCCTTATGAGTTTGAGTTTGTAATCTCTATTTGAGTCTGTAATCTTTGTCAGAATACATACTTTTGAATGGATTAGTTTTTGTTACAATTGACTATTGATTTGCCAGTAGGGACCACTCCCACTACAGAAACTTATATTGGCCAGAGTTCTTGGTGTGCTTTTTTCTTGGTATAGTTAATAGCAAGAACTCCATCTTGGCTTGCAAGGCACTAGGGTTTCAGGCCCACCCGGATCCTGCCTCCTGCCCATTAAATTTGTACCCATTTCACCTGTTCCAAGGCTGAGATTGATAGCAGCTGTCCCATTGCTTTGCTGTCAAATCTCCCCCTCCTACTGGTATTGACTGGGCTTCTTCTCCTCTCAGGCTGACCCAGCCGCCAACTTGACCTTTAACCTGCGCCTGTCGGAAGCTGAGCGCCGAGCCAAGGAGTCCGTCCCTCTCCCGTACCAGTTCAGCGACAAAAAGTAAGTCCTTCGGGGTCGGGATGAGATGTGGATTTATTGTTGTCAATCTTTGCCAAGTGTCTTTGTCTTGCTTTCACAGCCCAATTAACAACCTTAAAAGCCTACCCAGACCATAGCTGTCAACCGTCCCTTATTTGGCGGGACAGTCCCTCATCCCAGCGCCGTGTCCCGCTGCCGTCCCTTATTGATGATGTCCCTTAAATTTCCCGGGTTTCAAAGGAAGCAGCTCCTCTCCCTCCCTCCCTCCCTGCCGGCCAGAGAGGAGGGAGGCTCCAACTGTGTTGCTTGGCTGCGTTGCTCACCCAATAAGGAGTCTAAGAACGACTGGGGGGTGGAGCTTGCATGCCTTGTGCCAATCAAATCGGCCGCGTTGCCTGGGGACTCACCTTTGCTCAGCGCTTCCCAGCGGAGAGGGGACGGTGGTTTTCCTTGCTGCATCCCCTTTGCCGGGTTGCTGCGCTGTGGGAACCACTGCTTGAGGCTTCGTTTGGCTGCTGGCTGGGCTTTCTGCCTTTAGCTCAGAGGTTGAACATACCTGTGCCTGGAAAATCCCTTATTTTGGCTGCTGATCCCTTATTTTTGAGCCTGCTGGTCCCTTATTTTCAAATCTGTAAGTTGACAGCTATGACCCAGACATAGAATTGTACTCTGCGTGTTTGTTTTTCAAGTCTGCTGGATGTATCTGGGCTGTATTTAATGAAAACAGCTTACAGAACTCGAACTCGGGCCTCGATGCCTGACAAGCCACCTCCTTCCCTGCAGTCCTGCTCGGGTGCTGATTTGGGGGGCGAGAGCCCCCTTGGTTATTCCATCACCCTCAGAAGTTTGTGGGGTGGGAATAGCAGCCTATGAGAAGGCCTTCTCTGTGGTGGCCCCTAAGTTGTGGAACTCCTTCCCCACAGAGGTGCTTCTGGCAACTTCACTATTAAGCTTCCGGGCGCTTTTCTTTGCACAGGCCTTCTGTGACCCCCTTGAGGTGTATATTTTCATGACCTGCCTTATTTCTATGATTCTAAATTGTTTTCAACTGTATTTAAAGTTGTAGTCTAATGTTAGGAGACCCCCCCACTTCCCCTCTTAGAGCTAGTTTCCCAGAATTCCATGGGAAAGAGGGATAGACTGTTAAAACCACTCTGTGAATTGCAGCTCTCTGAGCAGAACAGGAGGGTTTCCTGGCAACTCTCAGCACCCTGGACCAAACACAGTTCCCAGGATTCCCTGGGGCGGAAGCCATGACTGTATAAAATTGTACAAAATGGCTTTAAACATATAGCGTAGATGGCACCTTACTCTTTGTAAAACAAAAAATGGATGCCTATGGCTGCAACTCCCTAATAATAATAATAATAATTTATTATTTATATCCCGCCCATCTGGCTGGGCTTCCCCAGCCACTCTGGGCGGCTTCCAGCAAAATATTAAAATACAGTAATGCATCAAACATTAAAAGCTTCCTTAAACAGGGCTGCATGGGACGCGGGTGGTGTTGTGGGTTAAACCACAGAGTCTGGGACTTGCCGATCAGAAGGTTGGCGGTTTGAATCCCTGCGATGGGGTGAGCGCCCGTTGCTCGGTCCCTGCTCCTGCCAACCTAGCAGTTTGAAAGCACGTCAAAGTGCAAGTAGATCAATAGATACCGCTCTGGCGGGAAGGTAAACGGCGTTTCCGTGCGCTGCTCTGGTTCGCCAGAAGCGGCTGCTGGCTCCTTTGGCCAATAAAGCGAGATGAGCGCCACAACCCCAGAGTCGGCCACAGCTGGAACTAATAGTCAGGGGTCCCTTTACCTTTACCTCAAACAGGGCTGCCTTCAGATGTCTTCCAGAGGGACGTTTGGGCAGCACCAGAGATTGGACGTTCGTGTCCTAATTTATGCTTTATGTAATTTTTAAAATTTTGCACTGGCAGGGGCTGATGGGAGTTGTAGTCCAAAACCACCCGGGGGCAAGGCTGTTCTCTGACCGACATTTCCACCCTGCCTGTAACCCCGCCTTCTCGCCCTGTTGCAGGAAGTCGTCTCTGCTGCAGACGCCAACCAGCCAGGGGAAGATCTATTACGAGCCAGATGCTGCAGATGACATAGACGAAGAAGACCCAGACGACGACTTGGATGTGTGAGCGATGGGGAGTCGGCTACGAATGGAACATTCCGGTGCCTTATCAAAAGCCGCCATCTTGGATGGCCCCTCTTGGCTTCTTCCCACTAGAACATCCGCCTTGGACCTACCTATGAACATAGATGTCAACCGTCCCTTATTTGGCGGGACAGTCCCTCATCCCAGCGCCGTGTCCCGCTGCTGTCCCTTACTGATGATGTCCCTTAAATTTCCCGGGTTTCAAAGGAAGCAGCTCCTGTCCCTCCCTCCCTCCCTGCCGGCCAGGGAGGAGGGAGGCTCCAACTGTGTTGCTTGGCTGCATTGCTCACCCAATAAGGAGTCTGAGAGCGACTGGGAGGTGGAGCTTGCAGGCCTGGTGCCAATCAAATCGGCCGCCTTGCCTGGGGACTCGCCTTTGCTCAGCGCTTCCCAGCGGAGAGGGGACGGTGGTTTTCCTTGCTGCATCCCCTTTGCCGGGTTGCTGCGCTGTGGGAACCACCGCTTGAGGCTTCGTTTGGCTGCTGGCTGGGCTTTCTGCCTTTGGCTCAGAGGGGCTCAGAGGTTGAACATACCTGTGCTTGGAAAATCCCTTATTTTGGCTGCTGATCCCTTATTTTCGAGGCTGCTGGTCCCTTATTTTCAAATCTGTAAGTTGACAGCTATGCCTATGAAGGGGAAATCACCCCTCGCCTTGGGAATAGATATGCACAGCTAATAGGAAGGAATCCTCCCTGGAGGGGGGGAGACACAGAAGCCGCCCAAAAACTTCTGGATGTTCCTGCAGGAGCTGCCACAATCTCTCTCTTTTACATGCTAAATGGACACAATCCTGACCCCATCCTGCTATGGCTGTGCAAAGAGAAGGGGGTTGACACAGGAAGTTATTCTGTGGAAAGAACATGGTTGTTGCTTTTTTGAGGATAAACAAATGAAGATTTTTAAAAAACCAGACATGAATTGGTGATTTATTTTTAATTTTTTAGGGGAAAATTGACATATCACACCCATTTCAATATTTCTCAGACAATAGTTTCTTTGGCAAATATTTAGTGTTGTTGTTTTTTTACAACTAAAAATAAATTCTGTTCTAGCGTGTTGTCAAAGTTGTGAAGTTATGCTCCTTTATAATAGGAAATTCGCCAAAAAAAAATGACATTTCTGGCCATGGGTTGCCTTCCACCTGGGTTTTCACGGACTTTTAAAAACGATTTTCGGAAATCGGATGCTATTTCCAACGGACGAGTCCTGGATATCTCCGGGAAATCCAGGGCGTATGGCAGCCTTACTTTATAAATGTTTTGGATGTTCCTTTTTATAAAATTATTTGTATGGCGCTGTATGCAAGATATCAAAATGGTGTGCAGGAATAAAAACATAAAGCCCTCCAGTAAAACCTTGAAAAGTTAAAAACATATGACAGTTAACCATTGTGGAAGGATATATTCTTTTTTTTTTTTTTCATTTAAAAAAAAATTCATTAATTTTATTTGTATGCCGCTTTTGCACACACACATACACACACAAGCAAACAAATCACACTCCAAGTGGCTTACAGAAAAGAAACAGGGATGCACTTCAAACGAGCACTACTATAACCATTTCATTATAACATAGGGAAACAATAGCAAATAGAATAGCATACCCCCCCCCAAAAAAACACATTCCAATACTATAAATATAACAACAAGCAGCAACTAATAGCAAATACATTCTTAAAACTGCCTGCCTTGGCCTGGTGAAATAGAATTGGTTTTCAGCAAATGTTTGAAAGTTGGCACGGGAGGCAGAGGCTGAATCTCTAGTGGCAGGGAGTTCCTTATGTTCAGACAGTCTCGCTTGCTTTCAAAGAAGTGTGCTTTCTTTCTGAAAGCTGCCTGCTTACGCTTTAAAGGTTCTTCCCTCTTCCTTTTTTGACAATCTAGTGCAGGGGCGTTTAACCTTCCTGGTGCCATAGTCGGATTTTTCTAATTCTAATTCTTCGCCTTTGCAATGCCTGATACCTTCTAAGCTGGGCTGCCCCAAGAGTCATGTGTGGACCCTCCTCCTACCGCGAAAAGCCCACCACCTTTTTGGACACAGCGTTTGCTGCCTGGGGGGGGGGGGGGAAATCACCTCTTCACACAGTGCAGATTTAAACTATGGAACTCTCTCCCACTGGAGGCAGCGATGGCCACCAATCTGGATGGCTTTAAATGAGGATTAGGCTGGAGGAGATGGTTAAGTTGCAGGAGGGGGGGTGGGAAGCCTGGGCGAGGACAGAGGACTTGGGGGGGACCAGTCCAGCCCCATCTTCAAACCTATATTTGAAAAAGAAAAGCAAAAATACATTTTCCAAGCACAACAAGACCCGAGTGGGGCACCCTGGCTGCAATCTCTTCGCGCCTGTACCCAAGCAGAGTTGTGCAAAAAATCCGGCTTTCCCGTTTCTTTTCTATGAGCGACCTTCTCAGCAGGGCAATACTTGTTGTTGTTGCTGAGTCATTTTGTCGTGTCCGACTCTTTGTGACCCCCTGGACCAGACCACGCCAGGCACTCCTGTCTTCCACTGCCTCCTGCAGTTTGGTCAAACTCATGCTGGTACCTTCGAGAACACTGGCCCACCATCTCGTCCTCCGTTGTCCCCTTCTCCTTGTGCCCTCCATCTTTCCCAGCATCAGGGTCTTTTCCAGGGAGTCTTCTCTTCTCATGAGGTGGCCAAAGTCTTGGAGCCTCAGCTTCAGGATCTGTCCTTCCAGTGAGCACTCAGGGCTGATTTCCCTAAGAATGGATAGGTTTGTTCTTCTTGCAGTCCATGGGACTCTCAAGAGTCTCCTCCAGCACCAGAATTCAAAAGCATCAATTCTTTGGTGATCAGCCTTCTTTATGGTCCAGCTCTCACTTCCATACATCACTACTGGGAAAACCATAGCTTTAACTATACTGACCTTTGTTGGCAAGGTGATGTCTCTGCTTTTTAAGATGCTGTCTAGGTTTGTCATTGCTTTCCTCCCAAGAAGCAGGCATCTTTTAATTTCCTGACTGCTGTCACCATCTGCAGTGATCATGGAGCCCAAGAAAGTCAAATCTCTCACTGCCTCCATTTCTTCCCCTTCCCCTTCATCACCAGGAGGTGATGGGCCCAGTGGCCATGATCATCGTTTTTTTGATGTTGAGCTAGGGCAATACTTCATTTATTTTTATTCTTATTTTTTTAAAAAAAAATGCATGTTGAGCCCGGAAGCAACCCTCTGCGTGTAGGTCTATCACTATACATCTATAAGCAAGCGAGCGTGTTGGTTCCTCGCGCATGCGCCGATTCCTCCCTGTTCGCCCCTCCCCGGTCCTTCGGCGCATGCTCAGACCCGCAGACGCTCTAATCAGCGCGCGCCTGCTCACTTCACCCTCCTGGTGTTTCCCCCCTCCCTTCAGCTGGCGGTGTATCTGTGTGTCTCGTTTTGCGCGTGCGCAACGCCGCCTTCCCAGAGCCCCAACCTTGGCCGCATGCGCGACTGTCTCCTCGCGCATGCCTCTTCCTCCCCACCGCCACACGCTCCAACTCCCGCTACTTAACCGCCTCCTCCAGCGCTTTCGACGCAGGCGCAGTGCGCTCCTCGGCGCCGTGGCCGCGTCTCCCTCGGCTTCTGATTGGACGCTGCCCCGCGCGCGCCCCGGAAGCAGTCTGTGGCGCTGGCTCGGTTGCCCCGGAAGCGGAGCGAAGAAGAGGACTACGGTCGGCGGCGGGGGAGGGGGGGGAGCGCTTCCCCCCTAAAGCCGGTAGCGACCGTCAGCGGGGAGCTAAGATGGCGGCGCCCGCGGGCACGGGCTGAGGCGGAGGGCGGCGGCCCCTCGCCCGCCTCGCTTTCCCCTTCCCCCCTCCCCGGCTCCTTCCCTCCCTTCCTTCCGCCCGGCCTCCCTTCCCCGCTGGAAGCTGGCGGAGCTGGGCCGGGCCGGGGGCGCGGCGGGCCCCGCCGGCGGGATGATGCGCTCGCAGTGCCTGCTGGGCCTCCGGGCCTTCCTCGCCTTCGCCGCCAAGCTCTGGGGCTTCCTGCTGTACCTGCTGCGGCGGCAGGCCCGCACCGTGAGTAGCGCTGGGTAGCTGGGTGGGGGGTCGCTTCCGGGTCGGAAAGGGCTCCGAGGGCGAGAGTGCCTCTGAGGACGTGCAGAGAGCGAGCGTTCCCTTTTCAAAGCCAGGCGCTGCTCCCCTTCAAGGCGGGAGAGAGAGAGAGAGAGAGAGTGGTCTTGCCTCAAGCTGGGAATCCTCCTGGCTTTGCAACTCTCTGCCCTCCCGACCAGGGTGACCCTCCGCCAGCCCAACATAAGAGCATAGGAAGCTGCCTTGTTGTCAGAGCCATTGGTCCTCCTCGCTCGCTCTTTGTGCTCACCGGCCTCAACTCTCCAGGGTGTCTTCGGCGTGCAAAGCAGATGCTCTACCTGCGAGCTCCATAGCTACTGCAGACATGCTCCCGGTTTCCTTGAAAGAGTTGTTTCGAGGGGTGTGCGTGCATAGAGGAAGATATTTGTGCATGCCTTGCCTTGTGCGTACCTGCCCAGTTCCATGGCAGGGTGGAAGGTTGTAACAACTTCACATACTGGGTATGGGTTTGACTGGCTTGTGTGAGTGAGGTCCAAGTGTAGAGCTGAGAATCCTGACCTGGGGTTTGTACCAAAGCCTTGGCTCAGGTGTATCCCCTTGCTGGAGGTACCCTAAAGTGATTGGTGTGTGGTTGATGCTGTGGCTGTTAAAATTGAGCTAGCGAGGAAATGCACTGGTTTTAGGCTTCGTTGACATTTCAAGTGCCTTTTCAAATTTGGCCCATGGTTTCTCAGCCAGTGGTTACAGTTTCTCACCATTGACCCTGCAGGGGATGTTTTACTAAAAGTTTTGCAAGTGTCATTTCAGCTTTAAAGAAAATGAGAAGTACCCTAAAAACACCCATCCACCCAGATAGTGGAGATAGTGCAGAGCAGCGAGTGAGCGTGTCACCAAGTTTAAAAGTGTAGTAACTTAACACTTCTGAAGTGGCTTCTTGAAAGCCAGCCTTTCCCAACTTGGTTTTGGAATATAGCTCCCACCAGCAGCAGGAGAGTTACAGTTCAAAACAGTTGGAGCATACAGTGTTGGAAAAGGCTTCCTTAGGTCACAGCAGAAGTAGTTTATAGGAAAGCAATGGGGTACCAAAACAAGGGGGGGGGGGTAACTCTTCCCATGAACCCATTTGGCCTTAGAGTAAGCGTATTTCTGAGATTGGGAGCTCAGTTCAAACAAAACGTCAGGCCTGTCTGTTGAGCCTCAAATTCCTTTACAAACTATACGTATGTAAAACTTGTTTTGATTGGTTAATGCACTTACAATGCTTAATAGTGCCGTACAGTTTCCTGTTCCTTCAGCTCACAGCCTCATCAAACTTTGGGTGCTTTTTCCAGGTATCCTTAGGAATCAATCTGCAGGGATTGCCACCTAATTTTCTCTCTCAACATCTCTAGATGGTCATAGACTACAAACCTCATCTTCCCTGTCGTTTGGCCAATCTGGCTAGGGGTGGTGGGAGTTGTAATCCTCAGTGTCTGGAGGGCACCCATTTGCAGTTTCTGTTTTACACTCCAGTTCAGTACACCCCTGCCCCATATGTGAACTGGGACTGGAGGAAAAGGAAACTAGAAGCAGCAGGAACTACAAAACAATTTTATTTGCAATTTCCATCTTGAGGTGTCACAATCTGCTTTTCAATCTGATTCCCATTATTTTTGTTTGTTTCAGATGATTTTGGAGGGTGGGAACAAGATCGGGGTCCAGTGGTTCTATTAACAAAGATTAGAAGGGATTTGAGGAGGAGGAAACCAGGGTCCTTCGGTTTTCATGGAGACAGGAAGTGTGAAGCTTGAGATCCTGGAGATTTCAGTGTTTGGTTAGAAGCTTGACTGCTCCTTTAGCTACAGCCATTGTTGTTGCTGTGTGTGTGTGTGTGTGTGTGTGTGTGTGAGAGAGAGAGAGAGAGAGAGAGAGAGAGAGAGAGAGAAGGGGGGGGACAATCTGTACCTAATTATGAAAGGTAAAACTTTCCTTCTCCTAAGTTTCTAGTGGGCCTCTGTTTCCTTCCTTGTGCCCCAACCATGCTGAGGACTGCCGGTGCAGTTCAAGTATTGGGCTGGCCTTAGACGTGGGATTCTAGGGCACGGTTCTCGTATAGATCACTCCATCTTGGTTACCTTGTGTGTAAAATTGAAATAAAGCTTGACTGGGTGAATGCTGGGAAAGTTGCAACGGGAGCATGAGTTTGTGGGGAGGCAGGAGAAGCTTTTACCACACTCACAGTTTAGCAGGTTGTCATGTTTGCACCTGAGAGTTTCAAGCCCAAACTAGACTGGTTCGTGAGCCCGTTTCTTTGACACTTGACTAATAAGATACTTGGAAGGTGTGAAATATGTGGAGGGTAGGGGTGTGTGTGTGTGTGTGTGTGTGTGTGGAGCAGCTCTGTCTAGATGCTGCCAGCATATGGCAGGGAGTTTATTACCAGGTGGTACACTGATAATTTTATATCCCTGTGGCTGGTTTCTACGGATGTTGGTTTTGGATTACTGGTTTTGGAGGAAAATGGGTTGGGATGTCACGAGGCGGAGGAGCTACCTTGAAGCCCTTTGGTCTCCCTTCTGGTCCTGGGACAGCTGCCAGGGAGGATTCTAGGAGTGCTTAAAATACTTGCCGTTCAAGATAGCTGTGGGGCACCAGGGATGCCGTGCCCTCACTGTGGCATGTGTGTGTGTGTGTTCCAAAAGTTTGCTGTTGGCAGAAATATAAGGAAGCGAGTGTCGTGTGTGTGTCCCTGTGTGGCTCCTCACTTGCTGTCTTTCCTTCCAGGCACAGCTACTGCTGGATCAGGCTGGGTCTCCTCCTTGGGGTGAGCGACGGCAGGGTGCTTTGGGAGAAGTCGCCCAATGAAACAGTACCTTGTTTCCCTCTGGTTTCTATTTAGACTGTGGGGAGTTGAGAGCACCTGAAGGGTCGGACGCCCATTTAGGCTGCCTGCTCTCTGCTTTACCCCTGGCATGAGGATCCATGGTGCTTTGCCAAGCTGCTCTGTCCAAGCTCTGGACAAAGAATCGACCTGTGCCCCCATGGACAGCAGTGAGCCCAAAATGACTCCCAGGCTGCGCACCTGGTCCTTTTGGAGCACAGTTACTTCGTTCGGGACCAGTGAATCCCCCTGTCCCCCAGAAACAGTACTTCTATCTTGTTGGGGTTCAACCTCAATTAGTTGACCACCATCCACACACCCCAACCGCCTCCAGACACCCAAATGCACCCGATCCATCTGGTTGCTCCCCTGCTTTCCCCCCATGCTGACTGGTGTTGTTGACCAACCTTCCCCAACCTAGTCCTGGCTGGGAGTGGTAGTTCAGGGTATCTGGAGTGCGGCAGATTGCCAAGGGTGGAGGGAGCCTAATCCTGAGTGTGGCTGGGGGCGTTCTTCCTAACAGAAAGGTTGTGATTGGGAGTGTCGGTTCCCCTTCTAGGCGACAAGCAACGGGTATGTTGGATTTTTCCAAGGCAGCTCAGGAGTTTATTAATTTTACTTGTTAAATTTGTATACCACCCTCCATGCGAAGATCCCGGGGCGGTTCACAACATAAACATGCAAAACGAGAGCAGAAAATACATAATAAAAACAAGAACAAAATCAAACCAATAATTCCTTCCGTGGCCTGAAAAACCATAGAAGCAGCCAAAGCCCTGGTTATAGAGAAACAGCTTTGCTTGGTGCCTAAAGATATGTAATGAAGGTGCCAGGTGAGCCTTCCTGGGGAGAGCATTCCACAAACGGAGCCACTGCAGAAAAGGCCCCGTTCTCGTGTGGCTGCCCTGTGGACCTCTTGTGGAGGAGGCACATGAAGAAGGGCCTCGGATGACGATCACAGGCTCTGGGTTGGTTCATATGGGGAGAGCTGCTCCTTGAGGTACAGTGGTGCCCCGCAAGACGAACGCCTCGCAAGACGGAAAACCCGCTAGACGAAAGAGTTTTCCGTTTTGGAGGCGCTTCGCAAAACAAATTTCCCTATGGGCTTGCTTCGCAAGACGAAAATGTCTTGCGAGTTCCTGCGGGTTCCCCCCCCCTTTTTCCCCCTTTTCCCCCCTTTTCCTAAGCCGCTAAGCCGCTTATCTGCTGGTCCGCTAAAAGCCGCTAAACCGCTAATAGCGCTAACCCGCTAAACTGTCAATGGGCTTGCTTCGCAAGACGAAAAAACCGCTATACGAAGAGCCTCACGGAACGGATTAATTTCGTCTTGCGAGGCACCACTGTATAGGTCAAAACCAGCACTTTGGAGAAGCACTTTGCAGAAACTAATTGGCAGCCAGCGTAGTGTTACACGCTGAAACCTTCTTGCTGCGGTGAGCAACCTGGCCGCTGAATTCTACACCAGCTGAAGTCTCTTCAGAGGCAGACTTCTGAGGAGAGAGGGCAGGGAGCAGTCACATCAGGAGAAATAATGAGAGTGGCTTGGTGACAGCCTCAACCATCTTACAATAGACAAGGCAACGCTTTTGCTGTTAATTTTAATACCTGCACTTCGGATGTTTCCTTTTCCTAGACTCCAGCACTGAGCTACTAGGAGCCCGAGCACGGAGGGCCTTGGGCAGAAGTGGGCTTCTCCAGGTGCCACTGCAGAATTAGCACTTGAATGTGGAGGTCCAGGGTGAAATTTGTGGCGGGTGAAGCTGAACGGCACGTTGTGCCGGGTTCTTGAGGAATTGTCAGGCTCATCTGGTAACCCAAAGAAATGGCTAGCAAATAATAATAATAATAATAATAATAATAATAATAATAATATATTATTTATACCCCGCCCATCTGGCTGAGTTTCCCCAGCCACTCTGGGCGGCTCCCATTCAAATGTTACAAACAGTACAGCATTAAATATTAAAAACTTCCCTGAAGAGGGCTGCCTTCAGATGTCTTTTAAAGATAGGATAGCTGCTTATTTCCTTCACATCTGAAGGGAGGGTGTTCTACCACCGCCGAGAAGGCCTTCTGTCTGGTCCCCTGTAACCTCACTTCTCGCAATGAGGGAACCACCAGAAGGCCCTCACCGCTGGATCTCAGTGTCCAGGCAGAACGATGGGGGTGGAGACGCTCCTTCAGGTATACAGGTCCGAGGCCGTTTAGGGCTTTAAAGGTCAGCACCAACACTTTGAATTGTGCTCGGAAATGACGCCAGGCCAGGTGTCTGTCTGTCTTTCTGGGTCAGGCGGCCAAGGGCATCCTTTTCCATCTCACCCAGAGCACAAACCCAAACAATGTATGACACGGGGAGTGCAAAAGCCATCTCTTTGTTCACTCAGCTTCTTTTATCCTTGTTCCTCAGCCTCCCTCTAGTAAGAGAAAACTTACATGCATTCAGGCTTTCTTTCTTTCTTTTTAAAAAATAACAGCCCACTTGTCAACACCAAACCCCAGAAACTTCCTTTTCACAACCAGTTCCAAAGCTCTGTCAAAGTGATGGTGAGGTTCTGCACTTTGAGGCCCCAGCGACTTGGAGAGGAAGTGGAGCCTCTGGTTTAGTTTCTCAGTCCGTCTTTACGAGAGCATAGAATCATAGAATAGAATCCTAGAGTTGGAAGAGACCACAAGGGCCATCGAGTCCAACCCCCTGCCAAGCAGGAAACACCATCGGAGCACTCCTGACATATGGTTGTCAAGCCTCTGCTTAAAGACCTCCAAAGAAGGAGACTCCACCACACTCCTTGGCAGCAAATTCCACTGTCAAACAGCTCTTACTGTCAGGAAGTTCTTCCTAATGTTTAGGTGGAATCTTCTTTCTTGTAGTTTGGAACCATTGCTCCGTGTCCGCTTCTCTGGAGCAGCAGAAAACAACCTTTCTCCCTCCTCTATGTGACATCCTTCTATATATTTGAACATGGCTATCATATCACCCCTTAACCTCCTCTTCTCCAGGCTAAACATGCCCAGCTCCTTTAGCCGTTCCTCATAAGGCATCGTTTCCAGGCCTTTGACCATTTTGGTTGCCCTCCTCTGGACCCGTTCCAGTTTGTCAGTGTCCTTCTTGAACTGTGGTGCCCAGAACTGGACACAGTACTCCAGGTGAGGTCTGACCAGAGCAGAATACAGTGGCACTATTACTTCCCTTGATCTAGATGCTATACTCCTATGGATGCAGCCCAGAATTGCATTGGCTTTTTTAGCTGCCGCGTCACACTGTTGGCTCATGTCAACCAGGGGGAGTGGGGTTACTCTGGAGTGGAAGGTTGGATCTCCTTAAGTCCACATGTGCCTCATAAACCCCTTCCTCCACCATCTGCTTGATAAGAGGGGAAAGGCAGAGCAGCCCCCCCCCCCCCGGGGAGAAATTGGCTTCTTCCTGGATCACGCTCAAACCTACATGGGCTTCAAGGCCTGGACTTCTTCTGCTTACACCTCTCTGCCAACTTTTCTGTCTGTGTGAGAAGAGGATTTGTTTTATTCACGACATTTATATCCCGCCTTTCCTCCAAGGAGCTCAAGGTGGTGTACATACATCTTCCCCCGCCCCCACTTTATCCTCCCAACAACCCTGCAAGGTAGGTTAGCCTGAGAGCAGTGTTAGGAATTAGCCAGGCGCCAGGCAAATTTTGCAACCGGCACAGGTCCAGTTGCCACTATGCAGAGATTTTGGGGCACCAGGTTGGCAATCGCAGTTTAAAAAGCTCTGCCTTAGTCCATAGTTAATACTACAGTGGCGCCTCGCAAGACGAAATCAATCCGTTCCGTGAGGCTCTTCGTGTAGCGGTTTTTTCATCTTGCGAAGCAAGCCCATTGACGGTTTAGCGGATTAGCGCTACTAGCAGATTAGCGGCTTTTAGCGGATCAGGTGATAAGCGGCTTAGGGCTTGGAAAAAGGGGGAAAACCCCGCAGGAACTCGCAATACATTTTTGTCTTGCGAAGCAAGCCCATAGGGAAATTCGTTTTGCGAAGCGCCTCCAAAACAGAAAACGCTTTCGTCTAGCGGGTTTTCCGTCTTGCGAGGCGTTCGTCTCGCGGGGCACCACTGTATTTCCATTTCACTGGTGTTTCTCCTGCTTGTATACTGGGGCATGTGAATTGTTGTAAGAGCAAGCTACAGTCAAGCAATGTAGTTGATATCGGAGAATCATAGCATTGGAAGGGAACCTGAGGGTCATTTGCGATACGATACAATAATCTTTTAGGGATGCGGGTGGCGATGTGGGTTAAACCACAGAGCCTAGGACTTGCTGATCAGAAGGTCAGCGGTTCGAATCCCCGCGACAGAGTGAGCTCCCGTTGCTCGGTCCCTGCTCCTGCCCACCTAGCAGTTTGAAAGCACATCAAAGTGCAAGTAGATAAATAGGTACCACTCCGGCGGGAAGGTTAACGGCGTTTCCCTGCACTGCTCTGGTTCGCCAGAAGCGGCTTAGTCATGCTGTCCACATGACCCGGAAGCTGTACGCCGGCTCCCTCGGCCAGTAAAGCGAGATGAGCGCCACAACCCCAGAGTCGGCCACGACTGGACCTAATGGTCAGGGGTCCCTTTACCTTTACCTTACAGTAATCTTTATTGTCATTGTCCCATACAGAACAATGAAATTGAAAAAATCTACACCAGGCATTCAAAAACCAACAAGCCTGCTATTCCAGCTATCCCAGCCTGGTTGACCCCCTAAAAACTCTGATACCCCATAATTAAATACAATATACTCCCACAGAGACTACCTTACACTGCATTTAAAACCAAAATTGCATTTGGATAGAAAGTGTTTCTCAGGCGGCTAGTCCTAGTCTTTATAACCCTGTCCCTTCTTCCAGAAGGCAGAAGCTGAAATAGATCATTTCCGGGGTGTGCACTATCATGCGCTATCTCTGCAGCTTTCTTATGGCACCTGGAAGCGTAGATTTGATCCAAGGTGGGAAGAGTGCACCCAATTATTCTCTCCGCAGTCTTTACAACCCTGGACAGCATTGTTTAGTGACTGCAACCTAAATTTAAGATGCCATTTGGCACCCGGCTTATATATCGTGAGATTTTAACACTGGCTGAGTCTAGCACTCTTAACCGCTATGCCACACTGGGTGTCAGGTCAAAGCATAGGAAGGGCTAGCTAGAGTGTTTCTCAAACTGGGGTCCCCGGCTGTTGCTGGACTACAACTCCCATCACCCCTAGCTAGCAGGACCAGTGGCCAGGGGTGGTGGGAATTGTAGTCCAGCGACAGCCGGGGACCCACGTTTGAGAAACATGGAACTAAATTGTAGTATCTGCTGCCATGGCCCCAGACGGCCTCCCACCAAATGTGTGTAGGAGAGAGAGAGAGAGATAGAAGGCAGGGCTGCCCCCACGATAAGGGTTTGGGGGCCACGATGCTCTTTGATTTCCCCCCACTCCACCCCAAGGTTGCTCTGCTTCCTTGCTGGGCCTCCAATCCCCGCTCTCTCTCTCCTTCCAGCCCCCAGTTCCTGGGTCTTCTTCTGGGATAGGGGCCTCCTGGCCTCTGGCCGGCTTCCCAGTCGCAAGAGGCTGCCCTGGCTAAATTTGGGAGGGGACCACGTGGGGCGGGAGGGTGTCGGCCGCAGGCATGGGACTTGCAGGTGCCTGCCAAGGGCAGTTGAGGGGGCAGCTGTCGTGTGAGCAAGTGTGGGTGGGTAAGGAGCCAGGCCGGGCTGGGGGGGCGGAAGAGAGCGAGAGACAGACCCCTGGGCCTGCGGCCATCTATGTGCCCTTGCAGAGGAGCCTTTTGAGGAAAAGCAGCAGGTGGAAGGCAAAAATAGATCTGGACAAGCACGAGATGAGGAGAGTCACCCCATTGGCCTCTCTGGCCCAGTGCGGGCAGCTCTGGCGGGCAGCTGAGACCTTACCTGCCCTCTGTGGCTGTCGGAGACCCTCCAAACCAGAGAGGGCTTTGGCATCTTCAACGGCGTTCCCTGGCATGGGCTCTGAGCCCTCCCCATCCCATTTCCTAGAGGCCTCCTTTCCCCAAGAGATGCCCCAGGAGGCATCGTGTGAATCTCCGAATGCGTTCTGCACTCTCGGTGTGGAAATTCTGCAGCTGGGGGGCTTTCGTAAGAGGCAGTTCGTTGCAGGGGTTAGAGCAGGGGGTCAGCAAACTTTTTTGGCAGGGGGCTGGTCCACTGTCCCTCAGATCTTGTGGGGGGCCGGACTGTATTTTGAAGAAAAAATGAACGAATTCCTATGCCCCACAAATAATCCAGAGATGCATTTTAAATAAAAGCACACATTCTACTCATGTGAAAACACGCTGATACCCGGACCGTCCGCAGGCCGGATTGAGAAGGCGATTGGGCTGGATCCAGCCCCTGGGCCTTAGTTTGCCTCCCCATGCTATAAAGTGTCTGGAAACCAGTCCTGATGAGGGACAGTTGAAGGAGTTGGGTGCGTTTAGCCTGGAAAAGAGGAGACTCAGAGGACGCATGAGAGGCGATTGGGATGGATCGGGGCCCCGGGCCTTAGTTTGCCTACCCATAGGTTAGAGTGCTGAACTGTGGCCTGGGAGACAGGGGTTCGAATCCCCATATAAGAGCATTCTCTGCACTCTCTGGTCTCCAGCAACTGGCATTGAGAAGCGTTACCGCCTCGTAACTATGGAGGTGGGGTTGAGATTCCTGCAGCATTGCGGCGGGTTGGACTGGATGACCCTCAGGGTCCCTTCCCACACTAAGTTTCTACGATTCCCCAAAGGTAGATGGCAGCATTTTAACTGTACAATGGTAGAAACGACTTCTGGTGTGTAATCCTTTCCCCCTTTACACCGCTTTGATGATCGCTTCTGGCTGCAAAGTGGTTTGTTGATCAGTCAGACAGATCTGGCTACCTTCCTGGCCTCTGAGGCAGGTCCGGTGCATAGCTGTCAACTTTTCCCTTTTCTTGCAAGGAATCCTATTCGGAATAAGGGAATTTCCCTTTAAAAAAGGGAAATGTTGTGGATATACTGGAAAAGTTGGAAGCAAGAAAGAGCTGCAAAGCAATGTTAATGTTTATTGACGCTGAGAAGGCCTTTGACAATGTATCCTGGAGTTTTATGTTATATAACTTTGAGAGTTATGGGGGTTGGTCAAGATTTTTCAAATGGTATTAAAGCGATCTATCAAGAACAAAAAGCTAAAATCATTGTAAAGAATGTGGTATCGGAGGAAATTAGAATTGAGAAGGGAACCAGGCCAGGGTGCCCACTTTCCCCTCTGCTGTTTATTTCAGTCCTAGAGGTCTTGCTAAGTATGATTAGAAAAGATGAACAAATTAAAGGTATTACAGTAGGATCCAAACAATATAAATTAAAAGCCTTTGCTGATGATTTAGTATTGAGATTACAAGACCCAGAATCCAGTGCAGTAAAAGCACTGGAGCTGATACAGGAATTCGGACAGGTAGCGGGATTTAGGTTAAATAAAAAAAGGGAAATGTTGACAGCTATGGACTTTGGCGGTGCTGCTGGAGTGCCAGGCACCGCCACCAGGTTAACTTTGGCACACCTGGAATGCAGACAGAGCGTTTTGAGCGTCCAGAGGGTTTCACGCGCCTTGCGCCAAGAATCAATCCTTAACGGCCACCTTGGAGGGTGGGTCAGTGTTCTCCTCCCACCGGCTGGGACAGAGACTGGGGATTTCGACTTGCCTAAATGAATTTGCTCAGGGCAAAAGTGACTCTTAATGCAGGCCTTTTGGTTCAGAGCTCAGTCCCTTCACCGGTCTCCGTTTAAGGAGAGGGCTCAACGGCAGGGCAACTGTTTGGCATGCAGAAGGTTTTATCCCTGGGGCTGCCTTCTGCTAAAAGGATCTCTGCCGGAAGGTGCCAGGAACGGTCTGCCTCTGCCAGTCAGAGCAGGTGGTACTAGGCCCCGTGGATAAATAGGCCAAACTGGTACAAGGCAGCTTCTTTTGTTCTGGCACTTTGAAAAAACAAACCCAAAGGACGGAAGGTCTTTTGGCAAGAGATGTGAGCGGGAATTTGAGGGTGTGCGGGGAGGATACCTGAGAACTACGGGACCGCCTCTCCTGGTATGCCCTGCAGAGGCCTTAAGGTTCACAAATGACAACACCTTGAAGGTCCCAAGTTGCAAGGTGGTTAGATTGGTCTCAACTCGGGCCAGGGCCTTTTCCGTACTGGCCCCAACTTGGTGGAACGCTCTGTCCCAAGAGACTAGGGCCCTGCGGGACTTGACATCTTTCTGCAGGGCCTGCAAGACAGAACTGTTCCACCTGGCCTTTGGTTTGGACTCAGTCGGACCCTTATGTTTCCCTCCCCTCAGTGGCGTAGCGTGGGTTGTCAGCACCCGGGGCAAGGCAAGTAATTTGCGCCCCCTAACCCCTGGATTTTAGCACTCGAGTGCGAGCGCGCCCCCCCAGATGTTGCGGCCGGCCCCCCCTGCACCCCCCACGCTACGCCACTGGGGCTGGGGGCGAGCGAAGGAGCCAAGGACCCCCCCCTTAAGGCTCAGCAGGAATTTATTAAATTTATTATTTGCGGCGCCCCCGCGGGCCGAGGCAGCCGAAGCCCCCTCCCCTCGGGCGCCTCCCCGCCCCCTCCTCTCCTTGGGCTGTAGGTGGAGCCCGCGCTCCGAGGCGCTCCAGATTGGGGCTTGGCGAGCGCCTCTCCTCCCCCCCCCCGCCTGGACCGGGGGCTTCCAGCCGCGCTCCGTCCTCGCCCGACCCCCCCCCCAGCTGAGAGTTGCGCTGAGAGCCGGAGCTAGCGGCGCCCCCTTCAGCCGGGAGACCCTCGCCCGCCCGCCGGCTTCCTCTCGGAGGGTGTTGGGGAGCGCAGGGCGCGGCGAGGCCCCTCGGAGCTCTCCTCCCCCCCAGTCGGCAGAAGCAGCCGCCGCCTGTGGCTGGGCCGAGGGGATGGCGGCGGCGGCGGGGTGCGGAGGTGTTGGTGCCGGCGGCGGCGCTGCTGCAGTGGCTGCTCCTCTTGCGAGCAGTGAGTGGAGCGCAGCCGCAGCGGTGGCGGCGGGGGGCGCGCGCGCACTAGGGCGCAAGGGTGGCGGGGGCGGCGGGGGCGGGGAGGCCGGCGGAGGAAGGAACTTGTCCCTTCCCTCTGGACTCGCGCCCCCCCAGAAGTTGCGCCCGGTGCGGCCGGCACCCCTGGCACCCCCCACGCTACGCCACTGCCTCCCCTTATGGTCTTGATTTATCAGCTATTTTTAAAATGAGGCTGCATTTTAAATTGCATTTTAACCTGTATTTTAAATTGGTTTTTTCCCCTATTATGTTTTTACTGTAATTTTACTGGTGTTAGCCGCCCTGATCCCGGCTCTGGCTGGGGAGGGCGGGGTATAAATAAAATTTATTATTATTATTATTATTATTATTAGCTTGTGGGATTCTCTGTATAATGTTTCCGCTGGTCCAGAATACTCTGGTGGCTCTAACTTTTGTTTTGTCATTTGTTGCATTTATACCCTCTCTTCCAAGGTGGCGTATATGGTTCTCTCTCTCTCCCCGTCCCAATTTAATCCCTGCAGCAACAACCCTGAGAGGTAGGCTAGCCTGAGGGAGGCCATGGCTGGCCCCTTTGGTCACATCCAGCGAGCTCCTGAAATGTGTGGTGAACGCGCAGCCTGCTCCTTGCCCCATAAGGCCTTGCCCTGCACAGTTCACCCAGCTTCTCCTTTCCAAGCTGCTTAGAGCGACACCCTTTTCCTGCTGAGCAGAATTCAGCAGAAATGAGCGAGTGGCCAGGCTGCCCAGTTCATAGCGGATTCCTTGGAAGTAGGAAGAGGGTTGGCTTTCAAAACAGCTGAACGCCAGGTGCAAGCCTGGTTGCTGCGGGGTTTTCCTTTTAAAAAGTCCTAAACCTGCAAAAGGCGTCAGTCACAAAGGTATCCTGGAGGCTGTTAGTATCAGTAGTGACAACTGCCTCTCTCAGCTGGGCCTGGAATAAGCAGCTTGGTTAGGGAGGTGATGCAGGCAAGGTCATAGAATCCTAGAGTCATAGAGTTGGAAGAGACCCCAAGGGCCATCGAGTCCAACCCCCTGCCAAGCAGGAAACACCATCAGAGCACTCCTGACATATGGTTGTCAAGCCTCTGCTTAAAGACCTCCAAAGAAGGAGACTCCACCACACTCCTTGGCAGCAAATTCCACTGTCAAACAGCTCTTACTGTCAGGAAGTTCTTCCTAATGTTTAGGTGGAATCTTCTTTCTTGTAGTTTGGATCCATTGCTCCGTGTCCGCTTCTCTGGAGCAGCAGAAAACAACCTTTCTCCCTCCTCTATGTGACATCCTTCTATATATTTGAACATGGCTATCATATCACCCCTTAACCTCCTCTTCTCCAGGCTAAACATGCCAGGCTCCCTTAGCCGTTCCTCATAAGGCATCGTTTCCAGGTCAGATAGCCTCTCTTGATATCCAGCTCTTCTGGTCTGAGAGTCCTGCCTTTTGCAATGTTAGAAATTCGTATATATAAGCTAATCGCCAAAGGGCACCTTGAACCTCAGCTATGGTTGCCACGAGAGAATGTCTAGGCGCTATTTTGGTCATGGAGTGCAAATTATTATTAATTTCATTTCTATACCGCTTTAAAAGGGACGCGGGTGGTGCTGTGGGTTAAACCACAGAGCCTAGGACTTGCTGATCAGAAGGTTGGTGGTTCGAATCCCCGCGGCGGGGTGAGCTCCCGTTGCTCGGTCCCTGCTCCTGCCCACCTAGCAGTTTGAAAGCACACCAGTGCAAGTAGATAAATAGGTACTGCTCCAGCGGGAAGGTAAACGGCATTTCCGTGCGCTGCTCTGGTTCGCCAGAAGCGGCTTAGTCCTGCTGGCCACATGACCCAGAAGCTGTACGCTGGCTCCCTCGGCCAATAAAGCGAGATGAGCGCCGCAACCTCAGAGTCGGCCACAACTGGACCTAGTGGTCAGGGGTCCCTTTACCTTTACCTTAAGAATCCATAAACCCGTGGGACGCGGGTGGTGCTGTGGTCTAAACCACTAAGCCTAGGACTTGCTGATGAGTAGGTCGGCGGTTCAAATCCCCATGACGGGGTGAGCTCCCGTTGCTCAGTCCCTGCTCCTGCCCACCTAGCAGTTTGAAAGCACACCAGTGCAAGTAGATAAATAGGTACCGCTCCGGCGGGAAGGTAAACGGCGTTTCCATGTGCTGCTCTGGTTCGCCAGAAGCGGCTTAGTCCTGCTGGCCACATGACCCGGAAGCTGGACGCCTGGCTCCCTCGGCCAGTAAACCGAAATGAGCACCGCAGCCCCAGAGTCGGTCACGACTGGACCTGATGGTCAGGGTTCCCCTTTACCTTTATACCGCTTTACATATATCTCAAAGTGCTTTACATCCAGTCAACCAATCCTGAATAAAAGAAATTCAAGCTTCAAGGAAAATATTTCAGATCCTTCTCTAAGTGACATTTTGCTCCCCCCATATTTATTTATTTACCCGCTTGATTTATAGAGCTGCCCCATAGCAGAAGGATTCTGGGAAGTCAGGGTGGTTGCAGTGGTGAGTGTGTTGGACGAGGACCTGGGAGTTCCGGGTTCAAATCCCTGCACAGTCCTGAGTGACCTTGGAGTCAGCCGCGGCCTCTTCACCTACCTCACAGGGTCGTTGTAGGGATTAACTGATGAGCGGGGCGAACCATGTATTCCTTGGATGAAAAGGTGGGAGATAAATGCAAGAAAGGAGCTCACCTGCTTCAGAAAGTTTGAGGGGCCAGCCACATAGAAATGTCTGTCGCTAACCTGGCGTCCAGAGATCTCCACGGGGCTGCAGTTGGACCAGTGCTGGTCGCAAAACGCGCCTGGCACCTGCCTAATTTCTAACACTGGTCCTTCAGGTCTTCTCTCCTGGCCACCCTTTATAAACTCACCCCTCCTTTTCCTGTGTCTGTCCGGCAGGTGATCCAGTATCAGACGGTGCGCTACGACGTTCTTCCCCTTTCCAAAGTTTCACGGGAGCGCCTCAGTAAGTACATTGCCCTGTAGAGAAGGGGGGGGGGTCTCCCTGGTTCCCTCCCCCTGGCCCAGGCTCTCCCCAGAGCACTGGAAGGAGGGAGGTGTGTAGGGCACTGAGCTGTTTGTCTTGACGCTCTTCTCCCCACCTCCACCAGACCAGGTGAAGAGGAAGATCCTCGTGCTCGACCTGGACGAGACGCTGATCCACTCCCATCACGACGGAGTCTTGCGGCCCACAGTGAGGCCTGGCACTCCGCCCGACTTCATCCTTAAGGTGAGCCGTTCTTGGGTGCGGGAGGAGCTGGCGCAAGGGGCACAGGTAGCAGGGGCTGGTTGGACGCAGGGGAATGGACCCAGAGAGGAAGGCTCAGAGCCCAGGGATTGGGGCTGGGATGACGATGAGTGGTCAAGAGTGAGGAAGCTGGGAGGAGGAGGTGTCGGAAGCCGAAGGGGTAACAGGGCTTAATGAGCTGGGAGAGAAAAAAGCAGGCGGGTAGGAGCCCAGGAGACAGGCGGAGAGGTTGATGATACACATACTGTATTTCTCGGTGTATAAGACGCCCCCCATGTATAAGACGCCCCTCCAGGGGCGCCGACTTATAAAAAATATTGGGGGGTGGGGGCCCATACCGACTTATAAAAAATATTGGGGGGGCCCAAGACCTCCAAACCGCTGCTGCTGGGGGAACGAAAGGGGCGAGCCCCGGGCTGCCCCGACCTCAAGTGAACCTGTGAGGGCCCGCCCTTTGCGGCAGCCGATTGGCTGCCGCCGTGGGCGGTGAATATTGATGAGCTAGGGGGAATCCCCGCTTCTCGCGGGGCTGACGCCAGCCCCGCGAGATTGTTGATGGGTCGAGAGCCCGCAACCCCACCCCCTCTCTAGATCGGGAGTGGCTTTGTTTTAACTCATTACTGAATGTTTTTTTAAAGGTAACTATTGTCAAACAAGGAAAATAAAAAATACCAACATAATTTTGTGATTTTACAAAGCATAATATAACTAATAATTTTCTTAAATTATTGGGGGGGCAGAGCCCCCCCAAACGAATTTTTGAGGGGGCTCGGGCCCCCTCAGGCCCCATGGAGTCGGCGCCTATGCGCCCCTCTATTTTGGGGGACTAAATTTAAAGAAAATGAGGGGAGATGGCCCAAAGTTTTGAGCTTTTTAAAAGGGGGAATTGCATGTGCCATCACCCCAGCAGGGCCGTTGCAGGGGGTTGGCAAAGTGGGCAGCCACTCCCCCCGTGCCACTGTAGGCAGGAAACTCCCCTAGAGCAAGGGTTGCCAACCAGCTGGCTGGCGGGCGCAGCTTCCCTTCTACGCCACTGCGGAAAACTGTCCCCCTAGAGCGCGCGCCTCCCGCAGCGGCATGGGGGAGTTGCGCGCCCGCAAACCAGCTGGCGGGGGCGCAGCGTCCCCCTCACACCACTATCCGTGTATAGGACGACCCCAGTTTTTCAACATGATTTTTGAGTCAAAAAACCTCATCTAATACACGGAAAAATATGGTATATTGCCTCTGATTGCTTGGGGGAAAGCCCCGGGGAGAGGAGGGGACTTTCAATCTCTGCCACTGGTTTTCATGGAGGAAGACTCCTGGGAATGAGCTGTTTTGCTCATTAGGCCTGAGCCTGACACTCAGCGAAGTCTGTGGAGATCCTGCTTTTTAGCTAACAAAGAGTTAACTCCATCTTTGAACTCTGTGGTTACTGAGCTGCACACTCCAGTGACAGCAGGTGTGTAGGCTCAAGGGAGGAGGCGGCCCTCTTGGCCTCCAGAAGGTGCAGCACGGAGGGTTTGCAACCTTTAGCCAGTTTGCAGTGGCACAGCCATAGCAGAGGATCTCTGCACCAGCCAGTCTGCATTCTTCATGTGTCCAGGGCTGTTTTCCTGGCTTCAGAAAGCAGCTGTCTTGGCTTAGGCAAAGCCCTGAAGTTCCCACAGCAACCCATGCTAGCCACTGGGGATTGAGTTTGGCCTCATTTTTTGAGGATCAGAGGCAGCTACGGAGCCTTAAGATGATGATGATAATGATTATTTCTTTATATCCCACCCATCTGGCTGGGCTTCCCCAGCCACTCTGGGCGCCTTCCAACAAAATATTAAAATTCAGTAATGCACCAAACATTAAAAGCTTCCCTAAACAGGGCCGCCTTCAGATGTCTTCTAAAAGTCTGGTAGTTGTTGTTCTCTTGGACATCTGGTGGGAGGGCGTTCCACAGGGCAGGTGCCACCACCGAGAAGGCCCTCTGCCTGGTTCCCTGTAACTTGGCTTCTCGCAGGGAGGGAACCGCCAAAAAGCCCTCAGAGTTGGACCTCAGTGTCTGGGCAGAACGATGGGGGTGGAGACGCTCCTTCAGGTCTACTGGGCCTTTGAGGCCATTTAGGGCTTTAAAGGTCAACCCCAACAGTTTGAATTGTGCTCGGAAACGTATTTGTCAGTGAGTTATCTTCACCAACCTTCCGATTTCGTGGTGGTGTTGGACTACAACTCCCATCAGCCCCAGCCACCAGCTGTTGTAGTCCACAGCACCAGGAAGGCTCTGGGCTTCATTTACTTTGCCAGGCTTTGACTAAAAGGCCTTCCTCTGTTTCCAGGTTGTCATAGACAAACATCCAGTCCGCTTTTTTGTACACAAGAGGCCTCACGTGGACTTTTTCCTAGAAGTGGTAAGAAGCTTGTTCGCGAGACAGATCTTTTATTTATTTTATTTTATTGATTACTGTGGTACCTTGGGTTACATACGCTTCAGGTTACAGACTCCGCTAACTCTGAAATAGTACCTTGGGTTAAGAACTTTGCTTCAAGATGAGAACAGAAATCGCGCGGCGGCAGCAGGAGGCCCCATTAGCTAAAGTGGTGCTTCAGGTTAAGTACAGTTTCAGGTTAAGAACAGACCTCCGGAACGAATTAAGTACTTAACCCGAGGTACCACTGTACTGTATAACATTGCCATTATTGTTATTATTTATTAAATTTCTAAACCACCCTTCATCCTGAGATCCCAGGGCGGTCTACAATATAAACGCACAAAAATGCATACAATGACAACAACAACAAAATACCCGCCCCCGTTTGAAAGGTCATAGATTGTTTAATTAATCAATAGCCAGGCAGAAGAGGAAAGTTTTTGCCTGGGACTTAAATATATGTTACAAAGGTGCCAGGCGAGCCTCCCTGGGGGAGAGCATTCCTCAAGTGGGGAGCCACCGCAGAAAAGGCTCCGTTCTCGTGTTGCCACCCTCTGGACCTCTTGTGGATGGGGCATTTGAAGAAGGGCCTCAGAAGATGATCTGTTGGTTCATATGGGGAGAGGCGGTCCCAAGCCGTTTAAAGCTTTATAGGTCAAAAGCAGCACTTTGAATTGGGCCAAGAAACTAATTGGCAGCCAGAGCAGTCGGTCCAGCTGATAGTTTCCAGGCTGTCTTCAGGGGCAACCCTATGCAGTGGCGTAGCGTGGGGTGTTGGGGGGGGGGTCCGGGCGCACCGGGTGCAACATCGGGGGGGGGGCGCTTGCCGCCTCCAGAGTCGCCGAAGAGCCTCGGGCGCAGGCTGTAGCAGAGCCCCATGTCTCGCGGAACCGACGAGCTGTGTGCGCGTCCGGGCTGAAGGCGTCCAGCAGGCAGCGGCTCTCAGCGCTCGCCATGGTTCCCGCGCGTCAGGGCCGCGGAGGACGCGCCAGGCAGCCCCTCCTCACAGCCCCACCGCCGCCGCTGCTGCAGCGGCTGGGCCATGTTGCATTTTCCTCACCTCTCTGCCCTCCTCCTCCGGGCAAGCGGCGTCGTTTGGGCACCAGCGCCAGCGGCAACTCGCCTCAGATCACCTGACATGGAGCTGCCGCCAACGCCGCGGCTACCTTACCGTAAATACCCCAGCCCAGGCAGCAGCAAGAAGAAGCTGGCAGCAGCGGCAGGTTAGGGGTTAGGGGCACAAATTACTTGCCTTGCCCCGGGTTCGGGGGCGCAAATTACTTGCCTTGCCCCGGGTTAGGGGGCGCAAATTACTTGCCTTGCCCCGGGTGCTGACAACCCACACTACGCTGCTGACCCTATGTATAACGTATTGCAGTAATCTAACCTGAAGGTTCCAGAGCGTAGACAACCGAAGTTAGGCTGTCGCAGTCCAGATAGGGGTACAGCTGGGCCAGCAGCCGTAGTGGGTGGAAGGCAAAGGATCCAGAACAGGGGTCAGCAACCTTTTTCAGCTATGGGCCAGTCAACCATCCCTCAGACCATGTGGGGGGCTGGACTATATTTTGAAGAAAAGAAAAAAAGAACGAATTCCTATGCCCCACAAATAACCCAGAGATGCATTTTAAATAAAAGCACACCTTCTACTCATGTAAAAACATGCTGATTCCCCGACCGTCCGCGGGCCGGATTGAGAAGGCAATTGGGCCACACCCGGCCCCTGGGCCTTAGATTGCCTACCACGATCTAGAAGGACCCCCAAGCTGCATACTTGCTCCTTCAGAGAGAGTGTAACCCCCCTCAAGAGCAGGCCACCTCCCATCCATCCAGTCTAGGAAACAGCCCCCTAATAGTACCTCAGTCTGGATTGAGCTTCAGTTTATTGGCTCTCCTCCAGTCCATTACTGAGGCAAGACATCAGTCCAGCACATCCACTCCCACACCTGCAGATGTAAAGGAGAAGCAGAGCTGTGTGTCTGCAGAATATTGCTATCCCAGCTTTCCTTCAAGGAGACCAAGACGTGCCAATTTTCCGCTCCTCTATTTTTTTATCGTCACAACAACCCTGCAAAAAGTAGGTTAGACAGAGCGATAGCAACCGGCCTGCAAGTTCACCCCAGCATGCTTCACGTGGCCAAGGCAGATTTGAACCCACAGCTGTGACCGCTGCACTGCCACTGATTCGCTGGGCGTGCTCCTCCAGCCCAGAGGGGGCTTTCCAAGCCTCTCAGCTTCACGCTCTTGAGCTGGACTATGTTGGGAGGCCCATCCTCCCCTCACTGAGCTCCGTGGAGAAACTGCCAAGCAGGTACAGTGGTACCTCGCAAGACGAATGCCTCGCAATACGAAAAACGCGCAAGACGAAAGAGTTTTCCGTTTTTTGTCGTTCCGCAAGACGAATTTCCCTGTGGGCTTGCTTCGCAAGACGAAACGTCTTGCGAGTTCTTGCGAGTTTGTTTCCTTTTTCTTAAAGCTGCTAAGCCGCTAATAGCCGTGCTTCGCAAGACGAAAAAACCGCAAGACAAAGAGACTCGCAGAACGGATTAATTTCGTCTTGCGAGGCACCACTGTATGAGCATCCTGGCACACTGCCGATGCTGAAGGACTGTCCTCCACCATGCCTGTCCCTCAGCGCCTGTTGACAGGGGCTGATGGGAGTTGTAGTCCAAAACATGGGGAGGGTTCCAGCTCGGGAAAAGTTTACTTGGAGGGTGGTGTAGTGACATTGGGGGGGGGGGGAGTAGCAGCCAGGGCAACTGGGAAGACATTGTGTTGTGTGTTCCCCACTCGCATCACCCAGAAATGTTTTGAACTTGGGTGGCCTTTCGAGTGATGCACACGCCCAGGGATGGATCGTCCCAGAGCCAGCTCTGCCTGGGAGAGGTGGTGGTGTGCTAAATCCATTCTGTCCTGCTCCACCCTTGCCTTGTCTGGTTCAAGGGTGGAGAGCTGATTCCAGACCCGACTGGATCAGCCAGCCTTGCCTCTAATCGCCAGCACCTGTTTAGCCTAATCCACGTTAATCCTGCTCAAAGCAATTCGTCCCAGCTTCTTTAGGGGGGTAGTCCCTTTCCTCTTCACTTTCTCTCTTCCCACTGCTTCCCGGAAACTTGGAAAATTTGAAGCAGGCCCCTGGAGCTTTGCTTTGTTTACTAAGGCTAGTCACCATCTCCCGTCAAATCCAGGGAAGGGAGCAAATCATGGAATACATCAAAGCACATGCACCAACCCAGGCGCTGCAACTATCCCCTGAGGTCCTGCGTCACGGGTGTTGCGGAGGGTGGCGACACAAGAGCAGGGCCTTTTTTAGTGGTGGCTCCGCACTTGTGTAATGCTCTGCCCTGGGAGGCTTGCCTTGTGCCGTCATTACTTAGCTTTAGACTTGATAGTGCGAGGGCTGGTCAGAACCTGGGAAGCTGCCAGAGGGGAGGAGGCTGGGAAAGAGGAAGAGGTGTTCACTGAAAGCCCCCAAAAGCACCACAAGGCTCTTGTTGCAGGCTGATAGGAGCTATGAGCAGGAAGTAGCCTCTTCCGTTAAGGGCTGAGAACGGAAGGGGGTGCTTCTGCAGGACTAATAATGGGTGCCTGCTGCACTCTGCCTGGCTGACATCCTTTGGAGGGGCTGGGGTAATAACCGTGCCACAATCCATTCATAAATTGCTTTTCAGACCGACAAGTTTTAAGTGATGCTTAAATGTAATCTGTATTGGGAGGGCATGGAAGATCTGGGGAGATTTGATGGCGTTTCCTGAAAGTCTTAACTTGGATGATGTGCAGGTGAAAGTTGCCGAAATCTTGGGCTTTCGTCTGCCTGCGAGAGTGAAAGGGGCCTTTTGCGTGTGAATGAGAAAGGGAGTTCGCCTCTGACTTTCCATTTCCTTTTCTTCTCCCCCTCCCACCAACTCAGGTGAGCCAGTGGTATGAGCTGGTGGTCTTCACGGCCAGCATGGAAATATATGGCTCTGCTGTGGCCGACAAGCTAGACAATAATAGGAGCATCCTAAAGAGAAGATACTACAGACAGGTGAGTCCTTTGCCCCTTACGGCTGTGCATTGGGCCTGTGGAGTTGGGAGAAGAAGGGTCCACCGTGGTGATATAGCAGTGGCTCAGGGGGAAGGCTCCCCGCTTCGGCTTGCTTGCTGCCAAATGAGGGGCACATCTGGATATTCTGAGAGAAGGCTACCAGGTGCACTGGGGTTACCGTAGCAACGCCAGCAAGGTCGTGCACTTGACTGGCTGAGTCGCTCACCCTCCCATTGGTTCAGGAATGCAGAGACGGGCATAATAGTCTCCGGGGCATTTCTTCCATTATGTGAGGTCCTGTCCTGATGCTCTCCTGCTTTGCTGTCAGGGTCTGACTCTGAATCTGTGAGAGTCAGGGGAAGAGGCTGTGGGTTTTACACAGCAGCGTCAGCTAGCAGGGTGATAGCGTTAGCGGATCTCTCCGTACATAAGCATCCTCACTTCAAAGACCAGAAGAACTGTATAAAGTCCATAGTGGCGTTTAGCTTTGCCTTGTGCCTGGAAATAATGAACACTTTGAACAGTGCGGGAGAAGAGATTTCCCCATAACCGTGGGACTCTGGAAGAAGCCGTTCTGCTGGGAAAGCAGGAAATCTCTGAAGACTCAGCTGGGGCTCTTCATCTTCTGTGATGGATTGAGGTTTGGTGAACTTACCAGCTGATTCCACAGGTCACCCACCTGCCACCAGTGAGCTGCAGCCCTGTCCAGTTTAAGAGAGGATTGTTATTTCTGTCCTGTGTGCAAACATACACCCCAACTCCCTCTCTCTCTCTCCTTCCAGCACTGCACTTTGGAGCTGGGCAGTTACATCAAAGACCTTTCCGTCGTCCATAACGACCTGTCCAGCATAGTCATCCTGGACAATTCGCCAGGAGCCTACAGGAGCCATCCAGGTAGGGGGCTAGACCCACCGTCCCCCTTTGAAAATTGGTGGTGGGTGAGGGGTGGCGTCCTGTGCCTTGACCGGTGGTCTGCTTGCTGGGTGAAGGGCCACTCTCTGGAGCCAAGGGTGTCTCGTGGTGGGCCGGCTGTATCTTCCTCCTTGCTCACTCCTGTCCCCGGGGACTTAAGGAACCAGCCACTCATTCCCACAGGAGAGCATGCCATTTTAGGGGGTGAATTCTTGCAGACATATTCAGCGAGGCATCTTTAAAAAACACGTTTCCGGGTGTGAGGAGTTCAAATCTGCTATTCTTTTTGTACTTGGTAAGTCTACGTTCGATTAAAAAGCTCACAAACTGCTTTCGGTAAACCAGAGATTTTTAACTTTACCTTCGGAAAATGTCAGGTGATGCTGTAAACATTTTAGTTTCTCTGCATGAAACATATCCTCCTAAGCGCACTTGTAATCATGAAACAACATCAGGAAGTAATGGCATCAGTTAAGAAGAAATGCAAACAAGAAGTTGCATCCCTGGACATCAGCCGCAGACTTCTTGGCCTCTGATACACGCCTCACGTTCCTCATGAGTTACACCCTACCTGCTGACTCTGTGACTTGTTTCACGCGCCTTGCTATAGACCGAGCATGACAAGGCCATTGTGAAATTTGTATGGGCTTGCTAGCGAACTTACTTCCACTGTAGCAAGTTTACATGTCAAAGGAGGTTCCTATAGCCTGTCGGACCAGTCTGTCAGCTCCAACAGGGATGAAGTGCTGGGGTTGCTGGAAAGTGTCTTCCTCAGGTGTACACAAATATCTCCTCCCGGTGTGTCATCATCTCCACACCTCAACATCTTTTGGACACCAGCTGTCGTCTCCTCACGGTCATCTGAGCACAAGAGCGTCGGGATTAACATTTTGCTAAATGCATGTCGTACTGAGCACTGGACGGTTGGCCAAACAGCATCCACCACAACCTCCTTTTGCAGCCTAACTCTCCTCGACAAAATGTGGAGTGGGCCTTCCACCCAAAAGTGTTCTACTCTGATGTCAAATCAGCAGGTGTAGTGTTGTTGTTGTTTAGTCATTTAGTCGTGTCCGACTCTTTGTGGCCCCCTGGACCAGAGCACGCCAGGCCCTCCTGTCTTCCACTGCCTCCCACAGTTTGGTCAGACTCATGCTGGTAGCTTCGAGAACACTGTCCCACCATCTCGTCCTCCGTCGTCCCCTTCTCCTTGTGCCCTCCATCTTTCCCAACATCAGGGTCTTTTCCAGGGAGTCTTCTCTTCTCATGAGGTGGCCAAAGTCTTGGAGCCTCAGCTTCAGGATCTGTCCTTCCAGTGAGCACTCAGGGCTGATTTCCTCCAGAATGGAGAGGTTTGATCTTCTTGCAGTCCATGGGACTCTCAAGAGTCTCCTCCAGCACCAGAATTCAAAAGCATCCATTCTTTGACGATCAGCCTTCTTGATGGTCCAGCTCTCACTTCCATACATCACTACTGGGAAAACCACAGCTTTTACTATACGGACCTTTGTCGGCAAGGTGATGTCTCTGCTTTTTAAGATGCTCTCTAGGTGTAGTACATGCAGGCAATGCATGTATCAGTCTTAAATCGCTGAGGGTTCTGCCTTTAAGGCCATGTTTTGAAACCCGTATGCCACAAAGCCCGTTTGCTGTTGTTAACCACCTTGAATGGCTCACTGGGCCCATTTCCCTGCCCTTATGGCCTGTGTGATCCGATACCTCTGCGCTTGATCATTAAACAGATCCTTTACAACATTGCCACTCAGTGAAGAGGCCCTGCAATGGAGAATTTGGTGCATGGAGGATCAATTTCACGTTCTGTAGCATCTTGCCAATGTTACCTGTCTTGCTTGTTAGACAAGGTCTTCCATCGAGTGCTGCGATCAAGTGTCGCAGGGGTAACTTGCTGGCGTGGAGGGCACAAACCAACCAGATCAGCTTACGACCACTCTACAGCCCTCCGAGCCAGTGTTAACAATTGTAGAATTGCCTCCAACAGCCTGCAATCTCAATGCCCACCTTCATGAAATCCACAAGATTATCAGCAATAACTTCAGCTGCTTTTTCTCTCTTTGAGTGAAGGGGTAGAGATGTCCTCCACTGGGCTCACCTCTCACAGAATACCGTCTTTTTCCATGTATAACACGCCCCCGTGTATAAGGCGACCCCTATTTTTGGGGACTCCAAATTAAGAAAATGGGGGGAGATTACCATGAGTTGTTGAGCTTTTTTGGGGGGGGGGATTGCCGAAAATCACTCGCCCACCTGACCGACGCTCACAATTGCCAAAGCCACCAATCGTCTGCCCGCTCGCCGCCAGTCGCCCACACAATTGCCGCAGCGGCAGCCAATCAACAGCTGGCCTTGCCACGGCCACCAATGACCCGCCAAATCACCACTGACAATCTGCTCACAGCTGCAACCAATCACCCGTCACCCCTCAGCACTATCCGTGTATAAGACGACCCCCAATTTTTAACATTATTTTTAAATAATAATAAAAAACATTGTCTTATACACGGAAAACTATGGTAATTCTGTTCTGGGGGGCAGCTGATCTGAATTGTCCACTTTCAGCATAACATTAGTTTTATTTTGGCAGCCATCAAAGAAAATGAAGTCAATTTCACCCCTCTGACAAGAGATAATTAAATTCCTGATCCAGGGATTTCATCACTTTTTCTTGGGCTCTTGACTTTATTGCGATCATCTGCACGTCTCTCGTCTTCTTCAGTGATCAAACCAGCAGCGGTGATGGCAGCTGTCGCACACAGACCAACACCATATCCGATGCTCTGCGTAGCAACATTATGTGTTTCCAATGTGTTGCACTCCGTCTTGGTTTTCCTAATGTCCATTCATAACTTCTGTCATTTCCTTCTTGGGGCATCGGTGGCTATTTGTTCTTCATTTTCACCAGCTGAGAAAATTATTTCATTTGATGGTATTGAAGCATCCTGCTTAGTTCTCTGCTTCTATTCAGCAAGCGTTCTTCTCTCGTCTTCCTGCCGCTTCCGCTTTTCGGAGTTGTCTGTTACGCTCAAGCAGATCCGGCAAGCCAATCTGATGTGGTCCAAGAGAACCAGTCTCCTCTGGCCTTCATTAAAACAAATTACCGTATTTTTCGCTCTATAAGGCGCACCAGACCATAAGACGCACCTAGTTTTGGGAGGAGGAAAACAAGAAAAAAAAAATTCAGAATCTCAGAAGCCAGAACAGCAAGAGGGATCGCTGCGCAGTGAAAGCAGCGATCCCTCTTGCTGTTCTGGCTTCTGGGATAGCTGCGCAGCCTGCATTCGCTCCATAAGACGCACACACATTTCCCCTTACTTTTTAGGAGGGAAAAAGTGAGTCTTATAGAGCAAAAAATACGGTACACCTGCAATTGCGGATGCAACTATACATACATTTTCTTCACAATTTTAAAAAATAAGGTATCCTAAGGGGTCATCTCTTTCAATCCCTTGTGATGCAGGAATATGATGTAAGTGTTCTCTGTTCAGTCCCCTGCAGCGCTTGTGCATTGGGAATAAGGCAAGGCTAAAACTCTCCACTTTGGGATTTGTGTGTGTGTGTGCGCACGCAAAAGATTTTTCGGCTGTACGAGCCCCTTCTGTATCTCCCCCCCCCCCCCGGCAATCTTAAGTGTTTCGACCCAAAGCACAGGTTTGGTCAGAGGGGGTTAGGGTGTGGTTCAAGCGCAGTGACGGTTGTGTTTGTGTGTCTCTCCCTCTCTGTGCGTCCGGCAGATAACGCAATACCTATCAAGTCCTGGTTCAGCGATCCCAGCGACACGGCACTTCTCAACTTGCTCCCCATGCTCGATGCCTTGAGGTAAAGCTCTGGGGTGGAGCTGGGAGGAGAAAAGGGAACGGGGATTCTGTGAGTTGTTCTAGAAGAGCCCCGCGCCTGTGTTTTTCATAAGAACATAAGAACAGCCTGCTGGATCTGTTCAACGACCGCTCTAGCCAACATCCTGTTTTCTCAGTGGCCAACCAGATGCCCAAGGGGAAACCAGCGAGCAGGATCCGAGCACAAGACCCCTTTCCCTTCCTGCGGGTTCCAGTAAATGGCATTCAGAAGCATTGCTGCCTCTGACTGTGAAGGGAGAACATAGTCATCCTGGCTAGCAGCCATCGGTAGCCCTTCTCGTCTTTTAAAGCCATCCAAGCTAGTGGCTGTTGCTGCCTCCTGTGGCAGAGAGTTCCACAGCTGATCGTTTGGGTTGCATTTTTCTGGACCGTTTCCAATTCTACAATGGCGTTTTTGAGCGGTGGTGACCCAAATTTGGTGTTCCAGATGTGGTCTCCTCGCCTCTTGTGTAGGCTGTTGAGTCTGCTTGTCGCTTTCTGTGAGGGCGATATTTATCGCCCTAGAACTGGTTGACGTGTGGGACCGAAACCCGTGGAAGATTAATAATAATAATAATAATAATAATAATAATAATAATAATAATCAGTGGTGCCCCGCAAGACGAACGCCTCGCAAGACGGAAAACCCGCTAGACGAAAGGGTTTTCCGTTTTGGAGGCGCTTCGCAAAACGAATTTCCCTATGGGCTTACTTCGCAAGACGAAAATGTCTTGCGAGTTCCTGCGGGTTTCCCCCCCTTTTCCTAAGGCGCTAAGCCGCTTATCAGCTGATCTGCTGATAAGCCGCCTAACAGCTGATCGCTAAAAACCGCTAAACCGCTAATAGCGCTAATCCGCTAAGCTGTCAATGGGCTTGCTTCGCAAGACGAAGAAACCGCTATACGAAGAGCCTCACGGAACGGATTAATTTCGTCTTGCGAGGCACCACTGTATATCTCACCCCAGCTGAAGCCAGGCTCAGAGCGGCTCACAACAATAAAAGTAACACAGCATTCTAAAATCAATTCAAAATCAAATTAATGGCAACCATTGGCCTAGAGTTCTGTGAGGATTACCAAAGGAGGGGGTCAGACTGTGCCTTGGGACAAGGATGCAAGTCTTGCGTGGCTCTTATTCTGTCTCTCCCCCGCTTCCTCCTCCAGGTTCACAGCTGACGTGCGGTCGGTGCTGAGCCGAAACCTGCACCAGCATCGCCTTTGGTGACGGTGGCTCCTCCTTTCTTCAGGGCTTGGCCCGCGACCTCTGCCTTATCCTGCCATCGTGACCCCCCTGCCTTGGTCGCTTGGACTCTGGCGAACGTGTCCGGACTCAGCCAACCAGGAGGGGAGGAGCTGGGAGTGAGCCGGCCGGCGCCCCGCACGCCTCTCCCTGCGCCAGCCAGCTGCGCCACTGACCACCGCCCCGCCCGCCGGGGGACTGGCCAGGACTCTGCAGGGCAGCAAGCGGGGCTGGCGCCATTGGCACGATGGCACCAACTGCTTGGGGGGGGCAGATGTACAAGAAAGGGGGTGAAACAAGCCAGCCGCACGGAGGAGTGCGACGGACACTTTGAGACGAGGCTGCGTTTTCTCATTTTAAAGACCGAGCTCCCTGTACAAAGATCTTATTTTCCTTCGTTTTCATTTCTTCTCCCTCCCCTTACGCTCTTGATAAAGAGAGAAGCCCTTTCATCTAAGGCCATCTATTTTTTAGATGATTGACAGGCCTGGCTTAATTTCTCCACCCCCCCATCTCAAATTCTTGTCCCCTTTTTTTGTGGAAGTAGGAGTGTCTTCCCTTCCCCCTTTTTTCTCCTCCATTGGAATTGTGTTGAGGAGGCCACTCCTTCCAATCTGCCCCTTGTTTTAATTTCTTTTTGACTTTTTTGGGGGGGCGGGGAGGGATTGAATGATGAGATATTATAGCCTTGAACTGAGGTGGAAAAAAAACAACAACCCGACAACCCTAAATGATTTTCAGGAGTTCTTATTGCCAATGGGGGGGCGGAGAAGATCACAGAGGTTGAGTGGCTGGCTGGTTTTGCCGTACAACTGGTTTTGAGATCTTAATTCATCTCCCTTCCATATTCAGACCTGTACATTGCTGGGGGTTTCACAGGGGGAGTGTTGTCTTCGTAGGGGTAGAGCAGGCTTCACTGTTATTTATAGTTGGGAGCTGGAAAGATAGATCAGTGAGGGAAATACCGTATTTTTCACTCTATAAGACGAACCAGACCACGAGACACACCTAGTTTTTGGAGGAGGAAAACAAGAAAAAAAAATCTGAATCTCAGAAGCCAGAACAGCAAGAGGGATCTCTGCACAGTGAAAGCAGCAATCCCTCTTGCTGTTCTGGCTTCTGGGATAGCTGCGCAGCCTGCATTTGCTCCATAAGACGCACACACATTTCCCCTTACTTTTTAGGAGGGGAAAAGTGAGTCTTATAGAGCCAAAAATACGGTAGTTACGAGGAAGGTGGGCTTGTGGGGGGCAGAGAATAGATTCCTCTCTTTGCAGGTAAAAGCAATGTCCTTTAAAAGCCTCTTGTCCTCAGTCTCATGGGCCAGGGTGGTACATTCCAGGGCTCTGCAACGTTTGAGGAAGGGAGAGAGATACTTTCCTACCCGTCTAATTACACTAGCAGAGCGAAGGATGTTACCTTTCCTTCCTAGGAAATGAAGTTGTTGGCAGAAAAGGCTCAAGAGTAACATACTTGCTTTTAAACTAGGCTTGAGTTTTTCATCCAAGGCCCAGACCGGACATGGGAACTCTAAATAGAACTGTCTAAATGCTTGCCCCACTGTGTAGCTAGAAAACGAGGCTTCCAGCTAAATCATCTTTGCTGGGATGTTTGCCCAAAGTGCCTATATCTCTTCCTTCAGTTCCGCACCTTTCAGCAACTTTTTATCCCGGGGGCTTGGAGTAGATGCAGTGAAATGGTACAGATAGTTACGAAGCACCTTTGTGAAGAGTTGAGAGGGAAGGGAGAAGCAAGCCCAGGAGTGAATGGCTACACTGCCGGAGGCGAATCCTTGAAGGAACACAGACAGCCACTGTCCTACCCTAAATACATGGAAGTGGAGCCTGCTGCAGATGGGGTCTGCCAAGCCACCATCTCCCGTGTTACTGTTAATTGTGATATCCCCTGGTGCCTGGGTAACCAGTCTGCCTGTGCCCACCCTCCTCGGTAGGCAAGCTTGCTCTTTTTCTCCTGCGCGCTGGAAATGCAGGCTGCAGCTTGCAGAGAAATGGTTCCTTTTGACTCTTCCTCCTCTTCTCCGCTTCAGCTTTTCTTCGCACCTCCCTCTGCTAGGAAGTGGCACAGACAGTGAAGGGGAGGAGAAAGGTAGAACCCACCTTCTTAGGAAGAAAGCCAGCCAGCCTCTGAGTGGGGTTTTTTGGGGGGGGACTTTCTCAGGAGGTGGAGAGGTTTGATTTAATTGCTTGCATTTCCATATGCATTTCCTGAAGGAGCGTCTCCACCCCCATCGTCCATCCCGGACACTGAGATCCTGAACCGAGGGCCTTCTGGAGGTTCCCTCACTGCGAGAAGTGAGGTTAAAGGGAACCAGGCAGAGGGCCTTCTTGGTCGTGGCGCCCGCCCTATGGAACGCCCTCCCTTCAGATGTCAAGGAAATAAGCAGCTATCTTCTCTTTAAAAGACATCTGAAGGCAGCCCTGTTCAGGGAAGTTTTTAATATTTAATGCTGTATTGTTTTTAACACTTGATTGGAAGCCGCCCAGAGTGGCTGGGGAAACTCAGCCAGATGGGCGGGATATAAATAATAAATTATTATTATTATTATATGATTCCCTGGGCCGCTTCAAAAGCTTGGCTGGGGGCTCGTTCCCCACCAGCCAGTATCCAAACGGGGGGTGGGGGGTGGAGAAGCTTCCTCCCCAAATATAGGCAAAGCATCCTCTTCCCCTCCCCCCCCTTCTGTTTCAGTGTTTCTGAAGTAGTGTGCATGCACACGAAAGCTCATACCTAGAACTAACTTAAAACAAAACAAATTCCTTCCAGTAGCACCTTAAAGACCAACTAAGTTAGTTCTAGGTATGAGCTTTCGTGTGCATGCACACTTCTTCAGATACACAAGTGTGCATGCACACGAAAGCTCATACCAAGAACTGACTTAGTTGGTCTTTAAGGTGCTACTGGAAGGAATTTGTTTTGTTTTGACTATGGCAGACCAACACGGCTCCCTATCTGTAACTAGAACTAACTTAGTTGGTCTTTAAGGTGCTACTGGAAGGAATTTTTTTCTTTTATTTTGTTTTGACTATGGCAGACCAACACGGCTCCCTATCTGTAACTAGAACTAACTTAGTTGGTCTTTAAGGTGCTACTGGAAGGAATTTTTTTCTTTTATTTTGTTTTGACTATGGCAGACCAACACGGCTCCCTATCTGTAACTAGAACTAACTTAGTTGGTCTTTAAGGTGCTACTGGAAGGAATTTTTTTCTTTTATTTTGTTTTGACTATGGCAGACCAACACGGCTCCCTATCTGTAACTAGAACTAACTTAGTTGGTCTTTAAGGTGCTACTGGAAGGAATTTTTTTCTTTTCTTTTGTTTTGACTATGGCAGACCAACACGGCTTCCTATCTGTAACTAGAACTAACTTAGTTGGTCTTTAAGGTGCTACTGGAAGGAATTTTTTTCTTTTCTTTTGTTTTGACTATGGCAGACCAACACGGCTCCCTATCTGTAACTAGAACTAACTTAGTTGGTCTTTAAGGTGCTACTGGAAGGAATTTTTTTTCTTTTATTTTGTTTTGACTATGGCAGACCAACACGGCTCCCTATCTGTAACCCCCCCCCTTCTGTTTTCGTGCCTGAGCTAAGCTGCCCCCTGCTGGATCCCGGTTGATCCTCCTGCCCCTGAGAAAGGCTATTTATTGGCACTGCAAAGCTCCCCTTTGGGGAGAGGGGGGAGGAAGGCCAGGCCCTATTCTGGCAGGGACCCAGGCGTCCTGCCAGAGCAACAGGGAAGCTGCCCTCTCCCCTCCCCTCCTCCTATTGGTCACCCTTCACGTGACTGGCTTCCCCCGCCTGCCGCCACTGTTTTCCGGGGCGGGTACACGTGACAATTCCTCTCCGCTGACGTCAGTCACATGACGAGTCGCTTCGCCGCCGCCTCCTCCCGATCCTTCCGCGCCTCATTTTTTAAAAAAATAAAAATAAAAACAAACTCCTCCGGTTTCACATCGCCGGCTTGGGCTGCCCGAGGCTTCGGCCGCCCCGCTTCCCCCCACCCCCCTCGGCGCGCCCCCTTCCTCGGAGAGAGAGGAGGAGGAGGAACGGCGCCCCCCGCGGACTACTTTGTTTTGGTGTCAACACGGCACGCCAGCTGCGCTGCGCTTGCGCCGGTGGCGTTCGTGAATCCCATTTGACGTAACGCTGGGACCCCACGCCGGGGGCCGCGAAGGAGGTTTATCCAACGGGGCCGGCCCCTGGGCGGCGACGGGTCCTCACAGCCGGGCGGCTGCGGGGCTGGGAAAGGCCGGCGGGGCTTGAAGCGCCCGCCGCCTTCCGCTACGCCGCCAGCGCCAGCTGTCCTCCCCTCTCTGTGCCGCAAACTGCGCCACTTGCGTGAAAATGGCGCCCTCACAGCCACGCGACTAGCGCAGGGTTGGGCCGTGACGGCGCCTCCTCCGCGGGCCTCGCGCCCTCGCTCGCTGCCGGAGGGGAAAAGCGGAGGCCGCACAGCTTCCCTCAGCGGCGGCTTCTCCTTCTCCTCTCCCTCCCTCCCTCCCTCTTCTAACGGCCGCTCGCGTGAGGAGCGGCGCCGCCAACGGCTTTCCGTATTCTCGCTCTCCGCTTGCGCCGCCGCCAGCTCCAGCTGTCCCCCCCTGTGCCGCAAACTGCGCCACTTGCGTGAAAATGGCGCCCTCACAGCCGCGCGACTAGCGCAGGGTTGGGCCGTGACGGCGCCTCCTCCGCGGGCCTCGCGCCCTCGCTCGCTGCCGGAGGGGCAAAGCGGAGGCCGCACAGCTTCCCTCAGCAGCGGCGGCGGCGGCTTCTCCTTCTCCTCTCCCTCCCCCCCCCGCTTCTAACGGCCGCTCGCGCGAGGAGCGGCGCCGCCAACGGCTTTCGGTATTCTCGCTCTCCGCTTGCGCCGCCTGCGCGACGCGGCGCCGCCTCCCAGGGCCGCGCCTACGCCTCCGGCGCAGCGGTTGGCGGAAGCCGGGCTCGCCCCGCCCCGCGTATCCCAGCGCGCGCGCGCGCGCGAGCGAGAGGGGCGGCGGAGGCGTCTCCCCGCGCGCCTGCGCGAAGAGCGTCTCTGTGTGTGGCGCGGCCCCGTCAGCTGGTCCGTCTCCGTCGCCTCCTCGCCCGGCCGCCTCAGCCGCCGCCATGAAGTTCGTCTACAAGGAGGAGCACCCGTTCGAGAAGCGCCGCTCGGAGGGCGAGAAGATCCGAAAGAAGTACCCGGACCGAGTCCCGGTGAGTCCGAGAGGAGCGCGCGAGGAGGAGGGAAGAGGAAAAAAAAAAGGCCCCCCCCCTCAATCACAACAACGCCCCTTCCAGTATCCCTCCGCCCCAGAGAGAGAATAATAATAATAATAATTTAAAATAATAATTTATTATTTATACCCCGCCCCATCTGGCTGGGTTTCCCCAGCCATTCCGACAAAACCCTACAATACAATCATAACCCGGTGTTTCCCAACCTTGGGCCTCCAGCTGTTTTTGGACTACAGTTCCCATCATCCCTGACCACTGGTCTTGCTCGCTAGGGATGATGGGAGTTGTAGTCCCAAAACAGCTCGAGGCCCAAGCTTGGGAAACACTGCAATAACCTATTAAGCATTGAAAAGCTTCCCTAAAGAGGGCTGCCTTCAGATGTCTTCTAAAAGTCTGGGGGTTGTTTACTTCCTTGACATCCACAGGGCGGGCGCCACCACCGAGAAGGCCCTGTGTCTGGTTCCCTGTAACGTGGCTTCTCCCAGGGAGGGAACCGCCAGGAGGCCCTCGGAGAGAGACCCCTTTGCCCCCTTCCTCGCTTTAATGCCCCCTCCTCCCCCCTTTCTCCCCCCTCTGATCCCAAAGGGGATTTCCGACCCCGCAAAAGCCTCCCTTTTGCTTCCCTTTTTTTGGCGCCGCCCTCCAGTGTCTTACAAAGCGCTCCGGGCGGCTTGCAAAACAAAGGGCGGCGGACAGCGATCACTGGAATATGTGATCCTCACGCTCCACCGGCTGGAGGGGGGGGGGAACGGATCCCCAAAGTCCTGTTTCCTCCCTCCCCCCCCCACCAGCTGCTGCTTTTGTTGTTTTTTTGTGCTGCCCCCATAGTGCATTAAACTTCCCCAGGCGGCTTACAAAAAAATAGGAATAATAATATATGCACCGTTCATTAAAGGCTTCCAGGGCAAAGAGAAGTTCCAGGGAGGGGAAAGCCCCGCCCCTTGTTTTGTTCACGCAGGCGCCCCTCCCCACTTTGCAAAACAAGGACAGCTTTAAAATATGTAAAGATGGGGACTCCTTTGGGAGGAAGGGCGGGATTTCGAGATAAGTCCTGCAGGCTGGAGAGCAAAAGCACGACTTCCGCGCCTCCCTCAAAGTTTACTTGTGAGCAGACAAACAAGAAGCGGAAGTGATCTCCTTGGTGCCGAGGGAGGATAGTATTGGTGGGGAAGGGGGTGGCTTCTTCTCTGGAGTAAACAGGGATTGGGTTACCCTTGAAAATACGGAAAGGGACTTTCCAGCGACGTTTGTCACAGGATGGAAAGCGGTCCTGGAAGTGGACGCCGGCCGTGGCCCACCTGGTACCTTCCAGATGTTGGGCTGCGGCTCCTGTGAGGCAGCCACCATGTTGGCAAAATGTGCTTGCCTTGCCCTGTTGTTCTGGCTGCAGCAGCCTAACGCAGTTACCCCAAGAAATTGGGACTTTCTTTTTAAACATGCTTGAACTTGTGGGTATGCTCATGCATTCCCACTACTGTGTGCTGTGATTCCCGGGTAACTGCAGCCATGCAGTGCAGTTCTGGTACACCCAGCAGGCCCCCCTTCTTGAAAAGAGTGCCTTCGCCTGCAGGCTTAAGATTTGCTCCCAAAGAGGATGGTCCCACACGAGTTTGTGGGATTTAGGCTGGAGTAAATGTGCTCGCAGGGACGCGGGTGGCGCTGTGGGTTAAACCACAGAGCCTAGGACTTGCCGATCAGAACGTCGGCGGTTCGAATCCCTGCGACGGGGTGAGCTCCCGTTGCTCGGTCCCTGCTCCTGCCCACCTAGCAGTTCAAAAGCACGTCCAAGTGCAAGTAGATAAATAGGTACCACTCCGGCGGGAAGGTAAACGGTGTTTCCGTGTGCTGCTCTGGTTCGCCAGAAGCGGCTTAGTCCTGCTGGTCACACGACCCGGAAGCTGTACGCCGGCTCCCTCGGCCAATAAAGCGAGATGAGCGCCGCAACCCCAGAGTCGGCCACGACTGGACCTAATGGTCAGGGGTCCCTTTACCTTTAAATGTGCTCGCAGAATCCTTTTTCATATGCCACTTTTGCCAGACGTATGAAGTGTTGCCATATGTACATGTTTTATGCGTACAGAGAACAGCCATGGGGAACAGTGGCAATAACACTGTGGCCAGAGAATGGGAGCTTTCCTTTCCTCCTCATTTTGATTTATGGCCTGCCCTAAATTCAGGAGACTCGAGACAGGTTGTGTACTTCCTTCCTGCAGCTCTCTCCTTTATAATTGCCACCGATACGCTCGACAGAGTACAGTTGCGTTCGGGAACTGGAGGCAGAAGTGGGTCTTGAAGGAAGTGAGAGAGATGGCATCACAGATGAATTTCGGGAGGCGGTGCTTTGCTTTGTGGTGTCATCCCTCCCTCCCCCTTCTTCTGGGTGGTTATGGTGGAAAACAGCCTTGCCACACAGTCCGATTGGCCTGGTCTGAGGCCCTTATCGCTTTGCCTGATGGTTTTGCAGAAATGAAAGCAGAGCTTCCCCCTCCGACGCACGATGTCTGAGAATCTCTTCCTCTCCATTTTGCAACCCTGTAACGGCACAGGAACCTTTCCAGGGGAACAAAATGGAACGTCCTGATTACCTAATGTGGGCCAAGATGACGTAGTGGTTAGAGCAGGGGTCAGCAAACTTTTTCAGCAGAGGCCCACTGTCCCTCAGACCATGTGGTGGGCTGGACTATTTTTCTTTTTTTTAGGTGGGGGGGGGGGAAATGAATTAATTCCTATGCCCCACAAATAATGCATCAGAGATGCATTTTAAATAAAAGGACACATTCTACTCATGTAAAAACACCAGGCAGGCCCTACAAATAACCCAGGGATGCATTTTAAATAAAAGCACACATTCTACTCATGTAAAAACACGCTGATTTCCGGACCATCTGCTGGCCGGATTCAGAAGGCAATTGGCTGGATCCGGCCCCCGGGCCTCAGTTTGGTGACTCCTGGGGTAGAGCGTTGGACTAGGGCATGGTAGACCAGGGTTCAACTCCCCACTCAGCCATTAAGCTCCCTGGGTGATCTTGAGCCAGGCACTCTCCCTGCCTCACAGGGTCGTTGTGGCACCAACCTCAAGCTCCTCAGAGAAAAGGGTTGGATACCAATGTAATGAGTATATAATGTGAGGGAGGGAGAAGCTAGAGGCCTTATTCCAGGCCCATGTTTTTCTAATGGGGGACCCTTAACATAGATCAGAGTGATGCTTCTCCTGTTTGCCAACTGCTCTCCCCAAGCCATTGCTGTCTGGAATATATCTTTCTTGACTCTGTTGTTAATAAAAATAATAATATACAGTGGTGCCTCGCAAGACGAAAAGAATCCGTTCCGTGATTCTCTTCATCCAGCATTTTTTTCGTCTTGCGAAGCAAGCCCATTGACAGCTTAGCGGATTAGCGCTATTAGCGGTCTAGCGGCTTTTACCGATCAGCTGAGAGGCGGCTTATCAGCGGAACAGCTGATAAGCGGCTTAGCGCTTAGGGAAAGGGCAAAAAAAGCGAAAAGCAACCCCATAGAGAAATTCGTTTAGCGAAGCGCCTCCAAAACGGAAAACCCTTTCGTCTAGCGGGTTTTCCGTCTTGCGAGGCATTCGTCTTGCGGGGCACCACTGTATATATTTTTTAATATCCCGCCCTCCCCAGCCGAAGCCGGGCTCAGAGCGGCTAACATGTTATCCCCATGTTGCCAATGTTGTTTATCCCACACAACCTTTGCCAACCTGGTGCCCCTCCAGACGTTTTGGAGTGCAACTCTCACCAGAGGCTGATGGGACCTGTAGTCCAAAACAAACCTGGAGGGCTCCCGGTTGACGGAAGGTTTCCACGTGGCTTCTGGTATCTGAGTACTTGAACTCTTTCCCTGACTAACATAGAAAAGAAAAACAAAACTAGCCTTTCAAGCAAATGTGCAGTTGGAGCAACCTTAGGGCCTCATATGCAGGTTATGGAGGCCCTGGACTCTTTCCCAGGCTTCCTCGGCTGTGTTGCATGAAGGTTTTGACAAACAGAAAGCTTTTTGATTCCCCCACCCCACCCCGAAAAAGGTGGGTGATCTGTCAGACTTGGAATGAAGGATTCCACCTTCTTCTAGCCAAGGATCTCATCTTTTTATGAGCTGCCTGGCTGACAAGGATTCATTCAGCAGGTGGTGATGCTTTCCTTTCCTGCTGCTGCCCCAGCCTGGGGATGCATGACGGGGAGAGATACACCTGTTTAATTTCTGCCTGTCTGTTATTTGTTAAAAGCGCAGGAGCTCGGCTACTGAAAGGAAAACTTGGCAATCTTTCACAGAAGGCAACAGGCTGCCTTAGTAGGTTGCTTGGGAGGAGGTGCGCTGGGACTGACGTCCTAAGAAGTCCTAAAAATCTCTGGTGACATTTAATCATCTCAGGGAGCCTATTGCCTTCCCCTGTGTGCAAATGTTTAACTTTTCTTTCTTTCCTTCTCTTCTGAGAATAGTTGTGAATGAGGCTGTCCCTGCCGCCTCTCGGTTTGTTTGCTTTCCTTGCAACCTTTACACTTAGCCAGGCAGAGGAAATTCCTGGGCAGGATTCAGGACATATAAAAGGAAGTTAAACTTTGCAACTCACCAACTTGAAAGGCTTTAAAAGAGGATTAGGCAAATTCATGGCGCAGGAGAGGGCCGTTGACAGCTACTAGTTATGATGGCTATCCTTTACTTATACTCTTGGAGGCAGGCAGCAGTGCTTCCGAATGCCAGCTGCTGGAAACCACAGGAGGGGAAAGGGCTATTGTGTTCGAATCCTGCTTCCAAGTTTGCCACAGTGAGAACAGGATCCTGGACTGAATGGGTCATTGGCCTGATCCAGCGGGCTCTTCCGTACTAAACCTGACCTCTGCTTTGGACCGGTGTTCTGGGGCTCTGTCCTTCTGAAACAGTCCCCCATCTTTTCAAGGCCTCCCATGATTCATGCTGTCTCAGCCCTGCCGTGACCGGCTTTCCAGCTTCCCACTGTCACCAGCAAAAACTTCTCTCGGCAGGCAGGCAGGCAGGCAGGCAGGCAGGCCGGCTGGCCAGCCTCGCCTCTTCCTCGAATAACTCGTCCGGTTGCTCAACCGTTCCTGTAATTAGGAAATGTTTTGGTGCTCCTGCGTGAACTCTTCCTCTCTGCCCTTTGCTGACCCAGCCTCTGTTTCTCTCCCCACTTTGCAGGTCATTGTGGAAAAGGCGCCCAAGGCCCGGATAGGAGACCTGGACAAGAAGAAATACCTTGTCCCGTCAGACCTCACAGGTACACGCCCAGTTGGAGGGCCCAGGGCCCAGCCTGAGGATTGGGGCAGCTGGCTGTAGGAGGGAGTAGTAGGGGGGTCATCTCCTCCTTCATCCTTTGGTAAGGGGAGGGGGCAAGATGTCCGCACATCAGAGGGTCAAGTGAAGTGCTGGTTGAAGCTGTCTGGGCAAGCCCCATTGATTTTGGAGACCTAGGTTTGTGGCACCTGATGAAACGGGTGTATCTTGTTGGCATGTCAAGATCTCGCCTCAGTCTCTGTAGTTTTATTCTGCTCCTTCAGCTAACAGATCCGTTCTCCCCCTTTCTCTCCCCCAGTTGGGCAGTTCTACTTCCTGATCCGAAAAAGAATCCATCTCCGAGCAGAGGACGCCCTCTTCTTCTTCGTCAACAATGTCATCCCCCCAACCAGCGCCACCATGGGGCAGCTCTACCAGGTGGGTGTGCCTTATGTCTGCTGCACAGGTTTTTGTTGTGTTTTTTTTTTAAGAAAATGTGCATCGCTTGAGAAGTGACACTCTGCAACAGTCTTTGAAATGTTCAATTAATGGGTAACAAACAGGTTGGAAAAGAACAAAACAAACTAGGGGAATTAAAAGAGAGGGGTTGAACCAGCTGCAGCATTCAGAAGGGAAAAGGTGGGGGAAGGCATTGCCACACCACCCCTGCCGAAACCAAAGCGTGGAGCAAATTTGTCTTGCCATGTGTGGGAGCGGAGAGGCAGCGGTGAATTAGGGTTGAATTACCTGCTGGCGACCTTTAGTCCACTGAGCCTGGTATCTGTTTCTTATGTGGACTACAACTCCCATCAGTCCCAGACTGGACTGGTGGGAGTTGTTGTTACAGTGGTGCCCCGCAAGACGAATGCCTCGCAAGACGAAAAACTCGCTAGACGAAAGAGTTTTCCGTTTTTTGAGTCGTTCCGCAAGACGAATTTCCCTATGGGCTTGCTTCGCAAGACGAAACGTCTTGCGAGTTCTTGCGAGTTTGTTTCCTTTTTCTTAAAGCCGCTAAGCCGCTAATAGCCGTGCTTCGCAAGACGAAAAAACCGCAAGGCGAAGAGACTCGCGGAACGGATTAATTTCGTCTTGCGAGGCACCACTGTATATTCTTCTCCACCCATCATGAAAGCAACTGCAGGCCAAAGAAGAGGTCATTAAAACGGCAAGTGGTCGTGTTCAATGCCAGTCTTGTTGTGAGTAGACCCATTAAAGGTTATGGGCATATTAATTAAAGCCCATTCAATTCAATTCACTGCTAGCATTGAAGATCACCCTGCACCTGAGCTGTCAAAGGCCAGGGCAGAGGGGTGTCTTCAGCATGTGTTGCAGGCTGCACAGTGAAGGTGCCTGGCACATCTCTCTGGAGAGGGAGTTCCCTCCTCTGGAGCTGCCACAGACCAGGCTCCCTCCTGGGCCGCCACCCCCTGAACGTCTCAGGGCAGTGGAACTACCAAATGCTTGGGAAGTAAATACAGTGGTGCCTCGCAAGACGAAATGAATCCGTTCCATGAGGCTCTTCGTCTAGCGGTTTTTTCGTCTTGCGAAGCAAGCCCATTGACGGATTAGCGCTATTAGCGGTTTAGCGGCTTTTAGCGATCAGCTGTTAAGCGGCTTATCAGCGGATTAGCTGATAAGCGGCTTAACGGCTTAGAAAAAGGGGGGGAACCCGCAGGAACTCGCAAGACATTTTCGTCTTGCGAAGCAAGCCCATAGGGAAATTTGTTTTGCGAAGCGCCTCCAAAATGGAAAACCCTTTCGTCTAGCGGGTTTTCCGTCTTGCGAGGCGTTCGTCTTGCGGGGCACCACTGTAATAATAATAATATAATTTATATCCCGCCCATCTTGCTGGGTTCCCCCAGCCACTCTGGGCGGCTTACAACATAGATAAAAACACAGCAAAGCATCAAGCGTTAAAAAACGAAATATCCTATATGAGCAACAAATAGAAACCAATAATAACAGCATAGTAAAGGTAAAGGGACCCCTGACCATTAGGTCTAGTCGTGACCGACTCTGGTGTGTGGCTCTCATCTCGCTTTACTGGCTGAGGGAGCCGGTGTCCAGCTTCCGGGTCATTGCCATCATGACTAAGCCGCTTCTGGCGAACCAGAGCAGCGCACAGAAACGCCGTTTACCTTCCCGCCGGAGCGGTACCTATTTATCTACTTGCACTTTGACGTGCTTTTGAACTGCTAGGTTGGCAGGAGCAGGGACTGAGCAACGGGAGCTCACCCCGTCGCGGGGATTCAAACTGCCGACCTTCTGATCGGCAAGTCCTAGGCTCTGTGGTTTAACCCACAGCACCACCCGCGTCCCAATAACAACATAATAACAACAATAATAAGGTGATAGAGACACCATGTGGTGCATTTTCACCAGCAACATCAAGAATGTAGTTTAGTCTGGAACTTGTGACTTGAGATTGTATTATAGGAGGGTAGACTTGACTCTTGCCTTGTGCTGGAACCGCAGTTTCCCCCAACTGGAACTGCATGCAGAAGTCATACACTTAGAATTAAATATAATGGTGTTTCTTTGTAGCTGCTGAAAGAGTACCAGGAGGAGGACAGTGCAAAGTACAGTGGTGCCTCACAAGACGAAATTAATCCGTTCCGCGAGTCTCTTCGTCTTGCGGCTATTAATGGCTTCGCGGCTATTAACGGCTTAACGGCTTAGCGGCTTTAAGAAAAAGGAAACAAACTCGCAAGAACTCGCAAGACTCTTTCGTCTAGCGAGTTTTTCGTCTTGCGAGGCATTTGTCTTGCGGGGCACCACTGTAGAGGTCTCTGGCTGGTCTACTCTGAACGGGCAGAAAGGCTTCGGATTTGAACCTTGGCACCCTTGTCCCTGGGCTCCGCCTGCTTGTACCCCTGCCCGAATTATGCCTTGACTCCAGTGTTTTCTCTTCCGCCCCCCTTTCCAGGAACATCACGAGGAAGACTTCTTCCTGTACATTGCCTACAGCGATGAGAGCGTCTATGGCAGCATGTAAGGCGTGCCTCCACCTGCTGCCACCAGGGGGCATGTGCTCCTGAAGGGACCTGCACTTTTTGTTGTTGTTTGTTGTTGATTTTATGTTAAAGAGCCTTTTTGTCCCAGGGAAGGGGAGGGTCTTTCTTTCTTTCTTTCCTTCCTTCCTTCCTTCTCTCCCATCCTTTAAACCTCCTTCCCTTATGCCTAATCACACTTCTTCCTCCTGTTCCCCTCCCCTCGCTCTGGGCTTTCTTTGAGGTGGTTGTGGCTAAAATAAAATACCTCTTTTTCTTTTGGTGGTTCCCCCACTTATCTCCCTCCCATATACCATTTCCCCCCCTTTCTCTCTCTCTTCCCCACCCCCATTTTTTTTAAGGGGTAAGAGGCCTCAAATACTGAACAGGAAAAAAATTTCCTCCCCCATTTCAGTCTTGCATCTTCACTACCGCGCCCTGAGTTTGCTCCTATCAGGGCTGTGCTCTGCCTGGCAGTTTCTGTAACCAGAGGGGATGGGGAATGCTAATTAAAAATATATATATAAAGAGAAATTTTGAGCCTCTAGAGATTTTCTGCGTGATTGTACCGATTGAAGAAAAGTTATCGGCGTCCTGGTGTTAATCGGGAATTTAGGAATTTAAAATTGCAAATACTTGGGGAGTGAACTTGTAGCAGTGGGGTTAAGCTGTTGGCAGGGGTTTGGGGTCTGGTTGCAAAGTGGTTTCCCAAATGAATGGGTGATGGGGGAGGGCAGTGATCTTGGCTACTTTTAATCATAGAATTGTAGAGTTGGAAGGGACCGCGAGAGTCATCTAGTTCAGTGTTTCCCAACCTTGGGCCTCCAGCTGTTTTTGAACTACAATTCCCATCATCCCTGACCACTGGTCTTGCTAGCTAGGGATGATGGGAGTTGTAGTCCAAAAACAGCTGGAGGCCCAAGGTTGGGAAACACTGATCTAGTCCAATCCCCTGCAATGCAGGAATATTATGCCCGATGTGGTACTCGAACCCACAACCCTGAGATCAAGAGTCTCATGTTGTACTGACTGAGCTATCCCAGAAATAGATATTCTAGACTGGAATCCCAGGACCAGATTCTGAGTGTGTACATGGGCATTTGCCACCTGCTTGGAGGAAGAGGTGACTAGACTACAAGTCTTGGGTGAGAATGACGGGCGAGACCCTCTTAGCAGAATAATGGAAGGTGGGTTGTTAAGCAGGGTGTTGGCCTCAAAAACTAGAGGGGTGGAAGAATACTCTGGCTCCAGATGAGGGCTATTCAAGGCTACCAGCAGCAGAAAGAGAACCTCATTAGCCTGGAGAGGCCTGCATTTTTGTGGATTCAAGGAGCACTTCACTTTTCCTCTGGGGAGATTTGATGCTCATTGCTCAAGTTGCAAAGCACATAATGGAGCTTTCCCCATCTCCCGAGATCCAAGATACATGACTTTTTCTGGACCTCTCAGCGGTGTAAACGCTCGGGTAAACGTCACATCATTTTACTAGATTAGACACACCTGAGAAATTGCAGCACCACGTGAAGATATATAGTAGCCTGCCATTTCAAGATCAAGAAAGAAGGAATTGAATCTCAACTCAAGTTTTTCCTGCGACCGGTTTGATCACTTGGCAAGAAGTGACTTCTTAGACCTTGGACCATACATTTTCCACCCCTCTCTGTGCCTTATTGCAGAGGTGGGCTTTTCCGACTTCAGCTCAGCCATTCTGCATGCAGACCTTATTATATTGTTACAGTGGTACCTTGGTTTACGAACTTAATCTGTTCCAGAAGTCCATTCCTAAACCAAAGCGTTCTTAAACCAAGGCGTGCTTTCCCATCGCAGCGGAGGACTCAATTTACAAATGGAACACACTCAACATGTTCTGCTTCCAAGGCAAAGTTCACAAACCAAAACACCTACTTCCGGGTTTGCCGCGTTCTTAATCCAAGTTGTCCATAAACTAAGCTGTTTTTAAACCAAGGTACCACGCTGTACATTCATATCTCACCTTCCCTCAAAGGACCTGAAGGTGGCAACACGTAGGTCTCACAACATGCCCAGTGAGGGAGGTTAAGGTGAGAGAGTGACTGGCCAGAGGTCGCTCAGTAGTGAGTGAACTTCATGGTTGTGTTTAGATTCGAACCCTGGTCTCCTATGTCCTAGTCCAACACACTAACTGTTAGGCCACACTGCCTCTCAAGCTGCTTGGCTTTACTTAATACTAGCTTCAGTTCCAGGACAGTTTTTTATTATTATAATTTTAATTTTTTATCAACAACCAAACCACAAACAGTGAACCCCCCATACAGCTGATACATTGGGTACACATAATCAATAATAACATATTCAAATCAACCATATGTACAATTTCATATACTTTAACACTCCTCCATCCACAAGGTTTATTTAACTTTTTACATTTTAATTGTACCAGTTCCAGGACAGCTGAAGGAGAGAAATAAACTAGTAACAGTTCAGGTGTGTAGGTTTTAAGGCCCAGCCCGGGGGGGGGGGGGGGAGGGCAAAAGAAACCAGAAATCTTCCCTTTACCATTCAGATTTGACTGTATCTTATCTGTATAAGAGAAGCCTTCTGGATCAAGCCAGTGGCACAACTATGTCCAGCATCCTGTTCTCACAGTGGCCAATCCCTGGCGTAATGGTTGTCGGATCAGGCCCTGGGGAAAGACTGGTGATCTGGGTGGGTAGCGGGAGCAGCTGCTGCCTCTCTCAGCCTAGCCTACCTCACAGGGTGGTTGTTGTGACGAATGAGCTGTGTGTGCTTGAACCATGTGCTATATGTTGTTGACCTTGGAGGACGGGGGAAAGGTGAGACGTCAATGTAACAAATAAATACAATGGTACCTTGGTTCTCAAATGCCTTGGTACTCAAACAACTTGGAACCCAAACTCTGCAAACCCAGAAGCAAGTGTCCCGCTTTTGCAATTTTTTTCAGGAGTCGAACGTGTTCCATTTTGAGTGTTCCACTTCCAATTTGAGTGCCACACTTCTGTTTGGAGCGTTACGCTGAGCTCTGTCATGTTTTTGCTATTTATTTTCTGGTTTTGTGGCTGTTTTTGTGTGTGTGTGACTGTGTGGAACCCAGTTCAGCTGCTGATTGATTGTGTGACTGCAGCACATTGTTTATTGCTTTCGTTTTACGGATCCATGGTCTCGTTAGAGAGTAAAATTCATGTTAAATTGCTGTTTTGGGGATTGTTATTCAAAGCCTGGAACGGATTAATCTGTTTTGCATTGCTTTATATGGGAAAGTGGCACCTTGGTGTTGGAACACTTTGGTTTTGGAACGGACTTCCGGAACGGATTTATAGTGGAACCAAGGTGAACCTGCTGTATTGTTTTTAACACTCGATTGGGAGCCGCCCAGAGTGGCTGGGGAAACTCAGCCAGATAGTCGGGGTATAAATAAATAATAATAATAATAATAATCTCCCATGGTCTTTTCCTACCCTAAAAGGGGGTGGGCATTGTGGACGGTCAATCAAGAACCCATTTGCTTTTGAACCCAAAAATAGGGTCTTTTCCCATCCAATGGGGAAAGAGATGTTATTGTTTAGTCGTTTAGTTGTGTCCGACTCTTCGTGACCCCCTGGACCAGAGCACGCTAGGCCCTCCTGTCTTCCACTGCCTCCCATAGTTTGGTCAAAGTCATGCTGGTAGCTTCGAGAACACTGTCCCACCATCTCATCCTCCGTCGTCCCCTTCTCCTTGGGCCCTCCATCTTTCCCAACATCAGGGTCTTTTCCAGGGAGTCTTCTCTTCTCATGAGGTGGCCAAAGTCTTGGAGCCTCAGCTTCAGGATCCGTCCTTCCAATGAGCACTCAGGGCTGATTTCCTTCCGAATGGAGAGGTTTGATCTTCTTGCAGTGCATGGGACTCTCAAGAGTCTCCTCCAGCACCAGAATTCAAAAGCATCCATTCTTGGGCGATCAGCCTTCTTTATGGTCCAGCTCTCACTTCCATACATCACTTCTGGGAAAACCAGAGCTTTAACTATACGGACCTTTCTTGGCAAGGTGATGTCTCTGCGTTTTAAGATGCTGTCTAGGTTTGTCACTGCTTTTCTCCCAAGGAGCGCCTAAGCGTCTTTTAATTTCGTGAGTGCTGTCACCATCTGCTGTGATCGTGGAGCCCAAGCAAGTAAAATCTCTCACTGCCTCCATTTCTTCCCCTTTTATCTGCCAGGAGGTGATGGGCCCAGTGGCCATGATCTTTGTTTTCTTGATGTTGAGCTTCAGACCATATTTTGCGCTCTCCTCTTTCACCCTCATTAAAAGCTTCTTTAATTCCTCCTCACTGTCTGCCATCAATGGGGGGAAAGAGATAGCCTGTCCCTAAATAACCCCTGGGGTGTGTGTTTCTTCTTCAACCCCCCACCTATTTCCCCATTTCCTTCCTTCTAACCACCTCTCCCAACCCTCCCCATCTCCTCTCCTAGGGGGTCCCATTCCAGACCACATCTCCCAGCATGCCCCTCTCCTCTCCCTCCATTTTTTTTAAAATAATATTTATTCTATTTCAAAAATAGTACAAAAACAAAAAAAGAACAAAAAAGAACACAAGTACAAAAATACAAAATTAAAAACAATTAAAAACAAATAAAATTTCAATTGCTTCTTTTCTTGTAACTGATTTCCCAGACCTCCTCACACCTCCCCCTTTTGTTTAGTCGTTTAGTCGTGTCCGACTCTTCGTGACCCCCTGGACCAGAGAACGCCAGGCACCTCTGTCCTCCACTGCCTCCCGCAGTTGGGTCAAACTCATGCTGGTCGCTTCAAGAACACTATCCCACCACCTCGTCCTCTGTCGTCCCCTTCTCCTTGTGCCCTCCATCTTTCCCAACATCAGGGTCTTTTCCAGGGAGTCTTCTCTTCTCATGAGGTGGCCAAAGTCTTGGAGCCTCAGCTTCAGGATCTGTCCTTCCAGGGAGCACTCAGGGCTGATTTCCTTCAGAATGGAGAGGTTTGATCTTCTTGCAGTCCGTGGGACTATCAAGAGTCTCATCCAGCACCAGAATTCAAAAGCATCAATTCTTCGGCGATCAGCCTTCTTTATGGTCCAGCTCTCACTTCCATACATCACTACCGGGAAAACCATGGCTTTAACTATATGGACCTTTGTAGGCAAGGTGATGTCTCTGCTTCCCCTTTTGTATTCCAATTCAAATTATTAGCTCAGCAAATCCTTATTATAACTTATTATATATCTTATTTCTCAACCTTTGCATTACAGCTGGGAACCACTTAATTTCTATCCAACATCATTCTAACATCCGTTCATTTTACAACGTTTCTGAAGATGGCCTTTGAATTTCTTCCCGTCCGACCAGGGAAAAGAGTTGGCGGAAGAAGATTGGAGGAAATTTAAAGATTATTTGCAGAAATATTGTAAAATTAAAGCATGTCAGAATGTTGTTGGACAGAAATTAAGTGGTTACCAGCTGTAAAGTAAAAATGGAGCAATAAGCTAAAATAAGTTATAATAAGGATTTGCTGAATTAAGATTCGAACTGGAATACAAAAGGGGGAGGTGTGAGGAGGTTCGAGAAACAAGGTAATAGAAATAAGTTTTGGAAACTATATTTGTTTTTTCTTTTTTCCCCCGATTGTGTATTTTTGTATCTTTGTATTTTTGTACTAAATTGGAAAATCTAATAAATATCTATTTAAAAAAAATAAATAAATGAATTTCTTCCCGTCTTCTTCCGCCGACTCTTTCCCCTGGTCTCGGGTTCTGCCAGTCATTCCTGCTAGTCCCGCCTCCCCCGCCATTTTGGAGCCTGGGAGAGGAAGAGGCGGAACCAGCACAAGTCCCGCCTCCCCCGCGCGCTGCGCCTGCCGGGACTTGGAGTTCTCGGCGGGGGGACTCGGTTTCCCGAGATGCTCGGCGGCGGCGAGGGGCGGGGCCTGGCTGTGGGGCTCCTCCGGGAGGGAGTCGGGCGGCACCGGCGGGCGAGGAGGGAGGGCGGCGGCGGCGGGGGCGGCAGGGGGGGGTCTCTGGGAGGGTCTTCTCGGCTTGGGGGGCGCTGGCGGGTTCCCGAGCCCCGCGGCCGTCGGCGGGGCGGAGAGGCGGCCGGCTGGCTGGCTGGGCAGGGGGCCGGCTATGGCGGAGCCCAGCCCTGAAGGTAAAGGGGGCCTCGCAGACCCACACTTGGGGGGCGGCGGCGGGAGGGGGGGGGACGACGACGCCGTGGGGGGCTTTTTTGTGCTTCTCAACCCCCTTCTGTGGGGCGCCCCCCCTCCCAAGGAAAAAATAATGTTATTTTTTGGGGGGGGGAGAGAGGCTGGGGAGACCCCCAGTTGTGGGGCAGGGAGTGTGGGGAGGATTTCGGGGAGACCCGCCGTGTGGGGGGCTGGAGTTGCAAGGGGGGGGGGAAGGAGGAGGAGTGGGTTTGTTGTGGGGGGGGGGGAGAGAGAGGGAAAGTGGACGCCCCTCCCGGGAGATTAGGGGGAGAGGGGAGGTTGGGGGGCTGGCGTTGGGTTGTGGGGGGGGGAAAGCTAAGGGGCGGGAAGGAAGATTGCTTGTTGGGGGGGGCGGCAAAGTGGGCGCCCCTCCTCGGAGGGAAAAGAGGCCAAAAAGAGATTTGGGGGGGGCTGTTCTGGAGTTGTGGGGGGGGAGGGTGTGGGCTTGGGGGGGGAGGAAAGAAGAGGCAAAGTCCGTCGGTGGAAAGGGGTCACCGGTTTGGGGGGGCAGGTGGTGTCAGAGCAGAGAGAGCCTGCTCGGTGGGGAGGAGGGGAGACTTAGGGGGGGAGGAGGAGAGAGGAAGAGAGTTGGTTATGGGGGGGGCAGCAGCACCCCTTTTTTTCCTTGTTGGGGGGCTGGGTAAGATGGAGGCAGCGTCGTGGGGTGGGGTGGGGGGGGCTGTTGTGTTTGGGAGCGGCTAGGAAGAACCAGGTGAAAGGGGAGCGAGTTGGAAGTGTGGGGTGGGGGGGGGGGAGAAAGAGGAGGGAGTCGGACCGGGGAGAAAACCGGAGTGGGGGGGGGAAGCGAGGAAGAAAGTTGGGAGGGGGAGGGGAGGCACGTGGAGGAGGGGCGGCGGGGGGGGGCTGTTGGGTGCGGGGGGGGGGGGAGAGAGAGCAATGAGGAAATGAGGCTTCCTAAGGGGGGGTGTCTGTTGGAGGGCATTAAGGAATTGGGGGGTCTCAGATCAGGAGGGGGGAGACAAGCGTCTTGGGTGTGTGTGTCTGGGGGGGGGGTGCGCTCCAGCTTCCCCCTTTCCGCTTCCCTGTAGAAATGGCGGGGTGTCTTGTCTGTCTAGATCTGATCTTGGATTTTATGGGGGGGGGTAGACACTTCCGTGTCTTGAGCGTATATTTTTTTTTGGGGGGGTGACATATAAACCTAAATATATTTTGGAGTGGAAATTTGGGGAACGGTTCAAAGCTGGCGGGGTGGGGGGGGCTTCACTGTGTGTTGGGCTTTTCCTCTGAAGGCTGTAGGGAAGCCCCCCCCTCCCCAAAATAAGGGGTCCGGGAGGTTCTGTCAGGGCTTGCTGGCACCCCCCAGCCATCTCCCTTGGGGAGTGGGAATCCCTGTGCCCTTCATTCTGGGGGGGGGGGGAGAAACTAGGATTTTCCCCTCGCTTTGTGCTGGTCGGTGTGGAGTTGTTGCAAGTCTCCCTTCATGGACCCCCCTCAACTGACCCCCTTCCCGGTTCTTGTTTTCCAGATCCGCCTCCAAACCTCAAACCGGAGACACAGGTAAAAAAAATAAAATACAAAATACAAAAACCTCCGCGCCCCCCCCCAAACCCCTACCTCAAACTTGGGATTTTTTTTATTACGGAGTGGAATGGGGCCCATTTGTTTCCGTGGGGTGGCTCCGTTCTTTTGGGGGACCCCCTCCTCTTCCTCCCCCTGCCTTTTTATCCCTGCTCCCTTGGAGGAGGCCAAAAGTCTTTCCAAAAGGTTGCAACATCCTTTTTGCATGTGCTCCCCCCCCCCCTTAGCAAAAGAGAGAGAGAGAGAGAGAAAGCAAAGGATATTCTGTGGGTGACGGAAAAGGCTTTTTCCCCCTCTCTCCCTCCCCTCCCCCCCATATTTAACCCTTTGCACTCTTCGCTTGTCCTGGGAGAGACCTGGCTTGCATTTCTAGCTGTGGGTTTTTTTTTGGGGGGGGGGCCGGGAACAGATTGTTACTGCTCAGTTCTCTCTCTCCCCCTGCCTCTAGGAATAGCTCCCCTGTTTTTATTATCACCAGTTGTGGGGTATGTGTGATCCTACAGGGCGCCGGTTGTGAAGGAGCCTAGAGATTTGTGGGTGGCCGGGAGAAGGGGGGGGGGGCCTACCTCTGTGTGCATTAACACCTCCCCTCCCCACTTCCTGCTTCTCTCCCCAGTCTCACCAGCCTCCGGAGAAGCGAAGGCGAACTATTGAGGATTTCAACAAGTTCTGCAGTTTCGTCCTAGCCTACGCTGGCTACATCCCTTCCTCTAAGGAGGTTAGTTTGGGGGTTTTTTCCCCCAGCGATAATCCTGCACCCCCAACTCCCTTTTACCCTACTGGCTTATTAAGTGAACAAATATGCGTCCGCTCAGTTTCAAAGCATGCAGTTTAGTATTTTTCTGGTGTGTGTGTGTCGGGGTACAGGGGTTGTCCTAGCACCTTCCCAGAAGCAAGCTCTCTGATCTGTTGTTGTTAAATCCAAACCCGGCTCCGTGAAGTTCTAAAAAGGTGCCTTTGGGATTGTTCCAAACCTTCGCTCCTAAGCCCTTGGCCTCCCGCTGCCTCGGCATTGTCTCCGCGCAGTCTTGTTGCCAGAGCCCCTTGGAAGCTGCGGCAAATGCCCGCGGGAACTACGAGGCCCAGAATGCCCTGCCGCATGGCCATTTTGCTGGGAGGCCTGGGCGTGTTGCATCTTGGGAAGTGTAGGCTGCTGTTCTGGAAGCAAGGGGGCGGACATGTCCTGGCTTGTTATGCGGCACGGCTCGGGAGGCTTCCCGAAGTGCATGCTGGGAATTGTAGTTGCTCTTTCCTGCTACGGACCTGCCCTTCCAGGGACTCCGCTTGAACCTGCTCACAAGGGCTTAGGGCTAAAGAAGGCTCCCACCTATCTCCTCACACCAGGGATTTATTGAACTTCCATATCAGATGGGCCACCATACCTCTTGTTTTAGGAGTTAGGCATCGGCTTATGGGTGTTGCTTGAAAGGGTCAGTGGTTGCAAACACGAGACATTCGCTGCTTCAGCTGTCAGGGTACTCTGCTCCCATTTTTTAAAATCCCTTTATACCAGTTAGTCTCTCTCTACGCAGGGTTTGTTCTAATACTCAGCAGGACACTTTTTTGTACAAGGGGAACAAATTTTTCGTGCTGCTGGGAATGTGGATTCTAACATTCTGCTGTTGTTTAAAAGGAAGTTGATAAAAGTACACATAATAAAGATGTACCCTCTCGCTATATATAAGGGTCTAGTGACTTCAGTTTCAGTGTATCTGAAGTGTGCATGCACATGAAAGCTCATACCAATAACAAACTTAGTTGGTCTCTAAGATCTACTGGGAGGAATTTTTTTTATAATAAAGATGAATAGCGTTTATTTTCAACTTTTGTGCAACTTACTAAGGTTTACTTACTCACTTGCCAGTTTTTTTTGCAAGACACCTTTATTTTTCTTGTTCCCTCTCTTTTGATTTCTCTCATTGCCACCTTCTTGTCTGTCTCTTTCTGTAGCTTTCCCTCCATTTCTTTCAGCCAGAAAATTTTCTAGGGCAAAGGCTCCCAAACTTTTCTTTTCCCACAGACCACTGAGGTGCTTACTAATTTTTCTGCCGGCTGTAGCGCTTGTAATAGATGTGATTTTTCAACCGTATTTTTATTGCTTCTTTCTGTTTCTCACGTACTGCATCTTAATGCGCTCTTTAGAATTCAGACTGCAATATAAAACATGTTATAAATAAAAGAAGCCATTAAGAAGAGAGTTAAAAATCAATATGAATATTTAAATGCGATGGATGTGGCACCTCCTGGCTTCTGCCCACAACTCCAATAAACACTGCGGACCGTTGCTCTGGAGCGAGGGAAAGGAAGCTGCCTTTATCCTGAGTTATAACATTGGTCCATCTCAGGGGCGGATCTGCTATAAAACAGATGAAGAGAGGGGCCCCAGAAGCGACTTTTGTCCACATTGCTTAACTGTTTCGCGCCTAGTAGACCCAGTTTGAGTTGCATGACTCAAATGGATTAATTTTTTTGTTGCATCTATTTCCACATTTCCACATTTTTGTTCCATCTATTTCCGGGGACGCGGGTGGCTCTGTGGGTTAAACCACAGAGCCTAGGACTTGCCGAGCAGAAGGTCGGCGGATCAAATCCCCGCGATGGGGTGAGCTCCCGTTGCTCGGTCCCTGCTCCTGCCAACTTAGCAGTTCGAAAGCACGTCAAAGTGCAAATAGATAAATAGGTACTGGTCCGGCGGGAAGGTAAATGGCGTTTCCGTGCGCTGCTCTGGTTCGCCAGAAGCGGCTTAGTCCTGCTGGCCACATGACCCAGAAGCGGTACGCCGGCTCCCTCGGCCAATAAAGCGAGATGAGCGCCGCAACCCCAGAGCCGGTCACGACTGGACCTAATGGTCGGGGTACCTTTACCTATTTCCACAATTCCAACGTTTGGCAGCTAGTAGCCCAGATGCTGTGAAGGTGTGCTGATGTGTTGTGGAACAGCCCCACTGAAGAAGCTAACAGTGGTTACCCAGACCCTGTTGCTGGTTGCGAAGGGGCCCCCATGGCAGTTCAAGATTCAGGGCCCCCAGAGTGTAGGTCACTGCTCAGTCCAGTTCAGTATTGTCTACACTGATGGCCAGCTGTGGCTCTCCAGGGTTTCAGGCAGGAAGACTCTCATAGAGAGAGGGGGACCTTCTGCACGCAGAGCAAGTGGTCTGTCCTGGGCTGTGGCCCCGCCCTGGATTTGGTGGTTTGTATGCAGTGCTGGCTGCGGAGACGTTTGGGAGGCGGGGGAGCTTAGAGTACCCCCTGCTTCCTAGGAAACCTGACGTTCTTTGGGTTGTGTTGTTTAAGATGCTCCTACCAAGGTTAGCACAGAAGTTCCTTTTTATATTGTATTGTATGAAAAACATCGTTCAGAATAATGGCTTGCATCACCCTCCGAGGAAGATAATAATGCAATAAAATTCAAAACCGTAGCCACTAATTGCACGTTTATTCAGAATCCAATTAAAGCTGTTTAGATTAATTAATTCTGCAAAACAGATGAACTCGATCTATTGAACCATAGAATTGTAGAGCTGAGAGTCATCTAGTCCAGCCCCCTTAAATGCAGGAATCTTTTGCCCATTGCAGGGCGTGAACCCACAGCCCTAAGTTCCTCACAGAACTCTAGCCCTATAGTTGCCATTAATCTGATTTGAAATTATTTTAGAATGTTGTATCATTTTACTGTTGTTAGCTGCTTCCTGAGCCTAGCTTCGGCTGGGGGGGGGACGGGATATAAATTATTATTATTATTATTATTATTATTATTATTATTATTATTATTATTTTTCTCATGTTCTACTGACTGAGCTATCCACAGGGACCACAAAGGAGCTATCAGCTGATATCAGCTTTTCAAAGCCTGGTAGTCATTATGCATTATCAAAGTCTTTCCTGCATTGCAGAGGGTAGGACTAAATGACTCTTGTGGTCTCTTCCAATTCTGCAGTTCTATTTACACCACCTGCTACAACCCTTGCCTCTCAGGTCTCCCCCCAGGAACCCCACTGCCCCCTTGAATCCCACTCCTCTGGGAAGAAAGAGCAGAGGAGAGTCCTGGGCACCCGGGAAAAGTAGCCTGAGGAATTAATCCTTTGCCTCTGCCCTCCCCAAACCCCACAGGAAAATGACTGGACGCCCTCTGGCTCGAACTCCCCCATCCGCCCCGAGAGCGTGGTGGACAGCGACGGCTGGGAGTCGACGCACTCGGACCTGCACACCATCGAGACCTTCGTCAAGAAGGCCAAGTCTTCCAAGAAGAAGGCGGCTTTCCGCCGCCTCAAGTCCGACAGCTCTCTGCTGGAGAAGATGAAGCTCAAGGACTCCCTGTTTGACTTGGACCCCGTCGGCAAGCAGCAGCAGCCGCCGCTGGCGGGGCCAAAGGGGGCCCTGGACAAGAAGAAGGAGAAGCGGAATCGGAAGTCCGCCCTGGACGCGGGCGGAGGAGCCAAGCGGAACCGGGGCGGCGGCGGCGGCGACGACCCGGTGGGGGAGAAGCGCTCTCGCATCAAAAAGAGCAAGAAGCGAAAGTTGAAAAAGGCCGAGCGGAGTGAGAAGAAGCACAAGGCTTCCCTGAGCGAGACGGACTCTGAGGAGGAAGAGGGGGCGGCAGTGGCGCCTCGGCGGCCCCGAGGGGAGGAGGGTTCGGCCACGGCAGCCACGGCGCTGGTCTCTGTGCAGGCTCCGCCGGAGCTGTTGGCCGCCAGCTTCCCCATTAAGCTTGAGGACACGGAAGGGAAAGGGGGGATCAGTACGGAGACCAGCCAGGATGGGGAAGGCAGCTCCAGCGAAGGCGAGATGAGGGTCATGGACGAGGACATCATGGTGGAATCAGGTGAGGAGGCGGAGGTGTCCCGGAAGGGGCATGGGCAAGGCAACTTAATGCACAGTGTTACATGGGCGTAAAAGCAATAGGCGCATTATTAGTTGCGTTTATATCCCGACTTTCCCCCCAAGTTGCTCAAGGTTCATGGTTTGCTCCACTTCCTGTTAATTTAATCCCCACAACCCTGTGAGGTAGGTGAAGCTGAGTTTTGAACCCTGATCTCCCAGGTCCTTTTCCAGCACGCTAACCTCTGCACCACGTATGTCGCCAGGTAATGCTTCCCCCTGCGTTCTTGGAAGTTTCGTCTGGTGACACAGTCAGCTGATTTTCACGTTTCCACCAAACTGTCCTCCGGAATCAATAGCCAGTGGCAGGCTTCTCCTCTGTCATCCAACACCTCCAGCTTACATTGTTGTTGTTTTTTCATTTAAAGTATTTGCTTTACATAAAAAGCCCCTTAAATTTTCAAAGGAGTGGGGTGCTTTTTTTTGTTTTTGTTTAACTGCATCATATCAGGCTCCTCTCCCCATCTCCGCACACATTTTCCCCCACCCAAAAAGTGGGGCCCGGAGTATAATAGTGCTTTATTTAATTTAGCAAAAGCTTTTTAAAAAGTCGAGCGAGGGTTGGAGCTGGATTGTGCTTTGCTTCTCACATTCGTTGGAACGCCCACCGCCCCAGAGAACCTTGCTGATTCCCCGGGGTGTGTTGACCTCACAAAGCAATTAGATCTCTGGAAGATTAAGAACATAACAAATGACTGACCTGTGGGAGCTGTAGTTGAACTACATCAGGGAGGGCCTCGGTGGATCACTTCAAGGTCCACCTCTTCCAGCATTTCTTGCCAGCGTGCTAGCAAGCAGTGACGTTGTTTCGGCTTTCTCCAGAATCCCCAGGGATACGACCCTGGCCTCGGTTTTGTTAAGCATCTCTGAGGTTCCGCCTCGCTGGGATGCTCATTATTTTGCGCCCCTGTCTTTTAATCTATTTTAAGCTGCTGCGAGGTGCCTTGGAGTCTTTCCGAGGAAGAGGTGTTCAGGAATTTAATGAACTACAGCTCCCGTCGGCCCTGACCAGCACAGCCTGCAGGCCGATGAGAGCTGTAGGTCAAAACATCTGGAGGGTACCAGCTTGGGAAAACTGCAGTGTGCAGTTGACCAGTGAGGCAGCAGGTCTCTGCATGCCCTTTCCTAACTGAGTGGACTGATTTGGGGCAAAGGGAGCAGGGTGTTTCCCAGGCTCAGGTTCAGATCTTGCACATAGGTAATAAACGCGGTTGCTGACTGTCCTGATCTGGGATTTCCCCATCCCTCATATTATAGCAAACATCTCTGACGCTTTCAGCTCTGTGAGGGTGGAGTGGGCACTTGCTATACACCTATCCTGACGTAGGCAGGTAATTTATTTATTTATCTTTTTGGTCATGGTTTTATTCCACTTCTAGGCAGGGTGTAAATGCCACGAATCAGCCTTTACCACCCGTTCAGCCTTTGATTCTCAGTTTTCATCACGCACTGCCTGCTTATCCTCAAGCATATTATTACTGTTGTTGTCTTATGGACTAGAAACTTAAAAACAAAACTTGAGGTTCTCGTGGTGATACATTTCAAGCCAGAAAACCAAACGTGTGTTGTGCAATTGTGGGTGAGCGAAATTTCTGAAATTTGTTCCTCTGTTCCTCCAGGGGATGACTCTTGGGACCTCATCACTTGTTACTGCCAGAAGCCATTTGCCGGCCGCCCCATGATCGAGTGCAACCAGTGCGGCACCTGGATCCACCTCTCCTGCGCCAAGATCAAGAAGACCAACGTCCCCGACATCTTCTACTGTCAGAAGTGCAAGGAAGGTTCTCGCAAGCTGCCGCTGCTGCCGCCCCCGGCGGTTCCCAGCGCAACCGTCGCCGTTGCGTCCAGGGGAGGTGGGGAGCCCTAGCTCAGGAGGGGAGGACAGGCGGTTCTGCGCTGGGCTTCCATCCCAGAGGGGCAGAAAAGACTGGACAGGGTCGGGAGCCTGCTCTGGACTGGTATCCAAAAGGAGCCTCAGTTCCTTGGAGGCGGAAGACGGAGGTGCTTGGGGTATTTGCGGTGGTGGTAGTCCCAGCACCCGGGAGGCAGAGAGGCTGCCCCTCCAGGCAGATTCTGGCTGGCAATTGCAGGCCTCTCGCTTCAGACCCACTCCCCCTTTGGGGGTTGATCCTGGCCCACCTCCATGTTCTCTGCGAAGTAGAATGGCATTCGGAGGCTGACACCGGTGGGCCGGAATGATGAAACTGAAAACCAGGAAGGTTCCTGTTTTCACTTGCTGGGATGCACATAGCGTTGGGGGAGAGGCAGAGAGAGGGCACTAAGAAGTGGGGTAGAAGCATCTCTTCATTTTTGTTTTAGCTCTTTCCCCCACCACCTATCCTCCCCTGCCCCAGTAAAGTTCACCTGTAAATAGACTGAATGCAAAAGGGTTTTTTTCCCCTGGCTTTGTTTATTTTCTCCCTCCCATCACACCCCCAGTTGGAAGACTCTTCTTTATTTTCTTTTAAAAAAAATGTTCTCTGGCATTTGTTTAATGCCTCCAGATTCAGAGTTTGATTTCAACTGAGGGATACAGCCCAAGAAAGGAGGCTGGATAAAAAAATGACTTTTTATTTTTTAAGTAAACCTTTACAGGGTTTTTTTTTTTCCTTTGGAGGGGGCCGGAGATTTTGGCCCCGTTGAAACTGAATAATATATATATATATAAAATTCTGAGAGAGAGAATAGAAGGGTTTTGTTTACTCCCCCTCCCCAGTATTAACATCCCCCAGGGATTGTGAGGGGGTGAACTTTGTCAGGAAAACCCTTGCGATTTTGCTGGCTTCAAAATAAAAAGGGACAATTTATTTGTGTTTTCTGACTGCTCCCATTGAGCATAAGGATGAGGCAGAGGTTCCAGAGAGCGAGACAAGAGTTTGGGTTTAATGAAGAATGGCAAGCCCACTTATTTTTTTTAAAAAACATCAGAAACTCCCCATGCCAGGATCCCCAGTTCTCTCATAACCCCTGTTCTGCTGCAAAACCTATATTTTACCTGCTCCCCATTTCAGGTTAGCTGTTCTGATCAGTGGGGGTTTCTGGCTGGGTTCCCCCCCTCCAGCTCCCACCCTTTTTCGTTATAATATTTGAAACTGTGTACATGGCAGAGTTTTTGAATGTAAATAAAAGATGTGGACCCTTTTGCGTTTGTACAGAAGGCTGTGGTCATCATTAATGTTCCTTCCTTATAAAACAAACACACTGCTTTGGGGAGGGGGGCAGATTGGTGTAGTTGGTCAATATTCTGAATGTGGTTGAACCTTTCTGGCCCATCAGCCACATGCTCCGAATGTCTTGTGCCATGGCCATGCGTACACACACGCACAACACACACATGTGGAGCCCTGCACACAGTATGCACCCACTTCTGTGCAATGGGCTGTGAATCACGGTGTACTTGCTTCCAGTGTGACCATTCTAGATTTCCATGCCAGCACCTGCTTTGCATTCAAAAGGGCTCAGGCCCAATTTCTGGCAGATCCAGGTAGGTCTGGGCATATGCCCTGTTTTGAAGCCCTGCAGATCCACTGGCAGTCTCTGTGTGGACAGTCCTGAGTTAACTGCCTTGTGAAAGGCAGCTTTGCGTGTTCCTAAGTGCCCCTGCTTACGCAGGTGGCGCTGTGGGTTAAACCACAGAGCCTAGGACTTGCCAATCAGAAGGTCGGCGGTTCGAATCCCCGCGATGGGGTGAGCTCCTGTTGCTCGGTCCCTGCTCCTGTCAACCCAGCAGTTCGAAAGCACGTCAAAGTGCAAGTAGATAAATAGGTACCGCTCCAGTGGAAAGGTAAACGGTGTTTCCATGCGCTTCCAGAAGTGGCTTAGTCCTGCTGGTCACATGACCTGGAAGCTGTACGCTGGCTCCCTCGGCCAGTAAAGCGAGATGAGCACCACAACCCCAGAGTCGGCCACGGCTGGACCTAATGGTCAGGGGTCCCTTTACCTTTTAAGTGCCCCTGCTGCCCCTGCAAAGCAGGCTTGGGTGGTCTTATCCATGGCAGGGGAATCCTCTCCTGGGAGAGGAGTGGAGAGTCTCTTACTGTTTCTCTGGCATTTAGCAGGAAGAAGAGGAGTTTGGATTTGATATCCCACTTTATCACTACCTGAAGAAGTCTCAAAGCAGCTAACATTCTCCTTTCCCTTCCTCCCCCTGTGAGGTGAGTGGGGCTGAGAGACTTCAGAGAAGTGTGACCAGCCCAAGGTCACCCAGCAGCTGCATGTGGGGAAGCGAACCTCGTCCCCCAGATTACAGATCAGCCACTCTTAACCACACTGGCCATTGTTCCTGGTGCAAAAGAACTTTTGCAGGGTCTGATGTTCGTGTGGCTCTGTGGACTTTCTGCTGTGGCCAAGCATTGCTTGCTGAGCAGCTGGAGGTCAGGTCACAGCCTTGGCCTATACTGGCTCCCAGGCCCCTTTTAATCCCAGCACCACCTCCTCTCCTTCCGATTCTTTTAAATACTAGGTCACCTCCCGGTCTCTGAAAGGAAAAGCCTCTGAGCATTTTTTTCAGCGCGGCTCCTGAGCATGTGCAGAGTTCCTGACCCCGCCAGAGGCCCCTCCCCCTCCCCAGGGAGCCGTCAGTCCCGCGCTCACGTGACAGGAGGCTGTTCCTGCCGGAGGACAAAGACGGGGCATGTCTTTTTTTCCCTCCTTCCGCCCTCCCCTTCCGGGGCGTCACGAACTTCCGCCTCCCCTCACGCCCCGCGGCGTGCCGCGTCATTGCGTGGCACGTGACCGGGGGCTCCGAAGGCGGCTCTGGCGCACGTGACCCCTTCCTCCCGCCGTTGGCCCAATGAAAGGCAGGGGCGGGGAGAAGAAGGAACCGCCCTGTGTCACGTGGCGCGGCGACGGCGGCGACGCCTTCCCCTCACGTCTGTTTATGCCTAGTGGGAGGAGGAGGAGGACGACGACGACGACGACGGAGTGGAACGTGATGACGTAGGGACGCGCCGGGAAACGCTGCCGCTGCGCGAGGGGAGTCTCGCGCCGCGCTCCCCGCCTGCCCTCCTTCCCCCCCCCCGCCCCTCCGAACGTTCTCTCCCCGCCTCCTCCCACGTCGGCCGTTTTCTGCCCGTCTGGCGGCGCGCGGGAGCTGATTGGTGGGCGGGGCGGGCGGGCGCGCGGTTGCCATGGCGCTGGCGGCGGGCCCCGGGCCTGGCTGTGGCGGCGGCGGGGCGGCGGCGGCGGCGGCGGGGGAGACGAAGGTGATTTACCACCTGGACGAGGAGGAGACGCCCTACCTGGTCAAGATCCCCGTCCCGGCCGAGCGCATCACCCTGGGCCACGTCAAGGCGGCCCTCGCCCGGCCGGGAGCCAAGTACTTCTTCAAGAGCATGGACCAGGACTTCGGGTACGAGGCCCCGGAGAGAGAGAGAGAGAGAGAGAGAGGGGAAGGCTCCGCCGGCCTCCCCCCGCGCAAGGAGAGAGAGAGAGAGAGACCTCGAGGGGAAGGGACCCAGGCGTCCGAGAGAGGGAGGGGCACCCCCGTCCCCTCAGCTCCAAGGGACCCAGGCGTCCGAGAGAGGGAGAGGCACCCCCGTCCCCTCAGCTCCTGGGGACCCAGGCGTCCGAGAGAGGGAGGGGCATGCCCGTCCCCTCAGCTCCTGGGGACCCAGGCGTCCAAGAGTGGGAGGGGCACCCCGTCCCCTCAGCTCCTGGGGACCCAGGCGTCCGAGAGAGGGAGAGGCACCCCCGTCCCCTCAGCTCCTGGGGACCCAGGTGTCCGAGAGAGGGAGGGGCACCCCCGTCCCCTCAGCTCCAAGGGACCCAGGCGTCCGAGAGAGGGAGGGGCACCCCCGTCCCCTCAGCTCCTGGGGACCCAGGCGTCCGAGAGAGGGAGGGGCACCCCCGTCCCCTCAGCTCCTGGGGACCCAGGCGTCCGAGAGAGGGAGGGGCACCCCGTCCCCTCAGCTCCTGGGGACCCAGGCGTCCGAGAGAGGGAGGGGCACCCCCGTCCCCTCAGCTCCTGGGGACCCAGGCGTCCTGGCACACCTTTGTGGTCACCCAGGTGCTTGGCAGAAGGCCCTCCCCTCACGCCATAGGTGCAAACGCACACACAAAATTCCCCATCCAAGAGCCAAGCACCCACACATTTCTGTGCCAGGGCCGTGCACGGTCGAGGGATCAACCTGGCCCTCCTGCCTCACAGCAGAGGACCCTGAGAAAGGGGCTCTGATCTTCTTGAGGAGGATCTCTTAGGGGATCTGGGAGACAGCCCTGGCCCTGGCCACACACTTCACAGAGACACCAAGCACCTGGGAGAGAAAGGACACCCAGCCTTTCATTGCATCCGGCAGTAGTCCATCCAGCTCAGTAGGGTCAGCACTGACTGGCAGCAACTCTGCCAGGAGACGTTCCCAGGTTTACCTGGAGATGCTGCCGTGGGTTGGCCTTTTGCAGTGAAATTAGATGCTCCTACCGCTGAGATGTGGCCCTTCCACAGACAGGGAACCAGGCCTCTGGGACGCAGGATCCACCCCATCTCCCCCCACCCTCCAACAGGCACCCAGAGCACACCCTTTCTGCACTTTGGGGTGCTTGGAGTAGCATCTACAGTGGTACCTTGGGTTACATACAAGCATCTACAGTGGTACCTTGGGTTACATACGCTTCAGGTTACATACGCTTCAGGTTACAGCCTCCGCTAACCCAGAAATAGTGCTTCAGGCTAAGAACTTTGCTTCAGGATGAGAACAGAAATCGTGCTCTGGCGGCGCAGCGGCGGCAGGAGGCCCCATTTGCTAAAGTGGTGCTTCAGGTTAAGAACAGTTTCAGTTTAAGAACGGACCTCCAGAACGAATTAAGTTCTTAACCCGAGGTACCACTGTAGTCACTTCTTGCTCCTTGGAAGCCCCCTTTCCTGATTCCCTTTTCTCTTCCTTCTGCTGAAGGGTTGTGAAGGAGGAGATCTCCGATGACAACGCAAAACTCCCTTGCTTCAATGGCAGAGTCGTTTCCTGGGTATGAAGCTGGCACATCGTCTTGCTGTGGGCACCCTCCCTAGCCTAGACCTAACTGGGGGTTGGCTTTAGGTCTGGGGTTTTGCTTTGGCTCTGGGCTCAACAGTGGAGGCCTCCTACCCTCAAGCCCTGCCTATGAGCTTCCTGGAGGCACCTGGCTGGCTGTCCCCTTTGCCACAGCCATGCTGGCTGGACCTGGTGGGGAGTACTAGTCCAAAACATCTGGAGGGGCTTGTGAGAGGCCAGCCTAGCAGGAGCCTTTGCCCTCATCCAGCAGGGCCCATTTCCTCTACTGAAACTCCTGGCATTTGGCTTCTGAGGGTTTATTTAGCGCCCAAACAGGTGGTCAGTCTTTGGGGAGGTAAGGATGGGGGGGTGATTACATGTTCCTCATTTTACCTTCTCCTTTTCCCTGCCACAGCTTGTGTCTTCTGAGAACCCCCAGCCTGAGCTCCCTCCCCCTCCCCCTCCTCCCATAGAGGTACGACCAGAACCTTCGCCACCGCCGCCGCCACTTCCTCCGTTGCCTGTGGAGCGGACTAGTGGCATTGGGGATTCCCGACCCCCTTCCTTCCAGTGAGTAAGGGGAGACTGAACATGGGCTTTTGGGTTTCCCGCCGGGTGGGTGTGCAGTGTTTCTCAGTACCATTTGATGGAAACCACAAGGAAGGTTTCTTGTGCTCAAGTCCTGCGTGCAGGTTTCCCATAATAAGTTTCTGGTTGGCCACTGTGAGAACAGGGTGCTGGACTAGATGGGTCATTCACCTGACCCATCAAGTTATTCCTATGTTCTTACAGTGTTTGACTATTTGGGACACGGGTGGCGCTGTGGTCTAAACCACTGAGCCTCTTGGGCTTGCCGGTCAGAAGGTTGGCGGTTCAAATTCCTGTGACGGGGTGAGCTCCCGTTGCTCTGTCCCAGCTCCTGCCAGCCTAGCAGTTCGAAAGCATGCCAGTAGATAAATAGGTATCGCTATGGAGGGAACGTAAATGGTATTTCTTTGTGCTCTGGTTCCTGTAACGGTGTCCTGTTGCACTAGAAGTGGTTTAGTCCTGCTGGCCGCATGAGCTGGAAAGCTGTCTGTGGACAAACGCCGGCTCCCTTGGCCTGAAAGTGAGATGAGCGCCGCAACCCCATAGTTGCCTTTGACTGGACTTAACCATCCAGGGGTCATTTACCTTTTTACTTTGACTATTGCATGCTGCATAAAAGGAAATATTATTTATTAGATTTATACTTAGTGTCTTCCCCCAAAGGAGCCCAAAGCATAAATCTGTGGTATTCTTCAGGAAATTTCACATAGCCAAGTTCACATTTTGTAATTCAGATTTATTAACAAGGCAACCAAATACAGGTTGCAGTCAAACAGAAGCATGCAAACAAAAATTATACGTAATAATTATACAGTACATCAATAAAATATCTTGGCCTGTACAATACATTACTGTGTTACTTATTAATTTTGTATACCATCCTTTATCCAAAGATTACGGGGTGGTTCATAACATTAAAACACAACACGAGGACAAAAAATACTATAGGCAATAGGTTTTTCTTTTCTGGGCCAAGCTTGAGGGGATGTTTTGAGGGTTTCCTGAATGAGGGACTTGGGGAGGTGCCCGTTCTTAAACTCTGGTAGGTACTGTTGTGATACAATTCAGTGGTGGAGGCCCTTTCCCTGCCTTTGCAGCCCAAACATCTCCAGCAGCCACGAGAACCTGGACCACGAAACTGAGACTGAGTCCGTTGTGTCGCTGAGGCGGGAGCGGCCACGCCGCAGGGAGAGCATGGAGCATGGAGGTCAGTGGCCGCCTGGGAGCGCAAACTCCGGGTCTCTTCTCTGGGCTGCAGGGGAGGGTGTGCATGTTTGTGAAGTGGCCATTTTGTGAGTCCACCTTACGCTTTTCTCCTTGCCTTTAAAATAAATAATTAGGTGGGCACCGGCTAAACGGGCAGTCCCGCTTGGAGCGGCACCTGGCTGGGTACGAGAGCTCCTCCACCCTGCTGACCAGCGAACTTGAGACCACCAGCCTCTGCGACTCAGACGATGATGACACCATGAGCAGGTATGGGGCAGAAATGGGCCGGCATTTTCGTTTGCGAGTAGCCAGTGGGTCCTTCCCCTTGGAAATGCTTCTCCTGGGTTCTGTGGAGGTGGGGTCTCCTCTGAAACAAGTCTTGCTTTTCAGGGGGTCTTGGCGCTCTTCCTGTCCCGCAGTCTCCCTAAGAGCATTGCAAAGTCAGGAACTCTCACCAATTGGCTCTAGGCAGTGTGGTGTAGTGGTTAGAGTGTCTGACTAGGATGTGGGAGAGACCAGGCTTCAAATCACCACTCACCCAGGGAATTCACTGGGGACCTTGAGCCAGCCATCACCTCTTAGCCTAGCCTACCTCCCGGAGCTGCCCCTGATGCCAAGAAGATGAAAGTTGGGATTTGCCTCACGTGAGGCTAAGAAGTGGCGAGATTCGTCCAGGTTCAGGGTGTCAAGGAAGGAAGAGCCCTGCCATCTAGCGGGAGTGAAACACGCTCGCAATATAATATGGCATAAAGAATACAGACAACATATCTTAAGTTAATTGTTATAATATAATGCAGCTTTATTGAGGAAATGAAGGACCCATGCTGAGAGAGACGGGAGTCTTAAAGGATGGAAGAACTTTATTTTGTTTATATGAAACATTTATTTTTTGGTAACATTTTGCTTTCTGTGTAACATATTTTTGCAAGTTGGTGGATGGTGTGTTTTCTTTTTACTTATGTGATGCAATAGTTAAGTTCAATAAAATATACCGTATGTTACAGTGTATAAGACTAGGTTTTTTCCTTTAAAAATAATGTCAAAAATTAGGGGACGTCTTATACATGGGGGGCATCTCCCCTCATTTTCTTAAATCTGAGTCCCCCAAAATTGGGGGCATCTTATACATGGGGGGGTGTCTTATAGACGGAAAAACGTGGTGTGTGCGTACACACACACACACACACACACACACACAAAAAGACCTTGCCGCCATTGCATCCCTGGCCTGGCAGTTGGGCTTGAGGGTCTCTCTCCCCCTCTTTCCTGGGCAGGTTCAGCAGCTCCACAGAGCAGAGCAGCGCCTCTCGCCTCCTCAAGCGCCACCGTAGGCGGCGGAAGCAGCGCCCGCCACGTCTCGAGCGGGTAGGTTGGCATGGGGGGTCTGCAGTGGCCATGTGGGTTGCTGTTCCACAGGTGATGGAGGAGGCAGGATCTCTTGTCTTGCATGGAGGGGGAGAGGAGTAAGCTTCTGGGAGAGTGGGGATAATCTTCACTCTGATTCCCCCTTTGCTTGAGGGTTTCCAACAGGCGTCTTGTTGGCTGCTGTGCTGCAGTAGATGGGCCGTTGGCCTGATCCTGCAGCCAGGCTCTTCTGAGGTCCCTCTGCTCACTCCTTTCTTTTCCAACTCTTCTTTCAGACTTCGTCCTTCAGCAGCGTCACCGACTCGACCATGTCTCTCAACATCATCACTGTTACCCTGAACATGGGTGAGGGCAGTGCTTTTTTTCTGGGGGACACAGGGGAATCTAAGTTTGGCCTCATTGAGGGGGAGTATTTCAATACAGTGGTACTTTGGTTCTCAGACTTAATCCGTTCCGGAAGTCCGTTCCAAAACCAAAGCGTTCCAAAACCAAGGTGCGCTTTCCCATAGAAAGTAATGCAAAATGGATTAATCAATTCCAGACTTTTAAAAACAACCCCCAAAACGGCAATTTAACATGGATTTTACTATCTAATGAGACCATTGAGCCATAAAATGAAAGCAATACCGCAGTCATATAATCAATCGGATCAGTAGCTGAACTGGGTTCCACACAGTCACACACAAAAAAGATCCACAAAAACGCAAAATAAATAGCTAAAGCAGACAGACCTCAGCGTAACACTCAAAACGGAAGCGTGGCACTCAAATCGGAAGCATAACCTCAAAATGAAGCACATTCGACTTCTGAAAAAAGTTCGCAAACTGGAACACTTCTGGGTTTGCAGTGTTTGGGTTGCAAGTTGTTTGAGAACCGAGGTACCACTGTATGAGTAGGAAAATGAGAGTACCCCTAAACATTTTTAAGAAAAAAAAGCACTAGGTAAGGGAGCGATCGGGGGATGTTTGAAATAGAAAGGCTGAGTGGCCAAAATGGGGGATTGCAGAGGCAATGGAAGGCAGGGCTGTGCATGTGAGCAAATCACTATAAGGGAGAGGGCTGAAGTCTGTAGGCTGGCTAGCTGAACAGCAAAATGCCAGAATAGGCATTTTTAAGCCACCCTGCAAGCAGAGTTCTTCTGGTGGGCATAGCATCTCCTCACCCCTTTTATGAGAAAGTAAGGCAGGAACCTGCCAGGGGGGGTTTAAGGGATAGATCAGGGGTGGGGGAGCCTGTGCGCCACCCCAAGTTCGTTGGCCTCTCAACTCCCACCAGACCCAGCCAGCAGGGCCAACGCTCAGGGATGATTGGGGGGGGGGCGTGACTTGTGTGGTCCACCAACCCTCCTCTCCAGATCTGCCATCCTCAGTTTCTTCATTTATTACAATGGTGTCCAAAGAGGGCCAGATTTGATGAAGTGAAGGGCTGTGGGGGCCGACCGAAGTTGTTGACCTTCTTTTAGGATTGAAGTTGTTGAGCTTCTTTTACGGTTGGAATTGTTGAGCTTGTTTTAGGTTGTTTGAAGTTGTTAAGGTTTTTTTTTATTTTTTTATTTTTACCCCAGGAAATAAACAGGGGCCAGATTAAACCGACCGGTGGGCCCCCGAAACAGACTTTGGACATGCCTGATTTATTAGAATTATTTATTATAGTTTATTAGAATCATTGGAAGGGACCCCAAGGGTTGTCCAGTGCAACTCCCTGCACTGCAGGAATCACAGCTAAAGAATGCCTGACAGGTTGCCACCCAGCCTCTGTTTCTAAACCTCCCGTGAAGGAGCACACCACCACCTTCTAGTTAATTGCTGGACTTGACCTCCTTTATTCTCCCCCCGCCTTTTTCCTGAGCAGAAAAGTACAATTTCCTGGGCATCTCCATCGTGGGGCAAAGCAATGAGCGAGGGGATGGGGGCATCTACATTGGCTCCATCATGAAGGGCGGCGCAGTGGCGGCAGACGGCCGGATCGAGCCCGGGGACATGCTGCTGCAGGTGAGCCCGGCGGCTGCGGGGGGGGAGAGAGGACGCTCCTCAAAGCCCTTGGGGAGCTTCCTTCCCATTTTGGGGGGCAGAGGATAGGGAGAGAGCAGCGCCCCGGAGCCACAGCATGAAGCCGGCCTAGCAGTGCTTGTTTCTTCTCTGCCCCAGGTCAACGACATTAATTTTGAGAACATGAGCAACGATGACGCTGTGAGGGTCTTGCGGGAGATTGTCCACAAGCCGGGGTGAGTGGGCTATCCCCCGGGCACCCTCCGGAGTGCTGGGCTGCCTTGCGGGGCCAACCTTGAGCTCACGCTCGCCTTTCCTTTGCAGCCCGATTGTGCTGACAGTGGCCAAGTGCTGGGACCCCTCCCCGCAAGGCTATTTCACCCTGCCTAGAAGTAAGTGGCCAACACCCATGAGTGTCCCCCCAAACCCTCAAGAGACTTTGCTCTGATTCCGCCAGACCCAAAAGGAGTGAAATGGACTTCCAAGTCATAGCAGGCCACAGGTCCCCCTGTCCCCCAAACCTAAGATGTTTTGCCAAACACCCAGGCCTGCATTGGCAGAGTTTGGGCTCCGGATCTGGAAATGTCCTGGTTCTAGGGCCTGGACTCTGGGATGGGGGAGAGCAGGGCAGGCCGGGAGCCTCGGTTCGCTGGGGAGTTTCCTAAGGCTTCTTCCCTGTCTGTGTTGCGTCCAGATGAGCCAATCCAGCCTATCGACCCAGCGGCTTGGGTGTCCCATTCAGCTGCCCTGACTGGGGCCTTTGCTGCCTACCCTGGGAGCAGTTCGATGAGCACCATCACCTCGGGGACCTCCGTCACTGAGACTGAACGTGAGTGACCCATATCGCTCTGCCCTGATTATTACCCGGGGGGGTGGGGAGGAGGGAGAGGACAGGGGCAGAAGGAGGTGTAAGCCCTCTTCTGAAAATCTCTGTGGCCCCTCTTTCAAGAAGCACCAGGTGTCGGCTGCTGGACCCCCAGTGGGAAACCCAGCGGCATGAATGCATTCCCATATCTCGCGTATTTATTTAAAAGCAGTTAAAGTGTAAAGGGGACCCCTGACCATTAGGTCCAGTCGTGGCCGACTCTAGGGTTGCGGCTTTGTTGGCCGAGGGAGCAGACGTACAGCTTCCAAGTCATGTGGCCAGCAGGACTAAGCCACTTCTGGCGAACCAGAACAGCGCACGGAAACGCCGTTTACCTTCCTGCTGGAGCGGTACCTCTTTATCTACTTGCACTTTGATGTGCTTTCGAACTGCTAGATGGGCAGGAGCAGGGACCGAGCAACGGGAGCTCACCCCGTTGTGGGGATTCGAACTGCCGACCTTCTGATCGGCAAGTCCTAGGCTCTGTGGTTTAACCCACAGCGCCACCCATCCCTTAAAAGCAGTTACAAAGCGCTAAATATTTTTTTAAAAAAACCTAAGCAGTATGTAATATAGAAGAGCAAACAGTATTATTTGAGTAAAAATTCAATCTAAATCCAATAAATCAGTGGTATGAACATATTTAAAAGGATAGAGAAGCTAATACAGTGGTACCATGGTTTAAGAACAGCTTAGTTCATGAACAGCTTGGATTAAGAACACTGCAAACCCAGAAGTAGGTGTTTTGGTTTGTGAACTTTGCCTTGGAATAAGAACATGTTTCGCTTCCTGTTGAGTGTGTTCCGTTTGTAAATTGAGTCCCCCGCTGCTATGGGAAAGCACGCCTTAGAACGGACTTCCGGAACAGTTTAAGTTCGTAAACTGAGGTACCACTGTAACAGAATCCAGGCATATAAAGCAGTTTAGTCTTTGGGGTCTGGGAGAGCAAAAAGGCCAGTCTTTACAAGACGGCTGAAGCAACAGATGTTTTGCTACTTTGCGTATGAGAAGGACTTTCTGGTGGAAATGGCTCTTCTTTGGGTCACCACCTTATGATATTCTGCTGGATGTGATGCTGCAAGCAAAATTTGCCCAGGCAATCCAAGACTTTTATCCGGGGGCAGGCAGCCTTTGGGTCACTTGGCCCAGGTTTTTGGATTAGTAATGTTATTGGCCCTGAGGCCTGAATGTTGGAAGATTCAAAAGAGATAAATGAGTACTTCATAAACTATGGAACTCATTCCAGCAGAGGCAATGATAGCCACGAACAGGACTCTCAGTGGCTGTAGCCAGGATGGCTGTGCTTTGCCTCCACAGTTACTGAAAAATGCAGGAGGAGAGTGTGTTTTTTCATATTTTTTTTCTTTCACATTGTTTTTATATGCAGGATTATCTTAAGTCTCCCATCTCACTCCCTTGTTTCTGGGTCATTCGCACCAATTGTCTCATTTGTCTTGCACATCCACAGAAGATCCCAGGATCTGAGCATTTTCCACACCTTTCCCATAACATTCTTTCTTTCTTCCCACCCTCCCCCCAAAAATACATTTAATTGAGTGTTAATAATGATAGTCAGGTACAGGAAAAAAAGAAGTGAAAGAAAAAGGAGTTTTTAAAAAAACCCTTAGTCGTCACAATTGTCAATAAAGAAAGAGTTCAGCTCTGCAATTTACTGAGTCGGTGGTAGAACATTCCAAGAGGAAAGAGGCATTGTGGCCCATGATTACAAAGAGCTCCATAGTCTGAAGCATAATGATTTCAATATTTTTATTTTAATATATATATAGAAAAAGTAGACACTCTGATAGACCTGTGGGACTTGAGCTGCTGCATTTGCCGTTTGGTCTGATTTCATTTTATATGTCAAGAAGACAATCTGGAGCGCGTTGGCCCCTGGGCACTTTTAGCTGCTGCAGAAAAATGATGCCTCAGCTCCCCTGGGGGAAACCTCGCTCGGGATCTCGCATCCCAGGGAGTTTGACGGAGGTCTCTCTTTCCCTTTCCCCCTGTCGTCCCACATTCAGGCTTTGACGACTTCAACCTGTCCATCCACACCGACATGGCCTCCGTCACCAAGGCCATGGCTTCCCCAGAGTCGGGCCTGGAGGTCCGCGACCGCATGTGGCTGAAGATCACCATCCCCAACGCTTTCCTAGGTACCGTGCCGAGGAGCGGGGCAGGCGGGAGGGAGGGTGGAAAGGCGGCAGGGAGCGGGATTCGCCTCCCCAGGCCCTGAAGCGAGGGACCCATGCAGCCCTCCGTGGCAGGCTTGCTGGCCCCCTGGCTCTCTCCCTCACCCCTGTCGCCCACCCCTCCCAGGCTCAGATGTGGTCGACTGGCTGTACCACCACGTAGAGGGGTTCCAGGACCGCCGAGAGGCCCGCAAGTACGCTAGCAACCTCCTGAAGGCTGGCTTCATCCGCCACACGGTCAACAAGATCACCTTCTCTGAGCAGTGCTACTACATCTTCGGAGACTTCAGCGGCTGCGAAAACTGTAAGGAGGAAAAGGCTTTGCTCAGAACTGTAGCTCTGCTCCAGCCTTCCCCAAGCTCTGTGTCTTCCTTCCTTCCTTCCTTTCTCCTCCTCTTTTTCTTTTTCTTTCTCTCTCTCTCTGTTCTGAATTACAACTCCCATCATCCCCAACCCATGCAGATGTATAGCAATGCACCTGTTGGAAGTTGTAGTCAAAAACACCTGGAACCAAAACCAAGAGGCATTCCCCACATTGCTAATGGGAGCGCAGCGGTGAAGGTTGCTTGGAGTGCAAGAAAACACCGTCCAGGCATGTTCAGAGGCACACTGTTCTGAATTCCTTCAAACAGGTTCTGGCCATTCAACCTAGATGGGCCTCAGCCCAAGAGAAGAGATGATTAAGGCAATTATTATTATTATTATTATTATTATTATTAATAATAATAATAATAATAATAATAATAATACTGTAATAGTAATACCGTAATAGTAATAGTAGTAACAACAACAACAATAATAATAATAAATTTTATTTGTACCCCGCCCTCCCCAGCCCAGCCCAGGCTCAGGGTGGCTAACATCAGGTATAAAAACGATTGATTAAAATAAAACAAGATTAAAGTACAACATTAAAATGCAGCCTCATTTCAGTAGAAACTCAAATCAAAAACTTTTTGGGGATGAAAACGTCAAATCTTCACCAAGGCCAGACTGGGCCAGAAAAAAGCCAGGGGAGTCCCCAAATAGGAGGGGAAAGAGAAAGGAAAAAGGAAAGAGGGCGAAGGGATCAAGTTGATTCCAAGCCAAAGGCCAGGCGGAACAACTTTGTCTTACGGACCCTGCGGAAAGAAATCAGATCCCGCAGGTCCCTGGTCTCATGAGACAAGGGATGGAAACATCTGTACTGGCGGGGGCTGGTGGAAGTTGTTGAAAACATCTGGAGGGTGCCAGCTTTGGGGAGGGGGGCAAGGAGGCCGCTCTGTTTTCTGTTTGCTGGATCTCACACCCGCACTGTCTGCCTGACTGACCTGCTTGCAACTTTCAGGTTGGCCCCTGCCTTGTTGCCGAAAGCCCTGAAGCTGGTCACAGCCATGGACTTTGTTGAATTTTCCGTGTGCTCCATCCCATAGTTTGCCAGGCTGTGGAATACAAACGCACACTAAATTGCACTGCTGAATTAGACCACATGGTCAGTCCGAGCCAGCTCAGCTGAGATGGTCTTGGGTTCCTCCTAGGCAGGCTGTAACATGGGAGAATCCTGAGGAGGAGAATAACACAGGTTGTTTTAGTTGCTAAATCTCTCCCTCTGCCCTGTGTAATTGTCTTCAGGAATGATCTGTGCCTCATTCCTTTCCATTCCACCTTTTTTTAAAAAAATAATAATAATAATAATTTTTATTAGTTTTTCATTTACAACAATCCAATAATAGCCTCATTATAACAATGCCAACTTGTAGTGCAATACAAATCATTCAAATGCCAAATTACATAATTTCGGTGGCCCTCCGTGTGCTAGAATTGATGGTTTACTTTATTCCTGTGTTCCAAAATCTGATTTCAATTACATTCCTGTCATAATAGTAATCCTTTATACAACAGCTACAATATTCATAACTTCTGTTCTTGTTGACACATTAATTTATAAGACTACAGTGGTGCCCCGCAAGACGAACGCCTCGCAAGATGGAAAACCCGCTAGACCAAAGGGTTTTCCATTTTGGAGGCGCTTCGCAAAACGAATTTCCCTATGGGCTTGCTTCGCAAGACGAAATGTCTTGCGAGTTCCTGCGGGTTTTTTCCCCTTTCCCCCCCCCTTTCCCTAAGCCGCTAAGCCGCTTATCAGCTGATCCGCTAAAAGCCGCTAAACCGCTAATAGCGCTAATCCGCTAAGCCAAAAAACCGCTATACGAAGAGCCTCACGGAACGGATTAATTTCGTCTTGCGAGGCACCACTGTACAAGTGAAGATCTCCTACTGTATCGAGGCTCTTCCTGTGTGTGACATTTATTCTGTCCATGGTGTTTCTTCCTGTGCTTTCCATTCCATCCTTATCCCCTCACGGTTCAGCTTGACAGCTGAACGCTGATCTGAGTGTCTTGCTCTGGGCTGCCTCCTTGCATGGAAAGCTATCAATGGCCGCTAACCATAGTGGTTGTGGTCTTTCTGAATTCCAGTTTCGGGAAACCACACAAGGAGGGGAGAGGGCTCTTTCTGGTCGGATCCTGCTTTTGGGTTTCCCTCTGGGGCATCTGCTTGGAACAGGGTGCTGGACTAGATGGGCCCGATCCAGCAGCCAGCCTCTTTACATTTTCTCCACTTGGGCGGACTCGTCATTCCCTGTTTCCTCTTCCTCCTCCAGATATGGCCAACCTCTCCCTCAACGACAACGATGGCTCCAGCGGCGCCTCCGACCAGGACACCCTGGCCCCGCTGCCCTTGCCGGGCGCCACCCCCTGGCCTCTGATGCCCACCTTCTCCTACCAGTACCCGGCGCCCCACCCCTACAGCCCCCAGCCCCCACCTTACCATGAGCTCTCTTCCTACAGCTACGGCATGGGGAGTGCCGGCAGCCAGCACAGCGAAGGTACGGGGGGGGGGGCAGCCCTGGATCTCGTCTGGCCCTTTTATTGTGTTTGCAAATGGCCCTCGCTCAGAATCATAGGAGAGTTGGAAGGGCCATCTAGCCCAAGGGCCATCTAGCCCCAGCCCCAGCAATGCAGGCATCTTTTGCCCAACATGGGGCTCAAACTCTCTACCCTGAGATTAAGAGTGTCAGGCTCTTCCGACTGCTGTATTGGGGTATCAGGGCTGCGGGCTGCCTAGTGGAAGCTGTTGGGTCCCCCACTTGGGACAAGCAGTTCCCAGCCTTGCATGATGCCCAGGCACAAGCAGGGCCCTTCAGGATTCACTGGATGAGTGAGTGAAGTCCCTGTGTGAGTGTCTGGAGGCGGTTGGCTAACAGATTGAGGTTGAATCCTGACAAGACAGAAGTGCTGTTTTGGGGGGACAGGGGTGTGTGGGTGTGTGGAGGATTCCCTGGTCCTGAATGGGGCAACTGTGCCCCTGAAGGACCGGGTGCGCAGCCTGGGAGTTATTCTGGACTCACAGCTGTCCATGGAGACTCAGGTCAAATCTGTGTCCAGGGCAGCTGTCTGCTAGCTCCATCTAGTACGCAGGATGAGACCCTCCCTGCCCGTGGACTGTCTCTCCAGAGTGACGCATGCTCTGGTTATCTCTCGCTTGGACTGCTGCCATGTGCTCTATGTGGGGCTACCTTTGGAGGTGACCCGGAAACTACAATTAATCCAGAATGCGGCAGCCAGACTGGGGACTGGGAGCGGCCGCCGAGACCACATAACATCCGTCTTGAAAGACCTACATTGGCTCCCAGTACGTTTCCGAGCACAAGTTAAAGTGTTGATGCTGACCTTGAAAGCCCTAAACAGCCTCAAAAGCCCAGTAGACCTGAAGGAGCGTCTCCACCCCCATCGTTCTGCCTGGACACTGAGGTCCAGCTCTGAGGGCCTCCTGGCGGTTCCCTCCTTTCGAGAAGTGAGGTTGCAGGGAACCAGGCAGAGGGCCTTCTCAGTGGTGGTGCCCACCCTGTGGAACTCCCTCCCACCAGATGTCAAGGAAATAAACAACTATTTGACTTTTAGAAGACATCTGAAGGCAGCCCTGTTTAGGGAAGTTTTTAACGCTTGATGTTTTATCATGCTTTAAATACACCATTGGGAGGTGCACTACATTGTTTCTGGAGACAGACAGCTGCCAAGAACAACTAAGTATTATTATTAGAAAGTGGGTAAACATTACCTCCTCTGACTTACACGCCTCCTCTCTCCCTTCTTTTCTGCAGGCAGCCGGAGCAGTGGGTCAAACCGCAGTGATGGCGGTGGCGGTGGCAGTGGGGCTGGCCGAGGGGCCGGCAAGCCCAAGGAAGAGAAGGCGGGGGCCGACTCCAAGTCCGGCAGCGGCAGCGAGTCGGAGTACTCCATCCGCAGCGGCAGCCAGCGTGGCGGGGTGACGGTGGGGCCCGGCGGGGAGGGGTCTTCCCAGCGCAGCCAGCACAGCCTGGGGGGTGGCAGCATCCGTTCCCACCACTCCCTCCACGCGGCCTACGCTGCCCCCGGGGGCATCCCCCTGGCTTACAACCCCATGGTGGTCATGATGGTGCCGCCCCCCGCCCCACCCTCAGCTGCTGCGGCCGCCGCGGCCGTCCAGCCCCCCGGCGCCCCCCCGGTGCGCGACTTGGGCTCGGTGCCCCCCGAGCTCACGGCCAGCCGCCAGTCGTTCCACATGGCCATGGGGAACCCCAGCGAGTTCTTTGTCGACGTGATGTGAACTGAGGCTGGGGGGGGGTCCCTGAGCCCCACCTTGCGCTCACCGCCGTGGCCTCCGTCCCCAGAGCCTTCCACAACCCTCTGACCTCTGCCGGGGTTTCGTGCCCCCCCCCCACATGCCACAAGAGAGCCTTTCGGATGGAACCAAACATTTGCTTCATGCTGCCAGTTGGCACAAGCTGTGGTCCTCCGACTCGGCTGGAAGCAATGTGGCCCCCATCCACTTCCGTGGCACTTCGTGGCTCAGCTTAGGGCTCGCGTGACCCATGCCCGCCTTGCCAGCAATTTTTCCTTCACCAGCAGAACCGTTTGCCTTCATCCCGTGATGTCACACGTGGCTTCCGTGGCCACAGGAGATGGCTTGATGGGTCCTCTCTCGTTTATTGCGTTCAAATGGCTCCGCCTTCCATATTGTGAGCCGTCTTTTTTAAACTTTTTTTTTACTACCGTGGCTGGCTTGGCCACTTTTTAATCATGTGACTCAGGTCTCTAGAATCATGTGACCTCTGCCTCCTGTTTTGTATCTGCCTTGAACTGGTGTCCTCTGAATTTTGGCCCCCCTCGAGTTTCCGTGGTCAGGTGGCCGCCTTGGAATGTCACATGACCCAGGGCAACGGCCCAGGACTTCCTGTCACATGACCTGGTCTGTTCTATGGTTTTGTGAGCAGGTGAGGCTCGATGCCTCCGCTTCTTAGCGGAAGAGTAGATTCATTTGATCCCCATCCCTGCACCCCACTTGATCCCAAAAAACCCGGTGTCAATGAAGTGCTCATTTTGTTTTGTGCTGTTATGTTTTTTTTCTATTAAAGAGGAAACTTTCTTAATTTTTTTTATTCATGTTTTTGGAGTTAAGATGGTTCATTTTTTTTAAAAAAAAACCTTCCTTTTGTATAAAAATCTCCCCCCTGCCCCAGATCTCATTTTTACACTACATCCCCCCCCCCCAACGTGAGATCATTCTTTTGGGTTTTTTTTATTGTGTTTTTCTAACACTACAACTCTTTGCATTTTGAAAGGTTTACAACCAAAGTGTCACTGGCGACGTTTGATTCCAGGGTCGCTGCCAGAATTGTGCTCTTTGCCCTGTTTGTAATAGAAAATGTGTTTGTTTCCTTTGCAGCCTGTTGCTGTTTCAGCTGCTAAAGTTTTCCATCCCGTGCGGGGGGCGGAGGCAACTTGAGGCAAAACCCCAACATCCTTTGCCCCCTGTTTGAATCCCAGGGAAAGACCAGGCTATTGATGTGGGGTAGGAGTCCTTTTGGTTCTAGGGCACAGAGTTCAGATTCCATCTTCAGGCTGTACATAATAATTACCGTATTTTTTGCCCTATAAGACTCACTTTTCCCCTCGTCTTATGGAGCGAATGCAGGCTGCGCAGCTATCCCAGAAGCCAGAACAGCAAGAGGGATTGCTGCTTTCACTGCGCAGCGATCCCTCTTGCTGTTCTGGCTTCTGAGATTCAGAATTTTTTTTTCTTGTTTTCCTCCTCCAAAAACTAGGTGCGTCTTGTGGTCTGGTGTGTCTTATAGAGCGAAAAATACGGTGTTTTGTTGGCAGTGGAGACTGGATCCAAAAGTTCTCTTCTGCCAGCGAAAGGAGGAATACTTTCTCTGTCATACAAAGGGGGAACTCTTGGATCTAGGCCTATATGGACCTCTTGTGTGCGACACTTTGGGGGGGAACACAGCTCAGGACTGAAATGCGTCTGTTTTGCTCACAGACGTGTCTCCCCCCCGCCCCAGCCCTTAAAATTCTTTTTAGAGAGAGAATTCGATTTTGAAGCTTCTCACTGGGCAGGATCTTCAGGGTTATAGTTCACCCTTTGCCTTGCAATGTAGGTGGGCAGGAGAACAAACCCCAAAGAATCTTCACCTGCAAATTGTCGCAGTAAGCCCTAAAACCAGGTTTTGTGCGGCCCGGGCAGATTGTGCCCACTTTGCTCCTTCCCTCTGGAGCTGGGGAGAAAGAAACCACAATTCCTGCCTTAGTATTATTATGCCCGACTCCAGAGATTGTAGTCTCTCTAGCGTTGCAAAAAAAAAGAACAGTCCAAGCCGCTGCCAGCCCGAGCTGGGGAAATAGGCATCCAGTTGCGGGTGTGCAGAGCCCCCTCCCCCCAAAAAACCTGGACATTGCCTTTAAAATGTAAAAATCCGGATGGGCATGTTAGCCCCCCAAAAGAGGGCATAACCGGGTTTTCCCGGACATATGGCATCCCTACTCTAGGGTCAAATAAGCTGCCATCCCCTAAGCCAGGAACCTTCATTTTTTTAATCGCAGGAGCGAATTGGGCGCGTGCAAAGTAAAGGCCTGGTTTTGTGGCTTTTGGAACACGTGAGTCAATCGGGGTGGAATATTTTGGGGTTTGTGCAACACTTTCAGGGCCTTTCTAACTAGGGACGCCCAGGATAAGAGCTGAGAGCCGAGATTCCTCAACACTTCCATCCTCCCGGATTCAGAAGCCAGGCCAGGGACTCTTGCAGAACGCAACCTTTTCCTCACCTGGATGGGAAGGTGGTTTGGCCAGCCGTGCTACGCCTCTCAGTTTCCACACCCAGGTGCAGAGCGTGGATGTTGAAATTTGCCTCTTGTTACCTCCTGAGCGGTGCCAGGTAGTATGTTGGTCTCGCTTCCTGCACTCTCTCTCTCTCTCTCTCTTTTAACTCTCCTGTTGCTGCCCCATCCAGAGTTGTAGCAATTCTATCCCCTGAATCCTGCAGAGTCTCATCCGGGGAAGAAGGGAAAAAGTGGAAGGGAGGAGGAAAGGTATTCAACGCCCCCACCCCACCCCGACTTGCCTCCCTCCCCAAACAGGGTACGAACTTCCTCTTCAATGGTGCTAGTTCCTTCCCGCCTGCACGTTCCTGCGAGTCTTTGTCTCTAGGTTGCAGCAGGAGACACCCCCCTAGGGATTGGGGCCCCTCTCCAGTATTTAGCCCTCCCCTCTCTCTAGGGGCCTGGGTGTGTGTGTGCGTGCGTGTGATCGGTAGCAGATAACTATTTTGTAATAACATATTTATTTTTTAGCTCTTTTGTGTACAAAAAAAAAAACCACCATTCAGTAATAATTAAAAAAACAACCAAATAAAACCAAAGTGTGTCAACTTGTGCGTTTTGTTTACGTGATGCTCGAAGGGTTTTTTTTGGGGGGGGGGCGGTAAACTGGATGGCAAGATTTGGAATTGGTGCTTTAGGCATCTTGCAGTTTTTTGGCAAAAAATGGTCTTCGATACTCAAGGTCAGGGGTCAGCAAACTTTTTCAGCAGGGGGCCAGTCCACTGTCTCTTAGACCTTGTGGGGGGTCAGACTATATCTATCTATCTATCATCTATCTATCTATCTATCTATCTATCTATCTATCTAGAACGAACAAATTCCTATGCCCCACAAATAACCCAGAGATGCATTTTAAATAAAAGCACACATTCAACTCATGTAAAAGCACGTAGATTCCCAGACCATCTGCGGGCCGGATTCGGAAGGCGATTGGGCTGCATCCGGCCCCCAGGCCTTATTTTGTCTGCCCATTCTCAAGGCCGAAATTGGAGGGCCAGCAGTTGGCCCACCTTACAAAGGGGAAAAAAAGGAAAGTTTGGGGGAGGGGAGTTCAGGGTGGCTATGGATTAAATTTACGCTGCGTGGGAATGGTTTATTTCCTTCCCCTCCTGACTGGAAAGTAACAGAACCTCCAACGTTCCTGCTGCGGAATAGGTAGGTCCCTTCACACTCCAGTCATTTCCTACCAAATTCTGCATGCAAATAGTGCAGGAGCATCTCCCCCAATCGAGAGTGCTTTGCCCTCCTTAAATATATTCCAAGCAAGGTTGACAGCAAGGAGTGGCAGAGCAGAAGGCAAGGACAATAATGGAACAATTTCAAATGGGATCTGGGATGTTTTGCTGAAAAGCAGATTGTCCCATGATAAGGGGGTCCTATAGATTTAGCCTCTCCCATTTGTCCCACAAGATAAGCTTGCCTTGCAGTTAAATTAGAAGAGTGACGCAAGGCAGAATCTGGCCCTACCTGTATCGCTAGACTACAATTCTCATCATCCCTGGCTATTGGACATGTCAGTTGGAGCTGATGCAAACTAGTTTCCTCCCAACAGCTTCCTGGAAGAAGCAGGCCACCCCTTGCAGGTTGATAGGCGGTAGGCACTCTGCACGGGCTCAGTGGCACCATGGTTTATGGCTGCATCCAGCCAAGACAAACCAGGATCTGAGCCAGAAAGAAGGGGCACGCCAAGTGAAGCGAGAACACCCTTGTTTAAATTCTGCCTCTTCTTCCCTGCCTTGGGACCCCAACATTATTCTTCAGACTGGGCTGTGGACCTCAGTTTCTGTGGCCTAGAAACCCCTTGAGCCCTAGTCCCCTTGTATGGTTGTTGGGGAGGGCGGAAGCTGCGCAGCCTGCCAGGGAGACCCCTGTTCCCCTCTGCACATGGACAGATGCACCCCTGGCGACAGCTTTAAATTAACCAGCATGGCGCATTGGTTAGAGTGTCGGACTAGGAACTTGAAGACCAGGTTTCAAATCCTGACTGGTGGACCATCGGCCAGTCGCCGCTTCTCTCAGCTTAACCTACCTCACAGGGTTGTTGTGGGGAGTAAAATTAGCGGGGCGGAGAACCATGCATGCCACCTTGATCTCCCTGAAAGAGAAAAGATGGTGTAATAAACATAAATCTGCCCTTCTTCCCTTATGGGGGACACAAGAGCCCTTATAGAGTCCTTTGTAGGTTCTCCATCGGTCGGAGAAAATAACAGAGGCCAACCAGAGAATATTGAGAAGCAAAGCAGCTCGTAAGCCTGATCTTTATTGAACTGTTGCAGCAGGCTGCTCTCCTTACACGCAGGAAAGGAGGAGGACCCCGAACCAAGGTGTGTCTGCCCTTATATAGACATTTGAAATTGCCAGCCCTGGAGTCCAAGGCCACCCCCAGAAACATCATACCTACATAACAGAAAGGGTGGTCTACAGCAGAAATCTGAGTGTGTTGTTTACCTCCTGTCTGGCAGGTTACCTGTTAATGGTCACTTGATTGGATACCCTGGGAAGCCTGGCCAGTCTTTTGTAATGACAAATACCGTATTTTTTGCTCTATAAGACTCACTTTTTCCCTCCTAAGAAGTAAGGGGAAGTGTGTGTGCGTCTTATGGAGCGAGTGCAGGCTGCGCAGCTATCCCAGAAGCCAGAACAGCAAGAGGGATTGCTGCTTTCACTGCGCAGCGACCCCTCTTGCTGTTCTGGCTTCTGAGATTCAGAATATTTTTTCCCTTGTTTTCCTCCTCCAAAAGCTATGGGTGCGTCTTGTGGTCTGGTGCGTCTTATAGAGCGAAAAATACGGTACTTATTCCTGAGCCAGATCACAGGCTCACACCCTATTCATACACAGACATACCCTTAAGACAGGATTTGTGAACCGAAAAGACAATGGGGAGGCTTTTCCATTTTCCTTCGACCTTGCAGAGAAATATTTGAGGTCAGTTTGGGAGGGACAAAATGGTTTCAGGACTTTTTCCTGTGGGGTTTCAGACATGTGGTTTATATATTCAGTTATAAACATTTTTATATACAGTGTGTGTGTGTGTGTGTACACACACACACATATATATGTACACACACACACACATGACCTTAATTTTTTTATTTCAGTGGGGCATTAATACAATAAAGCAGTGCTTTTTTATGGGGGAATGCAGGGGTACACACACCTCTAAACATTTTCTGAATCTAAGTTTGGCCTCATTGAGGGGCATTATTTCAATATGAGTAGGAAAATGAGACATTTGGGGGGGGCAGCACTGCAGTAAAGGAATAAATGCACCCCGGGGTGCACAGCCCTGGAATAGCAGGGGGAAGAAATGCACTTTGCATATGCTCAGGGCAGGCCAACTCTCTCCAAAACATCCCCACCAAAACATGCTTTCTTCCTCTGCTGGCCTGGAAAGGAAAGCCACGTCTGCATGGGGGAAGGAAACTACAACTCCCAGCATGCCCCGGGGCCATGGGTGGGGCAGGAAGTAATTAGCCCTATCCCCCCCCACACACACATATTTGAGCTGATGACCTTGCATAAGGAGGAGCAAGAGGCAGAAAGAGGCAAACAGAAACTTGCAAGCACCTCCAAGGCAGATCCCTTAGACACCCCCCCCAGCCATGCAGACTTTGAGGCTGCCCCCCAAGTTCTGCTGGAGCCTCCTGCGGCTGAGCAGCCCCCCAGGGTGAGTCTGGACCATGGTTTGGAAAGGGGGCAGGAAAAGTTGCCTTTTGGTGGGTGTGGGGTGGTGGTGTTTTTTGGGGGGGGATCTGGGTGTGGGGTGCTTTGGAAGGGGGTGGGGGCTGGTGGGAAAGGGGTTTAGGGGTGCAGAGAGTGGTGGGGAGCTATTGAGTGTGTGGTTCCAGGACCCTCCCCATAAGTGGATCATTTTGGGGAGACGGGATGGTGGGGTTACCTGTTGGGGGGCGATAGGAGACAGCTGTGCTTTTTTCCCTTAAAAAAATGTTTGGTTTTTTTTTTGGGGGGGGTACTCTCATTTTGACTCAAGAAAATCGCAATTTTATAGTTCAAATCGGGGGAATTAAGTACAGTAAATGGACCAAAGTACAAAGATTCACAAAATGTTTAGGGGTATGCGTACCCCCCAGAAAAAAAAAAGCACTGACTTTGAACTGGAAGGGATTAAACGGAAGAGTCTTAACTGGACTTTGAACAAACGTACAATTATTCGTCGCTGCTTCGAACTTTACTGTGTTATTACTTTCCTAAGTGGGTCCTGCGGGCTGCTCTTCTGAATAATTCTTTCTGTAGGGTGGTGGGGGCACTGAGGATGGGTTTAAGGAAACCAGGGGGTGGTGACCCTAAAAAGAAAATTGGGGAGCCTTCCTCCACACCCACAAAAAGCCTTTAGAAACTTGGCTGTTTCTTAAAAAATAAAATTATACATATTTACAACCACAGCCACTTTACCTGGCCAGGTAAAGTCAGGAGCCATTTCACTAATTCACCCTCTCCTCCTGAATTACCCCTTGCTTTTTCCCCCCTTCCCAGGTCTGGTGGGCTCCCGGCTTTGACGTACCCCCCTCCCCACCCAAATGGAAGGAGACTCTATGCTACGCAGACGGCGGAGGTATTTTGGGGGGGGAAGGAGCAGGGCCTATTTCTAGTTACGCCTCTTTATTTTAATGGGAATCCCCGATTGTGGTGGATCGGGCCCAGGGGCTTTTGCAGTTTGATGGTTGTGCAAAGGGGCTTTTGTTTTTTGTTTTAGGGGGGAGGTTTAAAAAGGTAAGGATTTGTGGGCCGTGTGGCGTGGGACGGTTGTTGTTTTGGGTGCTGGCAAAACAGGTCTGTGGACCTTTTAGCCCTTCCTCTATCATTATCCAAGACACATGGCTTCCTAATTTTGACGAATTGCGCACTCATTAATCTCATTTATGCTTGCAACACCCTTTGTTGGGCTTGACGCTTTCTGGGAGAGTGAGTCATGTTAAGTCATCCCTTCCTCCATGTGGACTAGGAGCGTGGTGGGTTTAAAAACCCAAAGCAGCTTTTGGAAAGTCAGGTGGATTTTATCCTAGGCTCATTGAGAAACCCACAGCTATTGGCCTCACTTATTCCTTTCCTCTTCTCCACTCTACCCCGGAAAAAGAATATATAAAAATTCTGAACCCCTGGTGCCCCAAATCCTTTTCAGGTTCCCACGACAGGGAGGCCAAAGTCCCCCCCCCCCAGTTGAAGTGCTTTGAAGTCAGAGTGTGTCCTTAGGATTTGGTTGCTCTAAAAGGCAACCCTTTCTCACCCAAATGTCTGGAACTGGCATCTATTAACTGCCCACCCCACAAAAGATGCATTTTGAGCACCCCCCCACTTTTTAAATAAACGCTCCACCCCAGAGGCAGCTGCAACCCCACCATGGTGATATCTAGCCACACATTTCCACCACCTCAAACCAGACGGATTTGTAACTTGTCGCTTCCAGACGTATTATTTTGTCTCGTAAATACGCTGCTTGCTTGTAGAATAAAGAACAGTTTACGAAGATGACGGAAAAGTGAAATTATCCAAAAAAAAACATGCTTTAAAACGGCTGTTTAAAGCAATCGGGTAATAATTAAGGTCAGCAATAAGCTGCTTCTTTCTTTTTTTTAACACGTGCAAACATTCCATATACCTGGGGAGGCTTGCCTAAACAAAAATGATTTTTTGGTAATTGCTTTATTAGAAGATTTTCTTGGTAGCAAAAGTGCATAAAGCGTCTGTTCTCAGTTCATAGAGTCCTTCATACATTGAATGTGAAACATTACTGTTAGGGGTTTGGGGGGAAATAGAAGTGGGGAGAAAAAGGGGGGCAGAGAAAGTAAACTTTCATCCATCTATCTATCTGTCTATCTGTCATCTGCCTGCCTGCCTGTTTGTAATTTGCTCTGAAAAGAGCACAAAAAGTCCCTGCCAGTCAGGGAATTCCAAAGTTTGGCTGCTGCTATGCGTAAAAGGCTGATTTTGTACAAATGATAATAATAATTTATTATTTATACCCTGCCCATCCGGCTGGGCTTCCCCAGCCACTCAGGGCGGCTTCCAGCAAAATATTAAAATACAGTAATACATCAAACATTAAAAGCTTCCCTAAACAGGGCTGCCTTCAGATGTCTTCTGAAAGTCAGATAGTTGTTTATTTCCTTGACATCTGACAGGAGGGTGTTCCACAGGGCGGGCGCCACCACCGAGAAGGCCCTCTGCCTGGTTCCCTGCAACCTCACTTCTCGCAGGGAGGGAACCGCCAGAAGGCCCTCAGAGCTGGACCTCAGTGTCCGGGCAGAACGATGGGGGTGGAGATGCTCCTTCAGGTCTACTGGGCCTTTGAGGCCGTTTAGGGCTTTCAAGGTCAGCACCAACACTTTGAATTGTGCTCGGAAACGTACTGGGAGCCAGTGTAGGTCTTTCAAGACCGGTGTTACACGGTATTCCAGTCCCCAGTCTAGTGGCCGCATTCTGGATTTGTTGTAGTTTCCCTTCAAAGGTAGCCCCATGTGGAGCGCATGGCAGTAGTCCAAGCGGGAGATAACAAGAGGATTGCGGTGCAGGGATTGTGTGTCACCTGCAGCCCTGCCGGTTCTGCAAATCGAGGTGTTATTCTGGATATCCTTCCCTCCCTGACTTCCACGCGGCATTTTCTAGGGGAAAGGTCAGGTTATTTAATCCCCGATTTGGGAAGTATGTAGGGGAAAGGTGAGCTGTCACCAGCTGAGCCCCAGGCGCCCTGGTGATGTGGCTGCAAAAGGAGGAAGATTGCTCATCCCAGCTGCGTTGGAATTCCTGGAACAAAGCAGCAAATGTCCCAGCCGTCCTGGGATCCCGCCAGGAGTTTCCTCCGCAGTTTCCCTCCCACTGCAGGGTTGATTTCAGGTTCAGCTCCAGTCTGAACCAGTAAGAGGGACTGTGCTGGGTTCGGCCGGAGGACCAGCACCCTGCTCCCAGCAGTGGCCAGGCTGAATCAGAGTTCTTAACTGCACATGCGTGGGTTGCGATTCGGCGCATGCGCAAAGCACGATTTAGCGCTTCTGCGCAAGCACCGAAACCCAGAAGTAACCCGTTCCGGTACTTCCGGGTTCGGCACAGTGCGCAACCCGAAATCGCGCAGGCATCTGTAACCCGAGGTATGACTGTATTATAGAATTGGGAGGGGACCCCCCAGCGGTCATCTAGCCCAACCCCCTGCAATGCTGGAACCTCAACTAAAGCATCCACTGTCAAGCAGCTCTGGCTGTCAGAATGTTCCTCCTGATGTTGAGCCGGAACCTTCTTTCTTATAATTTCATTTCACTTTTCATTTGTATACAGTGGTGCCTCGCAAGACGAAATTAATCCCTTCTGTGAGGCTCTTCGTCTAGCGGTTTTTTTGTCTTGCGAAGCAAGCCCATTGACGGATTAGCGGCTTTTAGCGGATCAGCTGATAAGCGGCTTAGCGGCTTAGGAAAAGGGGGGGGAGGGGAAAAACCCCGCAGGAACTCGCAAGACATTTCGTCTTGCAAAGCAAGCCCATAGGGAAATTCGTTTTGCGAAGCACCTCCAAAACGGAAAACCCTTTCGTCTAGCGGCTTTTCTGTCTTGCGAGGCGTTCGTCTTGCGGGGCACCACTGTACCGTCTTTCTGTTTTACTATAGCCAAGGCGGTTTGCAATCTGAAGAAACAACAAAGAACGTACACCTTGTAACAATCTAATCCAATGCAAAAATGTGATAATAAAACATAACTTTAGAATAAGCAACTTATATAAAATAAAGTAGTATTCAACAAATAATAATAATAATAATAATAATAATAATAATAATAATGGTAATAATAATGATAGTAATAGAGTCATACCTCGTGTCTGGAACGGATTAATCTGTTTTGCATTAAAGTCGTACCTTGGTTCTCAAACTTAATCTGTTCCGGAAGTCCGTTCCAAAACCAAAGCATTCCAAAACCAAGGCACACTTTCCCATAAAAAGTAATGCAAAACGGATTAATCCGTTCCAGAGTTTTAAAAACAACCCCTAAAACAGTAATTTAACTTGAATTTTACTATCTGACAAGACCACTGATCCATAGAATGAAAGCAATAAACAATGTACCGCAATCACACAATCACTCAGTAGCTGAACTGGGTTCCGCACAGTCACAAAAACAGAACAAAAAAGAGCCGCAAAAATAAAAACGCAAAGTAAATAGCAAAAACAGGTAGACCTCAGCGTAACACTCAAAACAGAAGCGTAACACTCATATATTTCCAGTAAGAATATATTCACCGTATCAATTTCTCCTCGCTACTCGTACTTTCTTATCTACACCTAATCTCTGGTTTTATTCCCTGATTTGTTAATGACTCCCTTCTATGCGTTTCCTAATTTCTCACATCTTAAAATTTCTGCGTCCGCTCTTGTTCTACGGAAGACCATTCTCTTAACTCTGGAATTTAGTCTATGCTCAGCCAAGAGTAATCATTGGAAACATATTTCATCATCTAATTTTTTAAAAACATCCCATTCTGCTTTGATTCTCGGCCGAGGTCCTTCTGCATCAATAGGAGTATAGCATCTAGATCAAGGGAAGTAATAGTGCCACTGTATTGTGCTCTGGTCAGACCTCACCTGGAGTACTGTGTCCAGTTCTGGGCACCCCAGTTCAAGAAGGACACTGACAAACTGGAACGGGTCCAGAGGAGGGCAACCAAAATGGTCAAAGGCCAGGAAACGATGCCTTATGAGGAACGGCTAAGGGAGCTGGGCATGTTTAGCCTGGAGAAGAGGAGGTTAAGGGGTGATATGATAGCCATGTTCAAATATATAAAAGGATGTCACATAGAGGAGGGAGAAAGGTTGTTTTCTGCTGCTCCAGAGAAGCGGACACGGAGCAATGGATCCAAACTACAAGAAAGAAGATTCCACCTAAACATTAGGAAGAACTTCCTGACAGTGAGAGCTGTTCGACAGTGGAATTTGCTGCCCAGGAGTGTGGTGGAGTCTCCTTCTTTGGAGGTCTTTAAGCAGAGGCTTGACAACCATATGTCAGGAGTGCTGTGATGGTGTTTCCTGCTTGGCAGGGGGTTGGACTCGATGGCCCTTGTGGTCTCTTCCAACTCTAGGATTCTATGATTCTATGATTCTCTTGACTGGTTAGCAGGTTGATAAGTCAACAAAGCTTTATATATAATTTCTCTAGCCGGAAAGCCTCTACACCAATAACGTTCTTGTCGCTTTTTGCAGGCTGTGCTGGATAAATCGAGTGCGAAGTCCGACGCAGTTTCCCAAGCGATACCGGAAAAGAAACCTTTAATAGCAGTAGGTGCTTTTTTCCTATTTTGGGGCAGGGACGACAATGACAGGGAATTGATGGTGGGGAAGATATTCGGCAGATTGAATTGAATTTTCGGAAACACAAAGGCAGGGGCTTCGGTGGTCTCCTGGTTCTCTGACCTGCCACCCCGATTTTGAGGGAAAATGCTGTCCTGAAAAATCGGAGTCGTATATTGCTGTGCAAACCCCTGACCTCCCCACTGACTTGAGCTTCCGGGATGTTACGGGGTATTCACAAACATTCATTCTTTGTGCTCAGAGGGCGGTGGGGGAGAGGACTGCCTGAGCAAGGGGCCCCATGCGTTTTGGGACGTAACTGTTTGAAAGGCTGACTTTTAAATTAAATGCCCTTTTCAATGTGCCGTGCGAGGGGGGTTATTATTACTATTATTATTAATAATAATACATTTTTATTTGTACCCCGCCCTCCCTAGCCAGAGCTGGGCTCAGGGCGGCTAACGCCAGTAAAATTGCAATCAAAAATAAAAATAAAAAGTACAAGTTAAAATATATTTGGGTTGTCTTTGTTATTTTTATTTTTTAATATATTGTAATTTTGTGTTGCGTTGCCCTGAGATTTATGGGCATAGGGCAACATGCAAATTTAATATATGGTGATAATTCTGCTGCAAACCCCCCACCCTATTCACCATGAGAGGCCCTTTTCCTGGTCTCTGCCACTGTACACGGTTGGGCAGGTGGTATCCAAGGCCAAGGGGCCTTTATTTCATGTCCTGTCTTTGGAGTACCTTAAGAACATAAGGATTGCTGTGCCGGATCAGGCCAGAGGCTCACCTAGGCCGGTACTCTGTTCTTGCCAGGGCCACCCTGATGCACATTATTGGTAACCCCTGGGCAGGATCCGAACACAAGACCCTCTCCCCTCCTGCGCTTTCCAACGACTGGCGTTGAAAGCGACTTTCCCTCCGACAGTGGAGCCGTTTTCCAAAAATATAGCTAAACGTAAATTAACAAATATAATTAAATGGGATGATAAGGGTGTGAGCGCGACAGCCCTGGCAGCTAATTATAGGGCAGGTATAATTCCAAAACATATGCGTGTGGGCGTTCCTGCACTGGCGAAAGTTGGCTGGTATTAATATCTCCCCTGCCTTTATTCTCCTTTGCAGAGAGAGACGTGGTTTAAATCAGTGTTTCCAAACCTTGAGCCTCCAGCTGTTTTTGGACTACAACTCCCATCATCCCTAGCTAGCAAGACCAGTGGTCAGGGATGATGGGAATTGTAGTTCAAAAACAGCTGGAGGCCAAAAGTTGGGAAACACTGGTTTAAATTTATGTCGGTCTGCATGCTGCTGTCGGTTGTGAGCTACCGCAAGAGCATCTGAACCGACACGGGCTTTTTTTTGTTACACAGAGTGAGGCCCTGTGGTCCAGGCTGGCTGGCTGGTTCTCCAGGGTCTCTGATTGCTTCTTCCGAGCCCTTCACGGAGGTGGCAGGATTTGAATCCGAGACCTTATGCAGGCCACGCAGGTGCCTTTCCCACCAGATTCCTAAGAATGTGAGGAAAACCTCCTGGATCAAGCCCATGGCCCAGCCAGCCCAGGATCCCGTGCTCACAGCGGCCAATCACGTGCAGGATCCGATCGCAAGAGCCCTATCCCCTCCTCCTGTGGGGATAGGGCTCTTACACACACACACCATATTTTTCGCTCTATAAGACGCACCAGACCACAAGACGCACCTAGTTTTTGGAGGAGGAAAACAAGAAAAAAAATATTCTGAATCTCAGAAGCCAGAACAGCAAGAGGGATCGCTGCGCAGTGAAAGCAGCAATCCCTCTTGCTGTTCTGGCTTCTGGGATAGCTGCGCAGCCTGCGTTCGCTCCATAAGACGCACACACATTTCCCCTTACTTTTTAGGAGGGAAAAAGTGAGTCTTAGAGAGCAAAAAATACGGTAATTTTTATTAATTTTCCCTTAATAACATTCCAATTGGTAACAGATCAAATCAAATCTTGCCACTTCATAATGCAAATATACCCACAACATAACTGGCTGTGTTTAACTATATAATTTCTTTATACATCAGATAAACATAGCTCTTTTCACATTATCTAATTGAGTAGAAGCAATTAAGGACCAACATTTAGAACAGGAAATACAAATAGACCAGTTCTTATATATGTAACGTCCAAATAGAAGCTTTTTGTGTTCCATGTATGTCTTAGCGCTTAGGTGTCAAACGTAACAACTTTAAGGAGCAGTATTTGCAAAAGATGGAACTTTTCTTCGCAATGTTCCACATCTGCCTTTTGCAAAGTATGTTGTTGTATGCTGTATGCAGATATCAGATGAAGGATACGAAACATCTTAACGTGCCTTTGCAAAATATAGTTGCTGTATGCTGGTGTCAGACGAAAGAACTTAAATGTGACAAGGATTCCCAGAATAATACTTTGTTTTGCCCTGCCGGGCTTCGTCAGCCGTGCATACTCTAAAAAATCTTAATACAAAAAAATAAAGCCAGTTATATATTCCAAATTAAATAATTTAATGGGACTTCCCATGTTCTGGCTGTCAGGAGAAAGTTTCTTTCACTTGTTCCTGCATTATTCTTCTCTTGTTTTTTCCAGTTTCATAATTCTGCTCTTAACCTTTGTCTTATCATTGCTGGTGTATGACTTTCTATCATATTTAGCAAGTCCGTATGTCTATTAACCTGCAAGAGGCCTTTTTATTCCGTCTTGTTATCCGCCGGTTGATTTTCAGCTCACCTCCTCACTTCATTCCACAGTTTTATCTTCAAGAGCTCTGGGCTCACTTCCCAGCTCTCCTTCGTTTGAGTTAGGCACAGCAGTCTTTCAGATCTTTTAACAAGCTGATAGTCCAAATACGAGTTTTCCGTAGAAAAGTAATGCTGTGAGGTATATTTTACATTCAATAATTGTGTGGTTTCTCTAAAATCCTAGCTTGCTAGCCCCCGGGCCCTAGGGGAAGCTCACAAAGATCAACGATTCACCCTCATTTTCACATTAATCCATGTACAAAATCAGATGCAGCTTTGGGTGTGAAATATTAAAAACGAAGATCGTGGCCACTGGGCCCATCACCTCCTGGCAAATAGAAGGGGAAGAAATGGAGGCAGTGAGAGATTTTACTTTCTTGGGCTCCATGATCACTGCAGATGGTGACAGCAGCCACGAAATTAAAAGACGCCTGCTTCTTGGGAGAAAAGCAATGACAAACCTAGACAGCATCTTAAAAAGCAGAGACATCACCTTGCCAACAAAGGTCCGTATAGTTAAAGCTCTGGTTTTCCCAGTAGTGATGTATGGAAGTGAGAGCTGGACCATAAAGAAGGCTGATCGCCGAAGAATGGATGCTTTTGAATTCTAGAGCTGGAGGAGACTCTTGAGAGTCCCATGGACTGCAAGAAGATCAAACCTCTCCATTCTGAAGGAAATCAGCCCTGAGTGCTCCCTGGAAGGACAGATCCTGAAGCTGAGGCTCCAAGACTTTGGCCTCCTCATGAGAAGAGAAGACTCCCTGGAAAAGACCCTGATGTTGGGAAAGATGGAGGGCACAAGGAGAAGGGGACGGAGAGGACGAGATGGTTGGACAGTGTTCTTGAAGCTACCAGCATGAGTTTGACCAAACTGCGGGAGGCAGTGGAAGACAGGAGTGCCTGGCATGCTCTGGTCCAGGGGGTCACAAAGAGGCAGACACCACTAAACGACTCAACAACAACAACCTTCCCCAATTGTATTCCATTGGTTGTCCTCAGCCCCCACTGGGAGGAGGCCGTTTCTCTTTTGTCCTGCCTCACAGCCTGTGCCATTTTCTCATCCCAGTGACCAATATTGAGAAGTACCGTATTTTTCACTCCATAAGACGCACTTTTTTCTTCCTAAAAAGTTAGGGGAAGTGTCTGTGCGTCTAATGGAGTGAATGCACGGTCCCTGGAGCCGAATTGCCCAGGGGCAAAAAGCAGATCATGCTTTTTTTTGAAAGAGGGAAGTGGGTGTTGAAACAAAGCCGCTGATTGGTTCAGGGAGAGATAAGGGACGCTTATCCCCCCCTGGGAGGGGGGAGGTAAAGACAGCAAACTTGCAAGGGGGGGGGGACAGGAAGACCAAAGCAATAAGGAGAGAAATTAGAAGGAAAGGAGGAGCTCCAGCTAAGGAAAAGACACTAAGGCAAACAAGAGGGAAGGGGGTGTTGAAAGGAAACAGCTGATCCGTAGGATCGCAAGAGAGATAAGGGAGGCTGCCTGGGAGGGGGGAGGTAAAAGCCCATGGATCCTCAGGATTTTTGCATTGGAGCACCCCAAATTCACCGTCAGATCACATAGCACGTCCATGGCTGCAGCCTGCACCCAAAAAATCACGCACCCACAGTTGCCTGGGGCTGCAATGGCGCAAAAACGTGGTTCCAAAGCACAGATCCACATGGATCCTCAGGATTTTTGCATTGGGTCACCAAAATTCACCATCAGATCACCTGTCTGTGGCCACAGCATGAACCACAAAAATCATACATCCACTGTTTCATTTAGAATATTTTATTTCTTGTTTTCCTCCTCTAAAAACTAGGTGCGTCTTATGGAGCGAAAAATACGGTATTACTGCCTCCAGAGCCCTCCTGACTACTTTTCCTCCCTGAGTTGGTCTAATCCATCTTTAAAGGCAGCCATGTTGGCCGCCGTCCTTCCCTCCTGTGGCAGGGAGTTCCAGAGTTTCTATGCATTGTTTACCAAAGGGCTTCCTTTTTAATCTGTCCTGAATACCTCCAACATTCAGCTTCTAGTGTTGTGAGAGAGGGAGAAAATGTTTGTCGCGTTCTGTGGGATAGGCATGCTTTTGTCGAATTCCGTCATGCATTTCCTCTAAATTTAAGAAGCCCCAAGTGTTGCAACTCTTCCTCTTGTTCTCCATCCAGGAGTCGAAGTCATTTGCCGTTGGGATGTTCAAGGGCCAGGTCAACACAGAACAAGTGTTCCCTTATCCTTCAGGTAAACATCAGGGCTTGGAGAGGAGATGGGTTGGAGGACTTTAATGTTTGATGTGTTACTGTGTTTTAGTTTGTTGGAAGTTGCCCAGAGTGGCTGGGTAACCCAATTAGATGGGCACCATGTAAATAATAATAATAATAATCCAGAGTACAGAGCGTGGGTAGGCAAACTAAGGCCCGGGGGCCGGATCCGGCCCAGTTGCCTTCTAAATCCGGCCTGCAGATGGTCTGGGAATCAGCGTGTTTTTACATGAGTAGAAATGTGCCCTTTTCTTTAAAATGCATCTCTGGGTTACAGTGGTACCTCGGGTTACATATGCTTCAGGTTACACACTCCGCTAACCCAGAAATAGTACCTCGGGTTAAGAACTTTGCTTCAGGATAAGAACAGAAATCATGCTCCGGTGGCGCGGCGTCAGCAGGAGGCCCCATAGGCTAAAGTGGTGCTTCAGGTTAAGAACAGTTTCAGGTTAAGAACGGACCTCCGGAATGAATTAAGTACTTAACCCGAGGTACCACTGTATTGGGAAATGATCCATAATGAATTGAAAAAAATGTTTAAAAGTACTTTCCAAACAAACCCAGAGTCCTTTCTGTTGGGGATAATTCAGACTGAAATTCCCAGGTGTCAAAAAAGGTTATTTATGTACGCCACTACTGCGGCCTGTGTTTTGTTAGCCCCAAAATGGAAAACAAGCGAGGTCCCAACCAAAGAAGAATGGCAACTTAAGTTGACAGAATATGCCCTAACATATAGAATGAGAGAACAAGAAGAAGATACGTTTAAAGAAGACTGGAAAACGTTTATTGACTATATGGGAAATAATTGTGTACAGCTGAAAACGCTGGCAGCATTAAGATCAATTAACAGTGTAAACATGTTTTGATGGGTGCAGTAATGGAATACTGAATGGTGTCGTTCTTGTAAAATATGCTGGGATTTGTGATATGTAAAACGAACTATGAAAAGAGAAGAATGGAAATCATTGGTATCTTAAGGATGTAAAATGAGTATTTTAAATTGTAAAACTGAAAACTTAATAAAATTATATACAGAAGGAAAGGAAATGCAAATAATAATAATATAATAGCAATTCATACACCTGCCAGAAACCCAGCCCAAGACCCCCTTCATTTTGAGTCCTGGACTGTCTCATTTCCTGTACTTTCCTCCTGAGAACTAGGCACGTCAATCAGCGGCCCATGTTTGACCTAGTCCAGCATCCCCAACCTTCGGCCCTCCAGATGTTTTGGACTACAATTCCCATCATCCATGACAACTGGTCCTGTTAGCAAGGGATCATGGGAGTTGTAGGCCAAAACATCTGGAGGGCCACAAGTTGGGGATGCCTGACCTAGTCCTAGAGACCATGGGTAGGCAAACTTAGGCCCAAATCCGGTCCAGTCACCTTCTCAATCCAGCCTGCGGATGGTCCGGGAATCAGCGTGTTTTTACATGAGTAGAAGGTGTGCTTTTATTTAAAATGCATCTCTGGGTTATTTGTGGGGCCTGCCTGGTGTTTTTACATGAGTAGAAGGTGTGCTTTTATTTAAAATGCATCTCTGGGTTATTTGTGGGGCATAGGAATTCGTTCATTATTATTTTTCTTGCCAAAATATAGTCCGGCCCTCCACAAGGTCTGAGGGACAGTGGACAGGCCCCCTGCTGAAAAAGTTTGCTGACCCCTGGACTAGCCAAACAAATTTCTTAATATCGCTTCTTTCTTCCGTAAAGGGCAACTCTAGGTGTGCAGGGCTAAGTTGCCCCTTTTCCTTAATAATAATAATTTATTATTTATACCCCACCCATCTGGCTGGGTTTCCCCAGCCACTCTGGGCGGCTTCCAAACGAATATTAAAAACAATGCGGCTTGGCGTGCAGTTAAGAGAATCCAGCCAGCCGTCTCAGATGGGAAAAGCTTGGAGAGTCTAAAAAGCAGAAGGAGGCAAGGAAATCCGAATCGGTTCCACAGCAAGGTGCATGTTGGAGTTTGGAAAAGCAACTTGCTAGGAGGGCTAGCAGGCTAGCAGCGACTGATATTTTCCTTCCCTTCTCTTATTACAGTTCTAAATGAAGATCAAGCCCAGACACTGAGAGAGCTGGTGGGCCCCGTCTCTCGGTTCTTTGAGGTGAGGACTCCCAGAATGGCATCTGTCTTAATAATAATAATAATTTATTAGGGCAGGGCCAGAATTATGTCGGTGGGAATTGCGGAGAAATGGCAGGTTTTGGCTGAACCTTGGGGGACATATTCCCAACAGCGAGGGGAAACGCAGAATGGGTTTAAATCACAGGTAGGCAACCTAAGGCCCGGGGGCTGGATCCGGCCCAATCGCCTTCTAAATCCGACCTGCAGACGGTCCGGGAATCAGTGTGTTTTTACATGAGTAGAATGTGTCCCTTTATTTAAAATGCATCTCTGTGGTGCATAAGAATTTGTTCATTTCCTCCCCGCAAAATATAGTCCGTCCCGCCCCCCACAAGGTTGGAGGGATGGTGGACCGGCCCCATGCTGAAAAAGTTTGCTGACTCCTGGTTTAAATAGACGCTTTCCCCATCATCTGACTCTCCCTTCCTCCCTCTCTCCACCAGGAGGTGAACGACCCGGCCAAAAATGATGCACTGGAGAAAGTGGAGGACAAGACCATGGAAGGCCTGAAGGAGCTGGGAGCTTTTGGCTTGCAAATCCCCGTCGAGCTCGGGGGGCTGGGGCTCAGCAACACCCAGGTGAGGCTCGAGGGCTGGCGCCCCCCCCCATCCTTCCCCTAAATGCTACCAGACTCATAGGGAAGCCTAGGAACATAGCTGTCAACCGTCCCGTATTTGCCGGGAAACTCCCTTATCCCAGCGCTGTGTCCCGCTGCTGTCCTTTACTGATGATGTCCCTTAAATTTCCCGGGTTTCAAAGGTAGCAGCTCCTCTCCCTCCCTCCCTCCCTCTCTGCCGGCCAGAGAGGAGGGAGGCTCCAACTGTGTTGCTTGGCTGCCTGGCCCGCCCCCCTCCGGCCTCCCCTCACCAGCCTCGGCCCCCGGGAACCCCTCCCCGCTGGGATTGAGAGGAGAGCAAGGGCAACCATAGAGAAAGCAGTTCAGAGAGAGGAGGCAGGAGGCAGGTGTTCCAAGGGCTAACCATAGAGGGGGAAAGCGGAGGAAGGACCACAAGAGCTTCTCCCATAGATTTGGAGTGGTAGACTAGCATAGATGGGTCTGATCTGCGGGTTTACTTCGGGCGCTATTTCCCCCCCTCCCCCCGCCCCACCTGGTGGAATTGAGAGCTGCAGATGGAGCACGAGAGAAAAGAGACAGAACTGCAGCAGCTTGGACTTCGTTTTGCACGAAAAGTGGTTGCTGCTTGTACAATGCTGCCCCGCAAGACGAATGCCTCGCAAGACGAAAAACTCGCTAGACGAAAGAGTTTTCCGTTTTTTTGAGTCATTCCGCAAGACGAATTTCCCTCTGGGCTTGCTTTGCAAGACGAAAAAACCGCAAGACGAAGAGACTCATGGAACAGATTAATTTCGTCTTGCGAGGCAACACTGTAGTTATTTAATTCCAGTGTTTCATCAGCTGGTGTCTTGAGCAGCAACCTCTGGAAACGAAGGGCTAAAACCCAAATTATCTGGTCCCTTTTAACTTCGTATTTCAGCTGGTTGACTAAAATCCCTTATTTTGGCTGCTGGTCCCTTATTTTCAAATCTGTACGTTGACAGCTATGCCTAGGAAGGAAACAACATGGAGGTTTGTGAGCTTAGAGTGATTTCCTGCTGCTCTGTGCAGCCATTGGTCAAGGTGCTGTGATGTCATGGAATGTTCTCAGACATTGTCCTTTCAGGGATGGGGGCGGCTTTCCTGCTTTGAGGAAGGCTGAGCTTTCTTGCCACTGAGAAAAATGTGCTCTGCCCATGCTCAGAGGCGCGCGAGAGAGCTTTGAATGCTTCACGGCTGACACCCCTTCTTTTTCTCTCTTCCCGCCGCAGTATGCGCGAATGGTGGAGCTCGTCGGCATGCACGACCTGGGGGTGGGCATCACCTTGGGGGCCCACCAGTCGATCGGGTTTAAAGGCATCCTCCTCTATGGCACCAAGGAGCAGAAGGAAAAGTACCTCCCCAAACTGGCAACAGGTAAGGGGTCGTGGCCTTGTGGGGGGTGGGGAGCTGAGGGGCAGAGACATCATAACCAGGGGCAGGCGATGGGGAGGCGAGGGGCAGAATAAGGGGCTGAGGGAGGAAGTTGAGGGAGGGAAGTGCACCCTGCAACACGGTCCCTCCTGCTGCGTGAATCCCCGCTTCAAGGGTTCCTCGCTTCACAAGTTCCCCCTTTCGCCACCCAACATCCCATTTACCTGCCTAAATTCCCTTTCATCATGGTGTATGTGTGTTTTTTGTGTGTGCACAAGGTTGGGTTGTGTTATTATTTTTTGAAATAGTTATAATATATAAACTTATAACAAAATCCATTGAAAATCCATATCGCGAGATCTCTCTGAATCTCATGACTGCCTCCCCTCCCTTCCAGGGTCCTAGTGTCAATATTTACATTTGCATAGCAGCCTGTTATCCACATTTTTTTCCTCCATGTAAATTGTCCGTAGTCTTTGTTACCTTGCAAGTGAGAGTAAAACCCTGCTAGTGTTTTCATCTGCTTACAGTAGTTTCCTAAATAAACTATATACATTCCCCCCCCCATTCTTTTTTTAAAGTTCGTATCATCTTAGTTCCTTAGCTTTCCAGTTAATTTGGCCATTTCGGCATAGTCCGTCAACTTGGTTTGTCGTTCTTCCCTGGTCGGGATTTTTTCTTCTTTCCCATCCGGGTTGTGTTATTTGGATCACGAGGGTTGAGGTATGCTTATATCGCATAAAACTTGGAAGCCGCTTCAGACCTTGTAGGCAAAGGTGACTGTGCGTATTTTGGATCCCTCTGTCTTCCCATGACGACCCTCTTTTTAAAAAAAATACAGTGGTACCTCGCAAGACGAATGCCTCAAAAGACGAAAAACTCGCAAAACGAAAGAGTTTTTCGTTTTTTGAGTTGCTTCGCAAGACGGATTTCCCTATGGGCTTGCTTCGCAAGACGGAAACGTCTTGCAAGTTTGTTTCCTTTGTCTTGCGAGTTTGTTTCCTTTTTCTTAAAACCGTGCATTCACTTCGAGGAGCAACTCATAGCACGCGGTGTGGTACCCTTTTTTGAGGTTTTTGAAGACTCTGGTGATTTTTGAAGCTTTTCCAGAGTCCGTGCTTCGCAAGACGAAAAAATCGCAAGACGGAAAAACTCGCGGAACAAATTAATTTCGTCTTGCGAGGCACCACTGTAAAATAAAATAAAACCCTCTAGGTGAGACCATTGCTGCGTACTGCCTGACGGAACCCACTAGCGGCTCGGACGCGGCTTCCATCCGATCCACGGCTGAGCTCAGCCCCTGCGGCACTTACTACACTCTCAACGGGAGCAAGATTTGGATCAGGTGAGTTGGGGGCCAGCCTGGGAGGAGGAGGAGGAGGAGGAGGAGGCATGGATTGGGGCAGGGTGGGGGGGAGTGGTTGCCACCCACCTTGGAGCAGAGATTTCACCAAAAAGAGCCTTGAACCTGCCACACTTCTCGTTGGAAAACACCCCCTTCCTCAGTATATTTTGGATAATTTTTATACTGCCGCTTTTGATCATATATTACTACTACTACTATTATTATTATTTATTGAATATATATACCGCCCTATACCCAGAGGTCTCAGGGAGGTTCACATAAAAAGATCGCAGTGTGAAAAATAAAAATAAAAGCAATGACCCAATAATACAGACCCCCAAAAGAGCCACATTTTAAAAGGGTATGAGATGTTGATTGGGTCAACCAAAGGCCTGGTTAAAAAGGAACGTGTTTTTATATCTATATCTATATCTATATCTATATCTATATCTATATCTATATCTATATCTATATCTATATACAGTGGTGCCTCGCAAGACGAAATTAATCCGTTCCGCGAGTCTCTTCGTCTAGCGGTTTTTTCGTCTTGCGAAGCAAGCCCATTGATGGATTAGCGCTATTAGCGGCTTTTATCGGCTTAGCGGCTTAGCGGATAAGCAGATAAGCGGCTTAGCGGCTTAGAAAAAGGGGGGGGGAACCCGCAGGAACTCACAAGACATTTTCGTCTTGCGAAGCAAGCCCATAGGAAATTTGTTTAGCGAAGCACCTCCAAAACGGAAAACCCTTTCGTCTAGCGGGTTTTTCGTCTTGCGAGGCACCACTGTATCTATCGATCTATCTATCTCAGTGTGTGTGTGTGTATTCACACACACACACACATACATATTTACTGACCTGTATTATTATTTTTGGATGAACCCCCCCCCCCCGTATTTTTCGCTCTACAGGATGCACCTGACCATAGGACGCACCTTGTTTTAGAGGGGGAGAACAAGAAAAAAAATTTCTCCCCCTCTCTGCTCAGCGCCCCTTCAGCGAAGCGGCAGGAGAAACGGAGCCCCTTCCATTTCTCCTCCCGCTTGGCTGAAGGGGCGATGCATAGCTCTCCCTCTCTGCTGAAGCCGGGAGAGTCAGCGAAAGGAACCCAAAGCCTCCGGAGCGCAGCAGGAACTCGCGCTGTAATCCGAAGGCTTCAGCGCACCGACCCCTCTCGCTCTCCAGGCTTCAGCGAAAGCAACGCAAAGTCTCCGGAGCTCGGAGGGAGCGCTCGCTCTGTGCTTCGGAGGCTTCACGTTGCTTTTGCTGAAGCCAAGGAGCCTGCATTCGCTCCATAAGACGCACACACATTCCCCCTTAATTTTTGGAGGGGAAAAAGTGCGTCCTATAGAGCAAAAAATACGGTATATTACTATAGACCTTCAAATGTGAGGTTGGAGGCTTGCCTGTGGTCCTGCAGTTACGAGCGCCAACACCCCCACCCCCCCCCGGCAAATCCTGACTGGCAAATCTCTTGCAGCAACGGCGGCCTTGCGGATATATTCACCGTTTTCGCAAAAACGAAGATAAGGGACGAGGCGACTGGAGAAGTGAAGGACAAGATCACGGCCTTCATAGTGGAGCGAGCCTTTGGGGGCGTCACACGGTGAGTAGTATCGGAGCAAGCCACCTCACTCCAGCTTCGGCTTATTCCTCTACCCGGGCCTATATTGCCTGCTCTGGCTCTCAGCTGCTCTCCAGATTCTCAGGCCACGCACAGGAGGAGAGATTCCCTGGCTCTGCTCACTGGAGATTGAACTTGGAAGCTTCTGCATTTTTAAAAACGAGGAATTTACAAGAATGCCTGCAAATGATACGTATGTGAACATTTAAAATTGGGGACTCTCCACTAACTTATTACAGGAAGGAGCTTCCTTAATCGTCAGTGCCTGGCGACGTAGAAAAATTTCCTGCAGGCATTTAAAGGTTAAAACACATTGACTGTATTTTTCCTTGTACAAGACTTTATTTTTTTCCTAATTTTTTAAGTTTAAAATTGGGGGTCGTCTTATACATGGATAGGGCATAGGGGGGACTGGCAATCCCCCCCTCCAAAGCTCAGCAACTCTGGCCTATCATCCCCGCAAAAAGCTTAACAACTCTGTGCTCTCTTCCCCCATTTTATTAATTTGAAGTTCCCCAAAATGGGGGGGGGTGTTATACACAGAAAAATACGGTATTTATCTCACCCCCCCTCCAGCGGACCCCCAGAGAAGAAGATGGGCATCAAGGCGTCCAACACGGCCGAGGTCCACTTTGACGGGTGCCGTGTTCCTGTCGAGAATGTCATAGGGGCCCCTGGCTCTGGGTTCAAGGTAGCCATGAATATCCTGAACAACGGGCGGTTTGGCATGGCCGCTGCCACGGCCGGCACTATGCGGGGGCTGATCAGCAAAGCGGTGAGTGAAGTCTCATAGTACCTTTGGTTTGTTGAGTTGGAAGAGGACCCCCCTCTTTCCAATTTTTTTAATGCTTGATGTTTTAGCGTGTTCCTATATCTGCTGGGGGACATGGGTGGCACTGTGGGTTAAACCACAGAGCCTAGGACTTGCCAAGATCAGAAGGTCGGTGGTTCGAATCCCCGCGATGGGGTGAGCTCCCGTTGCTCGGTCCATGCTCCTGCCAACTTAGCAGTTCGAAAGCACGTCAAAGTGCAAGTAGATAAATAGGTACCGCTCTGGCGGGAAGGTAAACGGTGTTTCTGTGCGCTGCTCTGGTTCGCCAGAAGCGGCTTAGTCCTGCTGGCCACATGACCCGGAAGCTGTACGCCGGCTCCCTCGGCCAGTAAAGCGAGATGAGCGCCGCAACCCCAGAATCGTTGGCGGCTGGACTTAACTGTCAGGGGTCCCTTTACCTTTACCCCTTATGGCTTTGATCTATAGGCTACCACTAAAATGAGGCTTCATTTTAAGCTGCATTTTAAACTGTAATCTAACTTATATTTTAATCCACTGGTTTTTTGTTTTTTTAAAATGTTTTTACTATATTTATATTCAGTGTTAGGTGCCCTGAGCCAGGTCTTGGCCGGGGAGGGCAGGGTATAAATATTATTATTATTATTATTATTATTATTATCCAAAAAGGTGAACTACGCAGCAAACAGGACCCAGTTTGGAGACAAAATCCACAACTTCGAGGGAATTCAGGAGAAACTGGCTCGCATGGCAGTTCTGCAATACGTGACAGAGGTGAGCGCAAAGGCGAAAGTGAGCTAGCGCATGAGGTTGGGACAGCGACACGTGAACTGCTGTGGCGTGCCAAAAAAGCGCAGTGCTCAGCACCAAAGCCCCCGACTGCAGCCCATCCTGACCCGCCACCTTCCCCCAGCCTGGCAACGCACCTTTAAATCTTTGCTTCATAGGGACTAGGAACTTGAGAAGAACATCAGGAGGATCCCTGCAGTGGGATCAGGCCAAAGCCCATCTAGCCCAGTTTCCTGTTCTCACAGTGGCCAACCGGGGGGCGGGGGGGGGGCGGGGATGAGTGCAACTGAATTCCCCAAAGGGTTGTAAACTGAAAGGTGAAATTAACAGGACGCACCCAGAAGCTGTTAGTTTCAGCGCATCCTGTTACAACACAGACTTTTTCAAAACAGTGATGGAGCAGAGCGTGGGTAGGCAAACTAAGGCCCGGGGGCCGGATCCGGCCCAGTCGCCTTCTAAATCCGGCCTGCGGGTGGTCTGGGAATCGGCGTGTTTTTACATGAGTAGAAATGTGCCCTTTTCTTTAAAATGCATCTCTGGGTTACAGTGGTACCTCGGGTTACATACGCTTCAGGTTACAGACTCCGCTAACCCAGAAATAGTGCTTCAGGTTAAGAACTTTGTTTCAGGATGAGAACAGAAATTGGGCTCCGGTGACGCGGCAGCAGCAGGAGGCCCCATTAGCTAAAGTGGTGCTTCAGGTTAAGAACAGTTTCAGGTTAAGAACGGACCTCCAGAATGAATTAAGTACTTAACCCGAGGCACCACTGTATTTGTGGGGCCTGCCTGGTGTTTTTACATGAGTAGAACATGTGCTTTTATTTAAAATGCATCTCTGGGTTATTTGTGGGTTATTTGTTCATTTCCCCCTCCTCCCAAAAAAATATAGTCCGGCCCCCCACAAGGTCTGAGAGACAGTGGAAAAGTGGAAAAGTTTGCTGACCCGTGAAGCAGAATCTCACTCCCTTGGGTCTTTTCCTCTTCCCTACAGTCCATGGCATACATGATCAGCGCAAATATGGACCAAGGGGCAACCGACTTCCAGATCGAGGCGGCCATCAGCAAAATCTTTGGCTCGGTGAGAAAGGGGCCTGGTGGGAAATGGGGAAGGTGGCCTTGCCCGCTTGTCTGTTGGTCACCTGTTTGGCTGCATCCCTGTTTTAACGGGCAAAGTCCCCTCTGTTTTGACAATCTCCCTTGGCGGCGGCTGTTTCAGTGCGCCCATTTTACAGCCTGAGAAGACAGAGTCATTTCCCCCTCTTTTTCTTTTGTGTTGCCCAGGAGGCTGCTTGGACTGTTGCAGACGAGTGCATCCAGGTCATGGGCGGAATGGGCTTCATGAAGGTGAGTCAATTGGGAGAAATCTCTTCCACCACCACCCTGTCCAAAACCACCAAAGAAAAATTTTTAATTTGGGGAATTAGTGTAAAATTAATGAATATTAGGGAAAATGTTGGAATGAAACTGTCTGGCTTTAGTAGAAATGATATAAGGAGTTATGTACAAATAAGCATTAAGTTTCAAGGTGTTTTACGGCAAGATAAGGTTAAACAAAGTAACGCAAACTTTTAGCAGTAATGTTATAGAATAAGGTAAAATTGGATTATGAATAGGTGAGAATGTAAAGTTACAATATATTAAGATAAATTATTAAGATAAAAGCAAAAATGGAAAGGATTTGCTGAAACTGCTAATTGAATTAGAATACAAAAAAGGGAGGTGTGAGGAGGTCAGGGAAACAAGTGAATGAAAGATAAGACATGGAGAGATTGAAATGTTTTTAATTGTTTTTATTTTTCTGTATTTTGTATGTTTCTTTTTTTTCTTTTTCATTTTTGTAACATTTTCGAAACTTTAATAAATATTATTAAAAAAAAACAAAAAACCACCAATTGTCATCCACAGTGTTTGTGGTTCCAGGTTTTCATTCCCTTTTCCTTTCCAAAATGATTTTTTCCCTTTTCTAAAAAATAACTGCAAATACCTGAAAGATTGTCGTACCACCATTTGACCACTTTGATATATGAAACTGGCAGTATTCCAGTTGCCAAAATAATACCCATTCCTCATTCATTTAAAAAAATCAAGTTTTTTAGCGTGGCAGCACCGACGCGCAGGAACTCTCTGCCTATTGACATGTACTCTTTTCAGCGCCTGCTAAAAACATTTTTCTTTGGACAAGCCTGCCCAGACACGTAGAATGTTGCTGTATCTTTTAATCTGCTTTCAGTTTATTGCTGATTTAATCTTCAGAGTGCTTTTAAGGAGTTGTTTTTACTGCTATTTTTCTTTTTTTTTTATAATAATATTTATTGAATTTTTAACAAAAAAGAGTTACAAAATAGTAACACACAAAAGAAAAATACAAAAAAACAAAATTTAACATAAGAAGAAAAAATAAAAACTAAAAATCCCTCTTTATAAAGTCTTACAATCATTTACTTATTTTCGTGACTTTACTGCTATTTTTCGTTTTATTCTCTTTGTGTACCGCTTTGAGGTTGTTGATTTTTTTAAAAAAACAATCGAGCATTGTATAAATCTATGAAATAAATAAAATAACAACAGGCAGAAAAATACAAAGAGAAGAAATGAAAACACGGCTTTGTAATTTACTGAATTGATAAGAAATAAACAGTGGCATGCGAAGGAGAGAGAGGTTGGGCTGTAATTGCAACTACAAATTATTTCGAAAAGAAGGCAAAAGGTAACTCTAAGCGACGCTAAATCCAGATATTTGCATGAACCCAAGGGACCTGGCATTTCTGACCTGTATTTGTATCTGAAATAAAATTAAACTAAGTGGTGAGGAAACTAATCTCGAGTGCTCTGGGACACCTTGAATTTGTTTCTCTGTGTGTGTGTGTGTGTGTTTTCCCCAAGCAAAGCAATTTTCCAAGACTTGGAAAACCAGCAGTCCAGGTTGCCAGGACTGAAATCCTTCCAAAACTTGGCCTTTGTGGCTCAGCCCCAGATTTTCCTTTCTGAAATGAATGAAACCTGGCCTTGCAACTCTAATCCAAAAGCAACCTCCTGCCCCCAAATAGGAGATGGACAAAGGCTGGGTATGATTACTAGGAAGGATTCAGAAGCATGGCTGCTTTTGAATGTGGAGGCACAACGTATACAACCCCCTCCTCCATCCTCTAGGTTGGTGGCCATCTTGTGGCAGGGAGTTCCAGAGTTTATGCACTGCGTGAAGAAGCTCTTTCCTTCATCTCGTCCTGAATCTGTCCTGCTCATGCTCAGGCTCTTGATTTTAAACTTGCCTTGCCCAGGACTCTGGGCCATCCAGACCCTTGGATTGAAAGCCCCCCATGTTGAGGTCAGAACCGGTGGGGGAATCCTGGTTCTGTCCATCTTGACCCTTCTCTTCTCGCTCTGCTGCAGGATGCCGGAGTGGAACGCGTGCTGCGTGACTTGAGAGTGTTCCGGATCTTTGAGGGAACCAATGACATCCTGCGGCTGTTTGTCGCGCTCAATGGATTTCAGGTGGGTTGTTGGGAATGTGTCTGTGGTTCAGAATCTGGGGAAGAGGAGGAAGAGAGGAAAGAACGCAGTGTTTTTTAAGGTGGGAGGTGGAGCTTCTGTGTTGCCCCCATGGCTTTCAGCCATTGATGAGAACATTGGAAGAGCTCTGTTGGATCAGGCCTAAGGCCCATCTATTCCTTTTTTAAAATAAAAATAAAAATAAACTTTATTATACATCAATTAAGATCACTTTGCACATTACAGTGGACACTCGGGTTGCGAACGTAATCCGTGCGGGATGCACGTTCGCAATCCGCAGCGGTGCGAGTTGCGATTCGGCACTTCTACGCATGCACAAAGTGTGATTTAGCGCTTCTGCGCATGGACGACCACTGAAACCCAGAAGTAACTGTTCCGGTACTTCCAGGTTTCAGCGCGTCCGTAACCCGAAAAAACGCAATGTGAAGTGTCTGAAACCCAAGGTATGACTGTACTAATAACATATAACTTAGACAGTACATACAACACAACCAGTACACACTACACAAATTACAACATAAACACACCAAACACACCCTTGACACTAACTTCCGATTCTTTTCATTGTGCTATATTACATTTCGTTAAACTATACGCATTTCATTGTCATTATTTTAGTTTCCATTTCTTCCAACTGATCTTATTATATACTTTCTTTTTTTTCCCATGATTCATTCTCCGTCTGCCAGGAGGTTAGCATATCACAGCAATTTCTAATGTATTCTTTAAAAATTATCCAATCTTTATTAACTTTTTGTATTGAGTTTCTTCTTAATAAGAAGAATAAGAATAAGGCCCACCTATTCCAGCGTCCATCTTTGCAGAGGAGCCAGCCTGATGCCTCAGGGAGACAGACCCACAGGAAGGGTGGGAGGGCAGCCCCCTCCCCTCTCTGCTTGTTTGGTTGATTTTTTAAGAGAGAGAGAGAGAGAGAGAGAGAGAGAGAGAGAGAGATCACACTCTCCTTTATAAAATAAACAGCAGCTTACAGAAATTCATATCCAAAACAGCAAAAGCAGTGCTCCCAATGGCTAAAGTGGATTTCTTACAAAACAACCTTGCAGCTCCCTGTTGGCTAGTGTTTAAAGGTAAAGGGACCCCTGACCATTAGGTCCAGTCGTGTCTGACTCTGGGGTGGCAGCACTCATCTCGCTTTACTGGCCATGGGAGCCGGCGTCCAGCTTCCGGGTCATGTGGCCAGCAGGACTAAGCCACTTCTGGCGAACCAGAGCAGCGCACAGAAACACCGTTTACCTTCCCGCCGGAGTGGTACCTATTTATCTACTTGCACTTTGACGTGCTTTCGAACTGCTACGTTGGCAGGAGCAGGGACCGAGCTATGGGAGCTCACCCCGTCACAGGGATTCGAACCGCCGACCTTCTGATCGGCAAGTCCTAGGCTCAGTGGTTTAACCCACAGCGCCACCCACGTCCCTAGTGTTTAAGCTGTGAGTCATAGCTGTTCACAGACATTTCCTCCCTCCGTGAGTGTGGCTTAATCATCTTTAAAATCCACATCCTGTGGCTGTATGTTCCGTGGGTTAATTTTGCCTTTCAAATTAAAAACTGAACGTTTTTTTGCTTGTTTTTGTATCTGCTTTTTGCAACCACGCGTTCAAATGCTGCCACAGTTCCTGGAACCAGAACCGCTTCCTGGAAATGAACACCGGCACACAAAAACCCCCACTCTCACTGCCTGTCAACTATGCCTACCACACAGGGTTGTTGTGGGCATTCGGTGAGGGTGGGGGAAAGCATGTCAGTGCTGCCTTGAGTTTCTTGGAGAGAAGGGGGCATGTTGTTGTTTAGTCGTTTAGTTGTTTAGTCGTGTCCGACTCTCTGTGACCCCTGGACCAGAGCACGCCAGGCCCTCCTGTCTTCCACTGCCTCCCACAGTTTGGTCAGACTCATGTTTGTAGCTTCGAGAACACTGTCCCACCATCTCGTCCTCCGTCGTCCCCTTCTCCTTGCGCCCTCCATCCTTCCCAACATCAGGGTCTTTTCCGGGGAGTCTTCTCTTCTCATGAGGTGGCCAAAGTACTGGAGCCTCAGCTTCAGGATCTGTCCTTCCAGTGAGCACTCAGGGCTGATTTCCTTCAGAATGGAGAGGTTTGATCTTCTTGCAGTCTGTGGGACTCTCAAGAGTCTCCTCCAAGGTGGCATATCAGTGCAATAAATATTAAAGAGTGTCCCCATCCGCATTAGCATCTTAAATTGGGCCTGGTAACGTAAAGGCAGCCAGATCCTGCAGAATAAGCTTTGTTATGACCTCACAAACGTATTCTGGGGGGCTTCGCTATTCTGGACCAAGTGGTGTTTCTGAGCCATCACCAAGGGATGCCCTATCTAGAGCGTGTCACAGTAGTCTAGACACATTTTTGCTACCTTTTACGAGCCCTCAAAGCCTGGAATCCACCTGACTTTTTCTTTTTTTTAAATAGTTGTTATTCAAAATTTCAGCATAACAATTTATCAAAAACATATCATACTGATTCACCCCCCCATTTTCCCCTCCCCCCTCCCGAGAAAAAAGAAAAAAAGAAAAGAAAAACCATCCTCCCTCCCCCCCACTCAGACTTCCCTTAGCTCCCCTCTCTGGTTTTTCAGCACATGTTATTCTCTGCATATTATAAAATTGTAAAGGTCCTTAAATTATCTGTCTTTATATAATCCATAATAAATTTGTGTATGTTTATTCAAAACCTGCAAAGAAGTCTAATTCAGTTTGTTGTTTCTTTAAGTACTTTGCAAAAGGTTCCCATTCTTTGAAATCACAGTTGTCCTTATCATGTAGTTTGTATGTCAATTTTGCCAATTCCGCATAGTCCATCAGGTTTCCTTGCCACCGTTTTTTGTCGGGATTTCTTCCTTCTCCCATCCTTGTGCTATTAAGACTCTGGCCGCCGTTGTCGCATACATAATGTGAAAAGAGCTATGTTTATCTGATGTATAAAGAATTTATATAGTTAAACACAGCCAGTTATGTTGTGGGTATATTTGCATTATGAAGTGGCAAGATTTGATTTGATCTGTTACCAATTGGAATGTTATTAAGGGAAAATTAATAAAAATTACCGTATTTTTTGCTCAATAAGACTCACTTTTTCCCTCCTAAAAAGTAAGGGGGAATGTGTGTGCGTCTTATGGAGTGAATGCAGGCTGTGCAGCTATCCCAGAAGCCAGAACAGCAAGAGGGATTGCCGCTTTCACTGCGCAGCGATCCCTCTTGCTGTTCTGGCTTCTGAGATTCAGAATATTTTTTTTCTTGTTTTCCTCCTCCAAAAACTAGATGCGTCTTGTGGTCTGGTGCGTCTTATAGAGCGAAAAATACGGCATGTTCTTCAATTTCCTTGGCAGGTCTTTTCCTACAATCCCTAACAGAAATGCTTCAGGCTTTTTTTTTACAAATGTTAGTTGGAACATTTTCTTCAGTTCGGAATCCACCTGACTATTCAATATAACCACTTCCTCGTGCTGACCTCTCCTCTCCTCTTTCCCTACCCCAGAACGCCGGGAACGAGCTCCGCGGGTTGCAGCGTGCCATCAAGAATCCTCTTGGAAACGCTGGGCTCATAGTCAGCGAGGTTGGGAAGCGAGTCCGCAGGTATGGATCCCCCAAGGGGATGTGGGGTGCGGGTGGGCATACGACAGAATTAAAGCCATGCAATTGTTGTGCATATCCCCATCCCTGAGCGGGAATACGTTTCGGGGTTCCAGCAATGCACCCTGGGGTAGTTTCATAGTTGGAAGAGACCACAAGGGCCATCGAGTCCAACCCCCTGCCAAGCAGGAAACACCATCAGAGCACTCCTGACATATGGTTGTCAAGCCTCTGCTTAAAGACCTCCAAAGAAGGAGACTCCACCACACTCCTTGGCAGCAAATTCCACTGTCAAACAGCTCTTACTGTCAGGAAGTTCTTCCTAATGTTTAGGTGGAGTCTTTTTTCTTGTAGTTTGGAACCATTGCTCCGTGTCCGCTTCTCTGGAGCAGCAGAAAACAACCTTTCTCCCTCCTCTATGTGACATCCTTTTATATATTTGAACATGGCTATCATATCACCCTTTAACCTCCTCTTCTCCAGGCTAAACATGCCCAGCTCCCTTTGAAACATGCCCAGCTTTCCTTTGAACGAGGCCACTGGAGGCTAGTGATCTACCGTTTGGTCTACTCCAATGCACTTTATATGGGGCTGCAGCTAGCTCAGAATGGGGCTGCTAAGGGGCAACCTGATGGGACCATGGACCGCCAATTTTTTAAAAGCACAGGGCTGGGTGCCAGTCAGCTGGCAAGCCCAGTTCAAGGTGGAAATGCTAGCTTCTAAAGCCGTAAATGGCTTGGGACCCAAGTACTTAAGTGAGTGCCTTTCCCCCAATATCGACCCCTTCTTGTTAATTTTTCTCACTTGATTCTTAAAATTCCTTTTTTGTAAGAGCTTTTGGAGGGCTTTTTCCTGTCAGGCGGTGTATACAGTGGTACCTCGGGTTACATACGCTTCAGGTTACAGACTCCGCTAACCCAGAAATAGTGCTTCGGGTTAAGAACTTTGCTTCAGGATGAGAACAGAAATCGTGCTCCGGCGGCGCGGCAGCAGCAGGAGGCCCCATTAGCTAAAGTGGTGCTTCAGGTTAAGAACAGTTTCAGGTTAAGTACGGACCTCCAGAACGAATTAAGTACTTAACCCGAGGTACCACTGTCAATTTTATTAAATAAACGACAACAATAGCTGCAGATGCTTTGTGGCATACAGTTTTAATTACAACTGTATCCAGGGGAAAATAGGCAGAGTAGCTGCAACTCTTAACTAAGGTCTCCAAGTTTGCTGCCTTCCCACCAGATTCTGGGGGACGTGACCAGCCCCCCCTCATGCTGTTAGCTCCCCCCCCTCTCTCTGTGACTGCAAAAGCTGTCAAGTCAGTTGTTCTCTTTTACACATGCAGACACCTCGAGTGACGTCCCCTCCAGCCAGGGGACAGTGGGGAAGAAAGGCCTGCCCCCGCCCCCTTTTGTCAGGCTGTCTATCACCTTTCTCCTGCTATCCAGTTTCCATGGCAATGCGTTGCCCCCAATTTATATAACAAATGGGATTTTTAGCAGACCTGACCAGGGCTGTTTAAGTAAATGAAACGAAGTAATGTGACCTAATTTGACCATTTATCTCTCTCCCCTGCCACCCCGGAGGATGCGTATGAGGAGATGTGGCCATAAAATGGTTCCTCTCCCCCCCCCCCATTTAGCTGTGATTCCTGCTTTTCAGGGGGTTAAACTAGATGACTCCATGATTCTTCAGGCCCTGGCTATCTGGACGCTGGAAGTTTCGTTGCCTCTGAATATGGACGCCCCACATTCAGCTTTCATCACCTTCTCCTCCTCTTCCTTGTCCAGTGAATCTGTTTTAATCCTTGCCTCTCTTTTTTCTTCATTTTCTCTCAAAGCAATCTGGACAGGTGGCAGCTGCCCCTTCCGCCTTGTGGCAGTGAGTTCCATAAGTTAGTCACGTGTTGCATGACCGAAACAAATAAACTCCAACTGCCCTTTTGTCGTCCTTATAAACGCCGGCTACCTTCTGCCGAACCAACCTTGAGTTTTCAGTAGATGGAGGAAAGAGAACCATTTCTCTCTCTCTGTCTGTCTGTCTGTCTTTCCACATCATTCATGATTTTTGTAAGCCTGTCTGGAGTCCTGGTTTGAGTCATTCTCTCATTGTGTGTCTCTGTTCCCCCTTCCTGATAGGCACTGTTCTGAAAGCATTTTATTTTAAGGGCTCTCCTTTTTTTTCTATACCTTCTCTTGCCCTAAGAATCATGCCCTCTTTGTCTTCCTCCTGCCCCTTCCAGAAAAGCTGGTTTAGGAACGGGGATAACCTTGAAGTCCGTAGTGCACCCAAGTCTGGACTCAAACGGTGAGCGGGTAAGTGGTGGCGTTTCAAACCCAGCTGATCTTTTCGGATCCTCTGCACTTTGATCGATTGCATCGTTATCCCAACTTTTCCTCCTCCAGTTTGCTCAGGGTAGTTCTCCTCCTCCTCGCTTTGAACCCCACAGCAACCCTGTGATGTAGGTTAGGCTGAGAGAGGCAGTGACTTGGGCCCCTAAGGTTAGCCTGTAAGGTTCGCGGCTGAGCCGGGATTCGAACCCTGATCTTACCCAGGTCCTAGCCTGGCACCCTACGCCACACTAGCTCTCCACTTGCCTTTTGAAGAGCCAAGCAGGATTTATTTTGTATTTTTTTTATTCCATAGATTTACATTCCACTTTCCAAATGACATGGGGTTTTTTGGGTGGGGCGAGGGTTTACATTGATTTTTGAGGATGAATACTAGAGAGCAAGTTGAAACAGGTTCTGAAGCAACATTGGCAAAACCAGTGTAGCAAAATGCAAATTTACCCCTCTCTCTCTTTTTGCCTTGCTTACGCAGCTAATTTTGATGAATACTGTACTTTATAAACTGCATAGAGATTTTCCCCTCAGCAGTGTACACTAGCAGCCAGAATTGTGGAAGCCTTCTGGAAAAAGTTTGTTTCCAAGGTTTGATGGCTCATAACACCTGATTGGCTCTCTAAACACTCATGTTCATTGGCTACTTTCAAATGAAGATAATTTTATGGTATTATTAAAAAAAAAAAGTGGTGTTATGAGCCATCAAACCTCAGAAATACACTTTTTCCAAAAGGTTCCCACAATTTTATCTTGCTAAATAAACAAAGCACTAAACTGGAGAAGAGTTAGTCATATTCAGACATGTATTCTTATTTAAAAAACAAAACCAAACCTGTGGATTTTATCTATATTTTGACAAATGTGTTTGGAATTGGGGGGGGGGGGGAGCGTGTCTGATAGAGAGAGGGAAACTTTTAGTTGCCTCCTCTGCATGGCTTTTGGCTGCCATATTCTCAACCTCTTCCTTCTTTTTAGGCAGTAAGGGCGATCGATCTTTTTGGTGCTGTTGTAGAAGAGAAGATTCTGAAACACGGCAAAAAGATTATTGGTGAGTGTGTGTTTTTTAATAGCCAAAATGGCACCATCCATGCTCTTTCGGTTAGTTTTTTTTTTTTCCAAATTATTACTTCATTTGATAATGTATGTGAACCAGAGAGAACAATGATGACAGCAGGGCAAAGATGAAAAAGTGGAAAAGCAAAACTGTAAAATAGGCACGTACAATGAATGCAGTTGCACATGTGTTAAGATAACAAAGTCCAAGTGAAGACTATCAACATTTATCAGTTCATCCAACGGAGTTCCAGATTGCCTTGGAAATGGTGGTTCCGCTGTATATGTCATAAAGGGATGGCAAACCATATAAAAGGGGTCTGTAGGTTCTAGTCCTTGTCAAAATCTCAAAATTACGCATAATTTTCTTTATGATAGCTGTGAATGAGTAGCGCCAAGTTTCCAGTGTAAGATTTGGGGCAGTTTCCCACTGAGTTGCAATTACTATTCATGCTGCCAGGATCATATATAAGATCAGTTCTTTTTACAGTATATTTGCATTGGTCTCTTCAAAAATAATCAGTAATGTTAATTTTGGACAACATGCCGTATTGTTTCTTTAGTGATATTTATCATTTCGGTCAAAATTATATTCCAAAAATCTTGCACCAACTGAAGTTTCCACCACAAATGAAAAGTTTGCCAAGTCTATTGCAACCCCTCCAACAATTAGATGATACAGAAGAAAACATTTTTGACATTTACAGAGGAGTGCAATACCACCTGTAAAGTAATTTTAAGGAGTTTCCCCTAAGAATACTGGAAACATTTCCCCCCCCCCAATCCCTGCAAAGAATTTGTGTTCCAATATCCAGTTCCCATACCTTTTTAAGGGGTTCTATAAATCTGTCATCAAAGCTAGTTTTAATCCCATTAAATTAAAGCGCAAAAGAGATGAACAACCCCAGATTCTTTAGCTACACTTGCAGGGGTGCAGTGGGGGCTAGAGCATAATGACAGCCCATCGGCTGGATCAGACCACAAGGCCCACTTTGGCCAGCATCCTGTTTTCACAGTGGTCACCCAGATGCACCCAGGTCCAGTGGCGTAGTGTGGGGGTGCAGGGGGGGCTGGCCGCAACATCTGGGGGGGCACGCTCGCCGCCTCCGGAGTCGCCAAAGAGCCTCGGGCGCAGGCTGTAGCAGAGCCCCATGTCTCGCGGAACCGACGAGCTGTGCGTGTGTCTGGGCTGAAGGCGTCCGGCAGGCAGCGGCTCTCAGCGGTCCCCGCGGTCCCCGCGCATCAGGGCCGTGGAGGGCGCGCCAGGCAGCCCCTCCTCACAGCCCCCCCCCGCCGCCGCTGCTGCAGCAGCTGCTGGGCCATGTTGCATTTTCCTTGCCTCTCTGCCCTCCTCCTCCAGGCAAGCGGCGTCGTTTGGGCGCCAGCGCCAGCGGCAACTCGCCTCAGATCACCTGACACGGACCCCCCGCCGCCGCCCTGGCTACCTTACCGTAAATACCCCAGCCCAGGCAGCAGCAAGAAGAAGCTGGCAGCGGCGGCAGGTTAGGGGTTAGGGGCGCAGATTACTTGCCTTGCCCCGGGTTAGGGGGCGCAGATTACTTGCCTTGCCCCGGGTGCTGACAATCCACGCTACGCCGCTGCCCAGTTCCTGCCTGTGGACTTCCAACCAGATGCCTTTTGGATGTCTGCAAGCAGGATCTGAGCACAAGAGCCCGCTCCCCTCCTGAGGTTCCCAGAAACTGGTATTCAGTAGCATTTTTATCAAATATTGAGGGTAAGCAACTGGAGAGGAGCTGTTAGTTTCATGGACTCCTTGCAGGAGCAGCAGGAATGAGGCGGCTTCTTAAGAGAACCCAGCTGCCCACAGGATCCTGGGAACTTTGATTTCTTGGATTTCTTGGGTTTTTTTTTTTTTTTGCTGTGTTTATCTCCATCCATCCCTCTCTGGCTTCCTGGTATAACGGCTGGTATCTGTTTTCTCTCTCTCTGCTCTTCTCCCCCCTTCCCACAAATCCCAGATGAACAATTCGTGTTGAAACGCATCGCTGATAGTGCAATTGATTTGTACGGCATGGTTGTGGTACTCTCCAGGTAAGGCCTATTTTCCAGGAACATAGGAAGTTGCCTTATTATATACAGTGGTGCCTCGCAAGACGAAATTAATCCGTTCCGTGAGGCTCTTCGTACTGCGGTTTTTTCGTCTTGCGAAGCAAGCCCATTGACAGCTTAGCGGATTAGCGCTATTAGCGGTTTAGCGGCTTTTAGCGGATCAGCTGATTAGCGGCTTAGGAAAAGGGGGAGAAAAGGGAAAAAAACCCGCAGGAACTCGCAAGACATTCTGTCTTGCGAAGCAAGCCCATAGGGAAATTCGTTTTGCGAAGTGCCTCCAAAACGGAAAACCCTTTCGTCTAGCGGGTTTTCCGTCTTGCGAGGTGCTTGTCTTGCGGGGCACCACTGTACTGAGTCACACACACTGATTCATTTGCATTGTCCACCTTGACATGGAAACGGCAGCTTTCCCGAGTTTCTGGTAGGAAGTCTCTACCAGCCCTCGCTGGCAATGCCATGAGGGATTGAACCAGGAATCTTTTGCATGCAGTCAGATATGCTCTCCCACTGAGCTATGATCCCGTCCCCTCTTCTGGTTGCCCCGAGGATAAGTCCCCCACCCCAGATCCCATTGGCAGGCCATGTCCTAGAATCTTAGGATTGTCGAGTTGGAAGGGACCCAAGGGTCATCTAGTCCAACCCCCTGCAACGCAGGAATCTCAGCCTTCAAGAAAGCTCCTTTCTGCAGAGCTCTGGGGTCGTTTTCTCCCCTCCCCAAAACAAATTCTCATGCCTTTTCTGTCTTTCCCTGGTAGGGCATCCCGGTCCCTGGAGCGTGGAGAACCCACAGCCCAGCATGAGAAGATGCTTTGCGACACCTGGTGCATTGAGGTAAGGAGCTCCCCTGTTTTTGCTTTGCATGAGAACAGCCGTTGTGTTTTTTAGACCCAGACGTGGCTCCCTGTTTTATGTGATCTCTGCCCAGAAATCAGTGGTGCATGCTTCACTCTTGGGGCTGTGATTGTATTACAGTGGTGCCCCACAAGACGAATGCCTCGCAAGACGAAAAACCCGCAAGACGAAAGGGTTTTCCGTTTTTCGAGGCGCTTCGCAAGACGAATTTCCCTATGGGCTTGCTTTGCAAGAAGAAAGCCCATAGGGAAATCTCCGGGGACCTCTTTTAAATGCTGGCAGTGGGGAGCAAAGCCGTTCCCCCTCCTCCGGCCTTCAGAAGAGGTCCAGGAAGGCCGGCGGGGGCCGAAAGGCTTTGCTCCCCACCGCCAGCATTTTAAAAGCGGTCCGGGATAGCAGGGAAGCGCCTCCCGCTATCCTGGATGGCTTTTGAAGGCAGGCGGGGGGGAGCAAAGACTTTCGCCCCCCGCCGGCCTTCGGAAGAGGTCCTGGACCTCTTCTGAAGGCTGGCGGGGGGCGAAAGTCTTTGCTCCCCCCCGCCTGCCTTCCCGGGGGCTTTAAAATCGCCCCGGACAGCGGAGAAGTCCTCCGCTGTCCCGGGGTTTTTTAAAATGCTGGGGGTGGGAAGAAAAGCTCTTGTCCCCCCCCCCCCAGCCTTCAGAAGAGGTCGGGGGACAGACTGTCCCCGGACCTGGTCTGAAGGCGGTCTCCATAGGAACGCATTGATTGATTTTCAATGCATTCCTATGGGAAACCGTGCTTTGCAAGACGAAAAACTCGCAAGACGAAAAAACTTGCGGAACGAATTAATTTCGTCTTGCGAGGCACCACTGTACTCATTTATTTAAAGCATTTTTTAAAAAATCCCACTCTTGGACGACCCTTTGAGTGGCTTATGAATGTAAACTTATAAGGCAGTGCCTGTCTCGCTCCCTCCCTGTGAGGTTATAGGGAACCAGGCAGAGGGCCTTCTCAGTAGTGGCACCCGCCCTGTGGAACAGCCTCCCATCAGATGTCAAGGAAATAAACAACTATCTGACTTTTAGAAGACACCTGAAGGCAGTCCTGTTTAGGGAAGTTTTTAATGTTTGATGTTTTATTGTGCTTTTAATTCTGTTGGGAGCCGCCCAGAGTGGCTGGGGAAACCCAGTCAGATGGGTGGGGTATAAATAAATAAATAAATAAATTATTATTATTATTATTATTATTATTATTATTATTATTATTATTATTTACAATTTAAAAGTCATAGCACAAAAGGAAAATGGGTCCGGAGGGAGGAAGAAAAAAACAAACCCACCCTGAGGCACAATAATTACTTTAAGCAAAGGTGTGTGTGGCGCATCAAAGAGAGTGGAGACTTGGTACTATGTGCTGAGACCTCCACCATTTTTATGCTCCATCTCTCTCTCTTCTCCCACTCAGGCCTACGACCGCATCACTCAGAACCTGACCTCCCTGCGTTCCGACAACACGCGCTACTTCTTCAGGAACCTCCGGGGCATCTCCAAGGCGTTGGTGGAAAACGAAGGGGTGGTTTCTCACAACCCTCTGGGCATCTGAGATGCGCCAGCCGTTCCTGGAGCTGCCTCCTACACCCTCTTTGCCCCCACCCTAAGAGATGTAACAATTAGAGCCTGCAGATTCAGAAAGGAGGGGTCAACCGTCCGTAGCTCATTCCCCCTCCCAAGAGAAATATACCTCTTTGCTTTATAAATGCCTTAATGGACTCCTGTGCGTTTTGGCAGGGTACGTGAAGACTAGAGTACGATCTCAGAATTGTAGAGTTGGAAGGGACCCAGAAGGTCATCCAGTCCAACCCCCTGCTATGCAGGAATCTCAGCTATTCTTGTGCTCAAGTTGTAGGTCGAATTTTGAAGGAGTGGGGAGAGGCTTTCATTTGAATTCTGTATTTGGCTTCCTTTGAGAGTGTGGCAAATCTTCCCCTCCACGCATGCGCACCGTGACCTTAGCGAAGACTCTTCTCCCGTCCCCAGTGCAATTATCATAAATTCTGAGGTCAGAATTCTCTGAATTGCAAAAGGGGACCAGACTCCTAAATCCAGCTGCTTGCCTATTTCATTGGCGTCCCAGAATTCACGAGCCACTTGAGTTGGAAAGTTTAGCTATAAATCAGCGGCATGTATAAAGCCCTCTGCCTCTGATTGCTGTATTTTCTGCGGGAGAAAAAAACCTATTAAATTGCATCGACAAATCTGAAGAGCTGCTGAAGTGGGATAGATTTTTCAGAGAAGCTGTCCAGTGTAATGCACGTGTTGACATCAGAAGAGCCCTGCGGCTGGATCAGGCCCACCTAATTCAGTGTCCTGTTCTCACAGCGGCCAACCCAGAAGCAGAAGCTGTATGCAGACATGCTTTTGCCACTTGCGATTCCCAACAACTGGTGTTGCAAAGCAATACTGCCTCCGACGGTGCAGTTAAAGCATAAGAAGAGCCTGGTTGCTGGATCAGGCCAATGGCCCATCTTGCCCAGCATCCTTTTCTCACAGTGGCCAACCAGGTGCCCCAGCAGGCAGGGCCTGAATGCAACAGCAGTGCTGGCCCCATTTTGTGACTCCCACCAGCTGCCTCCAACCGTCCATGTCGGTAGAACATAAACCATTGTGGCTAGCAGCCTTTGATAGCCTTTACCTCCAGGAGTTTGTCTTGTCCTCCTGTAAAGCCATTGTAGTTGGTGGCCAGCCGCTACCACCTCGTGGGAACGAACTCTGCAGTTTAACTTATGTTAAATGAGAATTTCCTTTTATCCGTCTTGAATCTTCCAAGTGTTGATTTAAAAATAGTCGCTGACACACACACGCAGCAAATTAAGAGAAAGTGGAAGGCAGCACATCGGATAGCAGAGCATGGGTTTTTAATACCCAGTCTGCAAGGCTTTTTACAGAAAAAGGGGGCTGGGGGACATTTATAGTGCAGAGGAAAACACGTCTTGCCAACTGGGCAGTTTCTGTGACGTTCCTGGGGTGGAAGGGATTTGAGCCATTGGGGGAAAGGATTGTAAAATAAGTGCCCTCATCCCACCCAGAATGCCAAGTCTTGCATTTTTGGTTGTATAATATACACATCTTGGCCTCCCAGTGCTCATGTTAACTTCTTACCTCTCTTTCTCAGCCAAAATTGGGTTGGAGTTTGGCACTTGTTGGAAGTAAGAGTCTTGGAATTTAAGTCTGATGTTGCCCATGTGATTTAAAGGGGGGAAAGTTGTCACAGTTGAAATGCAATGTTGGGGGAGTGGGCCATCCCAAGCGACTTTTTCCCCTTTTGGATCTGCTGTACTAATGATTGTTGTCAACATTCCCACTTATGGACGCCATCTGATTGTAAGTGTTTTATGAACAGTGTTATTAAACATGTGAAACTGAGCTGGTGTATGCTTGATGTAACTTGTCACGTTACAAACATTTCTAAAAGGAACTCTCGGCCGTGACATTTTTAAAACAACCTCCCTTTTGAAAACAATTCCAGAGCCTGAGTATTTTGCTGGATCTCAAGTCTTTCGTGAAACTTTCGCCCGACTTTTTATCATCTGGGATGTGTCGAGCTGCAGGCTTCAAAAGGGGCCTGACCAATACTACATCTCCCAGAATGCCCTTGGGGAGGGGGTAGAGTTTGCAATCTGTCCTGCAAATCTTTTAAGCTGGCAGCTGTTTGGGAGAGAGATTAGGAGATTAAGGTTGTACATGTACAAACTGCCTCCGAGATGCCAGTGAAAAGGCAAGGTAAGACGGCCGTCCTGTCATTTGTTTTTATTCCTTTTGGTGAATGCGCCCCTCTCCCGTGGAACGTATTCAGGGTGCTGGCTTGAGGGGAAGGGTGGTTCCTCCATTCTAGGGCTATAAATCTTTAATCCGTTATCCAGTTCCTGTTTTGTGCATGGTTACGCACACACTTCCTCTTGGGCTAAAAGGTGCAGGGAGAAATCCTGCCAAAGGGTGATCGGCTAATGCAGGGTGGCCGCGCTATTTCACTGCTCTTAGTCTGGGGCGCGAGAGAGCTGGTCATTCTGCTGCCCATTTTGGCACTGCGGGTTTGTTGACTGAAACAGCAACCCTAAGCCGCCTCTTATCGTAAGGGGTATGGAGCAGGCTGGTGGCAGAGTTACTCGGGGGTAGAGCATCCCCTTTGCATGCCAGATTGCCGGAAGGTCCAAAGTTCAGTCCCAAATGGTGTTTCCAGTTAGGGCTGAATCCAGGGGAGCCTCTGCTAGTCAGTGTGGACAATATGGAGCTAGATAGACCTCAGTGATCTGATGTTGTATAAAGCAAATTCCTGTGTTCCTATGAGATGAATTATGAATAACGGTACTAAGTTGCCTTGTCAATATGTCAAGTTGAAAAGCCATACAGAAAAATATATTGGGAAATGCTGTATATCAGTGGTAGAGCTCCTTCTCTGCTTGCAGAATTTCCCAGGCTTCTTCAGGTAAGGCTAGGAAAAGCTCCTGCTTGAAACCACTGGCACTGAGTCTGTAGGCAGTACTGAGCTGCATGGTCCAAGGACTTTGCATGATACAGTATTATATTCTCTTTTTTTTTTTTAAATAATTTTTATTGGGTTTTTACATTTTATAACAACAAACACACACACAAAGACAAGAACACACAAACACACAAATACAATTACATACCCTAATTTTCTTTACCCACTTTCATTGACTTCCCCCCACCCCCTCCTCTTACATCCCAGTTCCAAAATTAATTCAGCAAGTTCTTACCTAACCTCTTAAAGATATTCATATTGTTTTTAAAAATTAAATTCTTTTTGTTTATCTATATTCAACTTATCCAATTCTCTTATAATCATTAATTTCTTTTTTTTTTTAAGGTCGATCTAACTTCCCCTCCACAAATTTTCCCTTTATTATATTAATTATAGGTCACATTGACCAAGTAAAACAAAACAAAACATTTTATAGTTCTATTCTCTCCCCCCCCTGCCCCGGTTTCTGTCCCTTCCCAGACAAATGTCTAAAAAAAACAAACAAAAAATAGTTCTTAGCCCGGATTCCTCACGTCCGAGGCGTCTGATTCTCTGTCAGTCCCTCTCTGCCAACTGTGTTGGTAGTCCTCTTTGTTGGTCCTAAGACCCCGAAGGAGTTCAATCAGAGTCACATCATATTTTCTTTCATCCAGAATGTTAAAGAGTGTTTGCTGCGAAAGACCATCTAGTTTTCCATACTCAAGAGGAAAGTCCCAATCAGATACAGTATTATATTCTCGTGCACTCAGTTAATTCACTGAAGAGTGGGCGAGGGGTTGAGTCTGTGTCTGCTGGGATGTTTGCAACGGAAAGGTGTTTGCCCCGTGAAAATGGTATCACTTCTGGGAGGGGGTCGTAGCCCAGTGGTAGAGTATCTAGTACATGCAGAGCATCCCAGATAGGGCTGGGATTTTCCCCTGCCTGAAACCCTGGACATGCGCTGCCAGTCAGTGTAGACAATACTGAGTTAGATAGGCCAATAGTCTGTATAGAGCAGCTTCTTAGGTTTCCCTGTGTGTGCATGTGCATTGGGGTGTCTGAGCACTTGTTTTGAGTATGTTTATGTTGCAGGGATGCATAATTCAGATAGCGCCGAGGTGCTGTTGTGCACCGTGCAAGACTGTACATGGAATGAGGAACAGAGGCATTCTTACACCGGCCACATTGTCAATTTATTTTCTGAGGCTTCTGAATAGCAGTTGCTGGAAGCCTCAGGAGGGGAGAGAGCTCTTGTGCTTGAATCCTGCTTGCAGGTTTCCCTCCAGGCATCTGGTTGGCTGCTGTGAGAACAGGATGGTGGAACAGGATCTGTTGGACTGATCCAACAAGGATCAGACAGAAGTGATCCAATTGACTTGGGAACACTGTGTGAACAGAACAGGTGAAGTGTGTGTGTTACGCATTGTGCAACAAAGCAATGCCAGCCACATTTCATAGAATTGTAGGGACCTCCTTCCAGGCTGATGCAATGCATTTCCAGAATATGCATGAATAAATGCCTATTTCCTATCCCTAATCTATTTATTTTAAACGGGGAGGCTTGCCTACCTTCTTGCTGAGGGGAGTAGGGCTTCCCTTAACCAAGACCAAAGGAATACAAACTGCACATGTGCAGAAATGCTCTTTGCATGTCCTGAGGCTGAACCATGACAATAGAAACTTGTCCCAGGACTCTGGGCTAACTCAAAACCTGGCATTCAGAAGATCCTAGATCCAGGTAGGGCAGGGAAAAATTCCATGTCTGAAACTATGGAGAGTCATTGCTAGTCAGCTTCTTACATCCCTAGCCAATTAATAATTTTATTTTTATTTTTAATTTCTCTTTATTAATTTTCATACACGCATATACACACATATGTACAGAAAATAAATTCTTCACGGAAAAAAAACCAATAATAAGAACAACATAACTTAATTATAAGAAAACAAAAAAACAAAGACAAAGACAAACATGTAAGTTATTGACTTCCCTCCACCTCAGTTTTGGGTTATGTAATACATTTTCCCCCGCAGTTTTTCTTTAAAACTTTTGTATGTCGAAGGGTTATATTAAGCCTACTGTGATCTTTGGATTTTTTAAATCTACTTCAATATAGGTTATGAATTTATTGCATTCTTTAATAAACTTTGTTTCTTTCTGGTCTCTAATTTTTTGTGTTAATTTTGCCAATTCTGAATATTCAAATAATTTACTTTGCCAATCTCTTACTGTTGGGATATTGGTTGATTTCCAATTTTGGGCAATTAAAATTCTAGCAGCTGTTGTTGCGTACTGGAATAAGGTCTGGTCCTCTCTTAATTTCATTGCCAATCATTCCCAGAAGAAAATTTTCAGGTTTTTTAACAAAAGTATATTTAAACATTTTTTTTAGTTCATTATAAATGAGCTCCCAGAAGTTCTTGATTTTTTCAGAAGTCCACCACATGTGGTAAAAACTACCTTCCTTGTTTTTACACATCCAGCACATTTTATCTCCATTCTTATAGATTTTTCCTAATTTTACAGGGGTGATGTACCATCTGTACATCATTTTTTCCATGTTTTCTCTTAAGGCAACACAAGCAGTGAACTTCATATCTTTATTCCAGAGCTTAATCCAACTATCGTATTCCAAATTATATCCCAGATCTATTGCCCATTTCACCATAACTTCTTTTATTTCCTCGTCCTTAGTATCCCATTCTAATAGTTGATTATACGTTTTTGATAAGAGTTTTGAATTTCCTTCCAGTATTTCTATCTGGAATCTTGATTTTTTCCCGTTTATCCCGATCTTTTTATCTTCTGTCCACAGTGCATTAATTTGATGGAATTGTAACCAACTCGTTAATTTATCTCCCTAGTTCTTCATACGTTTTGATCTGCCAACCTTTTTCTGTTCTCACCAATAAATCTTCATATGTCCATCTCTTACCTTCTATGTTTGTTTTTTTAATTGTTAAAATATCTATTGGTGACAACCACCAGGGAGTTTTCCTTTCAAGAAGATTTTTATTTCTTTCCCAAAACTCTAGCAGAGGTCCTCTAATGATGTGACTAGAGAATTCTTTATGTACTTTTGCTTTATTATACCACAAATATGCGTGCCAACCGAATCTGGTGTTAAAGCCTTCTAAATCTAGTAGGTCAGTGTTTTTTATTACAGTCCATTCTTTAATCCAATGGAGGCATGAGGCCTCGTAATACAGTTTCAAATTCGGTACCGCAAAACCTCCTCTTTCTCTTCTATCTGTAAGCAATCTAAATTTAATTCTAGGCCTTTTCCCCTGCCAAATGAATTTAGATGCACAATTATGAAACAACCTGGGAAGAAATTAAAAAAGATTTAGATCTATGGAACAGAATAAAATTATCACGGTCAGGAAGAATGGCCGCAATTAAGATGAATATACTTCCAAAGTTGTTATTTCTATTTCAAAATATTCCGGCGATAAGAGGAAACAAAGTATTTAAAGATTGGCAGAAAATTTTAGCCAATTAATAATTTGTATAGGCCTAAATGCACTAGGAGGGCGCATATTTATAATTTTAAGAACAGCCACTGCTCTGGAGTAGGATAAAGGAGCCTTGTTCCCCCAGTGCTCTGTCTCCAACACCGGATACAGCTTTAGGGGCCTCGGGATGAACAAGAATAAGTCCAAGTGCTGCAGTGTCTTTGCGGCTATTGCCAGGTGCATGGTGCATCCCTGACCTTGGTAAGCCGTGAGAAACTGAGACGTCCATATTTTTGTAGAGCATTTATAAACCTTCCGCCAAAAGGTTCCTACAGTAGTGTACAGAACCAGAAGAAAGGCACTTCCTGCCTGCAAGCTTGCAATCTGCAAGACACAACACACAAGGCAAAAAAGTTGGGGAGGGAGGAGGGGAAAAGTAAGCTCAGGTAGCAGTCCTGGTTCTTATAATGGGGTCATATACTGGTAGTTCTGGCTATGCAGATTCTGAGCATCTTGAAGAGCAAATCCTTAAAGAATTCCTTCGTACCCCACCCCTAGTGAAATTTGGGAAAACAGCGGGTGCTGATATATTGGGGGGGCATGAGGGCAGGGCTGTCACAACAACAGATACCTTCGCTCAGACAGCTGATCTGGGGTCAGGTGAAATCACTGCTTTTTTCTGGGGGGATGCAGGGGTATGCATACCCCTAAACATTTTGTACTTTTGTCCATTTACTGTATTTATTTTCCCCGATTTGGTGATTTTCTTGACTCAAAATGAGAGTGCTCCTAAAGATTTTTTATTAGAAAATTGACATGAGCCAACAGTGTGACGCGGCAGCTAAAAAAGCCAATGCAATTCTGGGCTGCATCAATAGGAGCATAGCATCTAGATCAAGGGAGGTAATAGTGCCACTGTATTCTGCTCTGGTCAGACCTCACCTGGAGTACTGTGTCCAGTTCTGGGCACCACAGTTCAAGAAGGACACTGACAAACTGGAACGTGTCCAGAGGAGGGCAACCAAAATGGTCAAAGGCCTGGAAACGATGCCTTATGAGGAACGGCTAAGGGAGCTGGGCATGTTTAGCCTGGAGAAGAGGAGGTTAAGGGGTGATATGATAGCCATGTTCAAATATATAAAAGGATGTCACATAGAGGAGGGAGGAAGGGTGTTTTCTGCTGCTCCAGAGAAGCGGACACGGAGCAATGGATCCAAACTACAAGAAAGAAGATTCCACCTAAACATTAGGAAGAACTTCCTGACAGTAAGAGCTGTTCAACAGTGGAATTTGCTGCCCAGGAGTGTGGTGGAGTCTCCTTCTTTGGAGGTCTTTAAGCAGAGGCTTGACAACCATATGTCAGGAGTGCTCTGATGGTGTTTCCTGCTTGGCAGGGGGTTGGACTCGATGGCCCTTGGGGTCTCTTCCAACTCTAGGATTCTATGATTCTAAAAAAAGGACTGGGTGAAATCCTTGCTGGACTGGTTGAGTCGCCGCCCTCCCTCGTGGATTGTGCCTGCGGTGACTCTCAGAAAGCAACATCTGAATGTGCGCAAACTGGTTCCATTTTAAAACATCTGTGCTTGATGATACGAAATGTTCTGCCTGTAATGAAGATTGGTGAAAATGTTGTGTGATTTTGCAGTTAACTAGCAGTGGCATATATGCACATAATGTGTCATGTGTCTTACCAGACTTTATACCCCAAGCTGGTCCCCTCCAGATGTTTAGGACTACATCTCCCATGCTGGCTGGGGCTGATGGGATTTGTAGTCCAAACATCCTCAGAAAGTGGAGAAGGCTGGTCCTACCATTAATGTGACCTCTTGCTTACGGTGAGGAGAGCAATTGTGTTGTTTGATCTATTTCTGTCCTGCTTTTCCTCTCCAAGGAGCCCTAGTGACAAGCAACGAAATAACAACACATTTTTTAAGATAAAAAGCAATATTAAAAACATTGCAGAAAGGACCCACGTACAGTAGCTGGTGGGTTGTTCCTCATGCAGGTAGCAACTTAGTTTGTAGCATTGTTACCAGAACAAACTCTAAAAAAACTCTTAGCTCAAAAGGTGGTGAACAGGATGTTATAAGAAAGGTTACAGAAAACGGTGCAGAGCATTTCCTTCGCTCCTCAGAGTTCTGTAGGGCTGCCACATTTTAAAAAGTGAAAATCCTTTCCGTTGAGCTTTTTTTTTCAGTTTTGACCAAAGTCGTTGAACTTTTTTTTGCAAAATCTCTGGGGGGGAAATACATTTTTGAGCTATTCTTAAGGAAATTACCGTATTTTTCGCTCTATAGGACGCACCCGACCGTAGGAGGGGGAGAACAGGGGAAAAAACCATTCTCCCCCTCTCTGCTCAGCGCCCCTTCAGCGAAGCGGCAGGAGAGAGGCAGGGTGCTGCGCAGAAAGGGAAAACTCTGCAGCACCTCTCCAGCGAAGCGAAGCCTGGAGAGCAAGAAGGATCAGTGCGCACCGCCCCCTCTCGCTCTCCAGGCTTTAGGCAGCTAACCTGTCCTCTCCTCCTTCAAGGATACCCTAAAACCTAACAAATTCCTTCCAGTAGCACCTTAAAGACCAACTAAGTCAGTTCTTGGTATGAGCTTTCGTGTGCATGCACACTTCTTCAGATACACCACACAAAAATGCACACGAAAGCTCATACCAAGAACTGCATGCACACAAAAGCTCATACCAAGAACTGACTTAGTTGGTCTTTAAGGTGCTACTGGAAGGAATTTGTTTTGTTTTGACTATGGCAGACCAACACGGCTACCTATCTGTAACCCTAAAACCTGTGTAAGTCACCCCCCCCCAGGCCTCAAAACTGCAAAATGACTTTTCTCTCTTCTAAAAATCCACAGCTAAAGTTTTCCTCTGCTTTTTCACAAGATGCTGTTGCAAAGGCAAAATGTTACTTTTATCAGTACGAGAGAGCTTCAAAAAGCTAATGAATAGACTCTGTCAGAGCAAGCCTGAGAACTGACTCTCATTCGGTTGTAAGACATCTTGAACACACTGAACCGTGAGACTCCTCGACCCCCATTGGCTTCTCACCCCCTTTCCTGGGAAGGGCGCCAAGAGTCCAAAAGAGTCCCAAGACAGGAGCTTTCTGTTCATGCTCAGGAAACTCAAGTTGGGGCAGGATTCTTGAGGAGAAGGAGAAAGGGGAGGGAACTGAAGGGGAATACAGTGGTACCTCGCAAGACGAATGCCTCGTAAGACGAAAAACTCGCAAAACGAAAGAGTTTTTCGTTTTTTGAGTTGCTTCGCAAGACGGATTTCCCTATGGGCTTGCTTCGCAAGACGGAAACGTCTTGCAAGTTTGTTTCCTTTGTCTTGCGAGTTTGTTTCCTTTTTCTTAAAACCGTGCATTCACTTCGAGGAGCAACTCATAGCACGCGGTGTGGTAGCCTTTTTTGAGGTTTTTGAAGACTTTGGTGATTTTTGAAGCTTTTCCAAGGTCCGTGCTTCGCAAGACGAAAAAATCGCAAGACGAAAAAACTCGCAGAATGAATTAATTTCGTCTTGCGAGGCACCACTGTATATGCTCTGTGCAAATGGCTGTGAACTCGTGCTTGTTTTGTGAATCTATCACACTTGCTCCTTCTACTACCTGGAAGGTAGAAATAAAGCTTTTTCTCTGAAACTATTCCTTGAGTGTCTGTTGACTCCCATTTTCCCGTCCCGGGTGAGATTTTATTATTTTATCTATTTCTTGATACACCTGAGACCATTGGTTGGTATACCTGAGACAAGATTTTATGGCAAAAATGAAGATTTCTTGCTCAAACTGCCTCTCATGCTTGGCCAGGCTATCTGGGCTGTGGCAAAGACAGTCAGAGATAGTTTGTATTGATTGATTGATTGATTGATTGATTGATTGTCACTCAGAAATAATCGTATCTTACATTGTGTCAGTGGAATTCCAATAGTGAGATGGCTTGAGATGCTCCATGAGGCAAAAAGGAGCCATGGGGAGTTGAGAGAACTATTCATCGAGCAGAATAGTATGGGTAATTTGAATTAAAGCACCCTCTTGCCACCCATGAAGCAAGGTGAGGTGACTGCCTCAGGGGGGCAGGATCCACTGAGACAGCAGTTCCCGGTGTAGATCTTTATTCCCCCATTGTTCCTCGTGTTGATCTTCACTCCCCTGTCTTCCCTGGCGGGGAGGGGGCACCATTTTGTGGTTCATGTATCTTCATACATTCACTTGAACGCACAAGGTCCCCCCACCCTCCATGTCTTAGATTAAAGAGAGAGAGGTCATCTCCATCCCCTTTTTGCTCGTTCTCCACACGCCATAAATTGTGTGTGGGTGAAGACTTCAAGATTATGTTACCTCACATTTCATATGGACTGTCATCGTTCTAATTTAAGATAACGTTCCCACAACATTTCCTTTTTTATATATGTAATTATTTTATTCGTTTTTTAACATATCATTTTCAACAGTAATTAATCATAGAATCATAGAATTATAGAGTTGGAAGAGACCACAAGGGCCATCGAGTCCAACCCCCTGCCAAGCAGGAAACACCATCAGAGCACTCCTGACATATGGTTGTCAAGCCTCTGCTTAAAGACCTCCAAAGAAGGAGACTCCACCACACTCCTGGGCAGCAAATTCCACTGTCGAACAGCTCTTACTGTCAGGAAGTTCTTCCTAATGTTTAGGTGGAATCTTCTTTCTTGTAGTTTGGAACCATTGCTCCGTGTCCGCTTCTCTGGAGCAGCAGAAAACAACCTTTCTCCCTCCTACTTTTACATCTTATTCAATTTTTTTTTACTTCCATCAATCCTGTCTGAAAATTTTCCAATCTAATCTCTTAGTATGCATTTCTTCTCTTCCCTATTACATTTCAAACTCATAACCAATATCACAATCTTTTTCTACTTTGTAACACTTCATATATTTCTCCTTACAAAACTTCTTGTAGTCCTACTAGCGTAATTTGTTGATTACAGTTGCTCTTCAAATAATTCATATACTTCTTCCAAGCTTCTGTAAATCTCTGGTCCCGCAGATTTCGAATCCTTCCTATCATTTTGTCAATTTTGTCATTTTGTTCCCACAACATTTCCAATGCACAACGAATGGGACAGTCTCTATGGGGTGTCTCCCTCTGAATTTTTCACACACACACACACACACACACACACACACACACACACATATATGTAAGGCTCCAGTCCCTTTGAAGCATTCAGGTGCAGTAGCCTCCCCAGCTATACCCAGCGGTAGGCAAAATGCAACACAAAACCAATAAAACTGCATTATAATAAACAGAAGTTCAGTAATAAAGAGAGTGCAATCTTGTGGGTCAGGGAAAGGCTAGTAAAAGGACATGTCGTCAGACAAATGTTTCTGAAACAATTAACAGATGATTCTTTATGTACGCTGCTCTCCATAGGCGGCTGGCTCAGCACTATTTATTTTGTTATTTTCCAACATTTAAACCCCAGCTTTCTATAAAATATTCAAGGCAGTTTATAATTTAAAAATGAAGCTATCTTTCACCATGGCAGCGTCTACACTCCGGATCTCCTTGCCCATTGATATGTGTTGAAAATTCATAAGAACATCGTAAGAACATATTATTAAGAGGTTAAAATCACTCCAGAATGCTGGGGAATTGTTTAAAAACAGTGTTAAAGCTCAAGTATACTGCAGGACAGGAAAGGTACCATGACGGCTAAGAGGTCGCCAATGTGGTTAACAAGCAGAATCAAAGAAGCTATTAGAGATAAGAAGGCTTCATTCAGGAAAAAAAATGAAGTCGTCAAATTGATAAAACAAAAAGGAACACAAGCTTTGGCAAAAATAAAATAAAATGCAAGCAGACATTAAGGGATGCTAAAAAAAAGATTATGAGGAGCACATTAAGACAAACAAGAAGTTGCTTAAGTACATTAGCAGCAGGGGAGGGGAGTGTAGACCATTGGATGACAAGGTAGTCAAAGATGTCCTAAAGGAGGATAAGGAGATTGTGGAGAAGCTGCAAATCTTTACAGAGGACGATATAGGGCATATCTTGGCGTCTGAACTAGCTTTTTCAGGAAGGGAGACTGAGGAACTGAGGAAGGTAGTAGCGATGAGAGATGAAGTTCGAGGCCAAATAGACAAATTAACAACTGACAAATAGTCAAATGTGGTTGAAATCCATCCACCCAAGAATTCTGAAAGAACTCAAATTGCTGATCTTCTAACAAAAATATAGAACTTGTCTCCCAGATCAGCTTCCATAGCCAATGTAACACCGATTTTTAAAAAAGGAATTTGAGGGAATCCTGAAAAGCATAGGCCATTTAGCTTAATTTCCCAAGAAAACTGGTAGAAAATATGATGGAAGGAAAAGTAAGCAAGCATATAGAAGAACAAGCCTTGCTGAAGCAGAGCCAGCATGGCTTAAGAGCATTAGAAGAGCCTGATGGAATCAGGTCAGTAGCCCATCTAGTCCTGTATCCTGTTCCCACAGTGGCCAACCAGTTCTTCGTGGGGAACCCACAAGCAGGACCTGAGCACTGCCTGCTCCTGTGGCTTCCAGAAACTGGTATCAGAAGTATCAGTGGAGACAGAGCATAGCCAACATGGATTAGTAACCATTAGTAGCCTCCATGAATTTGTCCAATCTTCTATTAAAACATTCCAAGTTGGTGGCCTTCACAGTCTCCTGCGAGTTCCATAGTTTAACTATCTGCTATAATAATAATTCAAAAAATAATTCAATTCTCTTGAGAGTCTCATGGACTGCAAGAAGATCAAACCTCTCCATTCTGAAGGAAATCAGCCCTGAGTTCTCACTGGAAGGACAGATCCTGAAGCTGAGGCTCCACTACTTTGGCCACCTCAGGAGAAGAGAAGACTCCCTGGAAAAGACCCTGATATTGGGAAAGATGGAGGGCACAAGGAGAAGGGGACGACAGAGGATGAGATGGTTGGATAGTGTTCTTGAAGCTACCAGCATGAGTTTGACCAAACTGTGGGAGGCAGTGGAAGACAGGAGTGCCTGGCATGCTCTGGTCCATGGGGCACAAAGAGTTGGACACGACTAAATGACTAAACAACAACAACAACAACAACAACAACATAATAATTTTTAAAATTTATATCCCGCCCTCCCCAGCCGAAGCCAGGCTCAGAGCGGCTAACAACAATAAAAGTAACACAGCATTCTAAAATCAATTCATTTTAAAATCAATTCAAAATCAAATTAAATTAATGGCACCCATTGGGCTAGAGTTCTGTGAGGATTACCAAAGGAGGGGGTCAGACTGTGCCTTGGCCAAAGGCCTGGTGGAACAGCTCTTGTCTTGCAGGCCCTGCCAAAAGATGTCAAGTCCCGCAAGGCCCTAGTCTCTTGTGACAGAGCGCTCCACCAGATCGGGGCCACAGCCGAAAAGACCCTGGCTCTGGTTGAGGCCAGCCTAACCTCCCTGTGGCCCGGGACCTCCAAGATATTTTTGTTTGAAGACCGTAAGGTCCTCCGTGGGACATACCAGGAGAGGCGGTCCCATAGGTACGAGGGTCCTGTGTGAAGAAAGTGGGTAGAGAATGGCATGGAGAAAGTGGAATGAGAAAATTTTTCATCCCCCGATCATAACTCCTGGAACTCCTGGACATCCAGTGAAGCTGAATGTTGGGAGATTCAGGAGAGATTAAAAAAGTACTTCTTCGCACAGTGCTTCTTGAAACTATGGGACTTACTCTCACAGGAGGCAGTGATGGCCACGAACTTGGATAGTTTTAAAAGAAGTTTAGACAAATTCATGGAGAAGGCTATCAACGGCTATTAGTCATGATGTCTGCAGTCTCTCTCCACTGTCACAGGAAACATGCTTTCAGAACACCAGTTGGTAGAAACTGCAGGTGGGGAGAGCATTGCTGCTGCACTTGGGTTCTGTTTGCAGGCTTCCCAGAGGCACCTGTGTGGCCCCCGTGAGGACAGGATGCTAGACTAGATGAACCACTGGCCTGATCCAGCAGGACTCTTCTTATGTTCTTTCTAGGCAGGCACCTTCACTGTAATGTGTTTGGTGCCTGCTTAAAACACTTCTGCAAGCCAATCCAGACTGGTCAAGTTAATAGTTTAAGATGTAAGTTTCTTCTATATTGTATATTGTTAACTGGTGATTTTATCACTCTTTTGGGGGGGGGGAAAGGTCAACTAGTTTTCATCAATAATTTCAATCTATATTTTATATAAACTACTTAGAGGTTTTGACAATTAATTGGCAAACAAATCCTGTTAAATAAAAAAAATAGAATTATGAACAACAATTATATCCATATATATATATATATGTGTGTGTGTGTGTGTGTGTGTGTGTGTGTGTGTATATATATATATATATATATATATATATATATATATATATATTCCTAAATGCCTGCACTTGAGACAGGTCATAACACAGATGTCCATTTTACAGTTGAGCAAACTGAGGCCGGGGATGAAAAAAAAATTGCATCTTCCCTTTCTAAAGTGGGGGATTAACCCCAGGGCCCCTGTCCCATTGCCTCATTACCACCACCTCTCCAAGTGAGGGGGGTGGGAGACCAAATATTCCCTTTTCTGTGTGTTTGTTTGTGGGTATGGGACTGGTATTGAACCCCCTTCCTTCTTTCTCTTCCCTTCTGTTCCAGACACGACGGCCGCCCTGCGCCTCATGGAAGAGTCATTGTTGCTGGACCAGAATTTCCGACACAAGGCAGAAAAACTCCTTGGGATTTTCCAAAGTGAACTGTTTCAGGCTCTCCTGGGTGCGTATGGGAGGTAGCTGACACCAGGACTGATTGGGGGGGGGGGAGCAAGCCAGGGTGCTGCTTGAAGAAATTGAGGAGGAGCCTAATGGGCAAGGGGCAGGGCTTACATGCAGCACTCAGTCCAGCTTTCCCAAACCTGGGGCCCACCAGATGCTGTAGTCCAAAACAGCTAGAGGGCTCCAGGTTAGGAAAAAGTACTGTATTTTTTGCTCTATAAGACTCACTTTTTCCCTCCTAAAAAGTAAGGGGAAATGTGTGTGCGTCTTATGGAGCGAGTGCAGGCTGCGCAGCTATCCCAGAAGCCAGAACAGCAAGAGGGATCGCTGCTTTCGCTGCGCAGCTATCCCTCTTGTTGTTCTGGCTTCTGAGATTCAGAATATATTTTTTTCCTGTTTTCCTCCTCCAAAAACTAGGTGCGTCTTATGGTCTGGTGCGTCTTATGGAACGAAAAATACGGTAGTTTAGTTTCTGAAAGTCAATGCATGAGTTATACCCTCCTAACAGCCCAACTCCCAAATGTGGAGTATGAGGTGCAAGGAAGGCAGAGACTCTGAATGTGCTCAGAGCCACACTCATCTTTATTAACAAAAGAATCATAGAATTGTAGAGTTGGAAGGGACCCCAAGGGTCATCTAGTCCAACTCTTTGCAATGCAGGAATCTCTACGAGATCATACAAGACAGGCGGCCATCCAATTTCTGCTTAAAAACCTCTAGTGAAGGAGAGTCTACCACTTCCCAAGGGAGTCTGTTCCACTGCCAAGCAGCTCTTACCATCAGAAATTTATTCCTGATATTTAGTTGGAATCTCCTTTCTTGTAACTTAAATCCACTGGTTTGGGTCCTAGCCTTCATCTTCCATGTGACAGCCCTTGAGATATTTGAAGATGCTAACATATCTCCTCCCAGTCTCCTCTTTACTAGGCTAAACATACCCAGTTCCCTCAACCATTCTTCATACAACTTGGTTTCCAGACCCTTGATCATCTTTGTCACCCTCCTCTGCCCACACTCCAGCTTGTAAATATCCCCCTTAAATTGTGGTGCCCAGAACTGGACACAGCACTCCAGGTGTGGTCTGACCAAGACAGAATAAAGTGTGACTATGACTTCCCTTGATCTGGACCCTAGACTTCTGTTGACGCAGCCTGAGGCCCTGAAGTTAATAAGCCCTTCCTGCCCCATATGTATAGATGAGCTAGAGAACTAGGTGCAGAAGCCAACGAAGTGTGGCTTTGTGAAGGAGAGCTACTGAGAAAGTGTGCAGAAAGAGAAAAAGAACCTGAAAGCTTCTTGGAGAGGCAGAAAGAAGAGGAAGCTGCCTTATGCTGAGACTACTGGCCCATGTGGCTCAATATTCTCTACACCGACTGGCAGCAGCTCCCCAGGGTTTCAGACAGGGAATGTCTCCCAGTCCTATGTGCAGATGCCACCAAGGATTGGACCTAGCATCTGATGCAGAGGCTCTACCACTGAGCTGCATCCCTCTCCTAAATAGTGGTGTAAATGGGCAAGCAGACATTGCATATTGGAGGGGGCAGGGCAAGGAGAATTCCCACTAAAATTTCCAGTGACTGCCGTTTCCCAGGAGAGATGTTTTTGAAAAATAGTTCTTGACTGTATTTTTAGATTAAAAGATCTGAAGTTATTTTTGAGCAGGGATCTCAAGTCCTATAATTTTCCAAGATTTCAAAACACTGTTTAGAGGAGCTAAAAATGCAGAAGGCCAAGGGGGGAAATGAAGCAACTGTGTTTAATTTGTTCTGCAGGTGGGCGGGTTGCACACGGGTTCAAATAGCCAACGAAGTGTGGTTAGCTTTATCACGGGGTACAAATACTTTTTGAAATGGGTACCTGAGCCTTCACCAACTTAGAGCCTTCCAGATGTTTTGGACTACAACTCCCATCAGCCTCGGCTGATTGTAGTCCAAAACATCTGGAAGGCTCCAGGCTGGGGTCTATGAAGCATAATTCCCTGAGGAAAGGGAAGAGGATCTAGCTGGGGCAGTTGCTTATCTGAACTTGATAAATTGAGGAGGGTCTTAAAGCAATGAAGCAATGGGAGGGGGAGAAGTGGGTGAAGCTTAAAAGTGGGAGGAGCTTGTTGCTTGGCTGGGGTTTAGAAGGGGAATTGTGGGGGGAAAGAGGTTGGCCAAAGTTAGGGAAGACTTTCTTCTTCTTTGGGAATTAGGGAATCGGAGGGGAATTAGGCATGATCTCCTGAATACCAGGCCTGAGCTTTGAAGGGGAGGGAGGAGGCGGAAGATGAAGCTTGTGGTGAGCCTTGTTGAGCTTTCAGCATGGAGGGTGCCCAGGTGTATGGGTTTGGGGGCTGCTTTCCTCCAACCACGCAGCCCTCTCATCTCTCACCCTTGCATCAGGGTCCAAGAGCCTTGTCTTGTCATACACCTGCTGAGTCTACCTAATGCTAGGAGATAGCAGCCTCCTTATCTTCCTCCTCTTCCTCCTGATGCTAGAGCTGCACCTGCAGAGACTCAGCCAGCCAGCCATGGAGGGGTTTGGCTCAGCTCATGGGTCTAAATATAGGCTTTAATCTGAGTTTCATAATTACTTCTGAGCTGGGCTGAAGGGAGGTGGGGATGGGATGCCCGGAAGCATCTAGGAGCTCAGCTGTAAGGCGCTTGGTGTGCACCTGGGGAGTCCTAAGCCCTTTTCTTCCCACACCTGTGTGGACAGCTGCTCCCCTTGGCCTACCTTGCAAGAGAATGTTCTTTGCAGAGGAGGCTCCTCCAAGGTCCGTTTTGTGAAAATGTGCCTCCCAGATAGTGGCCTTTATTTTTCAGACAAAAGAAGGAAAAGAAATATTGGGGATTTCCCCCCCCCCCTTTTTTTAATCTAATATTTAAAAATTATTTGACTTTCCATCCATGCTCTTGATTTAGATATCCAGGAGTTTTATGAAGTGACTATTTCAGACACTCGCCCCACGACTTCACGGAGGTCTCGGCCTAAGGTAGGTGCTCTGTTGTCAGTGATTTCCTTCCTCTTCCTACAGCTGCTTGCTTTCTTAGTACTCCTGAGCCCAGCTCCTCCAACCTTGGATTCTGTGCCTCAGTAGAATTACAGAATTTGCTGCCACAGGAGGCTGTGATAGCCACCAAATTGAATGTCTTCAAAAGAGGATTAGATAAGTTCATGGAGGAGGATAGGGCTATTGTTTGTTGTTTTTGTTTTAGCTACTTATTTGTATTTTTATCTTGTGAGGAGCCCTGATATCTTTTGATGAAGGGCGGTAAATAATAATAATAATAATAATAATAATAATAATAATAATAAATAATGGCTACTAGCCACAATAGTTATGTTTTGCCTCCACAGTCCAAGGCAGCAGTGCTTTTGTATGCCAGTTGCTGGAAATCGCAGGAGGGGAGAAGGCTCTTGTGCTTGGATCCGGTTAGTGGGTTTCTCACATATGGCTGGCCGCTGTGAGAATAGGATGCTGGACTAGATGGGCCTGCTTTGGTCTGATCCAGCAGGGCTTTTCTAATGTTCTTATTGTGCACCAATGGGAAAAAAAATCCAATGTAAATTTGAAGTGATTCTGTGGTCCCTGAGTGGATTGCTAGCTAGCTAGCTAACATCATCTTATTTATTTAATTTAGAAATTTCTTTACATTTATATCTCTCTTCTTTCTTTTGACATGAAACCCAAGGCGACATACATGTGGTTCCTAGGCAGTCTCCAATCCATGTACTGTTCTGACCTAGACTTGCTTAACTTCAGCAAGGTGATGGCTTCATGTGCCTTTAGACCAGACCCTGGGGCCCTCCTGGGGCCATCAAAGCAGTATCTTTGAACAGTGGTACCTCGGGTTAAGTACTTAATTCGTTCCAGAGGTCCGTACTTAATCTGAAACTGTTCTTAACCTAAAGCACCACTTTAGCTAATGGCTAATAGCTGCTGTCGCTGCACCGCCGGAGCACGATTTCTGTTCTCATCCTGAAGCTAAATTCTTAACCCGAGGTAATATTTCTGGGTTAGTGGAGTGTGTAACCTGAAGCGTATGTAACCTGAAGCGTATATAACCCGAGGTACCACTGTACACCTGAAGTCCCAAGAGCCCTTTTTCATTTCAAGCCCTTTTCTGAAGGTTTCTCTCCCTTGAGGACATGAATACTGGGAAATGGGTGCCAGGGAGAGGCAGAACACAGCTAAATGTTTTTGGGGAAGAGCTGTGGTTGTGTGGTGTAACCCAGCTCTTGCACGAGTGGGGATCCCAAATTCAGTCTTCTGTATCACCATTGGGAATGGATCTGGGCTAGTGTGGTTAAGATCCTGGTGCCGGTCCAACAATATAAGGCAGCTTTACATATGTTTTAAGCAAGAGACATGGCAACAGGAAGTTGAAGATTAAACCGTCCAGACTCTTTGAGGTTGTATGTACAGACTGTTCAGATTGGATGGGTTGGAGGGAGCACTCTAAGGGACTGTTGGGGGATGTTCTTTCTAATTGAGTGAACTTCTGGTTAATTAATCTCACTGCTTCTCTTCTGGGAGAATGGAAGAAGGGAAATAGACACGGAGAAGCGGAGAAAAGAACTGTGGGCTCTCTCTCTCTCACACCCACCCACCCACCCACACCCTGGTGGATCTGCTTCTATGAATCCGGCCAATTAGAGGCCACAGGTGCCTTCCCATGCCCTGAAACGATGGAGACATGGATTCATTGGCTTTGAGCTTCAGTACGGACGCGGGTGGCGCTGTGGGTTAAACCACGGAGCCTAGGGCTTGCCGATCAGAAGGTTGGCAGTTCGAATCCCCGCAACAGGGTGAGCTCCTGTTGCTCAGTCTGTGCTCCTGCCAACCTAGCAGTTCGAAAGCACATCAAAGTGCAAGTAGATAAATAGGTACCGCTCCGGTGGGAAGATAAATGGCGTTACTGTGCGCTGCTCTGGTTTGCCAGAAGCGGCTTAGTCCTGCTGGCCACATGATCCAGAAGCTGTACGCTGGCTCCCTCGGCCAATAAAGCGAGATGAGCGCCGCAACCCCAGAGTTGGCCACGACTGGACCTAATGGTCAGGGGTCCCTTTACCTTTACCTACTTTGTCAGTGGCATGTTCCTCACTTAGTTTGGACTTCACAGCCTGTAGTAACCTCCACAACCCTCTCATCTGTGTCATTACCCAAAAGAGTACTCATTAGTGGTTACTCGTCATCCTGGAAAAAGTAACAAGTGGGGTGCTGTAGGGTTTTGTCCTGGGCCTGTTGTTGTTCAACATTTTTATAAATGACTTGGATGAAGGAATTGAGGGGAGGCTCATCAAATTTGCAGGTGACTCCAAACTGGAAGGGGTAGCTAATGCTGCAGAAGACAGAATCAGAATTCAAAATGACCTTAACAGATTGGAGAACTGGGCGCTAGCTAACAAAATGAATTTCAATAGGGACAAATAGGGACAAATGTCAGATGCACAAATATAGGATAGGGGACACCCGGCTTACTAGCAGTATATGTGAAAGGATCTAGGGGTCTTGGTGGACCACAAGCTGAACACAGTGTGATGCAGCAGCAGAAAAAAAGAAAAGAAAAGAAAAGAAAAGAAAAGAAAAGAAAAGAAAAGAAAAGAAAAGAAAAGAAAAGAAAAGAAAAGAAAAAGCTAATGCTCTTCTAGGCTGCATCAACAGAAGTATAGTGTCCAGATCAAGGGAAGTAATAGTACCGCTCTATTCTGACTTACCGGTAGTCAGACCACACTTGGAATACTGTGTCCAGTTCTGGGCATCACAATTTAAGAAGGATGTTGACAAGTTGGAATGTATGCAGAGGAGGGCAACCAAGATGATCAAGGGCATGGAAATTAAACCTTATAAGGAGCACTTGGAGGAGCTGGGTATGTTTAGACTGGAAAAGAGGAGACTGAGAGTATATATGATAGCCATCTTCAAATATCTGAAGGGCTGTCACATGGAGGAGGGAGCATGCTTGTTTTCTCCTGCTCTGGAGGGTAGGACTCAAACCAGTGGCTTCAAGTTGCAAGAAAGGAGATTCCAACTAAACATTCGGAAAAACTTTCTGACAGTAAGAGCTGTTCAGCAGCGGAACAGACTCCCACGAGGGGTGGTGGACTCTCCTTCCTTGGAGGTTTTTAAACAGAGGTTGGATGGCCATCAGTCATGGATACTTTAGCTGAGATTGCAGGCAGTTGGACTAGATGGCCCATGGGTCCCTTCCAACTATTCTATGATTATCTATTTCTCTTGCTGCTGCCTGTTACAGCTTCCTGTAGCAGTGAGTTCCACAGGTGAATTGTGTGTGTGTGCGTGCGTGCGTGTGTGTGTGTGTGAGAGAGAGGGGGGGGAATACTTCTTCACCAACACCTCTGTTCTGTTTCTCACACACTGGAGATGTCTTGCTTGTGGGTTTCTCATTGGGGCATCTAGTTTGCCACTACGAGAAGAAGATGCTGGACTAGGTGGGTCTTTGGCTTGATTCAGCTGCTGCTGCAGTACTCTTCTTATGCTCCCTTTCTCTTCTCCCACCTTCACCCCACTATGGAGCGGAAACCTGCTCCATCAGGGCCTCTACAGGGACAGGGTTCTATCCAACATTAGTTGTTCTCAGAGCGGGCCCATTGAAATGAATGAATGTGGCTAACTTAGGTCCATTGTTTCCAGTGGGCCTATTCTGAGCATAACTTCATTGTTTCGAGCTCATTGTTTCTTTTCCCTCCAGCACCAAAATAGTCAAATGGAGGTTGACAGGGCAGGGGTGGATATAGAAGCAGTTTCTGAGGAACCAGGGCAGAGTGGCAGGATAAGGATGTGAAACAGGAACAAATAGAATCTATGAGGTGAGGTTCACTCCTGGAGACCCCACTTTCTGCAGTGACTGAGAGTCTCTGCATGACCAAGGCTGATGTACTAACTACACTTTTTCCTAGATGTGTCAGATCTGGCCATGCCTGTATTAAAACTCATTTGAATTGCTACCATGGGCTTTGCGTATGGTTGCCTTTGAAGAATGTCCAGAAGCTTACAGCTGGTTCAGAATGTTGCAGTGGAGCGGCTGCTGAATGGGGTGAATTATAACAGGAATGGGGTCTGGAAGCAGCTCTCTAAAACTCTCTGTATGGCCCTTTGTCTGTCCCCAGACAATGCCCCTTATGGGCCATTTTCCATGTGTTTTTGCATGGTTGGAGTGTGCCCTTTGAAGTGCAATTCTTTATTTTATTCTAAACGGCCTCGGTCCAGTATACCTGAAGGAGCGTCTCCACCCCCATTGTTCTGCCCGGACGCTGAGGTCCAGCGCCGAGGGCCTTCTGGTGGTTCCCTCATTGCGAGAAGCAAAGCTACAGGGAACCAGGCAGAGGGCTTCTTGGTAGTGGCGCCCGCCCTGTGGAACGCCCTTCTGGCAGATGTCAAAGCGATAAACAACTACCTGACATTCAGAAGACATCTTAAGGCAGCCCTGTTCAGGGAAGTTTTTAATGTGTGATATTTTAGTGTATTTTTGGTTTCTATGGAAGCCGCCCAGAGTGGCTGGAGAGGCCCAGCCAGATGGGCGGGGTATAAATAATAAATTATTATTATTATTATTATTATTATTATTATTATTATTATTATTATTTTATTCAACACATTTAAATTCCATATGTCCTCAACGGAGCTGAAGGTGGCATACATTGTTCACTTACTCCCTGTTTTGTCTTCACAACAACCCTGCAGTGTAGGTTAGCTTGAGAGACTATGACTGGCCCAAGGCCCTGCAATGAGTTTCAAGGCTATGTAGGGATTTGAACTCCAGTTTCCCAGGTTCTAATCCAATACCTCTAACCACTGCACCATACTGGCTCTCTTGATTAACTGCATGGCTTTGGGAAGAATAATAGGGACCTGCCTTTATAAGGATTTCTGATGCAGTACATGTTAAAGCAATGTTTGAACACTCATAAATCTATGTATAAATGCTGAGAAGGATTATTTATTGATGTTACAAGCATGGTCCTTGCTAAGAAGATGGGGAAGCATATATAGGGACTGAGTAAAGGAGAATGAGCAGTCCCAGTGGGGGAAGGGCAGAGCATGGCTTGTGGGGCATGAAAGCGTGCTTTTCTGCACAGATGCAGTTGCTCAAAGAGGGGCAAATCCTGGAAGGCCTGGAATTTAGATCTGCCTTCTCTCTGTTTCTCACCAATGACCCTCCTGTTCTAGGGTGGGTTAAGAAAGAGACAGAAGATAAGGCTAGCCTGTTTCCTCATGGGTTTTATACAAATCTATAGGGCAGCCACGTTACAGTTCTGCTTGTCTCATCTCAAAATGGCTAGCATAGAGCAGGGAAAGGTGCAGAGAAGCAGGACAAACACCAGAACTAGAGTTGCTCTTGGCACAGTGCTGATGAGCTAAGCAGATCTTGGCTCAGCTCTGCCACGGCCACCACATATTTTCTCTGCTTCTGCTGTTTTGGTGTTGGCTGCGTTGGCACCACTCACTGCCCCTCCACTGGGCTTCTGGATTCACTTCATTGATGGATGGGCACCACCACTTTTGAGTGGGAGCTAAACTCTGCTCCCAGCCGTGGTGACCACTTGCCATCTTACAATACCCAGAATGCAATCCCTTGCCCCATACATCTGTTAATATTTATAATCCTGCTTGAACTATAGATATATGAAATTAGTAAATTTTATAGATCTGTGGGCCAGGGCATTACATAAGTTCGTTAATAATATTTTTGAGTGACTTAAAAATGGAGGAAAGCTAGCACAGATGGGACTCAAGTTTGGCTCCTGTTCCAAAGTGGGGCCGTTTCCTGTTGCTGAAAAGCCTCTGAGGTCTGTTTAGCAGTGAATGGCAGCAGAACCTGGTCAGGCAAGTGAGGGGCTCTGCTGAGACTCTGGGCCCCTTGTCAAATGCCTGACATGGTTGACAGCTGGCGCCAGACCTGCTGAAAAGGGCAACTGAAATGATCAGCAGTTTGGAGCAAGCTCAAGTATTTGGGGCTTTGTGCAGAGCAATCTTATACTCTAGTTCCACTGGAAGGGGATAAAAGATTCATTCTCTATACCTTCAGCATATAACCCCTCAGTAATCATCTCTTGGTTGCTAAAAACTAGCAGGGAGGGGGACAGTTGGCTGGGCCAAGCAGATGTCGCCCTAAGAGGGAGATGACTGAAATTAATACAATTATTAATGATATGGGTAGGTGTCCCCCTCCAGTAATACTGTAGCTCAGGCACGTCCAGCTTCCAAGAGACTGGGATCTATAAAAAAACTGGCAGTGACCCATTGTATTGACCAGAGTTGTTAAGCTTTTTTGGGGGAGGATCAGCCAAAGTTGTCAAGCTTTCTTTTGGGGGGGGGGGCGTTATCAGGGTCCTGCAATCGACCATTAGATCATGATTGACCAGTTGGACATCCCTGCCCTAGCTTATCCTCTGCAGTTGATTGACAGTAGTGTGGAATTGAACTCTCTGCCATGGAGTGGTGGTCAGTAGCTTAAGGGTAAGAGATTTATGGAGATGGAGAGATCCAACATTGGCTTTTGGAAGGGGCTTCAGCTTGGTGACAGAATACATTTTTTGCTCACAGAAGGCCTCAAATTCAGTTTCCTCTACCATCATAGAATAGAATAGAATAGAATAGAATAGAATAGAATAGAATAGAATAGAATAGAATAGAATAGAATAGAATAGAATAGAATAGAATAGAATAGAATAGAATCATAGAGTTGGAAGAGACCACAAGGGCCATCGAGTCCAACCCCCTGCCAAGCAGGAAACACCATCAGAGCACTCCTGACATATGGTTGTCAAGCCTCTGCTTAAAGACCTCCAAAGAAGGAGACTCCACCACACTCCTTGGCAGCAAATTCCACTGTCGCTCTTACTGTCAGGAAGTTCTTCCTAATGTTTAGGTGGAATCTTCTTTCTTGTAGTTTGGAGCCATTGCTCCGTGTCCGCTTCTCTGGAGCAGCAGAAAACAACCTTTCTCCCTCCTCTATGTGACATCCTTTTATATATTTGAACATGGCTATCATATCACCCCTTAACCTCCTCTTCTCCAGGCTAAACATGCCCAGCTCCCTTAGCCGTTCTTCATAAGGCATCGTTTCCAGGCCTTTGACCATTTTGGTTGCCCTCCTCTGGACACGTTCCAGTTTGTCAGTGTCCTTCTTGAACTGTAAAAAGTAAAAAGACTTTGGAAGTTTGCTAAATGAGATGCCTGATGGCATGAGATAGCTTTATATGGAACTTCCATGGCCAAGGGCAGTCTAGCACTGAACACCAGCTGCTTTTAGAGCCACAGCAGGTATAAGGACCCTGTTGCCCTTGTGTTCTGCTTGAGGGGCTTCCCATTAGGGCACCTGTTGGAAGCTTGAGGCTGGCCCGGGTAGACCTTTTCACCTGATCCAACAAAGCTCTTCTTATGTTCTCTCTGTTAGTTTCCGAGGATGACGTGGTTTTTGTGGGCCATGATTTTTATTTGTCTCTGCACCCCCGTGTCCTGCTTTGTCAATTTCCTCTCAGCGCTCATGATCTCATAAGCCCTCTCTCATCTCCTTCCCCAACTGAACCTCGCTCCAGAAGAGAGATTATTCAGCCCCCCCTCCCCACAACTTCATAATTTTAGTTGCTGGTGTAAATGACTATGAGAGTGACTTCACAGAGTTTGTTTATCCTGTCTGCTGAGACGGAGAGAGGATAAGAGGAAGGAGCAGCAGCCGCCAGTTTCAATGTGACAGGAAGGAAGTCCTTTTTCTAGGAACAGATTCTCTCCCTCCCAAGAGCTGAAGCAGTTTAGTGTGGGCTAAAGCTGGCTGGAGGGCAAGGTGCCAGAAAATTTTTGGAGGGTTTCATAGGGTTCCTCAGTGTGCTGGGGCAGTCTACCTTTCCATATGTAGCAAGGGAATGCTGCAGACTTCAAGCACTGGCTATGTAGTCCTAGGGCAGCCTTTGCTAACCTGGCATCCTGCAGACTGTCTGGTCTTAGGAGCCTGAATGATAATAATATCACTGCTATTATTTAGTTAGATGATGATGATGATGAATTTCAGTGCCAGACTGTCTGATTTGGCAAGCTGGATTATCATTATCATTATTGCATTTATTTGTCATTTACTACTAAACTGTCTCAAAGCTGTTGTTGTTGTTGTTGTTTAGTCGTTTAGTCGTGTCCGACTCTTCGTGACCCCATGGACCAGAGCACGCCAGGCCCTCCTGTCTTCCACTGCCTCCCGCAGTTTGGTCAGACTCATGTTTGTAGCTTCGAGAACACTGAAAGCCGCTGTGGGGTGGTGGGCCACCTATAAGAACCGAAAAGAAGAGTATAGGCTGCCAAATAGGACTTAGGGCCTCAAATAGCCGAAAGGACTCCTCTTCTTTTCCCACAGATCCTCTCAGGTGTTAAAATCAGCAGAGAATGATCAGCTCTTGGTAGTTCCTCTGCCATCAGGTGGTTCTCTGGGACAACCCCTAAGTTAGGATCATGGGAAGCTGTACCTTATTCTGAGTTGGGCCGTAAATCTGTCTAGCCCAGTATTGTCTATACTGTCTGGCAGCCGTTCTTCAGGCAGGGTTTTTCCCCAGCCCCCCTTGAGATGCCATTGCGGACTGAACCTAGGACCTTCTACATGCAAAGCAGATGCTCCACCACTGAGGGACAATCAGTCCCTAAGTTGTGGAACTCCTTCCCTACAGAGGTGCACCTGCAACCTTCACGCCAGGTTTCTCCTCATATGGTGAAAACGCACCTCTTTATCCTGACCATTGCCACCCGAGAATGATATATTTAGGACCTACCCTATTCTTGTGACTGTAATTTGGGAAGGACCATAGTGGTAGAGCGTTTGTTTGGCATGCAGAATGCCTTAGGTTCAATCCCTGACTGCAACTCCAAGTAGGGCTAGGAGAGACCCAGAGACTGAAACCCTTAGAGCTACTGCCAGTCAGTGTAGACAGTACTGAGCTAGATGGATCAAGTGGTCTGACTCAGTATAGAGCAGCTTCCTTTCTTCCTGTTTTAAACTGCTTTTCGTATTGTATTTCAAGATAGTTGAAACCCGCACTGAGACCTTATGGTGAAGGGTGGGTAAGAAATCAAATATATTATTATTATTATTATTATTATTATTATTATTATTATTATTATTTATTATTATTCTATGTACACACATAGGCACACATATAAAAGCACACACACACAACATTTCCCATTTTCTGTCTGTCTGTCTCATGCATCTATACCTATGTATATCTACTGGCACATACTCCCTGATATTCTCTCTCTCTCTCCATTTCCAGCAGATCTTCTGTTTTCTGCCTCCCCCTCACTTCTGTGATCAAGGCATTTTAGCTGCAGTTTTTAAAACTCTCCTCCCTCCCACCCCAACATCCGTTTGACCATATATTTCTATCTCTCTTTTCATGGGCATATATTTTCCTGGCAGTTGGATCTGATCTTTTCTTTTTAGCCCTCCTGTCTTCAACTCCAAATTTAACCTATTGCAGTCTGTTTTGGGGTTGTTTTTTGCAGGGGTTTGAGGGAGAGAATGTTAATGAATTCCTGGAGATCCTGTGTGTGTAAAGGTCAGATTTGTGGGGGTGGCATTATTTTTCTTTTTTTACCCCCTCTCTTGGCTCCCAGGCAGCCCCCCACCATTTTATATGAGATATTTCCTGTTAGGTGTAAAGTTAAATTGGTCTCAAGTGTGTGTGTGTGTGAGTGAGACTGTGTGTGTGTCACACACACTCACATATACATATACTTGTGATTATCTTCTCCCTCCCAACCATTATACAAAGGAAGAAAAATCTTCCGAAATTAGATGAGGATCAATACCCTGCCCTGAAATATCACACTCAACGCTTGTGCATAAGCACTGGGTTCCCGGGGTCTCCCAACGCCTTTTGGATCCCACTTTGTCACCACCACTTTCTGCCAGTTACATGCATGACCCATACTGGGTGAGCTCATATGACAAAAATGTACACTTGCAGTCTCACACACGTACAAACACACACACCCCACCGAAGTTCCTGATCTCTCCCTTCCTGATCCTTTCTGGACTTTGGTGCTGGGAAGAGGCTGTCTGTGCCTTTCACTTTCACCCACAAATGAAATTCAATCTCCCTCCCGCCAGCCTCTCATTCTACTACCTTCAGTCTCTCTGGCGCTGGGAGAGTTAACTCCCGGTGACGCTGCTGCCTCCACACACCGCCCACCTCCCTTGCTGGGCTGGATCCTTTCTGGCACTCAAAAGGTTAACCTCCTCTCCCTCCCCCCCTTTTTCTTTGTGCCCCCCTCTCTCACTGCTCCATATTCCAGGTCCCTCTCCCCTCCCTCTGATGGGGAGCAGCAAGAGGGCTCTTCCTCTCTCCAATTCAGCCCCTACATCTTAGCGGGACCCCCCCTGCTCCTGGCCTTCCCCCCATTTCCCCCTTCTTCCCCCCTTCTCTCTATCTCTCTTCCTCCCCTCTTTTCCCACCCTTCCACCTTCTTTTCCACCTCTGCACCTCTTTCCAGCTGCCCATCTTGAGCGAAGGGAGCAAAGGACTCTGTTTCTCTAAGAACAGGCAGAGCCTCCTTCCTTTTTCCACCCTCCCCTTCCTTCCTTGCATTCTGTCACTTCCCCCCCCCTCACTGTAAGCTCTCTCTCTCTCCCCCCCTTCCTTTTGGATCTCTCGCCTCTCCTTTCACACACGCTGCCTTTCATCTCTCGCATACTCCCAACTGGCATCCCCCCACCCTAACACACACACACACACACACCACCCCCCAGATGCCAGCATTGGCACCCCTAGGATACACCAAAGCGTAGCTCAGGGGCGGGTGGGACGTAACACCCGTGGTACCCCTCATCAGTCAGGGTGAGCTACCCAAGAACCATAGTTGAGGGGGGGGGGCAAGCGGTAACCCTGAGCCCCGGAATATCTGATGTTCTACAGACCTTTCCCAGCTAGGTGCTTGAGTCAAGAAAGGGATGGACTGCTTGTGCATAGTCACTACCAAGGTAAGATTTGCCTCTGGAGGGGGTATATTTGTGCCGTCTTTTGTGCTTCTTGTTAACTGTGGGGTAGTTTGCTCACCTCTGCAAAGGGTGGGAAGGGGAGGGGGGGTAAGAGAGCTCTGGAAAGCCATGTGTGTTTGTCTGTGTGTCAAGCGGCGGAGCAGGGGCAGTTGCTGATGGGTGGCATGGAACAGCTTGGCAATGCTACTGGGTGCCAAGGTGGTCGCTGGCGATAGGGGTGGTTATGGTGGTTGTGGTAAGCAATGGAAGAGACTCCTTCATTGCTTGAAGTGGTGGGAGGAGGTCTCCAGAAGCCTTCTGTCTCTCCCATGAGCAGTTTCCATGGAGCCGATGGCTGCGTGGGATAAGGCTCTATAGGGTGATGTGGGGTAGTGGTGGTGAGATTGGGGAGGTGGAATCGTCCCTATAAAGAGGCAGGAGGGAGAGAAATGGGGTGTTGCAGCGGAAAAAGGTGGAATCTTTACTGCTGGAATGTGAGGATGCTGGCCCTGGTGCTGAATCTTTGGTGCTCTCCGTGGTGCTGAAAGTGGATGCCACAAGGCTTGTGTCTTAAAGAGCTTGCAGCTAAAGGAACGTGGCGGAGCACTGGGAACACAACACACTACTAGGCTGACATTGGGTGCAGGTGTGTGCATGTTTGTGCGTGCACACACACACACACACATTGTACAGTTCCAGAGGTTGCTGGGAGGTTTGTGTGTGTGGAGGGGGTTGAATGGACCCGTTCCCAATTCCACTTTGAAATATCTTAGGGCTGGAATGGTTCTAAGATTAGGGTTATGGTGAAGTACAGGTCAAGGGTTGAGGTCCCTCTCTGTTTTAGCTGTCTTGCTAATGGGGGCTCTAGGGCTTTGCCATAAAAGTGTGTGTGTGTGTGTGTGTGTGTAAGAGAGAGAGAGATGCTTTTGCTATGCAGTTTCATTTGGGGTGTGTGTTGGGGGGGAGGTTGGGGTCCTTCCCCAAGGTTGGGTGGTGGTTGTTTTAATAACTAGGAGACTTTCGATTGTTGAAATGGTGTGTGTGTGTGTGTGTGTGTGTGTGTGTGTGTGTCGGGGTGCTGGGAATTCTAGATTTGGGCTACTGGTCTTGGGAAAACTTGTCAATAGCTACAGTATTGAGAATTGAGGAGTAGGTGCTTCTCTGTCCAATCTGAGAGCCACTTGAGTCCTATATAAGGTAGCAAGGGGACCCATCCATTTCCTTAGTGCTCTCCATGGACCTTGGTGCTCAGCAATTTCTGGCCTTGCTTTCCTAGTCCCTCTACCTCCCTTCCCTGACTTCTTTTCCTGGTGCTGTGGGTGGGTGGCTGGGTGGTGGTGGTCGTTGAGATTTCCAGGCCTCATTCAGGGCCTGGTTCTGAGTGGCGTTTGGGAATTGAACTCTCCCTTTCTCCACTGGACTAGGATTGAGAGCTGCCCCTGCTCTTGGCTGTTGGAATAAAAGGGTTTCCCACAGGTGTGTGATGGAGGTTGCCAGTGGGGTGGGGGCAAGAGAGGAAGGTCTGCATGTGTCAAGATGGGCAGCAGGAGGGAGAGCAGTGTTGGGGAGTGAGGGAAGGATAAAAGTCTGGCATCGTCTGATGCTCACCCGAAAGTATTTGTCTCTTAGCAAACTCATGTTACTTCAGAGAACAGCAGATGGAGGAAGCATAAGAATGCACCACCTAAGAGGGAGGGTGGGGGGAAGCTGTGGAATGCAGTGTCTTGACAAAGCAAGATCAAGAAACCTTTCTTAACAAAAAAAGAAAAAAAAGAAAGAAAAGCATTCCGCATTGGGTTTTCTGCCCCTCCATGGAAACGCAGAGCAATCCAAGATCCCATCAGGCCTTTGGAGAATGGAATGATTCAGTCCTGATTAGTCAGGGCGGGGTGAACATTTAATTATAAAATAAGGCATTGAGGTGGGTGGGTGGGGGGAGAGTGAATGAGTCTGTGGGGTGGGGGTGGCCAGGCTCCAGGGGTGCACAGTGAACAGGTGTTGCTTTTGGCTGAGATGGCTTAAAGTGTAGCTGGCTTATTGGGGGGTTTTTTGAAAAAAGAGAGGGGGTTGAGAGCACATCACCCGGGGTGTATATAAGTGTGAGTGGGGGGAGGGGGAGAGAGACAGAAATAGCACCAAAAGGAGCCATTTCATTCCGCCCATCACACACACACACACACACAATGCTTGCGCTAAATACCACACTCCAACTGTACATGAATGCTGATTTTGGGGTGTGAGTGAGGAGGGTGGGGTGGTAGAAGAGAGAGAGGTTGAGTGGTTCGAGCGTCTGATAGGAACCAGTAGTAGAAACTGCAGTGGCTCTCCGCTTCCAGGCGGAAGAGGAATTTGGGGTGGTGGTGGTTGAAAGGTGTAAGTGCAAATAGGAAGATGAGAGAATGTCTGGGGTTCTCTCCCCCCCCCTTCACAAAACCCCCAACAAATTTTCTTGGTAGTGGGGAAAGTGATAAGGTCTATTTGAGAAGTGTCTCTAGGCCGCATAACTGAAAATCAGGGTAGGGGGCTCTGTATGATGGGTGCCTAGATTGATTTTGCTGCGGAATGTAAAGCAGGCAGTGGAGTGGGTGGGGAATGGCGTTAATAGGGTTGGGTGTGTGAGGAGGGGAGACACAATCTGGGGCAGTTTTTCCCAATCGGATGCCCTCCAGATGTTGGGACTACAACTCCCATCAGCCCTAACCAGTACTGACTGGAGTTGATGGGAGTTGTAGTCCCAAGATCTGGAGGGTGTTGGATTGGGGAAATCAATTCTACAGAGACTGTAGGTTATTTCTTAGCCCTGAATGTGAGGGTATATCTACATTAATTTGTGCAGACACACAACACATCTGTAAGTGTGTCTGAACACTCTGAGGCATAAGAATAGAGTGTATTATTTTTTCTTTTTCTTTTTTAAAAAAGGTTTTGAGGAGGGGGAGTCTGGTGATTGTGGAGAGGGAGGGCTCTCAGCATAGCAGCAGGAGGCCCTGGCCCATCATGAGAGGGACAACCCGGTCAGATGGGTGGGGTATAAGTAATAAAATTATAATAAATTTTATAAGTCACTGGCAAGGGTGAACAATAGGTTTTCTGGGGGAGGGGGAATTGGACTTCCACTGAAAATAGCCTCCCCCCACTTTCCATAAATTGACAATGGTTCATTAATAATGGATGTGGGCACTGGGAGTGATTGGCTGGGGCTTTACTTCCTGAGGCTTCATCTATCTCTACTCTTATCAGATCTTCTAAGGACTGGCCTTGGATTCTTTGCTGGTTAAGTGCATGTGGAGGGGTGATGAATGTGTTGAGGAGGGGTGGGAGAGAAGGACCCCTGAGGTTTATTAGATTGGTTTTTGCTTCCTTACATTCCAGGCTAAGGGCCTGATCAACATTTGATGGCTTCATGGTATTTGTCTGTCATTTGGGGTCTTCAGGGGCTTGGCTAAGCTTGGAAACCCACTCTTCAGAGTTGACCAGCAGGTTATTAAAAATAGAATCCAGGGAGAAAGTTGGGTTGAGTTAAGCCACCCACAGTGAGCTGTGTGGGAGTGTTCTTGCCTGCCTTCCCATTCATAGTTTTGATCCATGAAGGGTTCTTAAAGTGTCAAGAGCAGGTGACGTCAGGAGATTTAAAGGCAGGTAGTTTCTTTTTTCTTTTTTTTCTAGGGGAGAATTTTTTAGAGGCATTTCCTGTGGACTATCTGGTCAGAGTTCTAGGACAAAGATGGGGAAACATTTTTTGCCCGAGGGCCACATCTCCTCATAGGTAACTTTCTGGGGGGCAGAAAGTTTTTTTTCGGACAAGCAAAAACACTTGAGATAGGGACAGGGCAAGGCTGGTGAGGGATGAAGCCTTGGGTGTGTCCTGAGGAGAGTCCCAAGAGCCACATACAGAGGCTTAGAGGGCAGCATTCGGCCCCTGGGCTTGCTGTTCCCCCTCCTAGGAACATAGGAAGCTACCTTATACTGATTCAGATTATCTAGATCAGTATTGTCCAAATAGTTCAGTCTATATAGCTCTTTGGTCCATAAAGCACAGTATTGTCAACAAAGACTGGCAGCAGTGGCTGTCCGGGGTTTCAGACAGAGGACATCCTGATTCTTACCTAGTGATGCCTTTAGGGACTGAACCTGGATCCTTCTGCAGGTAAAGTACATGCTCTGTATTATCCTCTAAGTTGATATCAGAGTGTGTTAACAGTAGTGTCTGGATCCTGCCCAGTTTGTATGTGTATTCTAGAGGCTTCAGGAAAGTCCCCCCTCCCACACTTCATTTTAACAACTGGAGTAGAAATTTGCCTTGAGGCCTGTGAAGATGGCAATTTGGAATCATCTAGATGTAGACAAATGCCTAAAATCAGGAGTGCAAAGGTGTTTGATATCAATCAGCCATCTTTTCTAGTCACTTGGTTAGGAATATAGGAAACTGTCTTTATACTAAGCCAGACTATTATCACCAATGGTACACTGACAGTGGCTCTCCCGGTTGCAGACAGGAATCCTTTCTCACCTGTACCTGGAAATGCCATATGGGACTGAACCCTGGGGCCTTTTGCATGAAAATCAGCTGTTCTACCACGAGTTTGGGCCCTTTCCTAGCTACTGAGTTTCTAGCTTTTTGCGTCTGTCTTGAATGCATATTGGTGGAGACTGATTGATCCAGGTAGAGCATTTGGGGTGGATGTAAAAGTGTGAACACGTTCAGCTTTCCTTTCTAGAAGGCCTTGGATTTAATGTAGGAGTGGGGAAATCTGTGTAGTTGCCAGAGTTACAACTCCCATCATTCCTGAACATGCTTGGCTGAGGCTGCTGGGAATTGAGTCAAGCAGCATTTGGAAGGGTGCAGGTCTCCCATTCCTCATCTAATGTCACAATATAGGGGTATTAATTTATTAGGGAGTTGGGTGTATTAGTACCAAGGTGCTTCAGGTAAATCACATGGGGGATTTGATTACACCACTTGTCAATGACCAGGATGGAAAGTATGGTTTTTTTTAGATGACTAGGTGTTGGGCACGGAATCCTTGCTGGGCTATTGTGAATGCTTTGGGCAGAGATTGGACTTGAAAGTATCTAGCCATGGCTATTGTTTGTTTCAAAAACACCTAATAGCCATGGCTAAATATTTTCAACTTCAAAGCTAGGGAATCAAAAAAGGCTGAGGGGGAGGACCTTCCACCTCCCCTAGGCTTTGGAGGGTAACTTGTAGATTGGGGTAGGAGGGGAACCTGTGGCCCTTCATATATTGTTGGGCTCCAGTTCCCATAAGCCTCAGCCAACAACAGCAATAATCAGGGATGATGGGGTCTTTGTAAGGCAGCGTCCCAACGGATCATGACTATTACGGCCTGATAGTTTGTTGGTCCTTCTTCATGGTGTCCAATGTGATCTGCTTGTCTCTACTGAGCTGTATGTGCTAAAATTTCTTGGGGTTGGTGGTGGGAAGAGATTTATTTAAAAAGTGGCAGTCTTGCAGATCAGTCCTCATCAAGGCATCCGGAATGTAACTCCAGAAAGCTGCTAGATAGCCTAGAATAGCCCTGCCTTTACCTTCACCCTTTTTTCTTGTTCTCCGTCTCTCCAGGCATGGATTATTTGTGAGAGTGTGGTGTTCTTTAGCAGCTGTAAGAAAATGGGGGTGGGATAGGGCATCCGGTTGGTTGGTGACATTGTGTGTGTGTGTGTGTGTGTTACATGCCTGTGTGGCTCTTGCCATTGATAATCTGGATTGGGAATGAGTCATCGTGTGTGTGTGTGTGTGTGTGTGTGTGTGTGTGTGTGAGAGAGAGAGAGAGAGAGAGAGAGAGAGAGAGAGAGAGAGTGTGACAAGGAGAGAGAAATTCACAGTAGAAGAGAGATTCCAAAAAAGAGAAATGCTTCTGAGGATGGGTGAGTGGACTGACCTGTGACCACTGCCCCCCAAAGGTTTATAAATGATTTGGTCCAAGAATTGTTGAAAGGGGGGCTTTGCTGAAATTTAGAAAAGGCCTTTGAGCTGGCAGAAGGTGGGTGGGAGGTATCATACAGCAGTATGTGAGAGGGGGAGGGAAGTACCGTAAATTAGGCAATTTGGAAAGGCTCAGTCTCAGTGAGAATTCAGCCACAGGACCTATTTCCAAGCATTTGGTGTTGGAACAAAAGTCCTCCTAAGGGCATTTAGGGAAGGTTGTGGTTGTGGATGCAAAACACCCCAGAATCCACCGGAAACTTTACACACATGTGTACACACCCACACAACACACCTGTTGCATCCCAGCAGGTAGATCTTGGGTATCAGTCAGTGAGATTGACAGATCTGGTCCAGAGTAGATGCCTTTCAAACACGTATACTAATAACCACATAGGCAATCTGGCACACACATTTTTTTCTTGATATCAAGAAAAGCTGGATGTATTTATGATTTTTAATTGTCTATTGTACTGTTTTATTTTAATAATCTTTTAATTGGCCTTAAAGCTATTTTGGAAAAGGTGGGATGTGTATGTTTTAGAGAAAACAACTTATGCAACCCAAATAGACCTTGTAAAAATCTTCCATTTTTGCTCATGCTGTCTAGTTTTTATCCTTTTCCACCACCTAAGGAACTCTGAACAGTTTATGTGAATCGTCTGCCCCCTCCCATCTCAGCAACCCTGTGAGGTAGATTAGCTGGGAGAGTTGAGCCCATCAATTTCACCCACTGCATTTCATTGATTTGTAGAAATTTGGGCCCAGGTCTCCTCTCCTGCCTGGCCCCCACAGTCCAACATACTTTCCACTCCACTGATGCTTTAAAAATGTATATCGTTAGAAGTAGTATTCAAACTCACTTGCTTTTTAAAAAAGTATTTGCTGAGAACATATATTTGTCATTTTTTTAACTCTCTTGTCTTCAACTGGTGGGTCAGGACCCATTAGTGGGTTGCAGCCTGATCCAAGAAAACGGTCATCCAAATGCATGTTGGAGTTAAAAGTGGGTCCTGGGTCTGAAAAGGTGGAAGATACTTATTTTAACTGACTTTTCCTGCTCTCTGTCCTACATTTGGAGGTGTGAATGGTGCAAAGGGCTGGTCAGTGACAGTGTCCATGGTGGTTGTGGTGGAGAGGGTCAATGTCACTTTCAGCATCTTGTCTGAAAATGCCTTGAGCCTGTCTGAAGATCTGGCATCCTCAGTGGGGTGGGTGGTCCAGAGCTCAGTGGTGGAGCATCGGCTTTGCATGTCAAAAGTCCTTGGTTCAATTGCCAACAGCCTCTTCAGATGAAAAGGGCAGGGGCAGGCAATAAGAAGAGAGACTCTCCTCTCCCTGAGATCCTGAAGAACAACTACTAGCCACCCTGCTTCTATCCACACCATACACTGAAAGCACGTTCAAAGCATATGACTTCCCCAAAGAATCCTGGGGACTGTAGTTTCACCCTCACAGAGCTGCAATTCCCAGCACTTTCAACAAACTAGTGCTCATGTTTCTTTGGGAGAAGCCATTTGATTTTAATGTGCCTTGAATTTCTTTTAAATACATGGTGTAGATCTGCATAGGCAAAACTAGAGTAGATGGAGGGATTGCCTGAGTTTTGGGACAAGGCAGCTTCATAGCTTAGGAAAAACCAAGGGGATGCTGGCAGCAATCAGTCCAGTTTTTGCTTATCTAGTGAGTGTGTTACATATACCACGACCCATTTAGTTGCTCTTGTATGGGTGTTGGATATAGGATTATAGCTGTGAGGTTTGCTCTAAAGGGAAAGAGGGTGGCTAAATCCCAGATTTTTATAAGAATGGAAAGGTTACACAGGAAGCTGCCTTCTACTGATTCAGACACTTGTTCAGTATTGTTGACTGGCAATGGCTCTCCAAGGTTTCTAGCAAGAGATCTTTCCCAGCTCTACCTGCAGATGCCGTTGGGGATTGATCCTAGGACCCTCCTGCATTCTACCACTGAGTTTCCTCTAGCTAGGTAGCAAGCTTTAGAGATGCAGCAAATGCTTTGGCTAATTGTTTGCATATCTCCTCAGACAAGTTTTGACAAGTCTTCTAAGTTGAGCTCTTCGTCCCAGTCTACGTCTGTACTGGAAAAGTTTTAAAGATGTTTTAATCACTTTATCACTTCTTGTTTGCCATCCTGGGCTCCTTGATATGAAGGATATAAATAAAAATAAAAATAAACTTCACTGGTTAGGACTGCAAGCTTTTGGTTTGTCCTGGAGTCTTCTTCAATGAGCTGTGTTTGGTATAAGATAGTGACTGGCCTTTGAACCAAAAGGAGCTGTTTTTGCCAACAGGGTGGTTTGGGGTGGCAAATCCTTGGGAGGCCAATGATTTTAAGAGATTTCTATTCCAGAAGTGGATGTTTGTGATGTTTAATTGGTTGATGGGCTTTTGTTTGTCAATAATAATAATAATAATAATAATAATAATAATAATAATGCAAATTTGGCATTAATGCCCCCCAAATATGATTGAAAATATGCAAACTAAGTGTTCAGGGGTTTTGAATAGAGTATTTCTGTTGCAGCCATTAGAGTTTCACCAGACATTCTGTGTTTGTCTGGAGTGATGGTGGATGAGAACAGTGCTGGGTTAGGTGATAGTGAGGTGGATGATGGAAAGGGACTCAGACTGCAGAGGGCATGTTTGCAGTCCTGTTGTGTTCTTGCGTTGTTTTCAAAGGTTTCCATGCAGGCAGGAAGGCAGGGCTTCTGTGCCCTTTTACATCCACCATGATAGTCGGGCATCAACAGGTGGAGCGTTGCAGGGTTGGGGGAAACACTTTGTCAGCTGTTTTCTACTTACTATGCAGCTATGGGCCCTGAGTTTTTGTACACGAAAGTGGTGGTGGCCTCAAAGAGGACTGGAAGCTTGGGCTGCATTTGTGTGAACAAAAGCTAATGGTGTTTTGCAAGGAAGTATGTGCCTTATATCTCTGTGCGACTTACATGCACTCCACTGACAGGAGTACGTTCTGTGTCTGCTCCCAACAAATGCTTTTCTCAAGTTATGGGAAGTGCTCAGGGAAGTGATGGAAATATATCTGTCTCCTAGCAGCCCTGGTGTGTGTTGAAGATGGCCTGCAATGTGAAGCCAGTTTTTATTGTGCTGTGCTGTGCTGTGCAGTGCTGCCCCCCCCAGCCCCCCAAATATACACACATACTTGAGATGGAGGGCACATTATGAATGAATTTCCTTCCTGGGCCTGCAAAAAATGGTGGCTGCTCCCAGGAGTCATTGGCATGAATGGGATTGTAACAGTGCAGACCAAGGGTCTGCGAAGCTGCACTCATGAACAGAAGCAGCAGACAGAGGGGGTAGCTTTAAGAGAGTCTTCCTCCATGCAGGGCCCTCTAGATGTTGCTGGAGTTCAACTTCCAGTGACTACCATTGCCAAGGACTGCACCAGATTGGAGAAGGTGGCTTTAAGATATTTAAGGGGATGACAGAGTGTGGCGCTGATGATGCCATGGTTGCAAGTTTGATCCCCATATTCCTGCATTGCAGGCAGTTGGACCTGATGATGCCCAGGGTCTCTTCCAACTGTACAATGCTATGCTATGATTCTATGCTATGCTATGACCCCGCTAGTGCTGGAGATGAGCCAGATCTACCCAGCTCATGGGGGAAACCTTATCCAAAATAAGCTCAATTGAAATGAATGGGACCCACGCCCATTTATCCCAGTGGAGCTCATAAGATTGCTGGGAGTGCCCTATTGGATCAGGCCAATGGCCCATCTAGTACAGCATCCTGTTTTCACAGTTGCCATCTGGAAACTCTCAAGTGGGATCCAAGCACAAGAGCCCTTCCTGTGGCTTCCATCAACTAATATTCAGAAACATTGCTGCCTCTGAATGTGGAGGCAGAGCATGGCCATCCTGGCTACTATCCACCGATAGCCCTTTCCACCGAAAGCCTGTATCAATGTTGGTGGCCTTGGATGCCATCACTGCCACCTCTGGAGTGAGTTCCATAGTTTAGCTTGCTCAGGAGACTGTCCACATGAATTGTGCTGTGTGCTTCAGATCTGTCTGCCACCCTAGAATCATAGAATCCTAGAGTTGGAAGAGACCACAAGGGTCATCGAGTCCAACCCCCTGCCAAGCAGGAAACACCATCAGAGCACTCCTGACATATGGTTGTCAAGCCTCTGCTTAAAGACCTCCAAAGAAGGAGACTCCACCACACTCCTGGGCAGCAAATTCCACTGTCAAACAGCTCTCACTGTCAGGAAGTTCTTCCTAATGTTTAGGTGGAATCTTTTTTCTTGTAGTTCTGGGACCCTGAGTGGTCCCAGACCCTCCTCCAAGGCATTCACCTTTCTGTGCCTCCAGTTCCTGCCCTTTATATTATGAAGTCTCTCAAGAAGGTTTCATATGTGGAGAGCTGTTATGGCTTACAGAACAAGGCAGGCCACTCTCTCTCACCCCAACCCCTGGTGCTCCTAGCATAGGTTGGGGTGGATGGTGGTAGGATGTCCCCACATCACAGCTGATTGCTGTTTTAAGGCAGAGGTGGTGATACCCACAGGCATGAAGATGTGTGCCTTTGAAACCACCCAAATTTTGATTTGGGGCAGTAGAGAGTCGTACAACTGTTTTTTTGACAATCGCGAGGTAGCTAAAACACCTCAGGCCAAGGAGTGAGATTGACGAAAACTTCCTAAGGCAGTGTTCAACACACTCCTGATTTTGAAAGCAGTCTCCACCACACAGGTTCCCTCTAGAAGTTTTGGACTACAGCTCCCATCATCCACTAGCCAGCTGAGGGATGATGGGAGCTGTAGTTCAAAACATCTGGAAGGTGCCACATTGGGGGAGGCTGCTCTATCCAGTTTCTTTCTCCCTCCCCCACTTTTATCTCTCTTCTCAATCCTTGGCTGCCTCATCCCAGCACCCTCCCCCCCTCCTATCAGCCTCGGCTGCCTCTTGGATGCCATGGCAACCAGGGATAACTGGATCATGAATGCGTAGGGGGGATTATTTCAGGCAACGTACAGCAACACCCCCCTCCATTTTCCTGTGTAGGCCCTTCATGCCCAGTTCCATCCAGTTCCCTTTCTACCCACCCCAAGGACTCCCAAAAAGATTGGGGGGGCACACATGCTATTAATTTGGCATGGGGAGGCGCAATGTGGGGAAGAGGTTAAGGGCTTGCTTAACTTCCAGGTCACAGATAAATCCTGTTTCCAGTGCCCAAGATGAATCCTGGAAGCAGGTGGACTCAGCCCAGATATTATTATTGTTGTTATTATCATTATTATTATTATTATTACCTATCCTTCAGGTCCCACGGTGGGTTACAACAATTTAAAATTTCTTAGAATATACCATACATATTTTTGCATACAGTTTGGACTAACATGCACATTTTTGCAAGTGTTTTTCCTACTATAATGCATTTTCACCAACATTATGCATTTTTTATGCCCTACCATGTTTTTCTACACATTTGTTGGAGAACTGCATGCAAAATTTGGAGAAGCATAAATTTCAAAGAATAGTAGTGTTTCAGTTTGTGTTTTGGTTTGAGGAGTGTGAATTAAGTGGTTTCTGATTCAAATGTAAGGCAAAATTAATTATCAGTGCTATTATTGCACTTAATTTATTAATCACCTTCTAATCCACTGTCTCAAGGTTATTTACAAATAAAACAGTAAATTTAGCAATTTATAAACAAAATAATTAAAGACAATTAAAAATACAACAGCAAATACATTTAAAAAATGATTAAAATCCTAACAAGTGGGCATTCATAGTAAAGAACCATTTATCTAGCTGGGAAAGCTTGTTGGAGCTAAACATGTCTTCAGCTATTTCCAGGAAGTGCAGATAGTGGTTGCCTGTCATATCTTGACAGGAATGCTCTTCCACAGAACATGGGCAGCCACACTACAAACCCTGCTGTTGACTGAAACTTTTTCATTTCTTTCATTTATATACCACCTTTTTCTCCCATGAACTCAAGGTGGTGTACATGGTTCTTTTCCTCAAATTATTCTCACAACAACCCTGTTAGATAGGTTACGTTGAAAGAGGACAGTGACTTGCCTAAGGTCATCCAGGGAGCTTCATGGCAAGTGGGGATTTGAACACTACCACAGACTCAACTTGCAGGAGAGACTTTTGTGCAGATTGAAATAATCAACTGGGTGTATAAGGGGTACAGTGATATCTCAGGTAACTTGTGGTTTTTTTTTTAATAATTTTTTATTAATTTTCCAATTTTTAACACTAAACAACAACACACAAACATCAACAAATACGAACACACACAAAAAATATCATTTCTTAACCTCATTTTCATACGCCTCGTTTCTCGGACTTCCCCATACCTCACCCTTTTTGCATCCTTATTTTACAGTTTTTCAACAACCCTTTTTGCCAATTAAATTTAAATTCATTGTCATTCTCAATTTCACCTTAAATCATCAAACAGTTTTAGCTGCAATTCTGCATCTTCCTTCCCCTTGACATTTTATCACTCCTCTATTTTACAACAGTTCTTAAGATATAGTTTAAACTTTTTCCAATCTTCCTCCACTGTCTCTTTCTCTTGGTCGCGGATTCTGCGGGTCATTTCTGCCAGTCCCATAAAGTCAATCACTTTCGTCTGCCATTCCTCCAGTGTGGGTAATTCTTGTGTCTTCCAATACTTTGCTAGAAGAATCCTTGCTGCTGTAGTGGCGTACATAAAGAAAATCTTATCCCTCTTTGAAACCAATTGGCCAACCATGCCCAGGAGAAATGCCTCTGGTTTCTTTTGAAAAGTACATTTAAGTACCTTCTTAATTTCATTATAAATCATTTCCCAGAAGGCCTTAATCCTTGGGCAGGTCCACCAAAGGTGAAAGAAGGTACCTTCGGCTTCATTACATTTCCAACATGTATTATTGGGCAAATGGTAAATCTTCGCGAGCTTGACTGGGGTCATGTACCACCTGTAAATCATTTTCATAATATTTTCTTTTAAGGCATTACATGCCGTAAATTTAGTACCGGTGGCCCATAACTGTTCCCAGTCCGCAAGCATAATGTCATGACCTATGTCCTATATCTCAGGTAACTTGGTCCTGAACTGCATAGGAACTTAGTACCAACACCTTGAACTTGTCCTGGTTAGCAGATTGGCTGTGAGTGCAAATTTTGCAAGCAGGGTGTTCTATGCTGGTGATAGTTTGCCTCCTGAAGCAATATAGCCACTGTGTTCTGCACCGGCTGCAGCCTCAAGATCAACCCCAAGGGTAGCCCCACAAACAGCACACTGCAGTAATCCAGTCATGAGGTTACCAATGCATGGACAACTGTGCTCAAGCTATCCTGATTCAAGAACAGCCAATAACTGGTTGGTAAAGGGCACTCCTAGCCACTGAGGACACCACCTCCTGTCACAGAACTAGATTTAGCATCCTTTCTGCCCCATTCCTAGTCCCTGAGCACATATAGACACCAGAAGCTTAGATTTTTATTGCTATATATATACTAGTCCTGTCCTGTCTTCCCACAAAAGTAAGGATGCTGTGTTATGTTGCACTAGCAGGGCAGGGAAGAAAGTTAAAGGAGGTGTATCAGTTGGAAAATTCTCAACTTCTTATGAAGATCTTACAAATGCTTCTGAGGAGAAGGCGGCAGAGGCAGAGGCACCAGCATCTCAAACTGCCTCGAAACTCAGCAACAAAGACACCTGCTTTACATTTGACAGTAGCACATCAGGTAAATTACCTGTTTCGTATGCAGCGGCTCCCTGGCTCAGTCCCTGATGAGATCTCTAGGCAGTGCTGGGAAAGACTTCTTGTCTGAAATCCCCGTGAACTTCTGCCCGCCAATGTAGACAATACTAAGCTAGATAGACCATATGGTTTGACTGTATAAGCCTATATTGTGGTGCTGCTCCAGGGAAGGCCCTGCTTTCAAAAGCACTAGATCAAATTCTAAGTTGAGGCCTCTCCTGAGGATACTAAGAACTGCAGGGGTTCCTGTGGGAGAATATCATGTGTGAATGCAGCAGATAACTTCAGAGTTGTGTGGAGACTGTCTCCTAATTCTCCTTGGCCGTGACCCACCCATCTTAATGACCCTTGCAGCAGACTGTCCTTTTTTTTTTTGCTGTGATTCCTCTCCAGTCCCCTAGTCATCGTTACAACAACCATGTAAGGTTGTGGATGGGATGACTGATGCTGGGCTTGGAGTGGGGGACTGGCTGAAGGGCCAGCTTGTGACGTCAAACAGGGACTTCTGCACCAAATAATTAATACTTAGCATTTACAGTGCCCACATTTTTCATCCCACCTTTCATAAGGTTCTTCTACTAACCCAGTCACCATATTTTAGGCATTCAGGCGTAATTGAACGGTGGCGCTGTAGGTTAAACCACAGAGCCCAGGACTTGCTGATCAGAAGGTCGGCGGTTCGAATCCCCATTATGGGGTGAGCTCCCATTGCTCTGTCCCAGCTCCTGCCAACCTAGCAGTTCGAAAGTACGTCAAAGTGCAAGTAGATAAATTGGTACTGCTCCAGTGGGAAGGTAAATGGCGTTTCCATGCACTGCTCTGGTTCGCCAGAAGCGGCTTAGTCCTGCTGGCCACATGACCCGGAAGCTGTACGCCGGCTCCCTCGGCCAATAAAGCGAGATGAGTGTCGCAACGCCAGAGTCAGCCACGAATGGACCTAATGGACCCTTTACCTTTACCTTTATATTTAAATTATGCTGGGACTAGATATATGCTGTTGTTGCTCTGGCAGTATAGCCACTACATTAGTGCCTAGCGTGAGGGGCAAGCTCATAGGTAGAAAATTCAAAAATGGAGGAAAGACCGGCTAGCCCACACCATCCCTAGAAACTTCACCAATGTCCACCAATCAAGGACTGCTGGTAACAACATCCACATGCTGCCTGCAAATGAAGGGAGCCAATGAACGTATGGCAATGAGGAATAGCACCCCACTCCCCATACACACGTACACTTAGGTTTTTTTACACGCTACAGCAGGGGTAGCCACTATGATAACCTCCAGATGTTGTGGACCTCAACTCCCATCATCTCCAGACAGTATGGACAGTGGTCAGAAATGAGAGGAACTATAGTTTTAAAAACACCCAGAGGGCTACCTCTTTGCTAGAGCTTCCCAATGGGACAGCTCCAAACTAAGCCTTGGATAGGTGGCTAGACAGGTAACAGGTGCAGTGCCCACCGTGGCACCAGGATGTAGACGTCTGCTGGAGCAAATAGGTTGACAGCCCTATGCAGGAAGCATGCTGGACACTGTTGCTGTCGCATGGGGTGGACCTCCCTTCTAGCCTGCGCAAGACAGGGTGTGTGTGGGGGGGAATCTGAACCTGTGTGGTCAGAAGGAATCTCCATGGGCAGAACAGTTTTTCACACACAGGACAAAACAAAGATAATAGTTTGAGTTCCTCACTTGAAGTTTAATAAATTTATATAGTATGCCAACACAAATGGAAATCATTAATTATGCAGCTGTTGATTAAGGGATTATTATATTAACTGAAATGTAACTGACATTAATAAGATTATGGAATGCAGAAATGCGGGGAGCCCCTTTATCTAAAATGTATTAATTGGAAGTTGATTGGCATTTGAATGATTGTATTAATTGGGAGTTAACTGATATCGTTATAATTTGGCTATTGTGGGAATATTGGAAAACTAATAAAATTTATTTGGAAAGGAATCTGTACCTGTGGGAGAGTAGCCTGTGTGGATCAAGGCAAGACATAGAGGAACAAGAAAGAGGCAGCTTTTCGAAGGACATGTAGGCCCTAGAGCGGGATGTGCATATGGTGTTTGTGGATGCTCTGCCAGCCCTCCTGCCACAGTCTTCCTCCACCTTGCTCCGGTGACGGGGAGATTGCTGTGATTGTGAGTGCTTCCCTCCTGGAGGTTGTAGTTAAAGAATGAGGTGATATTCACTAAAAAAGTCTTTTTTAAAAAATAAAAATTTTTGTAAACTCAACAGAGTTTAAGAAGAACCACACATCATAAAATTATGTGTCTGGGTTGGTTTAATAAAGGAGAAGTCTGTTGATGGTTACTAGCAATGATGGCTAGCTCTGCCTCCAAAGATAGGGGCAGCAATTTCCCCAACTACCAGTTGCTGGAAAACACAGGAGGGGAGTGCTTGCGTGCTCAGGTTCTGCTTGTAAGTTTTGCACGGGCATCTGGTGGGCCACCATGAGAACAGGATGCTGGACTAGCTGGGCCATCAGCGTGATCCAGCAGGCTCTGTTTATGTTTGCCTAAACAAACAAGATTTTAGGTAAAGGTAAAGGTACCCCTGCCCGTACGGGCCAGTCGTGTCCGACTCTAGGGTTGTGCGCCCATCTCACTTAAGAGGCGGGGGAAAAATCATATTTCCCCCCTTGATTCCCCCCCCCCCTGAAAACTAGGTGCGCCCTATGGGCCAGTGCGCCCTATAGGGCGAAAAATACGGTATATGATCCCATTCTCAATATGGTTTGCACCTGCAAATTGTTGGGGCAGATAGACAGCTACATTTCCAGTTGGTGCAGGTCCCATAACTGCCTGCTAGAATCCTATACCTTTTTATACCACAAATGTTCAAGTTTATTTTTTGTCCAGCCTCTGTGGCAGTCAGAAGTGTCCCTCCAGATAGCAATAATGCATTGGGGAAGCTTCACACAGCAACTAATGAAGCGGAATGATGTGTGGATGGTCTAGTGGCACTGTGGTCTAAACCACTGAGCCTCTTGGGCTTGCTGATCAGAAGGTCGGCGGTTCAAATCCCCACAATGGGGTGAGCTCCTGTTGCTTGGTCCCAGCTCCTGCCAACCTAGCAGTTCGAAAGCATGCCAGTGCAAGTAGATAAATAGGTATCGCTGCGGCAGGAAGGTAAACAGAGTTTCTGTGCGCTCTGGCACTCATCACTGTCCTCCATGCACCAGTAGTGGTTTAGTTATGCTGGCCACATGACCTGGAAAGCTATCTGTGGACAAACGCCGGCTCCCTTGGCCTGAAAGCGAGATGAGCACCGCAACCCCATGGTCACTTTTGATTGGACTTAACCGTCCAGGGGTCCTTTACCTTTACCTTTTACCTAGTATAAATGCACCCGCTAAAGCACTATTACTCTCTGCCTCTTGACCTTATGCAGGTACCATCACTGTACTCTTTTAGACACATCTGCTGAAAATCTTTCTGTTTCAGCAGGCATACATGATGTGGTTGCATCTGATTTTAATTTTTCTAAAATATTTTATTGTTTTTAGTTTTTTAAAAACATTTTAAAAACATTTTAAAGATATTTTTTGTTTATTTTTTATTGCATGTTTTAATCACAAAAGTGTTTGCTGCCCTGGGCTCCTTTTGGAGGGCTATAAGTTTAACAAGTAAATAAATATCATCAATGACATGTTGCAGAATACACTCACAAAAAGTCATTGGTCAGGAGGAGGCCTTAGTTACAAAGTTCTGATAAGTGCTCTGGTTGCCTCACTTCAGAAAGGATATTGTAGAGTCGGAAAAAGTTCAGAAAAGGGCAACCAAAACAATCCAGTAGAATGGAGTAACTTCCCTATGAAGAAATGTTGCAACATTGCAACTAAAAAGGCGAGTAAGAGATGACATGATAGAAGGCTATATAAAGGTTCATGGCATGAAGAAAGTGTCTGGAGAAAGGTTTTTCCCCTTTCTCAAAATACTAGGACCCATGAACAGTGTTTGTAACTCCCATTGTTCTAGGCACATTTTGCGACAGGGAATTGCATTAGAGCCGTTTCTGAGTTCTGGGTGCAGTACTGCACCTAAGATTTCAGATTAAAACTGCAGAGTGGAAGGAAAGGAGGACCCTTTTCTGCCCTCCACGTCCAGCTACTCTCTGAAAAGTGGGGAAGAGACCCTCTTAAGAATATTAGGGGGGTGAGCAGGGGAAGGATTAGTCCATGTGAAAATCGAATATAAAATTTTAGCTGCCGTTCATTCATTTTCAGCTTTGTATTCTTGTTGTAAAGGAAAAGTGCACCTAGACATTCCGTTGTTGTGCCCATAACCTAGGTTCAAGGTGCCATTTAGCTCCTAGCTTTCATTGCTCAGTTTCTAACACTGCTCATGGACTGAAGCGGAATGTTGGAAGATTCAGGTTAGATAAAATAAAGTCCTTCTCCATGCAGTGCATAGTTAAGTTATGGAACTCCCTCCCACAGGAGACAGTGGTGGTAGAAACCCAGCCAGGTGGGTCCGTGGCACCGTTCACATAACAAGAACTACTATAGAGATAACAAAATTTTCAAAAGTCGGGTGTCTGGCTTGGCTTTTGAAAAACTAAGTCCACAGTACTTGCTAACTGACCTAGACCATGCCCCAGAATCTCCCATGATGCATGCCAGTTATGCAACAGAGACTGTGGAAGGGGTTCTGTCAAAGGAGAGCATTAAAAGCTCACAGGGAAAAAAAAAAGCTCACAGATGTAGAGTGTGCATGTGTGAGCAGAAATGTAAATTTTGTTTTTCAAAATTGACTGCTTTTTAAAAATACATAAATCTTTGGAATTCAGCCCTGTTGAATTCCTTTCATTCAGGGTGACAACTTTGACAATAAAACCAATCCTTTTGCTCCCCCCTCCCCATCTCTGCACTGACAACCCGCTTGAAATTACTTCCTTGCAAACTCACACCACCATTGAGCCTGTATCTGTCAGAGAAACTAAAATGCTGGTTTGGGTGGTTCATGCCTGCATGGTAACAATTGGGAGTGTGTGGCAATTTTGCACCTTTCGTGGCCCATCTCAGGGTGGTTAGAACCCATTGTCTGTTGCAAAAAATAAAAATGCACCACATGGAAACTTACTGCATTTTTAGTTGCTTAGTTTCAGTGCAATGGCCTTGAACATTTTTTCACAGTCATGACTACGGAGTCATCCAGTTTCTAACAGTTTCACAGCCATGTGCTGTTCTTAGTAAGCTTGTGAGCAGGGCCTGAGAACCACAACCCTCCCTTTTGTTTTCTCCAGTGTGTGCTAATCAAAGCTAACCTGCCTCTGATTATGGAGGTTCCATTCTTAGTCTTGTGGCTAATGGCGCGTTGTGGAATCTGCTGTGTTCGTGCCGGATCCACTCATGCATATGTCAATGGACATTATATATTCTCGTGGCATCTCAGTTTTTTTCGCAGTACGTTTCCGTGCCAAACGGTCAGCATGCTCACATTTTGAAACATTTCTCTTTTTCTGGCACCAAATGGTCATTATTCTTATGGTCGAAATGTATGAGAGGGGCTGTAGCTCAGAGCATAAGATAAGAACCCTGCTGGTTCAGCCTAAAGGTCTGTGCTGAATCCTGGAAAATATGTCTGTACACTAGAGTGTGTGTACACACCATACATTTAAAAACACATGACTTTCCCCAAAGAATCCTGGGAACTGAAGTTTATCCCTCATAGAGCTACAATTCCCAGGATCCACAACAAACTAAAATTCCCAGGATTCTTTTGGGGAAGGAGGAGGCATGTGTATTAAATATAGGGTGTGCCCACAGCCTAACTGTTAAAATGAACATACAGTGGTACCTCGGGTTACATATGCTTCAGGTTACAGACTCCATATTATTACCTCAGGTTAAGAACTTTGCTTCAGGATGAGAACAGAAATCGTGCTCCGGCGGCGCAGCGGCAGCAGGAGGCCCCATTAGCTAAAGTGGTGCTTCAGGTTAAGAACAGTTTCAGGTTAAGAACAGACCTCCGGAACGAATTGAGTATGTAACCAGAGGTACCACTGTATAGTACACAGTGATGCTAACAGAATTTTCTGGGTCCAGAATCCTGTATGCAGATTGGGTCCTATGACCTACTCACAAAAGCAGGCGCAGACTTGCATAAAATTTGCATATGCTGTGTTGCATGCAAAGTTGTTTCCTCTTTTGCGATTGGAGTGGCATGCGGAAAAATAAATCGGTGGCTGCACATGTAATAAAATGTCTGACAGAATGCAGACAGGTGAAGCTTTTCCCCCATAATTATTTTTCCATGCTAGAAAAGGTTCAACCTGTTGAATTTATGCTTGACACATAACTGTTAAAGGCACAAGAAATCTGCTTTCCCACAATGATGACCCTAAATTAAAGCCTGGGCTGCAATCCTGTACCCATGTACCTGCGACTAAGCCCCACTAAACACAAAGTGACGTACTTCTGGGTAGACATGTATACTATTGTACTGTAAGTTAATTATATAGTGGATTCTTAATTAATGCTTTGCCTTTAGCTCAAGCACAGCAGGAGAAATGCCTAAGCCTCTTTGTAAAGTTTTCATATTTTGCATTTTCCAGTTCAGGGACGGGCTTTTAACATCTACCTGCTCTTATTGTGCCGTGATATTTGCAGAAAATAACTTTTACGGAATACCTGATCTCAGATAACTCCCTACCCCACAGTAAAGATGCATCCTGATTACTAGGGGGAAAGGAAGGGCAAAAACTATGGAGATTCCAAAAACTGGAAAATGAGGCAGAAGCAGGAAAAATGCACTAAAGGGGAGGATGAAATAGCTTTTTGGGATCCCGGAGATTACCATCATCTGGAGCACAAATAAGTCACATCTCTGACTTCACTCATTGGCTAAAAACACTGAAAGGTGGAAGCAACCAGGTTGGTGCATCTCACAAAAATTGTCTCAAAGGTTGCCTTCCTTCTGGGGGGCTAGAGACTTACATTTTTAAAAATGAAAGCTCAGAGTCTGGGGCTCATGCTGGCTGAAGGCCTGGTACATCAGTACCCCTGTAATCTGAGCATCTGTGACAATATGTGGTCACCAAAGGCCCATCTAGTCCAGCCTCCTGTTGCTCACAGTAGCCAGTCATATGATTCCAAGAAGTCCACCAAGAGGACATGAGGCTAATGGCCTACCCATAATAATAATAATAATAATAATAATAATAATAATAATTTATTTATACCCCGCCCTCCCCAGCCAAGGCCGGGCTCAGAGCGGCTTACAAGCAATAATAAAAACAAGATGAATGATTACAACTTAAAAACAAAAATAAAATACAACATTAAAATAATGGAACATTAAAATATTAAAATGTAGCCTCATCGCAGGAGGAGAAGGAAAAGAAAGAAAAAAAGAGAGGGAGGGAGGGAATCAAATTGGCTCCAAGCCAAAGGCCAGGCGGAACAACTCCGTCTTACAGGCCCTGTGGAAAGAAATCAGATCGTGCAGGGCCCTGGTCTCATGAGACAGAGCGTTCCACCAGGTAGGAGCCAGTGCTGAAAAGGCCCTGCCTCTGGTTGAAGCCAATCTAACTTCCTTAGGGCCAGAGACCACTAGGGTGTTGTTATTTATGGACCTTGAGGCTCTCCATGGGGCGTACCAGGAGAGGTGGTCCTGTAGGTACGAGGGTCCTAGGCCGTGAAGGGCTTTAAAGGTCAAAACCAGCACCTTAAATCTGACCCTGTACTCCACCGGGAGCCAGTGCAGCTTGAAAACCCATGCTCTTGTTTTCCAGTGATTGGTAGACGGGCAGACTGATTTGGCCTTGGAGAAAATACAGCTTAACAACTTGGGACCAGTTTACTTATGAAATTGCCTTACTCCATCTGTGCACAGTTGACTACTTAGATATGTGGATTTGGTCCTTTTACAAGCGCCGTATAATATCCACACTATATCTGTAAGATCTTGGATCCTTTAGGTTGGTGGCACCAATACTTTGGAACTTATTGGCAGGCACCTATTAGGCAGGCACTTCCACTATTTCTTTTGGCACCTGCTGAAGATATTCTTATTTAGACAAGGGTAACCAGTTGGTTACAAAGTTAGCAGGCATTTAAACTTAGTCAATTTTATTGCAGTTTTAACATTCTGTATGTTTTAAATTATGGTTGCAAACTTTTTAGTGATAACTTTATTGTTTATCTGCTTTGTAAACAATTTTGAGGTTTTTTTCTACTATCAAGCTGTATATAAATTTTATGAAATAAATAAACAGCCATAACAACTAGTAGCCATAGGTAGTCCTATCCTCTATGAATTTGTCTTTTGTCATTTTAAAGCTGTCCACATTGGCAGCCATCACTGCATCACGTGGGAGCAAGTTCTATAATTTAACAATTCTCTGTGTGAAGTGTTTCCTTTTGTCTGTCATGAATGCCCCACCATTCAGATTCATGCTGGTGTTATGAAAGGGGGGCGGTGCAGAACTTCTCTATTCAGTTTCTCTGCATTTTCTAAACCTGTAAAATGTTATTTTTGGGTGGTACAGTATCTGCTTTCCCTGCAGAAGTTCCCAGGCTCAGTCCCCAGTGGCATCGCCAGGTAAGGCTGGGAGAGACTTCCTCCCTAAAACTCTAGAGATTCACTGCCGGTCAGTGTAGGCAGTACTAAACTAGATGTACCCCAATGGGCTGACTCAGTGTAAGGCAACTTATTAGGTCCCTAATTTCCTTTAAACTAATTGCAGTCCTTCAACCCTTTTGTCTTTTTATTTTTATTCTGGCAACTGAAATACATAAGCACAATGATAAGCTTTTATGAAGCTCAAAGACTACACAGTCCATAATGCACCGCCACTGAAATCAGGAGACACGTATGTGCAATTATGCCTGGGGCCTTTAATTGAAAATGTGTTCTCTTTGCATTCTTCTAGTTAGGTCTTCCCATTCTCCTCTCCGCACCCACCAATCTAAATGTTAAGCTTCCTCCATCTGTCTCATCTGAGTAACATAATGAAGACCAATTGAGGGGCAGAAGAGTGTGTTTTCAGAATGAATTGTCAGGTTGCTGTTATATTGGCACATGGCTGCGAAAAAACCCTCCACTGTAAAACTACTTCCCAGTACTACATGTGCTATGTCAGTCTTTCCGCAACAGGGTGTCCTGTTTTTGGACTACAGCGCCATCAGCCCAAACTAGCATGGCATTTTCACCCTTTGCCTTAATCTTGTCTTGTTTGGGGCTTCATTAAAACTGGGGGACCATGCGTGTTGAATGCCCACAATCTGCTTTGATTTGGGGTTGTTTGTAGGAATTAACAAGGAGGTGCCACTGAGCATGTCTGCGCGTTCCTTCCTTGTCCACCAAGCAACCTTCACCACTGCTCTCATTCAGGAGTGCATGACCTTTGAGTGTGCATGAGTTCCAGCAGAAATTATTTTTTTTAAGGAATTCATCACTCCTTTTCCCACAATTTCAGTTCCTTTAATAAGCTATGATTCCCCCCCCCACAACCATTGCAAGCAACAAAATCTATCTTTTAAAGTAAAAATGTTATAAAAATATTCTAAGAGTCTTGATAAAGCTGTATTTTCATTGAAAACCAGTGTTAATGGTTTGCAGTGTTTGTGTATTTTTCTAACCCTATTAAAAAAACATGCAAGAAAACCATCCTTGTTTAGAGAACTGTCCCTAAACAGCATTATATAGTTTGTGAAAACCTATGAACACTTTCTAGACCTTTTGCTAATTGTCTATAAAAAATGTTCATAAAGTAAAGGTAAAGGGTCCAATCATGACTGACTCTGGGGTTTTGGCGCTCATCTCGCTTTATTGGCCGAGGGAGCCGGCTTACAACTTCTGGGTCATGTGGCGAGCATGACTAAGCCGCTTTTGGTGAACCAGAGCAGCGCACGGAAACGTCGTTTACCTTCCCACCGGAGCGGTACCTATTTATCTACTTGCACTTTGACATGCTTTCAAACTGCTAGGTTGGCAGGAGCAGGGACCGAGCAACGGGAGCTCACCCCGTCGCGGGGATTAGAACCGCCAACCTTCTGATCAGCAAGTCCTAGGCTCTGTGGTTTAACCCACAGCACCACCCGCGTCCCCATAAAAAATGTTCATACAGGGTGGTAATTAATGTTCAAGCTCATCTCAAAGGGGATGCTGATGGTTGTAGTTTATTGGGAGAGAAATGCCTCTTTTTGCAATGTGTGGATGCTTAGTACATACAGATATTTTTTGATCTGATGTCGTTGGGATCAAAAGTATTAAGCAGATGGAGCAACTCCATTACGGAGAAAGATGGCCGTGTTTGGGACTTTTAGTTTAGAGAAAAGGTGAGTAAGAGGTGACATGATAGAAGTTAACAAGGAGGAAGTAGATAGAAAAGCCCCATCCCCCCCTTATAACATTAGAACTTGTGGATATCCAGTGAAGCTGAATGTTGGGAGATTCAGGACCGGTAAAAGAAAGTCCTTCACACAGTGTACAGTGGTACCTTGGGTTACATACGCTTCAGGTTACATACGCTTCAGGTTACAGACCCTGCTAACCCAGAAATAGTGCTTCAGGTTAAGATCTTTGCTTCAGGATGAGAACAGAAATTGTGCTCTGGCAGTGCGGCAGCAGCAGGAGGCCCCCTTAGCTAAAGTGGTGCTTCAGGTTAAGAACAGTTTCAGGTTAAGAATGGACCTCTGGAACGATTTAAGTACTTAACCCGAGGTACCACTGTATATGGAACTCACTCTTGTAGGAAGCAAAATAAAAAAATTCCTTCCAGTAGCACCTTAAAGACCAACTAAGTTAGTTCTAGGTATGAGCTTTCGTGTGCATGCACACTTCTTCAGATACACATTATTGCTTCTTGTAGGAAGCAATAATGGCCACCAACATGGATGGTTTTAAAAGGATTAGACAAGAGGATTAGGCTATTAATGATTGCTAACCATGATGGCTATGTTCTGCCTCCCCAGCTGGAAGCAGTAAAGCTTCTGAATACCAGTTGCTGGAAACCACTGCAGCAGAGTCCTCTCCTGCTTGAGGGTTTCCTCTAGAGACATCTAGTTGGCTACTGGGAGAACAGGTTGCTAAATGGACTCTTGGCCTGATCCAAAAGGCTCTTATTATGTCTTTATAGGAAATATATGCCTGGAAAGCTTCCTTCAGGAAGAAAAAGTTGTAAAATTGAAGAGTTATTGGACTCACAAAACTTGCAGAGAGTTCCAAAGAACATCTGACTGGCCACTTTGGGAAGCTGGGAGCAGAACTAGATGGAATCACTTATTTTCATACAGTAGAGTTTTTTGTATGTTGTGTTAAACCGATGAAGCACACTAGAGGTTTGTCAAGACTTCCTTTTGTGCTGCATTTCTAGGCACAGGTTTGGTTTTAAATCCCTCTTATTTTTTTGTCCCTCCACTTTCCCCAGGAAAATCCGCATTTTACCACTGAATCGGAGCAAGTGGCAATCAGATTTTCTGCAGTTTGCTGTTTGCTCTCATTCAGCAGTAAAATGCAGGTTTTCCTGGGGAAAGCACCAGAACAACAACAAAACAGATGTGGAACTTTAAAGTGCAGACCTGTGTCTGGAAAGTCCGGATGAGCTCTAGGCCCGCCTTCCCCAACCTGGTGTGCACCAGATGTTTTGGAGCTTTCTCTTGGGGCTGATGGGAGTTGTAGTCCTAAACATCTGGAGGGCACCAGGTTGGAGAAGGCTGCATGAACATAGGCCCACTCACTTGTTGACAGTGCATCTCCAAGCAGGATGCTTACTGGGAAGACACTGTGTTACCTTCAGGTTTGTATAGTTGGGGTTAGATTGTCAGAATAGGATCTGGGAGACTAGCGTTCAAATCCTCACTCAGCCATGAAGCTCACTAAGTGACCTTGGGCCAGTCACTGTCTCCCAGCCTAGCCTGCCTCACAGGATTGCTGTGAAGAGGGAAGAACTGTGTATATAAATGTTGTTTGTGTGTGTTTGTCATAAATACATAATAAATAAAAGCAACAGTTTGAAGGGAGAAGAGCACACAAACAAAAGGAGTTGGGTCAGCCCCCTTTTGTTATGCAGAGAATGTTGCATCAGCTCTGTTTCCTGCATTGTTGAAGAGGAGTTCTGTGTAGTACAGACAACACACATTTTAACCAGCATTCCTGATCAGGGAAGCAGTATAATATAGAACAACTTTGCAGCAAACTTTTTTTTTTTTTGCAGTAACTAAGGGGAACTCTGAAGCTGACCAGAATTGACACTGATCCCCTTAGCATGTATGTTGAATGTGTGTGTGTGTGTGTGTGTGTGTGTGTGTGTTAGTGCGCGCGCACATGCACTGAATTGCCAAGATAACTGTGTAATCTGAAGTGAGGCAGCTGTGTTCCCAGTGGGCTCCCTCATTTTATGCTGACTTGCAGCGGCCTCCTTGAGTGTATAGATTACTTATACTAGGGATCCCTCCTTCACCACCTTCTTAAATGCAGCTGGTTCTGGGGTTGTGGGGTGGGGGGTGGGGGGAGTTGCTCTGCAGCTGTGTAGAATGGAGGGGTAAGAATTACAGAGGAGGAAAGAAGATTTTCATTCGCTTCTGAATCTGAGTAATGCGGGAAGGTTGATGCTATACTTCCATATAATCCCCCCCATCCCCTTGATCTCTCTGTTGAACCCTTCTGTCTTACCTCCCTCTTTAAGATCTTTCCCCATGGCCTTTGGCCCCAAATGTTGGGAGTTGTATTTTATTTTTTTTAATATAGGAAGCCACTAATTATTTTTTTGCCTTTTTTTTAAAAAAAGAACTGCATCCTACCCCCCTCCCCACAAAAAAACCTCTCAGCGCCATGCGGGAGCCGGAGCCTGTCGCCATGACAACCCCAGAGCCCCAGTGGCTTGGTTGCTAAGCGACTAAGAGACAGGGAGGCCAGGATGGATGGAGGAAATGCATCAATGCAGATGGGGGAGGCAAAAAATGATGGTTCCGCCCCTTTGAGTGACTTTGGGATGGGGAGATTTGAAGAGCATGGGGGTATCCTTACTCATCCTTCACCTCTCCCAGTATCTTTTAAGGTCTCTCTGAGACCATCTGCTTTGCATGTGGAAGTCCCCAGGTTCTGTCTCCAAGAAGGGCTGGGAATGTCCCGTCTGAAACCCTGGAGAGCTGCTGCCAGTCAGTGTAGACAGTACTGAGTTAAATGGACTCGTGCCTGTCTCAGTATAAACACAGCTTCCTATGAGGCTACTATTCCAAGCCCCCTAGTGGGTGACGCGGTGGGTTAGGATACCTTCTTAGAGAGGTGGGGAGAGGGGGATAGTTCCAGGGAGGACTTGTCCATGACAGCAGTATCCCACCCTTTGGAATCCCCAGCAACTGGTATTCAGAGACATAGTGCTACCAAGGTGGAATTTATCAGTGCAGGGGACTGATTTATTTATTAAATTTATATACTGCCCTTCATCATATGATCTCAAGGCTGTTCACAGAATAAAATTTCATCACAGAAGAACATGCTTCACTCTATGTGTGTGTGAGAGAGAGAGCAAGAGGTTTTTTGATATGGTCTTTTCTAACAACTGGTGTGTTGCTAGAATAATGGTGCGCATTATGTGTTGATTTAACACTCCTCCCTTTTATGCAGAGTGGGCCAAATATTGTCTGCCAGCAGTCAGGCGCAGTAGCCCTCCAAGGGTGCCCGAAACTGCATGGTTTTGCTTACATTGTTTGAGCCTACAAAAATAGGATGCTCTTGTACCCAGCAGGCAACAGGAAGAGGCCTCTGGGCTATGTTCATGGGCTGCACTGCTTTGAACATAAGAAAAGACTGCTACATTAGGGTGTGTTGAATTGTTCAACCTTCAAATTCCAAAAATGAAGGGTGCTAAAAAATTGCAACACGACTTGGGAAGTCAAAAGATATTTTGATTAAATGAATATAATTTAGTTTTGCTTGGTAAGTAAAATGTGTGTAAAATTACATAGACATCATTTAAAACGATTGCCAAGTATTTGCAGTTATATATTCTTCTTATTCTTATTTTATTTAGCATTACCCAATATTTTCAGAAGGTAAAAGTAAATTATTTGGTTTTCCAAAAGCAATCTATGTGTTTTTCATCAAGCCTAGACTTAACAAGCTAAATGTTGTCTAGTCAAAAATAATAGCAGATTTGAATTCCTCACACTCAAAAACATATTTTTAAAGACCCTCACTGAAGAAATTTGCAAAAATTAAGTTTCACGCCCTAAAATGGCATGCCCTGCTACTGTATCAGACCAATGGCCCATCTAGTCTCCCCCCTCTTCTCAGAGTGGCCAACATGATACCTGCAGGAAATCAGCAAGCAGGACCTGAGTACCAGAACACTCTGCCCTCCTGTGGTTTCTACGTGGGGCTACCTTTGAAGGTGATCCGGAAACTACAACTAATCCAGAATGCAGCAGCTAGACTGGTGACTGGGGGCAGCCGCTGAGACCATATAACACTGGTCTTGAAAGACCTACATTGGCTCCCAGTATGTTTCCGAGCACAATTCAAAGTGTTGGTGCTGACCTTGAAAGCCCTAAATGGCCTCAAAGGCCCAGTAGACCTGAAGGAGCGTCTCCACCTCCATCGTTCTACCCGGACACTGAGGTCCAGCACCGAGGGCCTTCTGGCGGTTCCCTCACTACGTGAAGCCAAGTTACAGGGAACCAGGCAGAGGGCCTTCTCGGTGGTGGCGCCTGCCCTGTGGAACGCCCTCCCACCAGATGTCAAAGAGAACAACTACCAGACTTTTAGAAGACATCTGAAGGCAGCCCTGTTTAGGGATGCTTTTAATGTTTGATGTATCATAGTATTTTAATATTCTTTTGGAAGCCGCCCAGAGTGGCTGGGGAAGCCCAGCCAGATGGGCGGGGTATAAATAAATTATTATTATTATTATTATTATTATTATTATTATTATTATTATTATTATTATTATTATTTCTAGCAACTGGTATTTGGAAGCATATTGATTTATATATTAGTAACTTGGTTTTAATGTAGCATTTTAATATGTAACTGTATATTTTTGTAATATTTTGTTCAAGTTGTCTGTTGTTGCTTCAGTTTCCTGTATACTGCTTAGAGATATTTTAACTATACTAAGGCATATTTTTTAATTGCATCTGTCTCCAGAGACAATGGAGTGCACCTCTGAGGGTGAAGTCAAACTGCATCAGCAGCATTTAAGTGACCTCCCTGGGGCGCAAGCCCGGGCAATGTGTAAGGAGGTCCTGGGCTGCCCACTCTTGGCCTCATTTATGTGGTCCAAAGGAAAACAGAGCAAGACAACTGGCGCCAGCTTAGCTGCCAGAAAAAGGCTTACAAGGCACAGGCCAACTGCCACCCAAATGTGTAGATTTGTGTAGGGTTTACTTCTGAACATTTTCTTTTCCTGAAGATATACTATATGGCAGCAGAGGTTGAGGATCAGTGTTTTCTTTCTTCTTGACCATTGAGACTCACTCTTGGTCTCATCTGCTCAATCTGTCAGAGCCTGTCTTCATATGCAGGAGAAGTCCCTAACTCACCAAGGGTTTGAATCCCATTGGCTACCCTCACATGGTTTAGCTAGCCAGTTGAAGCCATTTCTGGGTTGTAGCCACTGCTGCATGCTGACAGCTTCTAGGAGCCACAGGTGAGAACCGAGTGCAGCGTGGAGACCAAAGGTGGTCAGGCTACCCCAGAAGGAGCATGACATGTTCCTCATCAGAGGTCCTACCCCTCCACTAGCACCCAGTGCACCCCATTAAGTGGTATAGAAATTAAATAATCATTACTGCCTCTGACCAGTGAGGCAGAGCACAGCCATCATGGCTAGTAGCCATCAACTGCTGTCTCCATTAATTTGTGCAATCTTCTCTTAAAGCCATGCAAGTTGGTGGCCATCATTACCTCCTGTGGGAGCAAGTTCACAGTGCTGCATGAAAAGTACTTTTGCCCATCCTGAATCTTCCAACATTCGGCATCATTGGATATTCTGGGGTTCTAGTGTTATGAGAGGGGAGGGACTTTTCTCTCTACACTTTCTCCAGGCCAGGCAGAATTTTACAAGCTTCTATCATGTCACTTCTCAGTCACTTTTTCTCTAAACTCTGGTTTAGCAGTTTGCACCTATTGGAATTAGGGGCAGTCTTGTGCTCTGTGGAGACAGTAAAATGCAGAATTGGTGCATAAGTGCTATGTATGTGTATGCTCACAAGAATGTTATTGAACACCTTCGCACTGCATCATTGTATTTGCAGTCAGCTGTCCCTCTCACACATGTGCTTGCACATACATGAGATACTCAGTAGTACTTTACCATTGCACTGTGTGTGTGATTCTCATTCATTCACATGCTCTTTCACGCTTTCTCCATGAGAGCACATGCATGTTAATCAACTGTGTGACTGACACGTTGAGAGAGGACTGGCACGTGTGAAGCGGTTGTCACAACTCAAATGTCACAGATGGTGTGTATATTTGCATCCTTATGGCCCCCGCCACAAGGAGTTTTTGGCTGTTCACACATTCGACTGCAAGTTAACCACTGAGTGGTATGATATGTGCAAAATATACACGTGCACATACCCAGCCGTGTGGCATGTCTCAACTCTGCACTTCCCTGTCCCTCTCTTGCACATGTGCGCTCTCTCTCTCTCTCTCTCTCCCTCCCTCCCCCCCCTCTCTCTCTCTCTCTCACACACACACATCATTTCTCAGGGTGTTTCTGTTTCAGCTCCACACTCATAGCTTTGATGATTCAATTTGTGAGCATTCCTTGCATAGTGCTTGAGCATTCTGAACACTGCAATGGTCTTTCTCCCTCCTTCCCTCCCTCCTTCCCTGCCTTGCACACACACACTATTTCAGCTGCATTCTCCTAACAACTGCATTGACTTTTTGGTGACACACTCGTAGCAGTCACTTTGCTTCCCACATCCCCATGCAAAGTCCTGGCGCGCACACATGCATCACCCCCACATCAACACCCCTGCATTCCCCTTCTGGGAATACTGCAATGGGGTCTCTCTCTCTCTCTCTCTCTCTCTCTCTCTCTCTCTCTCTCACACACACACACACACACACACACCACACCACACCACACCACACCACACCACACTTTTGCATTGCACACACCAGAACATCCTTCTTCCATCCAGCCCTCCCCATCTCCTTCTGCATCAATTGGACACTCACAACTGGAGCATCCTTTTCCTTCAACACCCCCCCACCCCCGCAAAACGCAGCATCCTGGACACACACTCTCTCTCACACACACAAATCCTGCGACTGTCTCACACCCACACCGCATCCCTCACTCACTCCCCACATCCTTTTCTTGCACACTCCTCTCTCTCTCTCTCTCCCTTGCTCACTGCATCAATCCTCTAATCACAGCCCTCTTTTTACCATTCTGCTTATATCCCCCCCCTGCACATCCTCTCCTCCCTCCTTCGCCCTTTCAGTTTCCTCCCCTCCGTCTAGTCGTGAGGATCAAGCCCCCACCTCCTCTCTCTGGCAGCCCCCACACTCAGCTCCCCCATCTCCACCCCCCCACATCCCCATGAAGACGAAGAACAGGCTCTCTTCCATGTGTCTCTGTGTGGTAGGTGTCACCTCTTCTATCTTTATGAACCCCCCCTCCTTCCACCAGCCCCTAAGCAAGTCAGAGCCACCCCTATCTTTAACCCCTTCTTTTCCTCCAGCCCCACAGCAACAGGTTCAGAAGAGAGAGGGAATGCATTGCGGGGGGTGCCGGGTGGGGGTGACACAGATGTCTTTCTTATTCAACATGCAGGAGGCTGCCAAGAGACAGACCTTTCCCCAAAATATATTATCTCTGGTCCTTAATCTGAAAAGGTGTGTGTGTTTGTGTGTGCTTGTGTAGCGAAATGGTGGGTGGGTGGGTTTGTTGCTAGGCACAAATCCAAATACTGACCCCATCCCCACCCCAAATATTCAAGGCTTAATGTGCCCCCCCCAAAAAAACAGCAGCCCCTGACATCATTAATGGCACAATCTTCCCCATATCCCAGTCACTTTGGCCCCCTCAAATTCCAGATATTGCTCTGTTTGTCTTTTGACACCCAAACACCATCTGATTGCCCTCCCCATTTGTCTCCCTAAGCTCTGCTATTTCCTCCTTGGGTACACCCCCCCAAAAATAGCAAATTCTGGTCTTGTCCCCTTCCGTATATTACAAATCTTTGGCCTTCACATCCCTCCTACACCAATATAGTACTCGCCCATTCAAGGATATTGCCAAATTCTCTGACACCCCCCCCCAAAAAAATGTTGGAGGCTCCCAACAGAGTGGTACAGCTCTTCCCTCTCCCCACCCCATTCAAACCCTCATGACGTCTTCAAATCTCCTGCTCAGTAACAACACAATGATCTCTCTTACCCTACCCCTGGAGAAAAAGTCTGGGGAGGGGGAGAGTTACAGTGGATTTTATCCCTTCCTCTAGAATCACCTGTTTACTCTTACCATGACTGCCCCCCAACAATAGAACACCCCCCTTTCCCCCCACAGGATACCTGGAAACTTTGGGACCCCCAAGCCTCCATTACACCCCAATCCTTTCACCAAAACAGCCCTCTAAACTAAATTTCCTTACAGCCATAGGTAGGGGATGCATCAGTTTCCCCATTGGCTCATGTACACGTCTTTTTCTGGACTAAGTTAAGGGAAACCCCTACAGTAGACATTTGGTGCAAATGCTGTGCTGTAACTCAAACCCTTTAAATTATTGTTATCTGTCTAATACGTTACATTAATATTTATTATTAATCCCCATTCCTTCACAGTGTAAATGTAGTTATTCACATCCTGTTAGAAGCTCTTGGTTTTTTCATGAATATTTGCTACAAGAATCAGTTGCTTTTGGATGGTGTTAATTGGGGAGGGGTTGTCCCTTTTTCCTTGCTAGTGTTTCAGCTCTTTTTATCACCTCTCTGTTTTGCTTCCAGTGTTACTCAATTTTCTAGTCCTCATGAATGGTGCAAATGTTACAGTTATGATAGATGCTAGTGCATAGATGATATGAAGTGTTTGCTCCCCACCCTTCCCTTAGTCCTTGCTCCAAAGCTAATGGATGAATGTGAACCTTTCCCTCCAGATGTGAAAAATGTTTATTCTTTTTCTTCAGAAAAAAATTCTGAATAGTCTCACGTGATGGATAGACTAATCACATACAAATATCTGTTTGTTTTCTATTGTCCTTCTTTCCTTACTCATTTCAGAGGATATTCAAAGTCCTCTCTCTGAACTTTCTGTTTAAAACTGCACGAGCTTTTTTCAAATAAGTGGTACATGTATGCTTTTGCTTGAAAGAAAATTT